>NW_024881280.1:3841149-4441149 GCF_018691265.1 Tyto alba | reverse complement strand
AACACAATTCCCAGCCCAGCTGTTGAAACGCCAGCGCTGCTCCCAAATCTTTCACTGGGCTCCTAAAAGGGAAGGTTGGGGGGGGGGGGGGGGGGGGGGGAAACGGACACAGGAGTGGGGGCCGGTACCGGATTTCTGTAGTCGAAATAGGATTGCTACAGGGGGGCATCTAAATCTACACCTTAAGGAATCACTCACGACGGAGTCCCGTGGAAGAGAGCAGCCCACCAGCCTCAGCGGCTCGGGCACACCAGCCCGCCGAAATCGCCCTCCCGCTGCACCTGATGATGATTTTTCTTTTGTATTTATTTATTTATTTATTTATTTTAGGCCATATAGCAGTTACACAAGACGATCAGACCTCACCCCCACCCGTTTAAGTTGAACGGGGATCCGCAGAGGCGGCTTCCCCCCCACACACCCACCCACCCACCCACCCACCCCCGGGGAAGGGGCTGCCGCCCCGCCGAGGCCGCTCCCCGCCCGAATCCCCCCGGAACCCCCCCCGGGCTGAGGGGAGCGGGGCGGCGGGGCCGGGCCCACGGCGGCGAGTGACGCCCCTCCGCTGCCCCCCCACACTGCCCCCGCAGCGGGCGGCCGCGGCGCTCCTACCTGCTCGGCTCGGCTCGGCCCGGCTCGGCTCGGCTCGGCTCGGCTCGGCCCGGCTCGGCTCGGCTCGGCCCGGCCCGGCCCGGCAGCCCGCTCCCCCCGCCGCCGCCGCTGTGGCCGTGCCTCGGCTCCCGGGGCCCCGCGGGGCGGAACGCGGCGGAGGCGGGAGCGGGAGCCGGCCCCGGGGCGGGCCGCGGCCGCTTCCCGGCCCCCCGCGGCGGGGCGGGGGGGGAGGCGGCGGCCTGGCCCGGGCAGGGCCCCGGCGCCCCGCCGGGCCTCCCCACAGCACCCCCGCTGTGAGAGACGCGCTGTGGCTGTCAGGCCGAAGCAAAGCCTGATCACCCACCCAAGGATTTTTTTTTAATCATTTTTTTTATTTTTTTTTTTATTATTATTTTACCAACGCGCAACTTTGCGGCCCTAGTGAACCCCGTAAGCATCAGCGGGGCTGCCCCGTTGTTCCCAGTGCAAACCCCGCCAAGCCCGTGCTTGCCCCGGCGATGACAGCGGCGGGACGGCGGCGAGGCTGCTGCTTGCTGACCGGTGCCATCGCACCGTTCCCCGTTTTGTGCATCGCGCAGCTTCTTTCCCCTTGGCGGGTGGCACAACTCGCCCGATGGGGTCCTGCCTCTTCTCTCCTGGCAGAACGGAGATCAAAATAGCAGCAACAGGGCAATCTGATGGTGACAGTAATGTGGTCCCCTTTAAATCCTCATTTCGAAGATACTAAAACCAAATCAGGCGAGCCAGTCCTAGAACGAGGGAAGCTCAGGAGGTCCCTCGCCCTTCTGAGGAGCAGCGTTTCTCGCTTTCACGGTTTCCACCGGAGGAACAGCAAGATCATGCAGCTGAAGGCTGCAGTCGTCATTCCTGAGGGCAGCAAAAACCAGTTTGGCCTTTGCACTGAGACAGGGGTACTACGGCCACCTTACTCTGTCCTTACAAGATGCCTCTCAATCACCCTTCTGTGCCTGCAGGGTGATTCCTCACTACGCCACCAGACTTTGAAGAATGGGTTTTTAGAGGTCCTTTCCGACGCCGTGCTTTATTCATTGCATTCACTCGGTTTTAATTCTTGCATTTAGAGCCCCGTCCTGCCCAAACCTTTCCCCGCAACTCCCATTCTCTTCCTCCGGTACCAGGATTAAACACATCCCCCTCCCCGTTGGCTGCAGTGGTGCTCAGCAGCCTTCCTGCTAGCCCGTGCCATTATCCTGCGTTTGGCATCGTTGGCGGGATGAGCGTGTGGTCGCGTAACGGGCGAGCACTGGCCACGGAACGAGCCCTCCTTTGTGCATCTTGGATCAGGAGGGGCTGTGGGAGGGGGCTGCGCCCCGAGAGCAGGTTCTCTGGGTGCCAACACACGGCTTCGTGTCCCGCTCCGTGCCACCGGCTGGTGACGGCAGGCTCGGCCCGGGAGGGGTGGCTGAAATGCAGGTGCTGAAGCAGGGCCAGGACAAGGTGGAAGGGAAATGACTCGCTCTGCACAGGGGATTTTGGAGGTGTGGTCTCCACACCCCTCCTTCTGCAGCTATCCATGGCCTGCAAACTGTCTAACAAACCTACCTTCTCTCCTTTCTCTCACCAAAAGAGTTGTAAAGTCAGTTATCAATCTCTGAGATGAGGACAAATTTTGCATCAGAATTACTTAGGGTAGCATCTGAAAACTCTTTTTGCGACCAGTTTTGAGGACTAAATGTCTCTCTGGAAATTGGTAGCACTCCAGCATCTCTTTTCAAGCAGATTTAACGTTGAGTAAAAACATTCCTATTCTCAAAGAGAATATTGAAAGTACTTTTTCTTTCCCCTTTCTTTCTTTGTAATAGGCTTTGGCTTTAATTTAAGCATCTGGTCAGGCTTATGCCCATAACTCTGTAAGCCAGAATGCTTATCTATAAAGATGCAAGGCTCTGTGGGGCAGGTGAAGTAGTGTCTGCCTGTTCTTATATTCAGTCTTCCTCATCCATGCACTGACAGAGTATTCCAGCCCACAGGTACTGAGCGTGTAGCTTGTTTCTGATTCTTACAAAAAGTGTCCTACTTTGAGGAAGGAAGCCTGGGCTCAAAATATTCCCCCTGAGGATTAGTGCAAAGGCTGTTTCTTAAAGAAAATGGGCTTAAAATAAAAATTGATTACAAGGTGCAGTGCAAATGGATTGTGTATCTGCCAGCAGCTCCGGTGCCTGAATGAATTTGTGTCAATGGCTTTGCGAATGGAATACATGTTAGCAAAGGCAGTGTGAAGGTATATATGCATCAGTGATTGCATGTATAATTGCTTATGCTTTAGTGCCACTTGGATGCGAATCACTGGGTCCGTAGAGAATCATTAAGTCAATACCACTGCGTTTGCTGAGAACAGGGGGTAGGTTTTGAAGAGAGCTTCCAAAGGGCCTGAATTTTATTAGAAAGTCTGAAGTAAATCGCGCTCTTCTGAGGGCTTGCAGCAGGGGCTTGGCAACAGAGGAGAAACAGATCTGCAGAGATGTTGCAGCTAAGCTGTGCACAGATGGTAAACTAAAAGCCCAAGTATAAACAGCATCTTTTACAATGTACACAGTAGGCTGGTTTCTCAGCTAGTGATTAGACAAAAGTGCTTGTAAGAAAACACGAAGGCTGGAGAAACCCACCATTATGTGGCGTGTAAGGCCGAAGACCCAATACCATTTCAAAGGCAGCCGGGGACCAGCCAGTAGGTCATTCAGCCAAGCAATCTGTTTTCGCCTTGGGCCATCTTAATTTCAAATACAACAGCCATTCCCTGTCAAATGAATACTTTCTTCTGAGAAGGATTTAATATCTTTGCCCGATCAAGTCATGGCCTATTCTGTGGATAAACACGGCAAGTTTGCAGATGAGTCCAAGTCCCTGGGACGCAGCCTCGTACAGGTCCTGATTCCTTTGTACAAAGGTCTGTCTCCTTCGGGCGCAGAGAATACTAATGCCCTACACATTGCTGGCTGTGCTGCGTCTGTACGGCCATTTGCAGCCTTGCTCTGGGTTGCGAGAAGTTTTTTTTATGTGCAGGCAGTGCTGCACATCTCCCGGGGAAGCAAGGATTGAAGGTCTTGGGGTCATTCTGCAGCAAGCTGCAGATTGGAAGGGACCAAACTGCTTTTCTCTAGTCTCAGAGGATCTCTGAGAAGCAGGGGGCTGAGGCTCAGCTGGCGCAGGTTGCTGCCCAGTGTTACATATATCGGAAGCAGGAAATTAGTCTTTGGCATCAGGGAGAACAGAGAAAGGGGAAGACACATGTGGATTTATAATGTTTGCATATTTCTTTCCCTTATAAAGTCTTTGGATTGACCGCACATTACTGTAACTCTAAAAGGGGAAGGATTGCTGTGCTAACAGGGCCAAAATATTGATGGGTTCAGGTGATACAGTGATGAGTGCTGTGATTATAAATACAAACTGCCTAACTTTGAAAAAAGCGTTCTTTCAAAATTGCTTTGATAAGGAAGAAAGACTTCAAAAATAAAAAAAAAAGCACTGCTGTGTTTTTTCCATTTAAATTCCAAGGTTTTTTTTTAAAAAAAAAAAAAAGGTCAAACAATTTACAGTTCACAGTTAGTGTCTGTTTAATGACACAGTATAAAATAGAGAGAATGCAAAGCACTATTTAAGATTACAGATTTTGTCAACTCTGATTTGACAGAAGTGCTCTCATGGCACTGTAAGTAGAATCCTCTTTTATTTGCCAAAAGCTGTGATTTACCAGCAGATTAATCATACACAAACAATAATGGTTAGAGTGAACAGCAATAAAAGTGCAGTGGTTGCTGGGGCTTGTTGGACAAGGGGAGACTATTTTAACTTACTGTCCTGGTTTCAGCTGGGATAGAGTGCTTAGATGCTGGCTGGGGTTAAACTAAGACATTTACATTAGGGAAAAAAAAAAAAAAAAGTTTATCAAAAGGTGTGTTTTTAAAGCAGACTATATTTTATTTTCACCAGTTCTATGTTTTATGACTTCGAAGTGAACAAGTCAGCTTTAGTAAGCTGAACTGATTTTCCTGATGACCAGTTGCCTTCCCCTGGTTGAAAAGAGAAATGCAGGCCATTGAAAATTTCCAGCAGGATTTAGATTTGGACAAGGGAAGAGGAAACTGTTCTGCTAGGGGCACCACATAACTGGGAAGCAGATTCCTCTGTAGCTTTGTCATTTTGGACCCTGGCGGGGGGCCCATCACAGCTGACTATTACAGAGGTGACTGCACTCCCAAACTCAGTATTTTGCAAGAAAAGCTTGCTCCCCCCACGATGGGCGCCGGAGAAGTCAGCACGCAGGGATGTGTCTTTCTAGGCGCTAAGTGTGCGACTTCTGAACTCCAAGCTTTTGTGGTCCATTAAACATTATTACGGGAGCATGTGCTCCCCATGAGTTGGATTCCTATCTGACCTTTGGGATGGGAAATCTGCTGGAAAAAATCATCAAGATTTGCCATCCCATGCTGCCCAGAATTTATCCCTTTTTAAAAATCCTCATAGAAATTAATCTCAAAAGGACTTCTACAGAGTTTGAGCAGGTCACAGACATCTCTGGATTGAGAAGAGACAGTGACTGCTGCTGTGGGCTTGCTCACTTGTGGCAGATAAGATAGAAAATGCTACATGAGTTTCAAAAAAGCACCCGGGTCACTAAGGAGCTCTTGCTTGTGCTGCTGAGCTCTGTTCAGTACCTGGGCATGCCCAGGCTAACAACATCCATAGTCTGACTTTGTGGAACTTGGTGGAAATACAAGTTAACCTCATCCTCTTCGTGCCTTTTGCAGTCATCTTTGGCAACCAGAAACTAATTCCAGAAAGGCAGCAATCAGGCTCAGTTCTTTTAAACACCTGTAGGTGTGGACAAATACCTGAAGCACTTGACCTGACTCCCAAGGCTTCCACACCAGGCACCAAAAACTTTCTTCTTCCTCTTACATAGAAGCATTCTGCTTCTTCCAGTGTGTGCTCTCTCTCCTTGGAGGTACAAAGCCTCTTGTTCCTGCCTTTTGCAGGAGAGACCTTACCTTGCATCACAACCTCCTGTTGAGAGGGCAACAAGAACGTCCACCATTGCTTCAGGGACCAAGTAGGGTCTTGTTGCTAAAGGCAGCCTGCTGGAGCACGATAGGTTCCACTTACAACCTTGTTTTGATCTAGTACTTACCGATTGAAGTGATATCCTGGATTTGATGTCCAGCTTTGCAGCTTTGCAGTGGGAGGTTATGAAATGCCAAAGCACCATGAGATCCCTCCCACAAGATTTGAGCTATTTTGCACAATGTCTTTCCATAACAGTGTTTCTGAAGTTAGGCTGCCTGGATGAGTGTATGCCTTTTTCTGCAGAGTTCTGCATAGTAGGAAGAAGGAGCCAGAGCGCTGCTAAGAAGACTACTTTCTTCCAGAGATCATAACTTGAATGCAAAGTTGCATGGATCTGCCCTTGTCCGAGAACAGAATTGGCACCAGAGAAACATGGGGACGTCTGGCCAGAGCTCATATATTATTCACTCCTGGCACCCACGTTGAACTGGACCAGGTCTGTCTGTGATACAAGACTAAATAAGTGTGTTTAAACACTCATCTGTTTCTTGACAGTTCTTTTAACTGTCTGTTACCTTGGATTGAGAGGAATAAACATTACCCAGCAGTGGGGAAAGCTTCCGTGTTGATCTGTGTACTGGGGATCTGCCGGGACAGATGTTGTTGCTTAGGCAGCATTAACTCCACTCCCCCCACAGCCCCGGAGACTGGTGAGGAGTCATCCCTTTCAGTCCAGTTAACATAAACACTTTAGAAAACCCAGGAAAGGAGAACCCAGTTCAAGGTCTGCCAGGGTGAATGAAAGCACTCAGGAGCTGTCACTGGGAGGCTGGCTATTTTCTCAGGGAAATGTGTGCAACACAATTTACCTGAACGAGCAAAGCGAGTGGAACAACCGATCCTATAACACTACTACTTCTTACATAAGCCCAGATCCACAACAGTATTTAGAGACTTAATTCCCTTCAACTTCATTTATGAAGGCATCTAAGCACCTCCTTTGCTACGTAGAACCAATTTTAAATCCTGAATTGGAAGGAGTCTCTTTTCCACCTTTGCCTCCCTGCTCTTTCTCACCCAGATGCATGTTTCAGTGCCCACATCGGCAGTGAGGTACCCAAATGAGCCCCTGCATCACCTATTTATGCACGTAAAGCTGCAGTGAACCCCATGTAGGAATTAAATCCTTGACATCTGTCGATGACTTGCAACAGGTCATGTGCCTTTCTTCCACTTGGTGTCTCTCTTTAGTCTCAAATCTGGGGCTGGATCTCCGGTAGTGCTCTCCGGGGGATGATTATTTATTATTTGCATCGTAGAAGTACCCCCAAGTTTCAGTGGGGCACCACCACCCCATAGTGATGAACAACGAAGAGAACTCACAAAATGTGAGATTCCCTTTCTCTCCCCTCCCAGTTCTATAGCTTTGCTGTATGCTCCCCATCGTTTTTAAATATGTTTAGGAAATGAAAATATTTCTTTTTGGTGACTTTTTTTTTTTTTCTCTTCCCATTAAAGTAACATATTAGTTGTCCAACTTGATCTAATTTGTGTTACAGAGAGCAAGGGCTGGTTTGAGTCACCCTCTAATAAGTGCTAGCAAAGTTACAGGCATGCAAGCGAAACAGAAAGTGTTACTTTATTGAATTCACAAAACAGCATTTTTGAAAGGGATAAATTCAAAATAGCATTAAAAAAAAAAAAAAAAACCAACAAAACTGTATTTTCTCATGTGCACAAACAGAGAAGATGAGTGAGAATTTAAAATCCTTGTATAATACTTCTAATCCTTCTTCATATTGTAGTGGAAAAATTTTTTTTGGGGGGGGGGGGTGGTAGTGTGCTATTTTAAGCCTGTTTGCACCAGAAACCAGCTTCCTTATGGTACATAAGACTGACTTGATAGGGGTATCCATAAACTTGGCTTCCGTTTTGATTTCTGTATAGTGCAAGTCAGTTTTTCAATGACAAAAGCTACGCTGGAACTCTCTGCTTTGAAAGACTTCAGATATTTGCTGCTACACATGGAAAACGCTGTGGCTTACAGCATAAATGCCTTAATGTGTTTGATTCACTCCTGTTTCTGGGCCTTTTCTGTTTTGCCAGTTCCTCTGAGATTAAATCTCTGAGAGAAAGTGGTCCAAATCTAATGTGTTTGGCAGTCCCCTCAAATAAAAGCTCCTTTCTCCAAAGACCTCTTGGTGTCTTGCTTAATTCTGATCTGGAGACCTAGAGACTAGACTCTCAGCTAGTATAAACGAGGGAAGTATACCACATAACAGCAGCTGAGGATCTGGAAAATAGTATCTACCAATAACTTCTTACTTCATGTGGGTTCTACCCAAATAATTCACTAGCCCTCCTGTGGGAGAACAAAGCACTGTATATTTCCTTTTACGAGCTGTTTTGCACATAAATGCTCTTTGCAGTCCTAGTACATCTCCACTGAAACCAGCAAGAGCAAGTCTGCAAAATCTGTGCTCAGCTTATTTTTAAATCCTTTCAAAATCACAGAGGAATATTCATCAGATTGCAGATCCCCCACACCAAATAACTGCAAAGTGTGCCAGCATTTTCCTAGAGCAGTTGCTGAGATACCATTTCATCCTTTTGCCATGCCTGCGGGGGATGAGCGGGGACGTTCGTGGCTGTGGGGTACCGAGTTTGGACGAGGATGGACGTGCCATCTAGTGGCTGCTCGTCCGGATTGCTTGGACAATCTTATCCCAAACTCTTCACAGGATTCTCATTTCTCTGTGGAAAGTGTGAAACTAAGCGTCAGAGAGTCTTATCTGAAAATCTTAAATTGACTGCCTTTTCTGTACAGAGCCAAGCTGGAAGGTCCCTAGCAGGCTCCATCTGGTTATCAGGATTTGCCACAACCAGTGTTTCCAATACTCAGTCGATTGAGGGTCTGCCCAGTGTCGCTTCCACCGACCCAAGAAAAGGGGCTTCTGCCAGTTGCTGTGGGTGAAGGTCTCCCCCCTCCAGAAGCTTTTCTCCCTCTTCCACGTGCAAGACGTTCCCCCCCCCGTGCCCCATTTCACTCCTACCCTTTTGAGCTGCCCTCAGCAGCCCCTTCCAGTCCCCGGTGCCGGGGTGCCGCAGGCCTGGCAGCACCGCAGAGGAGGCTCCGGAGCAGCTATAAACAACTCTTTAATTCTCCTCCTCATGCCAAAAACTGACTAAGGCTGCTATGAAAGGGATGTTAGATGTGGGAAAGCAATTTGCAACCCTCAGGATCCTGCTTGCCACCAGCAGAGTCTCCCCAGCGAGAAGAAGGCAGAGAGGCATACTCCACGCTGTTTCTAGACACCCTCCACCGAGCCGGCACTGAGCGATCCCATACATCAGGCCAATATCAAATGCAACCGCAGAGGAGGCTTTCCCTTATCTTTCAGGACAATTACCAAGCTATACATCACCCGAGCAGTCTGGGAACTATGGGAGATTGTGGTTTCTGGTAAAACGGGAAAATCTTTTCATGGTTAGCACTGGCAATGAAATTTGTATCCCACCTCCATCTGGGCTGAGCCACGGGTGATCGTTCTCTGAGAGATGAGCTTCTCTCGATGTCAAAGGGCAAACAAATAAATAACTATGTGTGAATGTGCGTTTCAAGGAAAAATCATGCTTTTTTTTTTTTCCTTCTCCCCTCCTGCTCCTCATTTTGCCTTGGAGAAGTTACGGATTTCCTCAAGTCCTCAGAGAGGTTGAAAACTGTCCAAAATGTGCTTCAGGAAAGTGATCGCTCAAAGTGAATCAGTTTCCAGGGTCTGCTCACCATCTGTGCGCCTTTAGGAGATTGTCACACTTTCGGCTGGCTTCATCCATCTCTCTAATTCCTTGGTTACAGTCAAAACAGTTTTAAAAGGGTTCGGTTCCCACAGTGGGAAAGTAACTGGGACGCTGCCTGCTAGCATCACTTCACCCAAGAGCAGCTGACGCCTCATGGAAAACTTTGAAAAGCAAATTTCTCTTCTGAGTCAGTTCTGCTGATGCAGCTTCCACTTGGAGAATTTGTCTGCTCCCTTCTGCTTCTGTATTTACAAGGCCATTTGTATGAGAAGGGGATCCTGCTTTCCTGGAAGGATGAGCTGCTTCTGGTGAAGTCACGAGCATCTGTGGCATTGAATCACCCACCCTGAACGTTCTGGACTGGTTGATTTTCAGGCAGAAGGACTCTGATCCTATGAGCCATGGCTTTCTCGTCTGGCATGTTTTGAATTATTATTCCGCCTCTGTTACATTTTTCACAGAAGTGCCCCAAGCCACTGACAGACTCTGTTTAGCAATAAAGAAAAAATCATCTCCGCAGCAGCTAATGGGATGCCAACAAAGATACTATGTGGCTGAGTCATCTTCGTGTTGCAATAGTGCTGCCCAGCTAGCCACCCTACGAGATTTAGCAGGCCCAGACTTTTCAGCTGGGATAATTCATCTCTTGCAGTCTCCCTCAATAAGCTTCAGTAACTAGAAGGGTGAAAAAAGAGCCCCTTTCATTGCAGAAGACAACTGATGGTCTCACCACCTAAAGTGCTGACTGTCCCAATATGTGTCTTCATTAAATGTGGCAGTCAGTGAGGAGGCTTGGGAAAAAAACCAGTCCTTTCATTGTCTGAGAGCTTGGAGAATGGTCCCATAGCACCCAGTCGTCTGTCACAGACAGCTCAGGCTGTTGGCCAATAGCTGGATCTCTAGTGCAGTTCACAGCAGCTAGAGGGGAATTTGGTATCTGAATAATTCTGGGAGATCAGGGCCTGGATTAGAAAGAGAGAGGAAGTTCACTGTGAATAAATGATTACACCGTATTACTTGCCTACATTCATCCTGCTGATGAGCCAGCTCTGTGCTGCTTCCATGTCATGAGCAGAAATGGGTGTCTCCATGGCTCTTCTTGCCCCTTCTCATCCTTCCACCTCCCACTGCAACATGAAAACTATTTGATTTTGCTCTGTTGGACCATCCATCTATGCTGGATCCATCCTAGAGGGGCAGAGTTGCTGTTGTCTCACTTTAAGTCCAGTGAGGCTCTCTGCACCCTGCTCGGGAGTGGATTGTCCGGGTTAGCCGGGGCTCTCCTCACTCACCTCTCCAGTGGCATCATGTGTCGACTGGCTTTTTAGATGTGAGATCAAAAAGCAGCTACCGAGCTGTGTCCTTTATGTCACCTGTTAGGAACTGAGGCCGCGACCCAGAGTTTTGGACACAACTGAAAGGAAAGGCAACTTGTCATGTCCCGTGGTTGAACACACCACCATGCTCAAGACAGATTGGGTCCTCTCTAAGCAGCAGCGGCAGGCACCTGGCCCTTTCTGCTCCAAGAGTGACTCGGTGGCAAGGAGCAGGGATGGAGCTGCTTTCTGGTGGCCTCGGGGGACAGCCTGCTTCTTCCTGAGGGTGTTGAGGCCCAAGTGGACATTTATAGCATGGCTCCCCAGGAGGGATTTATGGCTTAGCTCTGCACTGTGGCAAGCTGCTAAGTACTCAGGGTATGGTACGAAATGGTTGGAGGAGAAGCAAAAAAACAGAGCTCCATGAGCAACAGGCAGGAGGTCTTGCTGACTTATGATGTGTGTGGCAAAACGATGGCTGAGGAGGCTGCTACCATAAATGTGGGTATCACATGTGTTGCTCTGGTAGATGCAGCATCATGTAAACATTAACACTAAGTCTCTTAAAATGGTATTCGGTAAGCACAGGGTTGTTTCCTCTGCAAAAGAGGCCATTGCTCTTCTCCATTACCAGAAGAAACGAGTAGCATCCCTCCTTTCCTATTTCACTTTGCCTTGCTGTACACTAAGACAAAACAAAAAGAGGGCGAAGAGGGAGGTAGTAAAGAAGAATAATATGGATTTCCACTTTCAGCATTCAAACAGTTTAGACATTGCAGCCTCACTTGGACCTTCAAGGACACTCTGGACCCTAGCTGAAGGCCAGCTACTTCTGGTGTGTTTGAAAATGGCCCGTTGGGCTGAGGAGGGAACATCAGTGCGTGGCATTAGGCACCTACGTTCCTTTCTAAATGCCCTCTCCTGGCCTGGGGGCCGGTGTGCCAAAGCGACGTGAACCCAAAGCCTAGCAGGGCTTCGGTGTGCTTCTAGGCTTTCCAGCACCTCGTTTCAATGTGTGCTGCGGGGCTCTGGGGACGGAGAGGAAAGCTGTGGTTAAGATCCCGTTGAGAGCTGAGTGTTACTGGAGGTCATCACTGCTGATGGCTCTTGCCTGTGTGAGCAGAGCGGCTTGGTTTCCATCCAAGCCTTAGACTCAACAGTGCTGAACCCATCACCACGTCTGCTTGTACAGCCACACAGCCCCTTGCCGGCAGGCTCGGTGGAGAGGACAGTGCTGAAATATGGTGCAAAGACTGATGACACAGTGTCTTTTGTGGAGATAAAGGGAGGCTGATCCCTTTCATCACTGCTTAAGGAATTGTTTCAGATGTCTTTGACTTGCTTTTGTGCCGGTCGGGGTGGAAGCCGGGGGCCCTGGCAGCTGCAGGACAACTTTTGCCAGAAGGTAGATCTCCAGCGGTGGGGCATGGCCAGCTCCCACTCCCAGTTTGCTGGAGGACAGCCCCACACCGGGCATCTCCGTCTGCCTTGGCCATATCAGAAACTCCTGGTACGCGGGGACATCCCTGCTCCCGTCTGTTGGGGCGCCTTGTGAAAAGGAGGGCTCTTCAGAAAGGTTTCT
Organism: Tyto alba; assembly: GCF_018691265.1. NCBI lineage: Eukaryota > Metazoa > Chordata > Aves > Strigiformes > Tytonidae > Tyto > Tyto alba. The sequence goes on along the minus strand of NW_024881280.1, from coordinate 4,428,813 downwards.
GCTTCTGGCTGAGGAGCAAAATGCAACACAAACCAGCAACACTCAGTCCCATCTGACCCCCGCTGCGGTCCTTCTCCTAAGCGGAGGCCCAGCCCCGCTGTTCCCCTGCATGCAGTATGGCAGCCAGGAGCGTGGCTGCAGAACATCAAAGTTAATTAGCATCCAAAAGCAAATAAATCAATCAATACGTTCCCAGCCCCCTTAGAAAATCTCATTATTGGGAACCAACCCAGGCAGGGACTCCCAGGAAGAACTACAGAGCAAGAGATTCTCCAAAGCTGTAATTTTTAAGGTTGTACCACTTGGAGAATAATTATAACCAGCAAAACAATGTTCACATCTCACATTAATATAAAGTAATGACTGCATGCCTGTAGCCAGCTAACCACAGAACTGAGAAGAGACTGTCAACTCTTCTGTCCTGCCATAATACAAAGCATCTTGGAAATGCTAACAGCCGCTGCACGCCAGCCTCTTGTCATCCCTCCTTCTTAAAGTCACAGACCGAGGGCTGCTTCGGCCTCCGAATGCTGCTTGTACAGGAGATGTCGTCACCGATGAGTTTCCTTTCTCTCTAAACTAAAAATGAAAACTAATATGTTTATAATTTTCATCGAAGCAGAATTTTAAGATCATCTCAGACATTTAAAAAAGCTTTTGTTTTAGAAAAATACTGCTTCCAGTTTTGGAAACGTGTCAGATTTCAAAATACCATTTTGTCTTCCTTCCTTTCGACATTAGATTTGCTATCCTTTTTATTCTAGTTCCAAGTGTGTCTCGAGCATGTGCTTATGGCGATGGGCAATAAAATAGTGGAAGCAAGAAGAATATAAAAGTAAATGAAATTAAATAAGATAAACCAAACCAAACCAAATAGTATTTTTGAAACTCCAGCACAAATCCTACAGCTAGAAAAAAATCTAATATGAAGTATTTTTCTGTGGGAACTTTCACCCAAATCAATGCAATTTCAGCACCTTCCTCCAAAGTCATTGGAAAGCCTTTCAAATACCCAACCCAAAGTCTTCTGAGATGAGCCTCAACAGAAGAGTCTTCATGGAAATTTAGGTCAGGATTGGACCTCAGCTTGAAAGGCATTTGGGTCTAGTGCAGCCAGACCGTAAGATCCTTGAGATGGAGCCTGTGTTTTTAATTTAGTATCAGTGATTATCTCAAGGATAATCACCTAAGGAGACCATGAGGCAAATAATAAATAGTATATTCACTGCATATAGTGAATATAGTGAGGTTTTCTCTGGCAAAGCCTCGGGGGAAGGCGTATTGGACCAGGTCAGCCCTGGGGAGGGCTGTGCTGCCCTGGCCCCTGGCTCTGTGCTGGCTGCCCAGGCAGTCCCACGGGGGTAAAGCCAGTGACAGAGGTCTGACCCAGAGCCAGCAGATCTTGATGCTGAGTTTAAAAAGGAATTTTAGGAACACATTGAATATTATGCTTTTTCCTTGGCAGTCCTGATGTCAGGAAGAAGAATGGTCACATATAATTCCAAGCTGGTCCTCAACATCTCATCAATATTTATGACTCTTTAGTCTGATATTTGCAAAAAAAGAAAAAAAAAAATGACATCTTGGTTAAATAATAAAACAATGAGAGTGAAAATCTGAAATCGGTGAGTGTGAAATCATCTCCCTTTAGACTGAGATAAAAAGTTAATAAAATATGGTAAGAGTGCTCTGGAGATCAGGATCCAGAGACGACATCTTTATTGCTGGTAACAACTGTCTAAGGGATTGTGACAAGATCATCTGCCATCAGAAGGAGACTTCTGCAAGCCAGTTTGAGCACTAACATGGGTATGGTTCAGAGCCAGTCCCTAATCCTAGTAGTGGAGGAGGTTCAAGTCACAATCTTTATATGTCAGATTAATTAGCTGTATCAATCAAAGTGTTCAGGAGGCTGCACTATTTTGTCAATAAATTCTTCTGCTGTGGCTAATTTTGACTCTCTTGAGGAGATCTTTCAGGGGTGGTGTGGTCCACTTATGCTTCAGCACCCAGGTTCTCATGCAGGGTTTTGGAAGGTTCAGTTTTGTTCTCCCTCTTGTCTGTTGTGATTTCAGGCTATCGTGAGAATTAGTAAGACAGTTGCTTAGTGGCTGTTGATGGCTATTGATGCTTAAACTAACTAAATAACAAAAGAAAGGAAAAGTCAAAGGGATGTTGAGGGTGGAGATCATGGCAAGATCCCTGAAGTCAGCAGAGCCTGCAAGGATTTGTGAAAGACTAGAGCACCTTCACAGTGGTTTTAACGGACTGGAGTAAATCTAGTGGCAAAATTATATCAATAGCATGGGTGCGAGGTTTTGCAAACGGTGTTCTGCAAAACAGCCAAATCAGCAGAAAATGAATTCATCCCCAGCCAGGAGTGTGGCACGGGATCCAGACACGCAGGAGGGAAAAGAAGCCTCTCCTATTACTCGGGAACCTGAAAGTGTCCTTCTTTCTTCCCCGGGAGATTAACCACTGCCTGGACACCTGCGTTACCTCCGGGAAAGGAGGAGCTGGGAGCTCCTTGTGTGCATCTTGCTATCTAGGGAGCCAAGCCCTGGCCTGAGGGGAGGTCAGCCAGCATTTTGGAACTGCGTATCCAGGAGTGTCCCACTTGGCAGCCACTGAGGACATTCTTTGGCTCATCCGCAGAGCTTAACACCAGAGGTATTCCTGCCATAGTGGGGGGAGAGACTGAAGGCCGAGGCAACTTCTCTGCCTCACTTTAGTTCTTTTCCACTCTCCAAAGAGCCCAAACTTGCCTCATGTCCCAGAGCAAAGCTGTCACCACTGGGCACAGGGAAGGAACAGCTCACTCCTGTGCCGCTCTGCCAGCACCCCCTGAGAGACCGAGGGGTGGGACTCAAAGGGGAAGAAGTGGCCTGAGAAATTGTACTCTCACTCTGTCACTGGGAGGTCACCCCTGGAGGTCTGTCAGCAGATGACATATTGAGGATAATCTTTATGCTGCTGCAATCCGGTCTAGGGTCAAAAAGCAAAATAGAGAAGGTGTCATGAGCTCCCAGCTGGAGCCTCATCTTCTTCGCTGGGGACAATTGCAGCGAAGCAGGAGCTCTGCTCCTACTTTGCAGGATGAAGCCGCCAGTCGCTTTGCAGAAAGGAGTGGAGTTTCTGGGTGTCCTGTGCCTTCACGGTGCTAGGCAATAGGCAGTGAATCTCATTTATCTTCCAAGAATCTCAGAAAGCCTGGCAACTGCCCCGACACCATCTCGCTCCAACTGAGAACTAAGGAATTTTGCCGCAAGACCCATCCGAAACCCGCTTGAGCTTTCCAAGCCCTCTGTTCCCTTGGGGCAGGGGAGGCAGGGAGAGAGGCTTGTGTTGATTAATATTAGAAGAAACTCCCCTGAAAGAATGATAGATCATGGCTTGGTGACTCCAGAATCTTTTCTTGTTTCTTTCTTTGATGGGAGGAGGGGGAACTGGAAACAAAAGGCCTAGGAAGGGGGGAATGGAGGGAGGGGTGTGTTTTGAAATCTGCTTCCTTTTGGCCACGCTTGAACTTCCAAGAGCCTGGTTTTGACTGACATCCCTAGGAAATGGGAGAGAAAACTCCATGCTGAGTCGGCTCTCTGCCCAGCGGAGGAAGGAGGAGGCATCTGGCTCCAAGGAGCTGAAATAGATGCCTTTCATGTGTCCGTCATCCAGCATCACAGAGGTGCACTTGGGTTTTTCAGCTGGAGCACTCTGTTCCTGCAGGCTTCCAGGGCCTCTTCATCCCTCTCCAGAGTCCGTTTACCCGGGCAGTACATCCGCAGGCTCTGGGATGGCTCCAGGTGGAGCAGCAGAAGATGCCCAGCCCGCGTGTCTTCACAGCTGGCAAGAAGGGAATGGAGCCACCTTCTCAAAACCTGGCTTCACCCTTCCCTGCAATCCTCTCTGCTGGTGCAGGAAAGGTGGCAGAGAACAGGGAATGTCACCCGGAGCATTTCAGAGACATCCCGTTTCAGGGCCCAGGGAGGAACCGTGTTAATGAGGGTATCGCCCATGTCGTGCAGCTGCCCCCCCCCGTCTGCAGCTCCCCAGGGGACCAAACTCTGGCACATATGTGAGGCATACAACTGACCAGAGCATCACCGGAAAAAAATGGGAAAACGGCCCTGAGAAGGGAGATCTGCTGCTCATGTTGCACGGACCTGGGATGGGCAGGTGGGAAGGGAGTCAAGGAGAGGTTGAGGGAAAAGTCTAAATGTCAGCATTATCTAGAGCTTGCAAACTGCTGGAGAGGTTACATAGGCATCTTCAGGATGGTTGTGCCAGGGCGGATGCTCAGAATAACATCTGGGAGCATTGTAATTCTGGCTGTCTCCAGAGAAGCTAGGAGTGATGCCTCCCGGGTGGGCACTCACCGAAAACCCACCTGATAGTTGCAAGTGGGTCCACAGCTTTAAAAACACCTTTTTGCCTTCTAATGCCCCTCACATCCACCACCCTGGACACATCACTGACACCGTATTTGCCCTTACGGCCAAGTCAAGTACTTATTGCTGTCGTCCATGTCAGATCTCTTGTGTTGGACACCAGCTAAGGACATGAGATCTCTCCCAACAGCCTGGAGCTTCTGAAAGGCTCTTGCCTCTGGTCTCCAGTTTTCCGTGTCTGAGCACATGAATTTCTCATCAGAGGACTTTCAAGGTTCCTCCAGCAGAACTCAAAGCCTGCTGCCTTTTACTGTGTGTTGAAACATTTAGTTGTTTGCATTGGCTTTTGCTAACTAGCTGTTTTTTTTTTTTTTTTTTCTGAAAGGAGGAAGAGAGGAGTTCCCATGTTTCTTTTACCACTGAGTTCTCATTCCATTATTTTATACTCATCACTAGGATGTAGAAGGTTGAGCAATGGATCTGTCTACCCACAAGTTTGATGAGGTGCTCCTTGCTGCAGGTGGGTACTTTCCTAACGCTCACCCTAAGCAGTATGTTCTAGCAAGTCGCTAACACAGAACATGGTCAAACCCTATTAAATAAAAAGTAAGGGAAAGTCTAGCAGACCAGATCTGCTAGGGAAACAGCAAGGACAGTGTAAATGCTACTGCAGTGCAGTTTGGGATCTTATTCACATTTCTCAAGCCACAGAGGCATTTTCTTGGCATCCTCCTGCCAGCGCAGCTTTGTTGAGCTTGTTTTTTATCATGGCAGTCGCATGACACATTGCCACGATCATGAGTGATATCAGGGTGGCTTAAGGAAGACTGTGGCTGCAGCCCGGGCTTTCTTTAGGTTAGGGAACTACTGGTGCCAGATTAAAGGAATGAGGGTGGCTAAAGGCAGAAGATGTTGACACTGACAGACTCCCTTTGTGCAGGTGGCCTGCTGAAGTCCATAACGTGTTGGACAAAGTCCTCTGTTACAGGTTACATTTCCAAGCAGTCACTGGCATTTGCGCAGCGGGTTTGGACTGGTGCTGGTGTCCCTGGCCTGCTAGTTTCTCTGTAAGTTCCTCTCTTCTCCTTGGGCATGTCTTCTAATGTTGCATCTTCCCCAATGCTGCCAAAGGTCAGGCGGTGCCAGCAAGGAAGGTTTCCCCTTGCCAAGTTGCTAAACGAAGTACAAGTTCAGCCAAGAGCCGCAGAGAGCAGGGCTGACCCCGCTGCGCTCCCCGCTCCCGGGGGAGGGAGGCACAGGCTGGCTGCAGAGCTTGCCCCAGCGCAGGCAAGAGCCTTCAGCAAGAGCTGACCGTGCTCCATCCCACGGCCTGTCTCCAGTTTCACACGCTGCCTGTGATGAATAGCAAGCCTGGGGAAACCCACGAGGCTTTAGCTCGCTGTGTTTTAGCTCTCCCAGCACACTGAAATCCTGCCCTTACTGTTGAGAGACACTAAGCTTGCACGCGTCCGTTCGAGGACTCTACAATGATAGATAATACCAATAAACCCCCTGAGCTGTTCTGGGGAGGGGAGGGTGATTTATCCCCAGCCGGACGGCTGGGCTGAGCGGAGCAGAGAGCGGAAATCCTACGGGAGCTGCGGGGCACACATCAAAACTGCATGTCACAGCGTCCGCGACACCCGGGGCGCCAGTTCAAAGCCGTCACGTGCTGCGGCTGGAGACTTAAGGTGATGCCAAGCTAATGAGCAAACGAAACAATAAATAACCCCAGCAATCATTATACATCCCCCCTCCTCGGAGCTCGCCTGCTCCGGCCCTGGTGAGCAAGCGCTTCTCACACCCAATTACTCATGCCGAAGCCCCTCGAAAGGAGCCCGGAGCAGGCTCAGCAAACCATTCATCTTTGCAGAGTGGAGCCCTTTCAAGTTTCTCCGCGGCAGCCGCTCTGTTTATTGTTAAGATGAGCACACAGTTTACACGGACTGTTCTTATTTATCTTTGACTTTTACCTTTTAGGTCATTTCTTTGCACGTCCAGCACTTTCCAATGCTGTCTTGACCAAATTTTTATTTATGTCCTAGGCTTTGCTGTCTGAAACTCTCCAGCTCTCAGTGATGGAAAGGCAAGCTGCTCTCTTCACCAGGGGCCTTTTCTCCAGCAGAACTGGAGTTCCTGAGGCATATCACTCCTCAGGATGGAGATTTAGGAAGCTGCTGAAGGGAGGAGACACACGGGGTTGTGTGTCAGAAGGGGGTGCTTGGGTAAATGCTAGCAGCTGAGTTTTGCGTGACTTTGGGCTGAGGCCGGACTTGCAGCCACGTTGGGTGAGAAGATGGACAGGTACATGGTTTAGGCATGACAAAGGTGTGTTGGGAATTGCTTGTCCATGGTGGTTTTTTTGCAGGATGCTGAGATGCCCAAGGGGAGAACAGGCCCAGGTATCATCCCCAGTGGGCTTTGCATGTTGACCACTGCTGCTTGCATGTGAAGTCTTTCCTAAATTCCAGGTTGTCCTGGGTTTGAGTGAGTGGTGGGGTTTTGGTAGCAAGGGAAGGAGCTACAGTGGTGGATCCCCTGTGAGAAGCTTCTCGAAGCTCCCCTGGCTTCAAGTTGGCCCCACCTCTGCACCAAGGCCGAGACCATCAGCTGCTCCTCTGCGATAACGTATTTAAGAAGGGACGTGGTGAGGAGCAGTGGGACTTGTGAGGAGGAGTTGCTGCAGCTGCGTGAACACCAAGGTCAGTGGAGGAACAGAGGAAGAAAGGAGGGGGGAGGTGTGCCGGAGCAGAGACCCCCCTGTATCCTGTGGGGAGACGGCAGAGCAGCTTCCTCTTTCCACCCCCCACCCCCACCCCCAAAGGTCTATGGTGGAGCAGGTGCCGATCTACAGCCTATGGGGAGCCTCACACCATATCAGGTGACTGAGCCCAAAGGAGGCCAGGACCCTGTGGGAAGAAGCAGCCCCCCCTGTTGTAGTTCAGCGCTGGGAGGATTGCAGCATGCGGGGGAGTCCCACGCCAGAGCAGCTCAGGAAGGGCTGCAGCCCGTGGGAGGGACTCCAGTTGGAGAAAGTTTGTGGAGGACTGTCTCCTGTGAGAGGGGGACCATGATGGAGCAGGAGGCAGAAGTTCCAAAAGCTCCCCCCACCGAAGATGGAAGAAGAGGCATCACTGACTGCACCCCCATTCCCTGCCCCTGCGCCGCTGAGAGAGGAGGTAGAGATATCAGGAGCAGAGCTGAGCCCGGGAAGAAGGGAGGGGTGGGGGGAAGGTGTTCTCAAGATGTGGCAATGCTTCTCACTGTCCCACTCTGTTAAGTGGTGGTGGTGTTGTTAGAGTCTGTATTAAATTCACGTTCTGTTTTTTCTTCCCCTAAGCTGTGCCTGTGACTGAAATTCATCCCTCCCTGTCCTTATCTCAATTCCAGACCCTTTTGCTTTATTTTTCTCCTTCTCAGCACTGAGGGGGAAAGGGAGTGCATGATGCTCAGTCACCTTCTGAGGTCAAACTGCAACAGTTGCTAACACACAGGCTAAGGCAGGAGCACCAAGAGAACCTCTCCAGAAAATTAATCGCTTGGAAAGACAGAGTGTGAATTGTGTTGCAGTTATTATCACACAGATTTGGAGACCTGGAGTCAAGCAGCCAGAGTCAACACAGCAGAGCTGCCAGTACCACAGCCTCTCCGGAGGGCTCGGTTGCAGAGGGGGCTGGTGGGACCGGTTCTGGGCTGGCCTTGGGCTCAGTGAGGGACTCCTGGCCTCTGCACAGCTCCTCTGGCTACCTCACCTGTGGCTGTGGGAGACTGGGGGCAAACTGGGCTCGCCCCCAGCCTCCCACATCTGCCGGCAAAGGAGGGGGAGCAGCCGCAGCCCCGCTGCTTGCAGCCACGTTGCACAGAGGAGGAGGCACCCCGGGGGGAGTTGCTGACCTTCACAGCCAGTTTGGTCTTTCTGTCTCAAAGAAACTTTGCCAAAGCAAAAGTTCGTGCATTTAAATTTCCTTCCAGGGGTTAATAACTCCCTCAGTGATTAAAATGGAAAAAAAAATCTAAAATTACATATTACTTTTTACTGCTTGTTTTTTACTCTGGCCTGCCCATGAAAATACCTCAGAAAGTTTTGCTGTGTCTTCCTACTCATGCTCCCTGAGTTTTCTTTCTAGCTCTGTCACCAATGTCATCACTTATGTTAGCCAGTGCCTCTTCTTACCGTGGCTCTTTGACCCATGAAATAGCTGAAGAGCCTTTGCATCTCATGTGTCAAATTGTTACGTGCCAGCCGAGTACTGTGAGCACTTTCCATGGGTGGTACTAAAGAAATGCGATGTCTTCACAGTGTTAAGAATATTTTCTCACGCGTAAGGGTCAGCCTGCAGGTGTTTCAGTCCAGAACTAACCCATTACAAAACTGCTCAGAAATATGCAGAGCCAAATTCTGCTCTGAATTACACCCACCTGACTCGGGGGAAGCCCACGGGAGCCATGCAGGTTCTTCCACAAGGCAGATGGAGAGGGAGCAGGAGCTGGACCCACTTCTGGGACATGGAAAAGTATCCTAACGACTGGGGTCTGGTGGTTTAAGAGTAGTCCCCCAGCCTGGGAATCTGCAGTGAGCCCTTGAAGGAAAGGAAAGCAGTAACGGGGGAGGCTGCATCTTTTGAGAGGCTTTCCTGAGCTGGAGAGTTATCAGACATAGCCAGGTTGCATTCATGTCTTTCTTCCTTTCCCCGGGGGATCAGAAAGAGTTAAAAAACCCCTGTGATATAGGTCTGTGTTCACATCGAATCTGCACCCATCATATATATATCGGGTTTTGAGGAGGGGGGGTGGTTTACACATGTCACTGGCCATAACTCAGACTTTTATTATAATCGTGACCATATGGTTAATGGGACTTAATAAACCACTGTTGACCTGGGCTCTGTGCACAAATCTCTTGCTCCCTTTCCTTTTTTCCTAGCTTGTCTGGACACGCTATGCCAAGCAGCTGTGGTTTAGCGATTCTAAAATGCCAGTTTCGGTGGCCAGCAGCTAGTTAGTTTAGAAAGGATAAAACCCCAAGAAAATAAAACCCACGTCGCACCGTAGCCCGACTGAGACAGGGACGGACTTTCCCGGGGTGACGGGGCAGAGGCTCTGTGCCTTGGGCAAGGCACGGGCAGCGTCTGTGGGAAGGCTGGGGCAGGGGACACAGTGGGGACATCGGGCAGGCTCCTGGGTGAGCTCCAGTGATGGCTGTGGAATTAAATCCATGCTTCTCCTGGTGCAAGAGAGAAGAGCATTTAGCCAAGCATTTCAAAGACTCCTTGCATTCTAGTTTTGGCAGGCACGAAGCCTTCCACTTAATGGAAATTAGAACAAGGGGGGGGGGAAGCTATTAAACCCTATCTCAAGCTTTCCCCTAGGAGCCCAGTGCAACACTGATCCAAGCCATGTTTTCTTCAACTCCTTATCTAATCTAGTTTTAAAATGACCTAAATGATGGGCATGTGACCCCAGCCTTGGATAAATATATTCATTTTTGATCAGTGCCGTGCTAACACCTCTCCCACTTTTAATAATGCTGCGTTGTCACCTGTCTGTCCCCGACCAGCCTGCTCAGCCACCTCTGTCCCCAAAGGGGTAACGCAGACCCTCAGCAGGCTCGGCTGGACATCTGCTCACCGGTATCGGTTACCTGAGCTGCGCTGCTCCTTGGGCTTTTGCCTCCAGCCCTTTAGAAGGCATCACCACCCAGAAACTTCCCCTAGCTTGCTTCCATTGCATTACCCTCAGGAACGCTGCTGCCGACTGATTTTACAGGTGGGGGCCCAGGATGAGAATCTCCTCAGTTTTCCCGGAGAGGCGAAATATGCACCTTGGAGGAATGAGGAATCTTGAAGCTATAGGTATTGAGGCATATGGCTGACACATCAGGCTGAGCCAGGGTAGAGGGTTTGGTTCATTCTTTTGATCTTGAGCTGAAACTTAATGTTTTTATTATTTGATTGGTGTTTTTGTGATTACATGCACCTGCCAATAATGATATCCAGGCACATGTGTAGGTGGGGTGCTGTTGAAATTAAACTCTCTTTCTTCCCTAAAATGACTGTGTAAACACCAATTCCAGCTCCTTGTGTCATGTTTAGAAATGAGGGCTCCTGGTACTGTATTACCCTTTCTGAGCTGTACAGAACAGACACGGAGGAAGCCTGCACTGTTCTGCTCTTCTGGTAATTTTTTTTTTTTTTTTTACTTTTTTCTTTCTTTTTTTTTTTTTTTTTTTTTTTTTTTTTTTTAAATCAGTTTGCCTGCTGTTTGGGAAATGTCATATCCTTGCCACATCGTGCACTTAGGGCTGTGTTTCTTCTGTCCACAGATAGTTCACATGGCTTCATTTAGGACCTGATCCAAGGGCTGGTGGTCACAGCTGGAGTCTTTATGCTGTCTTTGATGGATTTTGGAGCAGCCTGAGTAGATTTTGGTACATCTTCAATCATGTTGGGTAGGTATCAACTGTTACCCTTCCCAGAGATCTGTCTCTCCTGAAATTGGAGGGGTTTTCTCCTAACCAGTGGCAGTCTTAGTACTTGGATAGCCATAGGAAGCATCAGAGATAGATGGACAGATAGACTGCACAGTGAGGCAGAAACATGAAAGGATATGTTCAAAATGTAAAAGCCAAAGATCTTCATGAAGGTTTGGCCTTCAACAGGTGGGTTATGAGAGGTGAAACCTTCTACGTCATGAAGAACCTGATCCCATAACAGAGCCAACCCTGGCACATCTCACCTTCCGCTCCGTCCCCCTCCCCCCACACAAAACACCCTTCCCACCCTTCCCCCCGCAGCCCCCTCTAGCACCAGCCTGCCCATTTCTGCACCAACACACACCAGTACCACCTGGTTAACAACTGCCAGGTCGAGGGCTGGTTGCCAGAGGCGGGCACAGGTAGTTGGGGTGCAAGTGGCAGCACAACCACCCATGCCACTGGCTGGAGATCACGGTGGGGGGCAATGGTTCCCCCACTCTGTCCTCTCCAGCAAGCCCCCACGGGTCAGGGGCAGTGGCTGATACAGAAGAGCAACCTCTGAAAGCGTAGCACCGTCTTTGCCCGTGTTGGATCTCCCTTTTTCTCTCTTCCTCAGCGCAAGCAGCCCAACACAGGGCTGTCCACTGCAGGATTTTTCCAACAGAGCCTCGTATTCTTTCGGCCCAAGGTAGGGTGTTGGGCCATGCCCTTTAAACTGAGATAATTCCAGCCGTGCTAGAGGCTGCCAGTCACACGGGAATGAGCCCTTCAGAGCATCACACAGCAGACAGGTGGCATGCTGCCCGCCGGGGGGAGAGCGGGAGGGCTCCCCTACGCCCCACGGGAGGAGCGTGCCCAGACGAGAGGGAGGCATGTGGTCTTCGCTCCGAAAGTGCTGGCAATGTTTACAAAGTCAGACACGTCAGCGCAGTTACAGTCAGCGAAGTGAGTGTAAAACTGGCCTTGTTACTTCCCAGATCTGAGGGATACGAGTCAAACGCGCACAGATGGTCGGCCACTTTCCATAATGAAACACGTCTTTATTGTCCCGAGGAAGCTGCGTTTCACAACCTAAGCATTGAGGCTTGCTTCTTTTTTTATATATTTTATTTTCTCTGCAAACTGTGGGCAGTTTTGCCCCTTTCCTTAAATCAAAAATTGTGGACGATAAAGACGTGTTTCATTACTGAGAGCTGGCCAAGCATCTGTGTGCAATGGACTTCATTTTCTTCTCTAGGTTGCTGGCACAAACATTCCCAGCCGAAGCCAGAGAGGAAGCTGAAGTGAACGCAGCGATCTGAGTACTCCCAAGCTTGGGGAGAGTTCAGACTTTGTGGCTGCTTCTTTCTGGTACGTGCCCAACTGCCACATCCCAAACTTTAAATGATGTGGTGAAGTTTAGGCACAGACTGGCTTTGCCAGGTATGAAATATTTGGGTGCCTATGCTGTCACGGTTCCCAGAAGCAGCACAAGCTCACAAGAAGTAGATGCTATCCTTCAAGAGATGACTAAATTGGTTCAAAGCTGCCTTGAGCGACCTATCTAGAAAACACATAACGTTGGACATCCCTGGGCTTTTTTTTTTTTTTCTTTAATTTCTGCCCTCACTAGTGAGATTGCAGCCCTTAGGTCTGTTTGCACGTCTGGATCCACGGTCCTGCTGGGGCTCATGAGCACGAGTTTGGGAACATCTTCTTATGAGCTGGTCCTAAGCATCTCCTCACCACCAAGGGGAGAATGTGGTGTGATGTTAGGAGCCCATAACTGCCATTCATGAGGCCCTAGGATCCTGCTAGGATCTTGCCTGCCCAGCAGAAATGACGCTGTCCTGTTCTGATTTACTCTCCTGACAGAATACTTAACAAATACACTACTTTAAAGCATTACCATATTCACCTTGGGACGAATCCATTCAGAGACACAGTACAAAGCATATGGTTGTGATGACGGGTCTGGGACCAGGATGTATTTGTCCCCGGTGCAATGGGGTTATGCCTGCAAGCATATATTTTGTGAAAAGTAGTTGGCTTTAATGATGTTTAAACAGCCAGTTCTCTTTCTCAGGAAAGACAGAAAGACTAAGAAATAAAAATAGAGGAAGGAGGAAGGGAGAGGGCCCCAAGAAAAAGACAAGTCGTTTTTACCGCAAGTAAAAGTGTGAGGCTTTTGACCAGGCACCTGAATAATTAGAAGCATGTTTTTAAAAGTTTCGCTATCTGCATAATTTGTTGTCTGCCTGCTGGTAGGTTCCCAAAGACAATACAGGACCAGTCTGGGAGGGGAGCAGCCACGAGGGATTTTTGAGAATCGTGATTCTGCTCCTGGCTTTGCCGTCGGCTTGCTGTGGGAGCCAGGACTGAGGCAGGATATGTGCTTTCCCTTCGCGCCGCAGCACGGACGTGGGCTCAGGCTGCTTTCTTGGCAAGGCTCAATCGATTCATGACTGCGGGTACAGTCACACCATGTCTTACACTCCAGTTAGACTTTCCTGGCTGTCTCGGTCCTGGTTTCAAAATCTGCTCTGCCCCCGGGTTAGGGGCCAGCCAGCACACCAGCACCGATTCGGGTCCAACTCTTACTGCAAGAGGCAAGGGTGATGAGACACATTCCCACACCGTGTGACAGCAGCATGGCATCTCATGCAGTGCCTCTGCATGAGATCTGTGTCTCTCAGGATGCTCAAAATACAGCCTTTAATGAAAAATTCAGGCATACCAGTGTTTAACCTACACAATTAAAAATAAAAGTAATTGACTCACTAGAAGAAAGTAGGTATTAAATATTCTTACCGTGCTGTTGGAAGCCTCCCCTAAATATAGCAAATGCTTACAAAATACAGCACAGGCATGTTCCAAATCTATACAACTCATATTCTCCACTATTTAAATCCCAACTTTAGCTTCTTAAATTGCAAGGACAATCAAGGGACTTAAATTGCAAGGACAATCAAGGGACTTAATTTGCAAGTCCTTTGACTGTTCTTGCCTAAAGCGCCTGGCTCCTGGGGGACCTGACCACCACAGAGTTTTGGGGATCTTCTCCTTAAGACGTGTTTGTGACAGAATAAAACCTCAGTGAATTCCTTGTCCTGTTGACAGTTTTGTTAAAAACCCGAGTGATTTCTGGTGACATATTTGAAGAGCAGCTAGTGTCTTGGCTGGGCACGATGGAGAGCTGAAACTTCACTGACAAGCTCTGGTTGCCCTTTGGAGGAGCCTGTCCCTGTCCCTTGACTACATGAGGGAGAAAGAGGCTGGCCTCTTGGCTTGACATGGCCAAGTGAGGTGCTTGGTGGTGGATGTTTTGATTGAGGAATGAAGTAGTAAGAAGCTATAATGCAGCGGAGCACTGATCTATGTTAGAGGGCCAAACCATGATCCCACCAAAGTGGTTATATTACTTGGGAAGTAAAATAAGAAAGAAAAGCCCAGTCCCAGTTTAATCCTGTGCTGTCCTCCTCTGTCTCACCTCTTGCTACATCACACAATGTCCGTATGGCAGTGCATGGAGTGTGTTTGCAGCATATCTGCTACAGCTCTGGTGTAGCTTTCTACACCTACGGTTACCCACCAGGTCTTAGTCTTCAGGGCAGGCTATCACCTGGCCAGGTAGGTGACCAGAGTCCTCTGTGGTCTTGCACAGCAGGTGTATAAGGTTCTGCTGTTGATTATTCTCTGCCACTGAGGCCGTGGAAGCTACACTGAAGACAGCAACTGTTTCTGTATACAGTGGTCCTTGAATTACAGGGTAGACACTGCAGGGCACAAAGTTAAGTCTTGAGAAGCACCAGTTTTTAAGCTGCAACTCAGAGGCAGCTCTAATCTGCAGCTAGAGCCAGGCAAATCACCTTAGCTCTCACAACAGACAAGTCTTCATGCTCTTTTTCTTCCTAAAAACATGTACAGCAGTAGATAAAGCAGAGAACCCAAACAGTTCCCAAAGGCATTCAGTGTTTTCACAACACCACCATCAATGAACGAAAAGCCTGTTCTGGTAAGAGCAGCATGTCTTTTCCTTTTTTAGATTGCAGGCTATGGCTAGATATAATTGCATGAAGTCTTCTTTCATTGGATTCCTTGTGTTTGTAAGATCAAAGCCTCTCAGAATGTAGCAGGAATCTCTACAATAGCCTGTGGATACTCATTTTAATAAAGAGTTGCTTTTAAAATAACCCAAAAAGAAAAAAAGCAACCAAAATCCAGGTCCTGATGGGATAACATATTTATTCACTCTCAATTATTTTCAGCTCTGCAAGACAAGTCTCAGAAATGCCTTTCCCACATCAAGTTTGTCTCATATGGGGCTGTATTTCCCAGCTACTCAAGTAGAGGTGGCATGGAGAAAACGAGGATTTTAGAGGGACTTAGAAGTAGACCAGATGGAAGCACAATTATGCCAGCAGCCCAAGAAGATCAAGAAGTGCTATGCCACTCCGAAAGGGAGACTCAGCAAGCCCTGTGCTTGCAACCCCAGTGACATCCAAATGCTCCCTCAAAACTCCCAAAGGGAAGGCTTGGTGTCAGGCAGTCATTTGGTGGTCCAGTGCTACTTTCTCAAATAGTTCAAAGCCATACACTCCTGTATGCCCTCAGATCTTTCTCCTGTCACTCAGCCCTTCCTGAGATGACGATGGAGACGTCCCTCACATGCCATTAGCAACCCCTTTTGTTGCCCTAACATAGCCCTGCAGCCCAGTGAGTGTGAGCAGGGCAGCTCTGCTTGCTTTGACCAACAACTTCCCTTCTGCCAGAGCTTGCTGGGCAAACTAGAGGAGTTCAAGAAACCCGTCGTGTTTGGCAACACGACCTCACCCATATCCACAGCTTGACGTTCACCTTCTTGACACAGTGAGGAGCTCAGGGTGTCATAGAGAGAGGTTGGGGTAGAAAACGTTGTTGATAAATGGTGTCTCTCTGAAGTTGTAAGCAGAGAGAGTGTGGCTGAGTTCATACCATAAAGAAAGCCCTTCTTCCACTGCTAAGCCAACAGTGAGGCATGCTGAGGGTTAGGCCTTTGGTGGGTGATTCACAGCTCTGGGGTCACACGGGTTAAAGATTCTCATCTGAAGGGGATTAGGTGTTTCCAAGGAAGTACAGTCCTTCAGTGCCTCCAGCGTTTCCTTGAAGCTTTTGGAGTCTCAGACCCGCTTAAGACCTACCTCATTATTCTGCCTCACCACATGAAAAGTCCATCATAGCTTTGGCAGATGGTATGGAGGGTGCGTGGTGCTGGGGACATGAAAGGAAATCCATTAAAAGGTGCCAGTTCCTTCCATGGAATCCAAACACATCTGGGTGCAGGGGAAGCCAGGCCAGCTCCAGGGAGTTTCCTTGGTGCCCAGATAATATATTCACCCATCTGATAGCCTGTCAACAGAGCATGCTGCCCGCTTGGTGCCCGCTGTGCGCCCCATATTTTGCTGTGCCCCTGCACCTTCCACCCTGCTCGCTGCAAACCAGCACGAACGTCTTGTTGGGGTGGGGAGAGGTGACTAGGAGGCACATCCCATGTGGTGACGACTCCTCCGGAGAAGACAAACATCTCCTGCGGACATCACACACAAAGCTGGCTGCTTCACTGATGAGACCTGGCTCTCATGAGACTGCCTGGGGACAGGGCTGGAGCGGGCTCTGTTGGCCCTTGTTTACCTCCTCCTGAACTCTCTCCCTCTGCTCCTCTCTCCTCTTCGACATCAAACGCTTCTCTCCTAGCAAGGTGTTGTCTGATGCTTTTCATTAAGTTCACAATGTAAAATTAGAATGTATTGGGCCACTACAAGATGCTGAGGTTGTTAAAGCTCCGTGTGAGCGTGTGTGTGTGCATGTGCGCAGGCACATGTGTGTGTGTACATGTGTGTTCAATGCAGGGCTTTACAAAACTATCAAGCACTCTTTAAAGTGCCATTAAATTTAATGCTCAATAGGGAAGCCTAAACAAATGAAGCTGCATCATAAAATGTTTAGTGTTTCTATCGCTTTCACTTTGAACGTGAAGACTTACTGCAACTCACAAGGGGGATTTCTCTGTCTTTTTCTCTTCCTTATCCTTCCTTCCTTCACCTTTTTTCTTCTATGTTCCCTACTCCCATGGAATTTACCATGGATTTTGTACGGGAATATCTCCAACTCCTGTGTGTTTGGTTCCAAAAAGTGTGGCTGTCTGCCACTGAAGGGAGCTGCCTGTTCTCTGTTCCTTGGCAAATACATAATTCAGATTTCAAAAAAGAGCATTACTCTTTCACCTACCCCAAAAAGCCACTATGTTTAATTATTTCACTGTGTAAAGTGGCTGCCAGAAGTGCCTGGTGCAACTCTTATCTTTGGCCTGCTGTGATTTTGTCGGCTTTTGTTGTGAATTCAAACGCAGATCTCGAAGTGTAATCAATGGAGAGCCAAAGTGTGCCCAAAGATCTCCCAAGGATAGGCAACGGGGACGTTTTGTACTGCCCAGTGAAGAGAGCCAAGCTGAAAGTTCTTGTCATTATCAATGAACAAAACCGTTGCGTGACCTCCACCTCACTTGCACGTCTCCCAACACCCTCTCTCTAAGGTAAGGCAGGACGTGAGCAGGTGAGGTGCCCTTCTTGCTGCTCTGAGAGGACCTCTCAGCTAACCCTCATGGAACAACATAGTCAAGTGCTGGTGAGTAAAGGTAGGCAATTAAATCAGTTGCCTCCTTTCAAAGGCAACGGGGATTAGGTATTACCTCCAGCACCCCAGCTGAACAGTACCAGACCACTCTCAGCCACATGGTCCTCACCTGTACTCCAATGGTGGCAATGTTCACTTTCTTCTGGTATGAAGCTTTCAACTCACGCATTAAGGTTTATGACATTTGGTTTCTCAGGACCGAGAAGCAGGCTGGGATTGGCGGGGAAGATCAGGACACACTTCTCCCCGGCATAGCTGTGTTTGCACCAACAGGCAAGGGGGGTGAATAAGAGTCAGTGAAGACTGTAAGCTGTCCAGCTGTGAGTAGTCCATCTCTTCTGAACTATGGCACAATATTATGTAAATGTATGGCTTCATTTCTGTCCACACTATGATCCTTTTGGAGAAAAGATGTAGCCAGATGCCTTTGTCCAAATAATTTTCCCAAGTGCAAGGCTTCAGATTATCGAGGAAATTGAACGGCTCCTCTTTTTCTAGACCTCAGAGAAGCCACAGGTCGTGGCTTTTCCTATTGTTTCAGCCATGTACTTCAGTCTCATCAAGGGAACATTGCAGGGTCACAGCCTCTCCTCCTGACTGGAACCTAGGAAAGTCGGGATTAAATCTTGAGCATACTCTAACACTCCTGTATTTGGACACAAGTGGAAGGAGCTTGTCTGTTTTCTAGTTTGCCTTCCATCTGCCCCGAGGCCTGAACTTAGCTGCAGGTTTCGGTATGAGAAGAGGCATGAAGTTCCAACATGCACATCTGGAATTAAGAGCCGAAAATTGGGCTCGGTGCTGATAACGCTTTATTGACAGGAGATGAAAGTCTTGATTCCAATAACTTTCCGAGCTCCAGTTCCCACTGCTTTACGAGGTGTTACACACTTTGGTACCTTTGAGAGAGAGTTTGCTTCCCCTCCTTCTCTCCCACATCTTTATTGCTTCTGTTCCACAGACTTGAGTCATTAAAGTCTGAAATGCTTCAACCCAGGAGGGTACGGAAACCTCCTTTTCCTGAGCCCCAGTGAGAAAATGTCAGCAACCAGGTTATCTGAGAGGGATGGGCATGACAGACCCCGAGGCTTGCTCAGTTCATCTTCCTTCCTCTGCCCGCTGCGTGGCACCAGCACGGAAACTCCCACGCTAGCCAAAGAGGGTTCAGAGTGAGGGGAGCTGGAGGGGATGGACAAAGCAAAAACAGAGGAGCGAAAGGTAAATCACGTACCGCAGGATTGTCATTCCCCACTGCCATGTGTTCCTGTGCTAGCAGCATAGTCGGTGAGGCAGGACTCCTGTGATCATGACCTTACCCAACATCAAGGATCAGGTTGGTCTCAGAAGGGTCCAAAGTCAGGGGGGCACCAACCGCTTCCATCAACCCTGTCTTATAAAGCCCAGGTTGGTCTGCGTCCATTGGACTTTGGAAAACCAAGGCAATATCTGTGTTCTTGTTTCCCTTTGAGCTGACCTGAGTTACCCTTCTCCTCTGTGCTCTCTCCACGGGTTGAGGGGCTTCCTCCTGCTTGTCTTGGGCTACCTGGTTATTTGCCTCGCTCTCCTACTGCCGAAAACGAGACCTAATAAGAGTCAGCTGCTGTTAGGGACCCCAGTCCCTAAATCAGTTCTGCTTTAACAGATACAGCTCCATGAAGGGAAAGTCAAAGGCTGTAGGCCATTATAATTACAACTGTCAAAATATAACATTGCTCAAATTTGGAAATATTTTATAAAGTGACTTTTCTTTTTTTGTGCGGAAAATGTGTGTCTGCCTGCAGAAGGGCTTCTGTATTTGTAAGTATTCTTTTCTTCCTTATATTGATTTACTTCCTAACAGATACTAGCCATCTTTAAAAATCTTGCCTGTGCTTTTCTGGACACTTTCAAATTTTCTTTAGAAAGGAAAATGCCTGAAAAAATTAAGTTTGAGATTTTCAGCCAAAAAGAGGGTATTTTGTCTCCAAAAAAGTTACAGTAGGAGCATTAGCCAGCTAGCATAAGTCACTCTTCACTTTTAAGAGCCAATGTCTTCAGTTACTCATCATCCCATATTGCTATATGGTCATCATGGGATCTGTAGTCTTATCCCAGCACCTCAGCTGTAGAGTTGAGTGTGGGCATGAAGAATTCTAACTGCAGCTCCTCTTAGGTAAAGCAATGACCTATATATAAAGCAGAAAAACGATAAACATTTCCAATGTTAAAAATAATTCAGACGAAATTTTTTACATTTTTAAAGTTCACCACCTCCCTGATGTTTTCAGATCAGCTGTAGTCGCAGCTCCGTGACAGCACTATTAAGGCTCCTGCCATAACTGCAGGCAGTCTGTTCCCCCTGCAGGAAGCTGCTTCAGTATTTATTACAACACTGGGGTTATCGCTAGTGTTAACTAACAGCTGTCCCTAAGGGTGGATAAATTGTGATCCAGAAACCTTATTTCATTTATTTGCTGTCTCTTGCCCGCCTCCTTTTTCTGACTTTGACTCCAAATTGAGCCAAACCACCTAGGAAGAAATTGCAACTGAAAACAAGAGGCTCCTCTGGTCTTCCCCCTTACTGCTGAGCATCTCATCCTGCGGTGATACCCATCCACAGCACTGCACAGCCCAGCGCTTCCAAAGCCCACGGAGAAGGAGGCAATTAAAAGTGGCACAAAATTACCAGTTTCCTGGCTGGATTCAGAAATGTGACCCCTCCAGCAGGTCTCTGGGATGCTGCTTATCTGCAGGTCTCCCTTGTTTGATCTGGAGACCCTTTTTGTCTTTGGTGTTTTCTTCTTTCTGTAGAAGAAAGGAAGCACTAAGTCTTCTGGAAGCTAACCACTTTCTCCAACTCTTGCTAACACTACGAAGCCCCTCAATAACGGCTGGCTGCTCCTGCCTCTCCCCAGAATTTCAGGTGTGCAAGACTGTCATGAAACCAGGATCTCAGAGAAGATTTCCCCTTCTTAGAAGGTGTAAGGTTGCTTTCCAGTTGTAGCAATCCTGATGCATTTGGGAATAGATGCCAGCTCTTTGGACTGCTTTTCCTAACGCTTGCTGAAAGACTTGGGTGGCTTTAGTTTTGCACCAGATACCAGAGAGTGGCTCAAAACCTGGAAAGGTCTTGAGTGCTCACTTGAAAAGATCCCCAGAGAGCCTGAGAGTGGAATCCTTTCCCTGTCTTCACAGATCTTATTTTAAGCTTTATAGTGAGCCGTTTGCTCTCTTCTGGACCTGAATTGTCTCTGGTCTGTCAACCACATGGTGCAGATGTCTGCATCCCCTTCCCTGCCAGCATTCTCCCGGTCATTATTCCCAAAACCTGATCTCCTTGTCTGAGCCTCCATGTGTTAAGGATCCCTTTGGGACAATGTGATTATTTCCTTCTGCTTACTGTGTACCCTCTGACAGCTTGTCCAACAAAAGCCAAGCTTCAACCACAGGCAAATATCAGTCTTAGAACTGGTTCGTCTTGAGGAGAGAAGTCCAATTGCATGGACTTGCAGTCCTTTCACCAAACAGATCTTGTCACCAGCCTCAAAAAAAAAAAAAAAAAAAAAAAAAAAAAACACAGAGAAAGAGATGGTAACTTCTGAGCTTCTTTACACCATAGAAGGTGCAATCATTTACTTCCTGTTCAAAATAACTTTCAATTTGGAATGAGAATATCAACAACGAGGAAAAACAAAATTAGAGTGCGTGTAGGCCAACAAGGCGTATGTATGCACTAAGTTAGCAGCCCCTGGCTTCCCACCAGGTGAGTCAGCTACAGACCTGGCTATGAAATGTTGTATCCTCCATTGCCTGTAAAGAGACGCCTGGGGGAACACAGGACAAGGGCCTACACAGTAATGGTTGGCCTGGGTTAATCATCAAATCTATTCCTAGAATGGAAGAGAGTTAGGAAAAAAACAGCTAGTGACTGTCTTGAAAGACCAAGAGATACTTCTTCATCCAGCCTAGAGTTAAGCTGTGGAATTCCTTGTCACAGGATGCTTGGATGTAAATAATGTACTTACTAGAAGGGTAAATTGAGGGGAAAAATAATCTAGACCTGTTAAACACAAAGATATTAAATTGCTGGATGTCTGGGAACATGTGCTTAAAATCTGCCTTGTTTTCCCATCCCTAGACATCTGTTATGCAGGTACCAGAGGTTGCCAAAGTAGCTGAGCCTTCAGTCAGCTACTGTGTTGAAGGACCACACGGTCCTTTGTATATTTGGATCATGTTGCACTACAGCCTATATTGCTCTTTCAGAGGACCTTGCTTCTATCTAAAGCTTACTGCATTTTCTCCTTTCTAATACGCAGCCACAGCTCAAGAGAGAGACAAGCTGCAGTTGGTATGCTGGGGACTACTGGTGTACCAGCGTTCTTAGGGTTAGGGGATGCCTAAACATGTTTTCCTACTAAAGTTGGGAACATCGTCTCTCCCAAAGTTTGGGCCTCTGCTGTAACGAGAAGGCAACACTCCATCTCATGCTGCTTCTGCCTTCCTTTGCATTGCTCCCACAGACATATAATACTAAAATCTGGACAAGAGGATGTCCTGGGTTGAGTGAGTGGTGGGTTTTTTTGGTAGCAGGGGAGGGGGCTATAGGGGTGGCCCCCTGTGAGAAGCTTCTTGAAGCTCCCCCAGCTCCAAGTCAGCTCCACCTCTGCACAAAAACTGAGCCCATCAGCTGCACCTCTGCGATAACATATTTAAGAAGGGACGTGGTGATGGGCAGTGGGACTGGTGAGGAGGAGTTGCTGCAGCTGCGTGAACACCAAGGTCAGTGGAGGAACGGAGGAAGAAAGGAGGGGGGAGGTGTGCCGGAGCAGAGACCCTCCTGTATCCTGTGGGGAGACGGCAGGGCGGCCCCCCCTGCCACCAATGAAGATCTACGGTGGAGCAGACACTGATTTATGGCCTGTGTTTTTTTCACATGGATGATCAAGGTGCTCTGCCCAAAGAAGGCCGGGGTCTTGTGGGAAAAGGCAGCCCCGCTGCTGTAATTCAGTGCTGGGAGGATTGCAGCATGCGGGGGAGTCCCACGCCGGAGCAGCTCAGGAAGGGCTGCAGCCGTGGGAGGGAATCCAGTCGGAGAAAGTTGGTGACCCGCGACGGAGCAGTGTGGGGAACGCTGCGGCCCGTGGGAGGGACTCATGTTGGAGAAAGTTTGTGGAGGACTGTCTCCTGTGAGAGGGGGACCACGCTGGAGCAGGGGGAAGAAGCTTCAGAAGCTCCCCCCACTGAAGATGGAAGAAGAGGCAGCACTGACTGCACCCCCCATTCCCTGCCCCTGCGCCACTGGGGGAGGAGGTAGAGATATCGGGAGCAGAGCTGAGCCCGGGAAGAAGGGAGGGGTGGGGGGAAGGTGTCCTCAAGATGTGGCAATGTTCTTTTTTTCTTCCCCTAATGAGTCTGCCTTTTGCTCATGCCCATAAAGGGTGATTTTTTTCCCCATCCCGGTCCTATCTCTAACCCCAAGCCTGGCTCTCTGTCCCTTCTTATTGCCGGAAGAGAAGGGAGAGAGAGTGGCTGCATTGTGGTTGGCTGCTGACCAGGCTCAAACCACAACAGAGGAAAACTGCACTCATGGTTGTGGAAATAAAATCGGCTGCTAAGCAGAGTATACTTCATTTTGAACTCTTCGATCAGACCCCAGAACTCCTCTCAGCCTGTCCTGCAGAAGGGCTGGGTTATCCCAGCTGTGCTGACTGCCAGCTTGTACCAGAGCTGCTCAGTAACCTGTTCCTTGGAGCTGCTCAACATTTCTTCAGAATTTTCCCAGCATTAGTATCCATATGAAGTATTCCAGGTACAGATATTTTATTAAACATGGAATTCTGATTTCAGCTCACCCAAAAATAACTTCCTCAAAATACTGGCATGAATTTGTTGGTTTTGCAAATAAATGTCTGAGTAAAGGAGACAAAATTAGACATAGAGTTGTTGAATCTTGGACAATTTCATGTTGCATACCTTGGTTCTCCGAGATGCCACAAGCCTGCCTCAGCTCTGGTGTGAAACCTTTCCTTCTGGCTCCTAGACCCATACACAGGCAATCCATCACACCACTTCTAATGAGCCGATTTCCTTCCCTTGCCAGTCCTGGCTTTCCCCTGACTAATGAGGGAGAACAGGTACCCGTGTGTCTACCCTGACGGGCAACAAAAGATTTTAACCCTTTGCCACCGGGATCCTCTGAGGTGAAAGAAAAGGAGCACAAAGTCAAGCATGCTGCACCCCCGCCACGGCTGGCTACCATCTCCTGCTCCCCTTTGACAGATGAGAAACACCCTGAAGCAAAATTAAGAGGAGCCCTGTTTATTTTGGGACTGCAGATTACTGTCAAACATGAAAAGAGACAATTATTTCCATTGTGGAAAATATGGCATTAGTGAACAAGCAGTTCCCTCTGCCTTGGCTTTATGTTTTGCTTTTCTCTAAGGAAGGTTTCCTTTTTTTTTTTTTTTTTTGTATCACAGGCTTGAATTAAGTGGGCAGAGAAGCATTTAAATACAAATATTTGTAAACTAAGTGGTTTTCCTGAACAAAGTAGATCCAGATGACAGACAGTCTGTCGGCTGCAGCATCTCGGTGCCTGTCGCGCGACGGCCCCATTGTTCGGCAGCTGGGTACCCACGGAGGCATCCCGGGGGGGGCACAGGGGTGGGCAGGCAGCACCCAGAGCCCAAGCGGGGTGCACCCCAGTGACAGGGTGGAGGAGGCAGGGCGTTTTTGGCCACAAGCCCCAAACTGCCAGGCCTGAAGGCAATGAGGACTATGGTAAAGCTGATGATAGAGAGCCTGAAGGTGCAGAAGATGCTACAGAGGTGCAGAAGAAGACTTCGGTGGTGTCTGTCAGATTTTTCAGGCATCAAATTAGACCCTGGAAGCCTGGAGATGGTGTGAGAATGTTGGAGGCAGTGTGGGTGAGCAGCTTCAGAGGCAACATCAGCTTTAGACAGCTCTAGCAGTTCATCAGGTCATGAGAGCGAGGCAGGAATTTTCTTGCATAATCTTTTTCTGCCAGGAAAAAATTTGTCCCCCATATCTTAAACCTTCTGAAGGACTTGGTAAAAGCTTAATCAGGAAAAGTTTCTCATGCCTCAGAAGGTTAAAATCAAGGTGGGTGTCCCTTCTTGAGGGCAGCCAGAACCTAAGGCCTTCTCTGGGGCCGTAGGTGATCCAGACCCAAAGCCCTTGCTTAGAGTAAGTGCAAGCAGTCCCCACCCCTATCCAAACCTTGAAGAATGGGTAGTGACATTTGCTCTGTTTTTCACTAAAAAGCTTCAAACAAGCTCTAATCCATCCTGAAGAGAAACAGAAGAAAAATCTTGAAAGCACAGGATGGGAAACGCACTTACCGCCCACCGGCACGAATTATTATATCCCAGGCTTGTATGTGCTAACACAGTTTCTGCCCCGCGTCGCTCACCTCTCGGGGCTCACCTCCGTGGCAGCTGTGGAGCTGCATATGCCAAATGCCAGGAGAGTGCCAGGTTCAGCTCTGCTAGCTGTTATTTTTAATTCTTAATAAGGCCCTGAGGCTTTTGTTACTTTCCATTGTTCGTTTCTGGGGGGAACTGTACTGCCAAGGTCTGTTCACTTGTTCTGGCTTTTTCTACAGAGGCCTGAAATGCCTTTTTTCTATTTGTTCTCAGAAATAAAGCATCTCTGTAAATGGCACGTACCAGCTTTCCACCCTCCCTGTGTCTTAACCACAAATGTCTGACTCCTGACAACTTCTCTCCTGCTAATTTGGTCTTTTTGCAGCGGCTGCTTGCGCTCTCCTGGTCTGTCTGTACGGCCGTGCCAGGACAAGATGGGGAGGAAGGAAAACTCCTGGTACAGAATACCTGGATGGACCAGCCTTCCAGGTCATCAGGACGGGCACCCCCCATCTGCGGGGGGCAGGTCCTGGACCCTCTCCCCCCAATCCCTGTGAAATATATCCCACATTAAATCGCCTGTCACATTACTGAAGGGGGCACTGATGTATTTGATTAGTAAGGAAGCTCCGAAGGAACCCATCTGTCTTAGCATTCGGATGGATATTTATCTCTTTCATGGGTTTCTTTTGTCCAAAGGAATCGTTTACTCTGATGTGAAATAATGCAAGATCTGGTCTCTTTGGGGATTTCAGCGGGAAGCTATCCTCCCTGAGCCTCGTTTTAATCTCCCACTGTCGTAAATCAGGAATAACCGCAAGAAAGTCAGTAAAATTAAGCCTGTGAAAACTAATGTATAAGACTTGGGGCCTCTGATCTCCACCAGCAATGGAGATGAACTGACTCCCTGAATCTCCTCTCCTGTCTGCAAATGCCGCTGGTCTTTCGAGAGTCTCAGATGTGGCTCTGAACCCTGTATGCTGGCACATGCCGTCCAGGCTTTGGAAAGTGGCTTCTCACATGATTTTATGGACTAGGCAGAAGAAGGAGATTTTAGGATTCATGGGGAAAAGTCCTCTTTCTGGAGAAGGCACAGGCCAAATCAGTCGAAATAAGAAATTCCAGTTGTGCAGAAAAGCTTTTCAACCTACTCTCATCCCAACCAGCCTGCTGCAACACACTTCCTACTTGCATCAATTAAAATGATGGGTATGGAGCAGATTCAAAAAGGAAAACTAAAGGATGTTTCTGTGGTATCAGAGCAGCCTGTTTCTAAAACTGGTGTGATCACAGGAGCTCCAGGTAGCAATGTTTAGTCCTTTGTTCTGCTTACCCTCCAGATATGGTCAGGAAAAATGTTTTTGTTTTCTCCTCTGCCAGAATGGCTAAAATCCGAGTGTAGTTTCTTTCCAGTTTCAGATAAATGGAATGGACTCAGATTAAAAGCTACATTTAATTGGAACTGCCAAGACAAGGAAACATTTTAAGATTTTGCTATGTTGAAAATATGAATTTAAGAATAGATAGAATTTCAACAGTCTGATTTACAAGATGCCACAATTTATTTGTTTCCCTTCGACATTTTATTTGTCTCAGACAGTAAGAATGGTCTGCTCACTTTCATAGTTTGGGGAGATGCTGAGATTTCAGGCCACGCAGGAAATACCTAATAATACCATTCCTTCTTGCCATTCTCATGCTTTTGCATTAAGGTTTGGCATTAGACCAGATTTAAGAGTGAAACACTGCCTGTCTGTCAAAGTTTTACGGTTCTTCCAGTGATGTCTGGGCACCTTATTGTTTTTGTTAAAGCTTGAGAGATACACAGAAAAGTGACCTTTCTGTTTTCATAACTTGTATAAATACAGGGGCTTGAGAACTGCTTCTGGCAGCCCTGGATGATGGAAAGCTAAAATCCCACTTTGTAAGAAATTTTCTCTTTTAAAACTAAGATGTTATTCTGACTGGAAGTGAAAAGACAGTCTTCATGAATTTCCCTTGAAATAAAACGCTGAAACGTTTCAATTTGTAGCTGTCAATGCATCGTCTTCTGCTGACGCGGAACTGTGTTGTTTTTACAGCATCAAAACGTGAGGTGGCGCGTTAAATGTGATACCTGGTATATCCAGGAATATTTTACATATTTTGCAAATGACAGCAAAATTATCCAAAGCTCTGGACGTAATTTTGGAAACAAAACGAGGGACAGGCAGCCACGGGAGCGAGAATCGTCAGGCAGGGGCTCGGCACGGCCGCCCTGCCCAGGCGTTACAAGGATCCCTCAGCCGTGTCCCGATTCCTGCTGCAAACCCCAAAAAGTCACGGCAAAATCTCGCTCCCCGCAGGAGATCGTGCTGCCTGCTGAACGCGTGCCTAACGGTAAGAGCCCAACCTCGCTCCAGCCCGCGAAATTGGACACTGACTCTCGGCAGCCTTTCTGAAAAGCAGTGCCCTTGGTTGAGTTTGCTCCTCTGTACAAGGGGGACAGCCCGAGCTGCGGTCCCTGACGGAGCCTCAGGATGCTGCAAGGTTTAATCAATCCCCTAATACTACCTGAATAAGGGCAAATCCTACCAACTTGGTTTTTAAAACTCCTAGATTAAGGAAAAGAGAGTGGCTGCTGACGGGAACATCTGACATGTACCAATACCCATCCTAGGGTTTCCTAAACCACCTGGCCTGAACCCTTCCCTTTACAGCCACTTAAAAGGTCCCAGCAAGCGCACAAGGGGAGCAGCCGTGTCTCCCCGCCACACACTTCCCCCCGCTGCCTCACCCGTGGGTGCTGAGCCCCATCCACCCGTGTCCCTGGGGAGGGGACAGGCTCCTCAGCTCCCCGCTGGGCAGGGCCGGGCACTCGGTCCCTTTTGCGATGGCTGTCAGCAATTTGTTCCTCTCGGGTTTCTCTGCCCTCCTCCTCCCCCGCCCCGATCATTGCACAGACATCAAGAGGCTGCGATAGGCATGTTTGAATAAGACAAATGAACAAAGACATTCCCCCTGCATTTCCCACTGGATAAATTACAGATGGGCCCGAGTCAACCCCCCCTCAATCCAGTCTGTCATTACATATCTGCCACTATTGCTTTCCAAGAGGAAGGATGAATATAGCTTTAAATGATTAGCTGCCTTATGTACTACCATGTCTCAAATCAACGGGGGGTAACACGGGCAAATAACTACACAGGCAAGGAAGTACATGAGGGCTGAGCATTCAGGACTCTCTAACAACTGTGGTTTCTTTATAAAGAGCAATAAAGATGGTTTTAATGTACTGTATATGATGCAACAGATGCAGGATGCCTCTGGCAAAACTCCTCTGGTCCAAAGCTGACTGAAGACAGTTTGATGATTTGCAGGGAGCTACAGATCCCAGAAGGGAGATTGTACATACCTGTCAGCTGGTAATCAAAGCTCCAACTGGCCTTGAAAAAGCTTAATTAGTACTGACACCGACATAACTCTGTGAGCTTGGGAACAGTCGGGGATGACGGAATTTGGTGCCTCTGCCCCGTTCTCCCCCATCCCGCTCTCAGTCTGGCTGAATTTAGGGGGGCAGCTCATTCTCCCGTGTGCCCGTGGCTCTGACACCATGCTTCACACCGACCGTGTCTCCGTGCTCAGCAGGAGCAAGCAGCGCTTCTGGTTCCCGTCTCTACCGGCTGCCAAAGGCTTCGAGGCTGCAGTGACATTGATAAATGCAGGGCAAGAGCACGCTCAAGGGATAGCAAAACATGTTCTAAGAAGCCCGAGGAAGCACATGGAAAGTAAAGCAAGAGGCTGCAGCCTGTCATCTCCCAGAAATACAACGATGCTTCAACCTCAGAAGGTTTATATCAATTAGGAATTGATTTAGACTGAGCCTCCAAATCCAAACCGTGACATGGAGCTCCTGTCCCTTTCCTTTCTGTAGTGAGAGCTGCAAACACCCCTTTCCTTTACAAGGACTTCAGAATTCAAACCTGGTTTACATATCGTGATGGCTGTGATGCTTGTCTTCATAAATAAATTCACTCGTTTGATTTAATACCCCACTTGAAGTCCTTCCTATAGGTTTTCTTGGCTTCTTTTGCTCCCTGCTGCTTGTGCCAATCCCTCCATATTATCTGGCTACAAAAGCCTTCCCAAGATCCCTTAACTGATTCACTAGAGACAAATTTTGCATGGAAGCCCAGAGACAGAGCAGGCACTGAAGGGGGGAAGCAGGAGTTTCACTGCGTGTTGCTCACAGGAAGCTGCAAACAGTGGAAGGACCTATCTGGGGTTGAGAGGAGCCCAAGCCTTGCACACTCTGGCCCAGAACTGGACCCACAGCTGGATTTCCCCATGGATTTTGCGGCTACGTCAATGTGATGCTCAGCACTTTAGAGAAAAGTGCAGTGTCCAGTTGTGGGCCCAGCTCCAGGGTTTCCTGAACTCCTGGGAGATGACGAAACTATCCCTACCTCTAGTTTTCCATCCACAGCATGTCCTCCATACTCCCAGCCTCTTTTAAGAAAGACTGAAGGCAGAAGGAACTTAGCCCTGAAGGCTCCGGCAGTGTCAGGAAGAAGGGAAAGGAAACTCTTTCTGCTTGCTTTGTCAGAACTAGAGAATAACAAGCATTATGCCTGCAGACTGTTTGGCAGAAGATAGACGGCCTGTCGATACTGTCAGGTACTGATCACCACACACATTTCAAGCTATGCTGTGTGACACGGTGCCAGTCCTGAAGATGGCTGGACACGTCCGAGGGCGGCTGTGTCAGCACTGGTGGGTCTTTAGAGTGCTCTTACCAGGATCCTGGTGTGGCTCCAGAACTGGACTGGGTGAGGTTGGGCAATCTGGACTTGATTTCTAGATATAGTCAATGGGATGCTCATGGGATGAAGAGCTGAGAAGGGAATTGTGCTCTGTGCAACAGGAGCTCTTCCAAGCCTCCTATTATGTGAAGACTGAATTCTAATCTATTTTTAGAAATTTCCCCCCCAAAATCCCATCAACAGCTCAAAACAAAACGGAAAGCTGCGCATGTCTTGAAAGAAGATGCAACCAGAATTCATTTTCGTTGCAGAAATAGAGGTAAATAAGTGGGGTCATCTCTGTGGTCATCTGGCCCAGAGTGACCACACTTCCACAAGCCCCATTTGAAAATGTCCATTTGTCTGGAAACCGCAGCAGCCCTGGTAGTGCCAAGGGGGCAGATATCCAGGAGCAGCTTCCAGACAGGAGATGACATTGTCCTCAGGGCTCCCATTGTTCCAGGAAGATGGCAGCTGGCCTGGGCTGGGAGCGACACGGGATCCAGGACAATGCAGTGGGGTTGGTCCCAGCGTCCCATGCTGGTTTGCTTCCTCCTGCTTCTGCAATTCGGAGTCCCCAGCAGCCCTCCTGTCAGCTCAGCACCGCGGGCTGGCGCAGGACATGGCTCCACATGTTAATGGCTCCTGGCGCGCGGTGGGTTACACCCACAGTAGCCTGAGAACCAAAATCACAGAGGTTTTTCTGCTTGAAAGGAAGCATATCCAACCAGTCTGGAAATCACAACCGTCAGATGTCATTCCCGAAACTACCAAGGGTAGGTACAGTCTTGGAGCACCTTATTTCTCTCCTCTCTGTTTGAATCTAAACCTAAAGGCAAGGCATTTTTTTACCTAATACTCCAAAACTCACAAATGGCCAGGGCTGGGCTCCGGACCGATGACACCAGCAGATCATGATGCATTTACCATTGCTCCATGGAGAACACGCTTGGCCAGATCTCTTCATTCTTTCTACATACTCGCTTTCATGAAAAAGCAGCTATAAAGACAGAAAACATTTTCCTCATGTTGACTTGCCAGATGAATGACTTCAGGATGGCTGGAGGAGAGTGAGAGAGAAGGAAGATAGTCCATGCACTGAAGGAGGGCAGTCAGGAATGGAAAGAAGCATGAGGTGCTATATTGAGATCTGATGCAAACGAGGGAACTGCTTGTAAACTCCTGAATTAGACCAATCATACTAAATTTATGGGAATGCAAAAAAATAGTCGCATCCGTTGCTGTCTCTTGCCAACTGTAAGCTTGCCAGTGCAATTTTTAGACCAGAGGGAGGAAGTTACATATATACTTACTTTTCTTCTCTTCCTTTTCACTCGGTGTCAGGTTTCAGGCAAAAATGCCTTTTGGTAGCAGAGGTTCATTTTCTGCATTTATGGGGTGCATGCAAATCAGCTCAACAAACACTCTCAGGCTTGATAGAAAAGGGCTTGATCGCAGGCAGTTCTTCATCCAAAACACACTTAAACTTGCATGGTCCTATTGCCTGTGCTTGTCTAGCCTCTGATGGGCCCAATAATCCATCAAAAGAAATGTGACATCTGGAGCTGGGGGAGCTTCGAGAAGCTTCTCACAGGGGGCCGCCCCTATAGCCCCCTCCCCTGCCACCAAAAAAACCCCACCACTCACTCAAACCCAGGACATTAATAAAATTTTTTATCTCGTACCTGATTTCCAGAATCTAGATGTTCTCTTGATGACACTGATAGCCACAGGTGAACAAGTAAGAGTTACAGGATATCTAGAAGCATGCAATTCAAGCAGCCAAAATGAACAGCAACCAAATTCGGGGTATCCATGCCAACTGTTCCTGCTCTAAAACCTCTTCTGTGGCAGGAACTGCCCCACTTGCCACGGGAAAGCCCAATAATGTGACATACTTCACACGTGAGTGGAATTGAGGAAAGGCAAACCTTTAGAGGGAGGAGGTGCTGGAGGGAGCTGTCATTTGCCCACTCTGGTAAAAACTGGCATAGCCCCACAGCCGCCGGAGCCGGCCGCCGAGGACCCGCAGGCCAGCCCGTATTTTTATCCAGTGACATGCCCACACTCTGACTGAGCATAGCAAGCAGAAGAAAATGGTTTCTCTGCTCAGAGGCACAAATTTTTCTGTCTGCACCCATCCGAGGAGGAATCCCCCTTTCTAGACAGCTATTAAAACCCACAATGTTATTCAGCCTTCGCTGTAGCAAATCAGAGTATTATCTCATGCTCCTTTGGAAGCAATAAAGGGAACATTAAACCAGCACCATTCCTTATGTCCGTTATTCTCCTATTTCCCTCCCTTTTAACGCAGCTTCTAATCTATGGCTATACCTCTAACCAAGAAGCTGTAGTCTGGACTACAAGGTGAAAAATTCCCTGCGAGAGCCCTGTTCTCCAGACAGCTACCCCCCATGCTGGGGAAAGGCTCACGCGAGATAGCAGGGCATGGCCCAGCCAAGTACTGGACATGAAACACTGAGGGTGGATTCCCCTGCCTGGCTTTAGACTCTTGCAGTGTTGATGTTTAGGCTGACACTAGCTGACTGTCCGCCCTAAGGTGTCCCTAACCGGAGAGAAACAGGTGTTTCCAGGGTGTAATGCTTCTCATCCAGAGACAGAAAGCTAAAATCAGTGAAACAGATGGTTCTCTGGAAGTGCTTCTTCTCCCCCATTGATTACAAGAAGGGTCTCAAATGCCTCCAGCGTAGGTGTCTAAAGATAGAGCAGAAAAGTCTGGTTATTACTGGTAAAGGCACCCAGAATAAAACATATGCCTCAGATTATGAACTTTTTCTCAGAGTGGATGTTGGTTTCGTGAGAAAGTGTACCACAGCAGCAGTTTTCACCCTTCTGGCCAGACCTCCCTTATTCTAGCGATACACTGAGGCACCAGGCTCAGCCCAGGGTTCTCCGCAGTGGAACAGGGTAGGACCCACCTTTGTCTTAGACAAAACTACCTTCAAACAAAATCCGTGTGATAGAAGAAGTGCCTTTAGTAGCTGACACTGAGACTGGACCAACACCTCCTGGGTTATTTGAAATGCCACTCCACAGGTGCTGTGCCAACTATGCACGGTCCTAAAGGGTTGTCATAAGATCTGAGACGGCCCTGTTCAAAATTCTGTTTTCCTAGACCCTCATGCAGTTTCAGCTCGGTGTAAGAAATTGTGCTCCTCCCCTTACAAAGAGGTATTTACGGCACACAAGAGCACAGTAGGTTACCTGTGGCAAAAGTTTATACTGTGACCTTCTGTGAGGCTGCATTGTACGATCAGAAACTGGGAACTCTGCCATCTCCCCAAACAGGGCTTCTGGGCCAAACTGCTCCACTGCACTTCTCCCCCCGCTCCCCCCGGGGCTGCTGAGGGCTGGGGGTGCTGGGGGGTAGCCCCGCGATGCCTGAGAACAGCCCCTGCAGCCCAGTAAGCCGTCTGGTTGGAAAAGCACCAGGGGAATTATTAAAACTAGTGAAGAGCGAAGCCAGTGTCTCTCGGCACTTGCAGCGTGCGAGATTTGCCCCCCTCTCCTGATGCATTGCAGCTGGTCCTGCAAACCCAGAGATATTTATTGTCCGGGAGCAATCCTGCCCAGGAGCTGAGTCTGAAGCGATTTGAGGGGAAGTAGGCACCTAATGTGTCCCTTCAGCCTCCAGGTAGCCATAGGCCAGAACTGGACAGTCAACCAAAGAGAGCAAAAATCCCAATCTTCACCCAAAGCTGAGTCTGGAGCTGTTCAGGCACTTCTTTAGCT
The DNA here is from genome assembly GCF_018691265.1 of Tyto alba. Classification (NCBI taxonomy): domain Eukaryota; kingdom Metazoa; phylum Chordata; class Aves; order Strigiformes; family Tytonidae; genus Tyto; species Tyto alba. Next base: position 4,395,401 of record NW_024881280.1, on the reverse strand, counting down.
TCCGGCAAGAACCTTTACGAATTCTTCTAGATGATTCCTCAGCCCAACACGCCCACCTGCCCAGATACATTATTTAGGAGGCTGTCTCAAGCCTCCTGAGCACGTAACATTAAAACCAATGCAACCTCAAAGTGTGATGCGTTCAGCTCTCTGCACCATTCTGGACATGTTGTATAATAAGAGGGTTGCTTCTGAGGAGCTCATCTGCTCCAGCTTCCAGTTACACATGCAGAAGTCCCTAACTCCTCCTCAGCTACTTTTCACATGCCTTTGCAGCTATTACAAGATCCCCCTAGGGTGGAAAACAGCCAGAGTGGTTTCTCCAGGTCCCAAAGCAATAAAAACCCTCGAAGCGTCACCATGAGTTGCCGTCTTGCTTTTTTCTAATCTGCAACCTCTATCACACAGTTATTTTTGTGCCCCATGTATTGAGTAGAGGGGTATTAAAGGCTGACTACTAGGCAAATACAGTAATCCTGGATTTTTTGTTTCCTCCAAGGTTGAAAACTGCTGTCTGTTTCCCTGATTACCGCACCGTCCCCAAAAGGAACAGCCTCATTCCAAAATAAGGGGGGCTACTGTGAGCTTTGTTTTCTGCTTTATTCTCATTTCCATTCTCCAAGCCCCGACCAGAGCCAGGACAAAGCCGGAGCTACCGAGACGGTCTCAGAGGTGTCTGAGAGCCCCCTCCAGCTGACAGCGTGAGCGCAGTGCGGAGCGCAGGGAGGATTTCTCCATAGCCACGACCCTTAAGCGCCGCTGTGTTGATCTCCGGAATACTACGAACAAAACTGTTAATTTTGTCCAGAGTTTTCATCAGAAAAGAATTACCTGTGTGCCAAAGTCTCCCTTTCACATACATTTGGGGGGGGGGGGATGCATTTGGCACGACCCTTTTTGACTCTGGATGCAGCATCCCCCCGCTCCGTGGCTCCTCCGTGCCAAGGTCCACCCACAGCTCTCCCGTCCCACGCTGGCGTTCGAGGAGCTCCTGTTTCCCAACTTGGTGAGCACAGCTCTCCAGCGCTGGTGTTCCTGCTTGGTGATTTCTGGCACTCGCAGATCCAGAATTCACTTTCTGTCAATGTGATGAGTGGATTTATGCAGGGACCGAAGGGGACTGCTCTCCCTCCTCCTGCCCTCTGCTCCACATGCACCACCCAAATGTTTTGAGGCATATGACACATGGCTACACAGCCTCTTTTCCCCTAGCCTGGCACCTCCCCAGTTCACAACACAGCTGGGTCCAGCCCTGGATATTCTCTAAATGCTGCTGACCCTGCCAACATTCCTGCTAGCAAATCCATTTTGCTCAAACACTTGTGAAAAGCCAGCATGAAAGGGGGCAGACAAAGCCAAAGAGAAATTGCCTGTGTTTTCAGGCAGAGCTTGTGTTTTCTCAGCCCCTGTTGCCATCCTTGCCCGTAGGGCTATTGCTCACCCGAAACGGGCAAGAGCCACCGGTAGCAGGGAGCAGGCTGCAAGCAGAGGCCGATGAGGCAGGATGCCCAGGGACGGTGCTTTGGGCTGCTCACTCAGCTTGGGGGCCCTCACAGATGCTCCCAGCGTGGACCACCTCACGAAGGGAAGCGATGGGTGGGCAGGGTGGCTCCTGGTGAGGTGGACCCGGGGTGGGTGCTCCCTGCCAGGCAGGCACCGGCAGAAGGAACCGGGGATCTCCCCATGGCACTGCTGCGTTCTTCCCATCCCACGGCCCCCGGGATGAAGGAGAGAAGGAAAGCCTGCCCTCTCTCAAAATAGTTTTTTTTTGCACTGAAAATGCTCCATGTTATGCCATAGTTGCTCAGCACAACAGAGGGAGGGTGTTGTGCCAGCCATGAAATGTCTGCCCCTGGTTTTAGGGAATTTTTCACCAAATTACCAGTATCTCCCTTCAGTTTTTTACTGCGATCATTACTCCAAATACCATTAATAAAAATAGTAATAATGATAAAAAGCTGTTCCCTGGTTCTCAGTTTTCCCTTCTGGGACACTCAGACTTTGATAAATGAAAAACACCACAGTGATAATGTACTGACAAAATCAACAACATTAACAAGATATTCTAGCTGTAATTTGGGTACACGTGGTTTGAAAGGGGACAAGCCTACCTCACTTTTTCATCATGTGGAGTGGGAGTAGCCTCAAAAGGAGCAGGTTTCCCTGCAGATGACCCCTTTGCAATACTGTAGCCACCCCTCAGCGTAATCTCATGGGGGCAGTGGCCTTTCCACCCCCACTGGGGCTTAGCTGTGTTTTTGCAGGGGGACAACCTCCCCTGGGAACCCACCAGTATAGACAAGCCTTCAGGGGCCTGTGCAGGTATTTCTCCATCTCATCTGCCCAGCTCCTGTCCCTGTGTTGTGGGGGCCTCTTGGGGAGTTTATTCCACAAATGTGGGGGCCTCTTGGTCCCACAACACGCCTGTCAAGGGATGGGATGCTATTCAACCTCTTCCTAAAACGGGGACCTGTAACTTGGCCTGGACATGAGCACCCAGGAAATGTGTAGCAGGGTGTCCTGGGTTTGAGTGAGTGGTGGGGTTTTTTGGTAGCAGGGGAGGGGGCTATAGGGGCAAGGGACAGAGCAGTGATCTGACCTGGGAGCCATCCCGTCTCTGAAATGCGGGGTGCAGCACAGAAAGCTACTGCACTCTTTATGTTCAAAAAGGGACAGTATCTTAACCCAGGGTTCAGCTGAAAACAAACCCGAGCCATCTCTGATGTTCAATGAGAGTGGGTAACTCTTTCATTTCCTTGCCCTCCTGCGCTATTTGCTCATTCAGTTTCTTCTTTTTCATGTTTTGGTACCTCAGGAATAGCGGGATCCAGCTGGTTTAGGAAACAGCATTGCCAGAATATCCTGAGAAAAGAAGATCATGAGTTATTTCTGGCCCAAGCAGGAGCTGGAAGTATCCGACATCTCCAAGTGCCCGGAAAGCTTGTTCTCATGAGAACCGAGCTTCACACCGCACGCTCACGAGGGCCAGAGTTCGGGGATTTGGAGAAACCCCTGATGGCCAAACACAATGGGAACCCCCGTGTGGTAGTACCGAGGCCACCCACCCCATCTGAGGTCACCCTGGAGAAGGTCTCAGCTAACCACGACTCCTGACCTAGCACAGCTCCCGGACACCGCCACGGCTCTTGGGTGCCTGCTTCTTCTGGGAGCCTCCCCCTCTTCTCCCGCTCCCCCCGCTCAGGCGCTGCTCTTGGGATTATTTTTTTTCCCCTCTGACAAAGCACATACAGATGGTGCGTTGTCTGCCACAATCAAGGGGCTCAGGTGGGTAATGGAGAGTGGCAGAACTTGGCATGTACTCGTTTGCCTTAGTGCAATTTTCCCATAATTGCACTTCCTAGCTTTTCAGCATCTGCGAAAGATCAACTTGTGACACAGCAAAATCAGCCTCGCACTTTCCTGAGTTTGCATCCGGTTAGGAATCAGGCATCCTTCTTTTGGCTTAAATCATTTTGGAAGGGTGGGGAGAGAGCCACCCCGTTTTTGTATATAGTCGGTACTGGCTGGACTTTAAAGCCCCGCAGGAAAAACACAATCTGTCAAACATACTTAGCTCAACCCTCTGGTCTTGCTTTTTTGGTTTTGTTTTTAGAAAGGTATTGATGAATCTGGCACAAGTTCTTTTAATTTGCCCAGGTCTTGAGGTGAATTCACTAAGATGGAACAAGGGGGGATCCTGGAACAGAACAAAGCCAGAACTTGGAACTCAAAATAGTTCAGAGGTGCAAAGAATAGGCAGCAGTTGTGCAGATGGACAGCTATACTGTGACAGGCAACTCTTTCTTACCTCTCCTTAAAAATTCCATTTCTTTCCTGTAAACGTATATCGATGCCAGTAAGGCAACAGAGAGATAGTGAGGAACAGAAATAACTTTAGGACTGAAATGACTGACCTCCCTTGTCACTTGGGAGAGGGCAGAACTAGACTGTGGTGCATCGAGACGCTGAGGATGACAAAGAGCAGTCCCGGCCTCAAGGAGCCTGCAGTCGGGGTGATTGGAAACAGAAAACAAACCTTGGAGGTTTGTGGGGAAATACCTTCTGCTCAGACGATCTAGGAGACAGCTTGGGATCACGCTCTGTTATTCATCAAGGGTTGCAGGTTTTTGTACTAGAACAAGCGTCTATTCTTGTATCTTCCCCAGTATATTTCAGATTTCTTCAAGCTGCAACATTAAATTGAGTTGCTGGAACAAATACTACACTGAAATTAAACTTGGTTCTGAACAAATGGGAGAGCAAGGTTTACTTTTCTGGAAAATCTCAACTTTAGTGATCCTCTTACATATGTTTGCAGCAATAGCCACTATTCAGCCAGGGCGCATTGTATTTTTTCAAAGGTTCTGCAGCATTTAGCTCCTTACCGATGTCTCTTTCTGGCCCCTGAGTACTCTTGGGGGGTTGTTTAGGTTCCCTCTTGCTTTGAGATAACTAAATCCCCTACTTTGTCAGTGGGGCTTTTCAGGTCAGACAAGACACCCACTCCCCTCCTCTACTTTCATGAATAGATTTTTGTCTGTTTATAATTACATTTTAAAGAATATCATCAGCTCAGTTTAGGCTCAGAATTAAGCTTTATCATAAAAGGGACAATAGAAACACTAAAGAAAGCTATTCTTTTTTTCACTTTTTATTTTGTTGATGTGGCTTTTGCTCTCAACATAGATAAAAACAGGGTTGAACCCAAGCAACTTTAGTGATGTTGAAGACCCAGACAAAACAATACCTGCCTATGGCATAAGAACTGCATTAAACTGCCAGGAGAGGAGTGCAGTTTCGTGACCCAGCCAGAGCAAAAGGAATAAAATAAGCTTATAGAAAAAGACTGAAAATGATGGAGGTTTGTTGGTTTGGGGTTTTTGTTTCTGTTTTGTTTTGGTTTGTTTTAAATTAGCCTCAGCTCAGAATGAATTTTGTTTATTTCCAGTTTGGTCTTCTCTTTTTTTTTTTTTTTTTTTTTTCTTTCATTAGAGACTGTAGAATGTTCATACCTTTGAGTCATATCTCAGTGCCTGCTCTGATGCTCAGGATGCTCAGACTGAGGTTTTGGCCTCAAACACACACATGCACTCAAAAAAAGCACGAGAGTGCAGCTTGCTGTGGCTTTTGCCAGTGAAGTAAAAGCTAACCAAAAACTAACTACTGTCTTAGCAACAGAGGGCTCTTCTGTATTCTGAATTACATCAAGTAATTGGAGCTAAATCTCTTTCCACTTGAGTTATACGCCAGACCTGCAAAGTGATACCCAAACCACTACTTCATCCAAATATTCTTCCCGTCCGACGAGTAGCAGGCAACAATCTCCACAGAGCTGCCTATGTTAATATTGAGCATCTGGGTATGCCTAAGGAATGATGCTGCAATCCTTTCTAAATCCTCCTCTTGCAGGAGAGTTGGGGAGGGAGTTAACTCTTCGTCTGCAGGAGATGAGATGAAGTCCCTGGACCTGCTGCAGTGCAAAAACCTGGCACGTGTGGGCAGGCACGGCGCAGAGGCGAGCAGAAAAAGCTGAAAGTAGACAATTCTGAATTTTCCCACCCCAACCCAGCAGCAAAACTGATTCAACAGCCAGGCACAAACAGTGGGTTTGGCCCTGTGTATAGTGCTGGATAAATACAGCGATTTACTGACCCCAGGTGGCATGGACCCTGCCCCAATGTGCTTATAAACTCACCGCAGCAGCTGATGTACAGAGCAATGAAGAGAAGAAGTGCTGCTGCAACAGGAGGAGCCAGGAGTATCACAAGGAAACAGAAATGGAACGTTTAAGATAAACAACTGAGTATTAGAGAGATTAGAAATAACAGGCTCACTTGACACTTGGTATTGGCACAAACTGCAAAATGATATAGTACCAGAAAACAACCACAACAGCAAGAGAAGAGGGGTTTTCACCCGGCAAGATCACTGTGGGAGCAGGAGGAGTCTGAGGGGGACACCATAGTCCTCTCTGTGGAACAGGAGACACTCTCAAAAGCTCTGAGGTTCAGGCCTATTTGCTCAGCTCAAGGAAAGTTAGTGGCAATGCTTCTACTGGTTTCCAAGAGGACTGGATCTTACCTCTTAGATTTGGGAAAACAGCGAAAAGAGTTTTTCTCGGGGTGGGTCGATTTTGTCAAGAGATGCCAAATATTAAACATGGAAGGGAGCAAGCCGTGATGATGTGACAGCACTGTAGCCCATAGAGTGATGCAGGAGCAGCTGCTGAGCTGGTCTCAACATCCTCTGTTGGGGCAAAGATGTTATTTCATCCTCTTTTCATGTCCTTTGGGTCTTCCTCCCACAGAAAACAGAAGGCTTCCATACCCATGGGGTTTGGTGAAGCAGGTAGAAGGTGCACCATCCTGCCACTGCCAGTAATTAGCAGATTCCTTATCATCCACGTATTTCTAAGTACCAGGGCTGGGAAACCTGGCTGTTGCATCCTGTCTGCTGTGCTCTCACACACCCCGTATTGTAGATCCGTATGTTTTGCTGTCTGCTTTAAGGCTGCCAAGCTAAAAATCAGGTCCAGGTTTCAGATAAAAGCAGCAGTCAATCATTATTCCTAGAAGTAGCTGAAAATTTTTAGAGGTTTCTTCCATTAAAAAAGGGTCCCTCTTTCATCTTAAGGGGTTTTTTTGGTTTATTGTGGTTTTTTTTTCTTTTTGGTGAAAGTGGTGTAGTTTAGGGCCTTCTTTTATTGGAGAGCTAAGGATTACTTGTAGTAATAATAGGCTATTGTTTTGGGGTTTATTTGAACAAAATGGAGAAATCACAAGGTATGGGCTTGAAGGGATATTGTACTTTTTCCTTTTTGGCTCTCAATTGTGCACTTTTTTGGCTCTGAAAACTACCTCATCCTTCTGCCTTTCCCTAAATAGAAAGAAGAGATTTGAAGGAGGTGAAAAAAAAAAAGAAGGGAAAGAAAGGATAGAATGGAAAATAAGAAAATGAAAAAGTGTATATAAAAAAAAAAAAAAAAAAGAAAAAGCCAACAAAACTTTTCAAACTTGCAGAACAAGCACCACCTCAAAATTGCCTCTCTTCCTCAAAGTGCTTTTTTGATGAGCAATGATGCTCCTCGCTATCGTGCCTTCGTTAAAGCTCAGTTGTCACAGAGAGAGGGAGAGAGGAGCCCCCTAAGCCCCTGCTCCTCTGCCGCGTCCAGCCTTGCCTGCATTGAGCCGTGGGTCATGATCACGGAGTGACACCTGGGTGGCTCCCCTTCCAGCCCTCCCACGCCTGGCTAACAGCAGCCCTGAGCACCTCCCCTGGATCCCAACCATTTCAGCCCAACCGCTGGTACGGAGCTGGGGGTGGCTTTTCCAGCAGAAGCTCCCACATTTCGCGGGGTGGTTACCAGCAAAGCCCTGCGAGCACTGGTGGCTTGGCAGGACGTCACCGAGATGGCAGCTGCATTCTGCAGCCTGACAGCGACGGAGAGGGGGGGGTCGTAGTGCAGCCCGCGGCTCCGGGTGGGATTTTGATTTGGGCACATGTGTGCGTGTGTGTCTGCTGGACTTGGTTACCAGAAGAGGTGGGAAAGAGAAGGTGTCTGGCTCTGAATGTAAGAAAAGTCCTTCAAATGGCCTGGCTGAAAATGCCAGATCAAAACAGCCTTTCGTTTTGGAGTTAATCCGGTCAAGATCTGCCTCACTTTAGATCATGCCCATCTCTAGCTTGCAGTCACGTCACAATCAAAAACACTCTGTTTACCTTCAGATGCAGCTTGTGATGATTTTGTCCTCTTGCAGCCAACTATGAATTTAGAGGAGGTGAAGAGTGTTATGTAGCTGCCACATCCCGCATGCTTTCCTACCTAGATATTGTAAATTATGTGTGCAATGGGCCCTGTTACTGTGCAATAACAAGGAGGAAATCCCTGCAATGTACGGCTTAATGCATCATCTTCTGCAGCCCAGTTCCACAGGCAGATATAGTTCTGCTTTCCTTTCTGACTTGTTGTCAACAGCCCTTCTCCATATACGTGCATAATATATTTTTTATAAGCAGTGAGGTAATCGCTTCAAATCACCCAGGAGATTCTCACCAAGCTGCTCTGTCTGAGGGCCAGTGCTTGCCCAGGACAAGTGGTCTGTTGCTTTCATCTGATTGCCTCAAGCCCTTCCACAGACTGTCTCGCTCTGTGTCAGGCGAACCCCTGTACTAGCCAAGAGTCACCTGGAAACAACCTCTCATAAAACCAGCTCCGTAAAAGCTACAGCTACTCACTTTGATAGCTCCCAAATTGCTTTTCTCTCTCTCTTTTATTTTTCATAGGACCAGTAAATAATAAACTGGTCCCCTGTAATCTACTGGAAGGAGCCAAGAGGCACTCAGCAATATTGTCTTATTCCAGAAGCTCAGCTATCTGCTAAGCACAAACAGGGATCTGCAGAGTTACCACCTCTATGTAACTCAAAAAGATGAGCAAGGCTGGCTTTTCTTACACTCCTTGAGAGATGGTAGAGCTTCCAGCCTGCTCTGATCACTGCTGGGTACCCGTGACTTCAGCCTTTGGGATAGCAAACCACCAAGGGACTCATTCTCCTGGGCACAGGTTGCTTCTAAAACAAGATGATGTTGAAGGCACCAGGCAGTTGACCTCCCTCTTACATCTTCTTTTGGGAGCTGGAGAAATGAGATCTCTTCTGCTCACATGCCATTTTTGTATTTCTTTCTTGCTCGGGACTAGCACCATGCAAGCCCCGGGCTCTGCACAAGAGAAACAAGCCCCTGGAGAGGGTAGTAATCCTGTAGGTAGGTGGGAACCCTGAGGAACCCAATCTGGCCAGGGCACCCAGAGCTCAGGCTTTAGCTGCTTTCTGTAAAATGTAAAAAACAAAGCAAAAGTCCTGCAGGCTCTGAAGGACAGAGCCCATCTTCCAGGGATGCATAGATATGTTGGGAGCAAATGCATGAGAGGAAGCAGTATCTACTGGGAGATGAGACCCGCCAGTCCTTGGAAGAAAAAATGCAGAAGATGTATCTGAAATGAGAACTGAACGAAGAGCAAGCCAGGGGAGAGCAAAACTAAACGTGCAGCAAGCCAGGGACAGCAAGGAAAGCCGGAGTCCGGGTTTGTGCATACATAGACCTGAAGGAGGCATGCATATTGCCCAAGTCCTTTCTCTTGGCCAGGAATACCCAGAAAACTGGCTATCCTGGCCTTTTTCCGTCCTTTCTCGGGCTGGGTTTTCGTGATCTGTTTCCTTGGCCACTGGAAATTTACTATAAATACCAGGTACTGAGCAGCCATTGTATACTAATATCTCCTAACCACCCTTTCTAGCTGCCCAAGGCTGCAAATGATGTGAAAATTGCATATCCCAGTCCCGGGCCTTAGTAGCTATTCAGGGTTTTGGCCACATGTCATTTGTTATTCTTGATTTATGCATACATTCTTCTTATTTATTTTTTGTAAACATTTGTGTATAATTATTCACTCCAGAGTTTCCAGTGATTTTCCCTGGCTCGCAGATGTGGCAAAGCTTGCTCCCTGCATCCAGGAAAGAAGGGTTTTTTTGACTACTGCAAAATGGGATCCTGACAGATTTCAATCTGCTGCTTCCATGTCCGTTCTTGTGATACTTAAGCTACCCATGGCAAGAGACAATTAGCTTTTTAAATATAAACCAGAAATGGTCCCAAGCCACAGATTTCGCATCCAGATCCAAATTTGGGGCAGTTCAGATTTGGCCTGACATTTTGGGTTTGGGCCCAGGCCTGACTCTCCTTACGAAGCAGTTTGACATTTCCAGTTCTGGGAAGCTCCCCTCCCCGGGCGGGCAGCCTCTCCCCGGTGCAGAGCCACCCCCGGGCTCTGGCCCCTTCGCTGCCGAAAGCTCTCCCACTGCTCTGGGTTTTTCAAAAGCCCCCGCCTGTCATTACTGCAGCTATTTCAATTGCTGCAGTGACAGGCGCTTGCCTTCCATGATGCTGCTGGGGCATTTGGATTCCTGCGAGGGCTAAAACCTAGATGGGCTGGGCTCCCTGCAGCTATGTGTTGCTCATGTGGTTAAAAAACAACAACAACAAAAAAATTGATCGAATGGTAAGAGTTCTTGGGAATTCAGGTTAAACCTCCAGCCAGCTGCCTGCAGATCAGACCCCACAATCACCCTTACACGCAGGAGCGACATTATGTTCAGAGTACAGGACACAGAAGCAGGATCCCGGGGTTCAAAGCTCCCACCTGTGCTAAAAATTTAGGATATGGCCTCAAGCATGTTACTCAACAGCCATGCGTCTCCAAGGTGGGGAAAACTACACCATCTACTAGCTATTGGCCACCCCTCCAGGGCAGGCAACGTCTCCTGCTGTGTTAATACAATGCAGCACTGACCTCCACTGCTACAACAAACCCTTAAGTTCAGTGCAATTAACTTTCATTAGCTGCTGGAAATAATGACCTGAGCTGTAGTTCGCATTTTGATGAACTGAAGTGTGTTTCCCTGGAGAATACTGTGCTTCTGGCCCGCCTTTCCGCTGGCTGAGCAAGCTGTCACTCAGCGCCTGACATTTGCTTTGCGGGGTGTGTTTTGGATGTGAACTTTCAGTTGTGATTTTACAATATTCTGCTTTTTTTCTCAACCAGCTTAAAGCCTCTTCTTCAATCATTTTACAAGCGGGTCATCAACAGAACTGGATCTTTCCATGAGAGGGCCAAAATTGGCTTTTTCATTTATATTTGTTGCAAATATAACACACTGACATGCTATCCCTAAACTTTAATCAGTTGTTTTATAGATAATTTCAGATGGATGCACCATCACACTCAGCTGACAGCTCATCTCCTTTCATCAAGAGCGAGGTGCTATAAAGAGCTCATGTAAGCAGAGTTTGCCAAGTTCACAATCAAGATATCAAAGAAAGAGATTCTCTTAAACATTGAAGTTAAATACAATCACAGTATGTTTATCTCCATAATCTCACCAAGAGGAGATTACTGCAACCTCTGAAGGGAGAAAACTGAAGCACAGCTAGATGAGGTGATGTGCTCAAAATGACACGGGACTTTTTATAGCAAAGCTCAGAAAACAGTTGAGAGCTCCTCAATCCTCTTGGTCTTTGTCCATGAGATCATACTTCCTTTGATATGCACACCATTCATAGGCACTGAAGTTGTATTAGGAGATCACAGAAGGATCCCTGCAAGTATTTAGCCTAATTTTAGCCCTGACATCAACTTTCAGAACATCCTTTTAAGAGAAAATGCCTGGCAGCAAGCTTGATGGAATGGTGCTGGCTTTGCAACAGGCTCCGAATGGGCTCATAATGTCTGAAAGCATTCATTAAACAAGGCTCACAGATAAAACACACATATGACACATTTCTTTTTATAAAGAGAGGCTTTTATAGGCCAAATGCCGAGGAGCCTCATGAGATTACTAAATAATCCAAAGGGAAGTGCTTGGAAGCCTGTTTCTTGGGTCACAGAGAACCAGTCTGGAAAAATGCCATGGAGATGAGACTCTGGGGATGGATCAACCCTTCCGCAGGTCCCAGTTATGGATCAAGCTGGTTTTTCCATCCGTATTTTCTTCCATGAAATACAGCCCCTCTGGATCCAGTGCAAGGAGTGCCAAGGAGCAGGAGGAGAGGGGAGGTGGCACCTGTACTCAATTCCAGTTGTTTCATCAGTTCCTCGCAGCCTGCTTGCAAGCCAAGGTGACACAAATGAGTTAATTTCCATGGTATACTGAGGCTAATTGGAAACAGCTCTCGGGCCCTGTAAAGCATTAAGCTAGATTGCAAGTGATAATTGCTCACCTGCTGCATGGGCCTGTAAGAGGCAGTGCATTAACTAGCGCATGGGGTTTTATCACTTCCCTGGGACAGCGGGGGCTGGACCCTTTCCAGCACCCATAGCACTGAAGGCAAGATGCTTGTATGAGGCTTGTGGTTTATGGGCACTGAGGCAGGTGATATGGGGCCAGATTCCAGCTTTCATTATCTGCTCTCTTAGGTCAGGGAAGATTTTTGTTTTGTTTTGTTTTGTTTTGTTTTTTCTCTAACATGGCTGTGATATCAAGCTGGCATAAATGGCTTGATCCCTTCTCAAAGGCCTGGAAGAGAGGTTTAGTACTATGTGGCCGGGTAAAAGTACAGATATTTGAACCTATAAGAAGCCTAAGTACTTCTTATGGGTCTAGAACTCTCTATTGCAGGGGTTTTGGCTGCAGAAGTGTTAGAAAAAGGCTCAGCCTGTTTATTATAAATTCCAACAACACTTATTTTATAGCTACTCATAATTCTCTTCTATCTCATTTTTTTTTTTCTCCACTTTCTCTTCTTTACTAGAAAAGCTGGACATTTCTCAGAAGATATAAGCAGTACTTTGACTGAGAATGGGAGATGAAACTGTTTGTTGTTGTTTTGGGAGGGGGTTGGTAGATTGAAATGAGATTTCATTAAAGAAAGTGTCTATTTTTTTGAAGTGTTGACCACTCTCTTTCTGTAGCCTTAGTGGGAGCAGAATGCTTATTTCCAGAGCCTGAAATGGCAGCTTTTCTCAGGAGAGAAAGATTAGAAATATCTGAGAACTGCAGCAGGACATCACACTAGGGTCTGAAAATGATAGAATAGAAAAAAAAATATTAGAGATATCCATCAGGGGAGCCTGGTACCATTAATTTCTTGTGTTGTTCAGGAACAGCTGCAAATCACACAAGAAGCAATGGGGATCGGTACGCTGTACAGACCCACATATCCCAAAGTTTGATGTGAGGCTTAGCTTTTACAGAAGCTATCATGAGACCCTCTGGATTTTGTGCTGCTTGCTGCCCTTGGAGTTTCTGTCATGGACTGGGACCTGAGAACAAGTCTCCCAACCATGTTCTTGGATGACCATAATATATTAGCACTAATTTTGGCTTTTACTGAACCAGTGAATGGCTGGTTCAGGAATGTGATAGAGTTATTCTGCCTTAATGGCATCAGCTGAACTTTCATATCTGAGTATTTCCTGAAGAAGTCATCTTAATGCCCTCAGAAATAGTGGCAAGTGGTGTGGCTTTTCAGAATGACCAAGTATCTACGCTTTCAAATCAATTAAAATTACACCAGGGAAGCAATCTAAACATCTACAGGTATTTAACTCTGCCAAAACCACCATGAAACCAGGCTTTTTTTTTTTTTTTTTTTTTTTTTCCCCCCATGAGATTCTTACCACTTCTATTCTGATCCTGGTCTTGAAACATAAATTAAAGAACAGGCTAACTTCCAGCCTTTTCCACTGGTGCCTTTACACTCTGGGGTTGAGCCAAGATCCAGAAGCTCAGAGGCCAGCAGAAACGTAGCGACAAGCATGTGCCAGAGCTTTGAGACTGTATTAGATTAGCTTGAGCACAAGGAAAGAGGAAAAACTTCTGAGCTGTTCTGTCAAAGTGAAATGGAGCATCCTTTTCCCTGGGATCTGTCACGTCCTGGCAGTCCCTCATTAATAGTACATTCCCATCAGGGGCTCATGGCAGCACTGCGGCTCTTGGAAAAACCCAGATACCAGTTCCTAGCGGGTGGGAGCTGTGAAGCTGCTCTTATTGGGACAGACTGATAGAAAGTGGAAACTGTTTCCATCTAATGAAGGTGTTTAAGCAGTTCCTAATGAAAGCATTGCTGTAAGGAGAAAAAGGAGTGTCCTGTGATTATTCTCAAGTAGGAAACGTTTTATGGCCCATGAACTTCTCAGGAATGACACGTTTTTCAGGTGGTCTGACTATCAGATGCCTGATTTTGATGGATGATGCTAAGCATGGACATAATCACTATCTTGGTCTCAGAACCAGCCAGTAAGATATGTTAAGATTTTCCAAATGTTTCTCCAACAATAAAAGGAAATGTAAAGTTAATCAAATTGTCATGAGAGATCAGAGCCTGGCAAGGAGGGACTAAAACTGACATTTGAAGTAGAAGCACTAATAAAACAGACGGCTGCTTTCTGATCCTGTCCGTGCTTGTGTTTAATTTAAACAAGTTAACAATGAATGGAGTTTGCAGAGGAGGGGCAGGGGTGCTGTCGAAATCGATGTATGTACCAGCCATTTAAAGAAAGCAGAGAAGTGGTATATCTCTAGCTGCATGCGAATATCATGCCTCAGCAGAGAGGTTCTGCAAACATCTCTGTTGGCATGTTTGGAGCAAGAGGCCATCCTGCTCCCTGCTCTGCCTTACCTACGGCTGCTTGCTGCCCAGGCAGAAGCTGGATAAAGTTAATCCCTGGTGCCTTTAGATTTATTTACTGCGCTGTGCTCAGCCACATGATTTCCACCAAGATAATTTCCAAAAAGGTGAGCTCACCTCATTTCCTAGCTCATTTCCTAGTTATCAGTCTCTGATATTCCATGCATGCCCATGTGTGGCTCGAGCAGCCGTTTCTCCGTGAGGATCTCCTCCACTGTAAATCTGCCAGACACAAGGATCCTGGGCTGCTCTTTGGAGAAGGTGTTGAAAAATGAAGTTGAACGTCATGGCCTTGCCGGCTCCGAGTGTTAGAGACACGACACCTTGTGAGGTGTCCTTCACATTGAGCTGGATTGTTACGTGCCAGCGTGTTTTTCCCACCTAGCAGCATTGCCAGGGGAGTTGGAAGGAAATAGCTCTATGCACGGTAAGAAGCCGTGAACTGCGGTTTTGCTCTCCTTGGGATATTAATCACTACACGCTGCTCCCACTCTGTGCTCCCTTACCCCAGGAACCATTTTGTCCACAGAGGGGACATTTTATCCTGAAATCCAAGCGTTCGTTTCCTACAGAAACCCTTCAACCACCATCAGGTGGCAATGAATTTCAATCAGCCCTGCCCTCCAGGCACCGGTTGGACTAGGGGCCTGGACATGAGAAGCTGCTCTGTTATCCATTACTCATCCCCCGAGCCAGCCTACATCGTGTTTTGTTCTGGATAAACACGGGCAGGAGGCAGAAGCCCTCCTTCTGTTCCCTGATGCCTTTCATTAGATCCCACCTTGCAAGTGTTGGTTCTGCTGTGGGGCAGCAAGGAGGTCAGGACGGGCAGCCGGGGTGGCCGGGGGTTCAGCCCCAGCCCATGGGCCAAACAGATGAAGCGGCTCAACCCGCCGCTTCCCTCCCTGCCCCGCAGCGGCACGGCTCCCCGGCCACAAAGCCCTCTCTCTGCGGCGTGCCGGGTGACCCTTGCTCGCCTGCCTTTTTGCTCTGATTCCTCTCCGCAGTTCCTTCCTTTATCAGATTAACTTTAATTAGTGAAATCAGAATCACATGGAGCAGGGAGGAAACGCTCCAAACGCGGCGGATTTATTTTCAGACAAGGAAAAATCAAGGTGCGTGCAGGCTCTCGGGAGGGCCTGGATGAGGTTTTGTCTAGAAAACTGTGGGTGCGAAAGCACTGGGGGGGTGTGAGTGTGTGACAGGGCCAGAGGGAGCCGATTTGTCCTTTTTGAGGTGTGTGTGCAAAGGAGCTGCACCCACGCACGAAGCAGGGACAGCTACAAGCGTGTGTTAGCCAACACTTACAGGAGCAAGGAAGGAAATGTCCACACAAGACCCTTGTAGGAACCCTGAACCAAAGGCCAGAGCAGTGCTCTGCAGCCCGTGCCCCACAAAACCCCAGGAGTTAGTCTAGGAAATGACTGCAAAACACCCATGTGCATCTACATATGAAGCACAGGGAAAAATGAAAGCGATAAACCATTTTTGTTCGACAGTGTGGCATCATGGTACAGGGTAATCTGTACAAGGACATTTTTCAGAAAATCAAAACAAGTTCAACAAACAGGAGGCCAGAGTAGAGGGCTGGGATGAAGACAACCTGAGCTCTGCTCCAACCCTGTCTCCCTGGAGCGTTTATCTGTTGCCCAGAGGACAAGACCATTGCTGTTACTGCCCTCCGACACTGTGCTTCTGTCCCACTCATGCAGCGCAGGGGCCACCAAGTAACATCACGATGTTTCCTCATTCATATCACTCCCGTGTCTGCCCTAGTGCCAAACCTCTGGGGTTTTTTCATCTTTCTCATCTTTGGGCCAGCGCTCTTGCTCACTGTGTGTATTTTCAGTCTGATGTAGCATGAGCAGCTATGTGGCCCCTGGTTGCTGCAATGACGGACATTTTTGAATGCGTAACCTTAGGAATTTCCCTGACTAAAGAAATTCCTCATTCCTGTTGTCCAAGCTCTGCTTTTGGCTGACATCTCTGCATACGACACCTTCGTAACACCTCCACGTTAGACCAGGCGGCCAGTCCCGGTTGCTGAGCCCAGCTCTCCCTGCATATTTCCCGGACTGAGTGGCTGCCTCGGAATGAACAGAAGGGTCCTCTGGTTACAAGACACAGTACCACATCTTTGCTGTCACTAAATACGGGTGCATCCTCCAGGAATTCCACATTCCCAAGTGTTAACTCTCTGCTCTTGGGCGCACCGGAGCAACCACCCAGCTGCAGCCACGCTGGCTTCCAGCAAGTGCCGTGAGGTGCTCAGCGAGTGAGATTGCATCCAAGACATTTTCTGGAGAGTTGCTGGGCCTGGGCCACCTGGATGCACTGCTCCCTTCCCCAGTTAGGAGTCCTGAATGAGACCCATTCAATGAGAGCATATTAGGATAAGGGGAAGCACAAGGAGGTGAGTACCATTTTACGGTAAAGATCAGAAGGGGTGTGGAAGTGAGGTTTCCTTGTATCTGTTCAAGATATGTAGTGTCTCCAGAGAAGAATTGAAATGGATGAAAATATCCTCCAGTGATAATATAGAGTGTCGATCAAAGCCAGTGAGAAAATTAGTATCCCTGCATCTTTTTCAGTTTGTTCTAATGACTTTGCATAGATATCTGACATTTCATCTACCTACCATTCACACTGTCTGACTAGTGCACTGAAAAAAAAAAAAAAGAAAAGTGGCTTAATCTCCCCCTCCTTCTCATTCCTTTCTCAGTTTGTTTTGCTAATTGCTTGTTCCCCTGTGCAGTTCTGCAGCGCAAGGTTTGGGCCACACGCTGCTCCCCACTCCCCCGCTCCAAACTCCTGTCCGGTGCCACTCCTCCGCAGCTGGTCAGCATCCTCCACACCTCAGGCACTCATCTGCTAGGCTGCAGCCGTGGCACGGGGCAGGAAGGGAAATACCTAAATAAAAAGCTTCAGAAGCTTGGAGGGAAGACAACTTTGGTGGCATGGACAAGACCAGAGAGTAAGAGTGAAGAAAATCAGATCCTGATTGAAAATCCAGTAACAAAGGGCACCATGAATGGATGTTGGCAGCAGTTGTCCTTCACAAGGTTTGAAATGATTCGTGAGACCTCCAGTGGCTCTGTCTGCTGCCCCCAACTCAGCACTTGCCTGGGCTCATGGAGGATGAACTTGAGGCATCCAAACTCCATGAGGCATCCAAACTCACCCTGCCTGCAAGGTCTCTCTCTCTATCTCCATCTTGTGTAGGGTGCAGAAGAAGATGCCAGCCCCTACCACTAAACAAATCTTGCTGCTGATGAATAGCTGTGGCTTCTCTTGGCCACGTAGCACCACCGAAATCCTCTCAGGCAGAGTCGCAGGGCTCAGGCACACAATCGAGCGACCTACTGCACGCTGGCCAGCCCGCCCCAAACCCCCAGCCCCCCCCCCGGGGAGATCCCTGGGGCTCGAGCCCCGGGCAGGGAGTGTGAACGAGCACATGTCACCTCATGTGAGCGGTGTCGGAGGGCACACACTGGACCAGGAGGCCTCAGCTGATGTACGGTAACACCAGCAAGCATCTGAGCCCTCTACATGAGTTCTCCACTGCATAAGCCCATGACCCTTTTTATGCTCGCTTTTATTAAGGTGGTTTGTGGGCCTCTCACAGGTGCATCTCATATAGGAGCGCAGCAAAGCGCCTCTGGCTTCTCCTAGAAATCAGTTCCAGATGTACTGGAGTAGAGCTTCCCTTCAGAGGAAATGCATGTTTTCAGGTAGGACCCAGTCTATGAAAACTCAGAATACTTCCTACACCAGTGAACAAAAATCTTTATTGCAACGGCTCTTCTTTTTGAGATTTCTGTTTCCCTCCAATCTTTGTGCAACACACTAATATAAATAGTCTTAGTTTCTTCTTACCATCCCTGTTCACGTAAGGTTCAAAATTTTTGTTGCTGAGAGCAGCTTCCCTCATTGTGTCTCTGCCCATCTTCTCTGAGGCCTTTCTTCTTTCCACCTCTGCTGAGACACCCCTCCCATGCCCTTCTCCTGCCATGTGTTCCTGATGATTGAAATCATCCTTTGCTTCTTGTGTAAACAAAATGATTCTCTTGCTCCGTTCAGAGCTGACACGTTTCTGACAGTAATATCAAATAGCGTAGATTTGAGATTATTTTTATGATCTGCATGAATTTGATATTGAAACTTGATCATGTATCATAAGCAATTCCCAAGGCCCCCACCACTCTGAGTTTTGAGCATGCTTCACCATGCCAAAGCTATAGGAAAGGCTTTAACATCCACCCCTGGCTTTGAAACTGGGACCTAAAATCTGTGGTTTTCACTTCACAGCAGGCAGCCTTCCTCCCATTTGAGTTTGTCTTGGCTGTCCCATGGAGGGCTGCACAGGAGACCACTGGTACGCATGGACATCTTGGTGGGAGACCAGAGCCGAGGGAATGCAGATTGCCCCGTTCATCCCAGTAACAACAGGGCATTAACACTTTTGTCTGTAGGCTTCCAGTTATCACTGATAATGGACACGATGTCATCATTTTACTAGAAAAAGCCAAGCAATCTGTTTATCGATGTCCCACGCTGCCTTCCACATGTCACCAAATATCAAGTGTTCTGGTTTCTTGTAGCCAGATGCCTCAGCTTTCCCATTTTTCACCTTAACCGCTTCCACAGCACCACTGCAATGTTAATGCAAGAATCTGTGAGCGCAAGGGCAAAGTAAAAGGAATGTAGCTTAATATCCAAGCAATTAGCACAAGGGTTATTGTGCTGAAGGCATTATTCATTTTTAATTATCTGAAGCTGCTGAAAAATTCCTAGGACTGCCTCCAGTAGGGTGTATGAATCAAAGCCCACACACAGAATGGTAGCATGTTGCAAAGGCAAGAGGAGAGGCAGTTGGCCCACTCTCATACAAAGTTTCTCAGCCCTGGCCTGGGACTTCTTGCAGCAGTAGAGAGCCAGCTGCTTGCAGCTGAGACCTGTTTCTTTCTGGTGGGCATATTCCTGAGCTCATAAAAGTAAGATAATGAGGAGGAAGGAAACGGGAAACATATCTGCATGTTCGGTCGCATTGGTTAATTTGGGCCATGTTTCCTCTGGTTAAAAAAAAAAGGATAATAATAATAATAACTTCTGGGTCATATTTGGGGAGGGAGGGGAAGTAAGAATGGCGTTGGATTTTTCAAGTAGAAGTGCCACCCCCCGAGTTAAATATACTTAATAAGCATATTTTCAGGGTGTTTAATTGAACGTGTATATTGATTCACCACACTTGAAAGAACAATATACATTGGGCATGTCAGCTTCCTGCAGAGAACAAAATAAATTCTATATAATTCAATAAGTTGTAATCAAAAGATGAATTACAAATCTACTTTCTTTTGTCAAGGGCAAGGCAAAGATGGTAATGTACAGAAACAAGGAAATAATGTCCAGGGTTTACATTTCTAAGTCTATTGAAATTTAGTTTTCTACTTCCTCAGGATTTTTCTCTTTCAGCTGAAGAGAGGACAGACTCCAGCTCCTTTGCAGCTGCTTCTTTCAGGGCCTGCCTTTGTGCAACAGATGGGCAGGACTGTGGGCTTGATGCTCAAGGCCAGATCGAGCAACACACCCCCAATATTTGTATGCACGCCCTTGAACAGAAGTTAACAGAAGGGCTGCTTGACATGGCACTGAGGAGCTGCTTAAGAAAATCAGCCTCCCTTGCCCTAAACATTGCTCCTCAGAACAAGATTAGCTGGAGTTTGATGAGGGTCTGGTTCCCAGCTGTCTCTGGCACCACACAGTTTGCTGTGCAGGAGAACTGTCTTTGCTAGATGAGATTTTCACATATTTTCTGTTTGGAAGACAGGCTCCTTAACATTACAGGGCTGGCTTGTCCTAGGAAGCTCTCTGAAATCGTGTGTCATTAACAGCCCCTTCCCTGTCCCGTGACAGGGCAGAGCCAGACTCTGTTCTGATGCAGTCCTGATGCTGAGCATCACTTGGGAACTTGTATCCACTGCCTTTTCAGAGAGCAATACATAAATAAATGCAACGCTTTTTGTTTGGTTTAGGAATGAAAGACTTTTCCTTGAGTCCAACTGCAACAAATTCCCCTACTCCTTTGTTTCCTGGAGTTAAAATATATAACTAACATATAATTAACCAGCTCTCTCTGCTTCTCCAAGTTAACAGCCTTGCTGTGTTCCCTAACCAGTTCATTCCTTCTGATTTAGTGCCTCTTGCTGTCCCCTCTGCCTCCAAGATCATGTCAAGACATCAGAAACTATGTAGAAAAAAAAAAAGAAAAACAAACTATTTTCATTGTGGTAAGCTGCCCAAGTCCTGTTGCTAGGTGGTGCAGTAAGGACGAGACACAATTTTTCAAGGTAACAGAAAGTGGACTTCAGAAAGGGATGCCAGTTTTGTACCTAAATGGGAGTGTCAGGGGCTCTGACGTTTGTCATGCGTATCTTGGGCAGAAGGGAGAAAATTTTAAGGTGTGATTTAAACAGATGAGGAAAAAGTGCAACACTCCTTTCAATCAGTGTTATTTTGATTTAACCGGAGTCAGTTAGGAATCTGAAGAAGCTAGCCAAAAATATACACCTGCTGAGTAACTTTCTCTGGGTTAGCAGAGGCACTGTCACAACGGGTATGAGACAAAAGGATGCGCAGGACCCCACTGCCTGAATATTGGGAAGCCAGCGCAGCGGAGCACCCAGAAAAGCGCAGGACTGGGGGTGACAGCGCGCGGGGAGCCGCCGGACTGGAGGCTGCTCCCGCAGCCCCACGGCCACGTGTGCCATCCTCCCAGGAATGACTGTGAAACACAAACAGTACAGACCCAGGGAAGCAGGTGGCAGCTCTTACTCCGTTTAACAGTGGAAAAGGGCCATGGGTAGGTTTTGCGTTTTTTTCTAAAACAGACGTTTGAACACAGTGCTGTTGTTCCAAATGTTCTTCTTACAGGAACTCTCTTAACCTCTGTTTACAAGACAAAATGTGTCCTAGCACTGAATTTTAGAAAATGTAATATTTTTTAATGGAACAATTTTTGGGCTTCTTTTTCAGCAAAAAGAAGAAATTATTATGGGAAAAAAATGTTGGTATTAGGAGGGAGAGGGAGAAAGACAATATTCCCTTAAGGTACAGGTTTTAACCAGCTTTTTAAAAAAGATTTGCTTTTCTGAACTGTTGAATGGGGTACATCTCTCTAGGATTGCAAGCCAAAAAATAGATAGAGAAAAGGCACTTTTTCTAAGAAAGAAAAAAACCTCTTCACCATTCCAGAGGAAATTGTTAGTGACAATGAGCTACAGACTGTGAACTTAAAATTCCTTGCATTTGAAATGGTTTTATTTTATTTTTTTTTTTTTAATGTTTTACTTCCAGCTCTGACCACCCACAAGGGAAAGGAAAAACGGAGAAGAGCATACAGCTTACACAAAAAGATTCCTGCAACAAAAGGACCCTTTATTAGCTGTACTGATTATAAGGTATCTCTTATGACAGTTTCCAGAGTATGTTCAACACTGTAGCTTGGAGGTCAGAAGATCAGACCAACATTATCAATTCTGGGAGTAAATCTTCAACATTGCTGACTGGAATGGAAAAGTCAAAACCAAAAAATACCAAATTTAAAAGGCTAAGTTTTTTTGGTTTGGTTTTTTTTTTTTTTTTTCCTTCTAACATTGAAACAGGAAATATAAACAACTAAAGTTTTGAACATAGAAAAACATTGCATGCTGTTGTCACCATACTGATAATCTTGAATTCCTAAATCACACTCCGTTGCAATTCATCTGAGTGCCCTGCACAAAAGAAATGTCATACTCACTTAGGAAACAAATATATTTGCAGAAGTCTGGTGGGATTATCCTCCAATCTCTGTAAAAATAGCATTACCTCTGCATTCCTAGACCAAAAAAAAAAAAAAAAAAGAGTCCTTGTTTTGCTAATATCACTTCAAATTGTAATGAAAAGCAACAAAAAAACCTGCATCAATGTTTAAGAAGGCACCTGTCTTAAGTAACAGTTGTTATTCTGAAAGAATGGTTTCTATCCGAGGCTTTGTAAATCACTATCCACTTTGAACGCCCTCATTCTGAGGTTTCTCACTTGTGCTCCTTCGGCAGGGAGTTGACTTCTCACAGCTAAAGTGGCCTAGGCTTTTTAAAAAAACAGACCAAGTAATAAATTGTGGATGATGAGAATCTTGTACCCTTCTAATTCCCCAGTTAAGACTTCCTCAAAGACATCTTTTCTGTCAAAACTTAAGCTATAACTCTTTCTCCTGCTTCTCTTATATCAGCTGTACCTTTTTTACTATATAAAAAATTATTCTTAAAGAAGTGTTCATGACTGTGGGTATTCCTACCCTGCAAGGGAACAAACTGCAGAGCTGTCTGAGCTGCTGTTGTCCGGAGTTGGCACGTCTCTACGTCTGTGCAGCACTGCGGGGATGTTTCCAGCATGGACCTTGAAAACGGTCCAGCCTTGTTTAAGAGGGGACGCGTTTGCATTTATAACCCCTCTTCTCTCGGGCAGAGCGTACCAGCTGCACTCCCGCACCGCTTCTGTTCCTGCGGGAACCTCAGCGCGGGACCTCTGGTGTGCTCCACTGAACCGCAAGGACAAGCCAGCTCAACACTCGCTCGAGCAACGGCCGAGCGAGGCTTAACCCAAGCCTGCACCGCCGGGGCCAGCGGACCCTGGCTGCAGGCACAGCTTTAGCAGGGGTACGGCCCACCCGCTCCGCTGAGCAGCAGCTCCCTGCTGACTGGGCAAGCGGATGTGTTTCCGTGGGGAGAGCTGCGGTTTGCTTGCATTCTTAATTTACGTGCTGCAAACCGACCCATCAAGTTCGCAGTGACCACCTGCAAACTGCTGCCACCAAGGGCTCACCTCTTAGCTCATGTTTTTTTCCCCTTCTCTCAACAACGGCAGTCCCGCTAGGACCGTCACACTCACTAGTGTGTTACAGCTCTCTGGAGGAACGCTGAAGATCTTTCATCCTCTCGGATTGAGAAGGGCTCGAAGGACGAGTGTTGCCATGGCTTTTCGAGCAAGGTGGCTTGATGAGCAGCGCCGATTCTGCAGTGCCTGGGCCTCGCTCTGCCGTAAGAGCAAGGTTACAGCCTGCACAGGGAAAACTGCCGTTTGTGGTGGCAAGGTATCCCTGCAGCTACCTGGCAGAAGCAGGGCAGAAGCTCCCCCGACCAGTGACTCCTGGTGATGCTTCTCTACACGTACAAGTTGAAGAATCTGGGAGTGAGTGTATCCGGCAAACATCAGTGTGTTCCCTCTCTTCCTCACTTTCAAACTGATCAACCTAAGCAAGGCTCTACAGGAACAAGAGAACCCACCACAAGTGAGAAAATGTAAGTCCAAGCCTCTCCCTTTTTTTCAGCAGCACCTTTCATGTCTTTCCACGTGTAACAGAAGTAGCTGTACTTTGAAAGTGTACTCCTGTGGCAAATGGCTGGTAGGAGCTTTTGTCCTCTGCAACAGAAAAATTAGGTATTAAGGGAATCCTTGGGCCTGGGTTGTATCACTATTGAAAAAAAAAAAAAAAATAGGTGAAGTGATAATTCCACTCCTCTGGAATGGGTGGAAGGAGTCTAGTTTGATATGTGATATTGAGGGACATTTCCTCATAGCCTCCAAACCAGAGAAATTCTTGTTAAGCCCTTGGATATGATCAGCTGCAGAGCAGTGGGAAACCCTGCCCCGAACCTGGAAAATCTGAGGTTGAAAGTTTCATCTTTTGCTTGTGTTTAATAAGAAGAGTATTATTGGTTGCTAGGCTTTGTAATATGCCAAGAACATTCTCTTCACTTTATTATATATCCTAGGAAAGGCCAAAGGATGAGGGTGAAATTAGGAATATCCTCTCAAGTAACAAGGAGACTGGATGCACGAGTGATACCCGTGGTATAAAAACAAGAGGAACTAAAGGGAAATCTCATTTTTTCCAGAATGAACAAACAATTTGTGTTACTCTAATTGAGTTATTGCACTAAAGGACAACTTGAATTGGAGCCTGAGTACCAATGATTCTTGTTTTTCTCTCCACACATAGCATTGTCGTTTTTAAATATTATGTCCCGTTTGCACTGTTACATTTAGTAGGACTCTGTTATTTAATATTGTTTTTCTCCTCCATCTCTGCCAGAAGTTTTGGATTTCGTATACAGTGGAGCCCATCTGAACAAAAGCTTTCATAGTTCCTCATTGCTGCTCCGCTGTTCTGATCTCATTGTCTCTGGCCCTGCCTGAGACTCACAGTCTTAAGAGCTGGCAAGCTGAGAAATTAGGCCAAGGAGAACTTGAAGATGCAGCAGTGCCAGTAGTTGCAGTCATTGTGAATTTAAGGTGGGGAAAATGAAGGGAAAAAATGCTAGGTCCAAGGAACATCTGAGTTATGAAGTCAGTGTCACCCAAGTAAGAGATCATGAGACAATGATGAATTGTCCCACAGTCCCATGACCCATGGGGCACGAGTCAAGGCCAAAGATCTACTGCCTCTCTTAATCATGACTCTTATATCCAAGTATCTTCTACTGAGAATTAAATTAAGGAAGTCCTATGGCTACTGTTAGTCAGGCAGGTCATGCAAGGCAAGCATAGCTCCTTCTGGACCAAGTAAGACTCTTTCTACCCCAGCCTTAGTAAGTAATTGAGATAGCAATATCTATCCACCTTTAGAGTTTCAATTAAATTTTTTTATTCTGAGTTCTCAGTGTTGGTAAGGATTGACACTTGGATTAAAAATTTTAAAATTACTCCTCTCCCTCAAAAATAAATGTTAGATAATACTCACTGGAAACCTGCTCAATGCAGCTCTATTATGGGCAGAGGGCCCGTATCGGAAATTGAATTCACCCAGCTTCAGTGAGCATTCAAACAGTCCTTTGTGTTCTAGCCAATATCTGATATCTGACAGTGCCCCAGACTGCATGTAGAGCAAGAATTAGCCCACAGTAGTACTGCAGGAGGGCACTCTCCAGCAAGGACTGCCCAGGACAGAGGAGCTGCCTTCAATTTGCTCAGGAACACTTTTAAAACAACAACAAAAAAAAAACCACAGCCAAACTTACTGGAAACTGGACAGCTTAATTACTGTGAGGTACCTGGACATTGTAATAACCAAGGTGTGATCACACAAGAGTGTCTGCAGGCTCCAGATTTCTGTGACTGGCTGCACCTCCTCTCTTGTCCACCTGCCATTCCCAGCCCCGGCACATGAAAGCATGCCATCATCTTCCCAAATCTCTGCTGAACGTTTCACAGCGAGAACACGCACCCATCTCCCCCAAATGTTTGGTCTGCTCTATTTTACAAGGCATTAATCTTTATCACCAATGGCAAGATGTGCTTGGGATTCATATTATCTAGCAGCCATTTCATCTTGTTGTAACATTTTCTGTGATGAGGGTATTGGGCACCTTTTCCTGCAGGTTTCTAGAGGATTTGCCCGTGGGCTGCAAGACCGTGTCTCTTCTCACTGCCATAGGTGCAGTGGGGCCCAGTCTGTCTTTCATGATCTCTTACACTTCATATTGTTCCAGGCCGGTGGTTTCTCGGTGAATGAAAGAAGCTTTTTGGTCCACATAACATCTGCTTTAAGCAGGCTGACCGCAGGCGAGTTTGTGAATGTGTGTTTAGGTAGACGCACAGCGCAGAAGCACGTCCTAATAACCGCTGCAGGGAACGTGCAGTTAGACACACGGTGGGCGCTTTGCCCACTCGTGCGCTCACCACCTCTTGTCGGCCACAGTCAGCACCGTGCTATTCCCCCTCTTGCCCACCCGCCGCAACCCCTGCCGCACACTGCCCATCCTGCCCGCGTGCCCTGCGCGGCCGAGGGCGTGCAACAGCCAGACCTAACGTGAGGTGACAGCGCGGAGGGGCAGACTCTGCAACTCTCACCCTGTCTAGCCCATACTTGCTCGCCCAACCAAGAGCTACTCCTTCTCCTGCAGCCCCAAATGTCTTGGCACTGGCAGCACCTTCTGCCCGGGCAACCCCTCCCATCCAACTATCCCGCTTGCCCCGGGGCACGCGTGCTGGTGCGAGGGAGGCGGCGTTCCTCCGGCCCCATCCGGAGCATGGGCTGAGAAAAGCCCTCACCCTGCTGCTGCCTGCCCGGGGATGGGGACGGGGGACGGGGACAGGGAGCTCCCAGGGCTCCACAAGTGTTCAGCACCTGCTGCCTGCCCCGGCTCCCAGCTGCTGCCTGGCCAGCCCTGCTCTCCCCCTTGGCTGCGGGAAGCAGCCGCTGAAAGGCGATCTGCCTGACCTGATGTGAAAGGGATTTCATTGGTGTTAGGACACTTGATGACAGAGGGGAGGGAGGATTGAAATGAACTCCTTCCATCTTTCTGATGCAAAATGAGTGCAGACACATTGCTTTAATATCTCCTTTGTAATTCATTTCCTCCAGTAAAGACTGAAGACTTGATGCTTTATGTGTCTCTGGATTTATGCCAGCAAACTACTTGTGAACTCACCCATCTGGAATAGACAGGGGTCATTAGTAGTTCTGATCCAGCTCTTTGTATCCTCTTCAAGATGGGCATTAGCCCTGTATGAGTACTGAGAGCTAACCCACTCCTCTAAGAGGTGATTTAACTGGTTTACACAAGCTTTATCTTTTCTTATCATTAAGATATTATCTTTCTTGGGCTATATCCTGATGTCTTGTCTGCCACCAGTAAGGAGCCGTGGCCGAGTCCATGGATAAGAAGGGTTCCTGCATAACCCCACGGTAACAAATCTCCTCTGCTGCTCCCAGCAGGCAACATCAATGCCTGTAGTTACAGGCTCACCACAGATCTCTGTGAGGAGGGAGTAAACCGCCTGGGCTGGGAGGAGGGTCAATTCTGCTTGAAATGTGTCAGCCAGCGGGAAACCCGAAGACCGAGGCTCGAGGATCACCAGGTCTCTTTTTGCAGAGCCTACTTCCCAGACACTTTGTGGGCCCGGAATCACACCCAAACCTGAAAAATCCTTGGGGGGAACATATATATATATATCTTACAGGGAATTTGTACCAGTCCAAGACCCCCTCTAAGGGATTTAGCCACATAGCAAAGAGCCTGCTTGCGCCATGCTCCTTGCTGCCCAAGTCCCCGCTGCCGGCAGAATTCATTCCTACCACGAGCAGAGGGAACAGGAGACAAGGCCGTTGCATCTTCCTTGCTCTTGATGTTGCCGCTAAGCATTGCAGATGGGTGATCACAACATTCCAAGTTTTCTCCTGGACTTTGTTACTGCTATGTGATTCAGTCGGGCATATTGCCTGTATAATGTAAACTATGTTTGGAGTTTATTTGTCTTCAGGATCTTGGAAGCCTTTGAGCAAGAGACTCCTGTAGATGAAAGTCTATTATTAGTGTTTGTAATATTGAATAACACCTGTAAGCATTATGTAGTGTCAGCACATTTGTCCCTGCAGGGAAAGGAGACTTGGTTGTTGCATCCCAGAGCCAGTGCCATCTGGTTTGGTACTTCCTCAGCGCGGAAAATACAAAGACCGCAAGTTTTCCATTAGAGGGCTTACTGACACTAGACACTAAACACTAGACTAGGAGTCAGTCTTAGTAAATTGAATTTATTTGGAAATATACACGGCCTCTGAATCAGCTCAAACTGTCTTTTAACTGCCTGTGTCTGTTCTATGTATGTTGATGGAAACATTTAACCCATTTAGCTTGGAGTGTTTTCTCCAAGGCCTGCTGAAATTGCAGATCTAAGTGTCTGTTCATCAGTGAAGATATACCATGCCCAGGGCTGACAGCCAGCCTTTCCCTAAAGAAGCTGCTTCTGAAATAAAACTTGGGTTGAGAAAGAAATAAATGTTTTCGGAGATCAAGAAATGTATTGGACCAGATAAGGTCTCCAGTTGTCAAAGAATGCTGAAACCTTTGCAGGGTAGCGTTGTCAGATGTCACAAATTTTACATATCCCCAACAGAAGTAATTGCCAGGGAAACCCAACCAGTTCTTACAGCATTAATTTAAATTAAACATTACATCTGACACCTTTTTTTTTTTTTTTCCTTTAGGATGGGTAGGGAGTTTTATCTTGGCTTGAAGACATTATTTTAAAGCCAGTCTTATGAATACTCTGCACAGAGCTCCTGAATATCACTGTTCTGAATTTCAGTATTCAGCTCTGTCCCCTACCACGTGGATGAGCATCATTACCTCTATCTTACCAACACCTTACCAGATAATCCCAAGGCCTGATGGTTAGTACATAGCAAAGTCCAGAACTGAACAGTAATGTTCTCATTTTCAGACCCGTTTGTGACTTACAAGTCTAAGAAATCTTCTGATAGTTAATGCACCCACCACACTCTTTGTACAGCCTAGAAGTTGCTCCAAAGTCATGTGGTTGGGTAGATTTTTCTGTTTTGCTCTTGGCAATATGAGCAGCTATTTAAGATTGTGCTGCAGCGAGAAATGGTTCTGTTTTCAGTTACCTGTCAAGCTCTAACTCGAGCTTTGGAGCTTTTGATTTTCCTCCTGGATCCACTGGTGGAATCATAAACTGCTCCAGTAGACTTGAATGCTGCTTTCTAATGCCGTCCTTATGCAAGGCTGTTGCAGAAGGAATGGAGGCTGTTGGTCTTGACAGAGCTAAAAACAAAACAGGCTTTGATTCACATGGAAAATGTTGTTCTCAATAACTTTCCTTCATACCTACTGCAACCCTTCCCTTTAAGGCATAAGCCAAGTTCAGCCATAGTATAAGGTTGCTAAAATCAATTCACATCAATGAATTCACACCTATATGCAAAATTGGTGACATGGTCTCTCTTTGTCTACTCAGTGGTTGCCACTGTGAAAAAGGCAAATCGTCTGACAGCCCATCAATCCTAAGGGGCTGGGCAACAGAATCCATCTTGTAGCTATTTGCTGAGATACAGCAAGGACTTTCTTTCCCTCACCATACGTTCTCCTTTAACGGGTTGCTGAGACACCATAATGGTCAAGTTACTGGAAGTTAACGTGTCTTCTTCTGGGCATGTAATTGGCTAGGAAGTGTGGAGTTAGTAGTCCTAAATGAAGTAATGACACTGCTTAACTGTGATCTAACATATCACAATGTATCTCCAACTATGTCTGTCTCAAATAACCAGATTTCTCAGTCCAGCTGTTATTCTGGTACCTGTCATTAAAGCATCTCAGTGTTCAAATGTCAGTGTTGCTATACAATTACCTCTGTTGTAATTTTTAAATTCTTTCTGGTGAAGAGTTGTCTTGTACTGGAGGTCGAAGTGAATGGCACAAAAGGCATTTTGTTCCACAGCTTAGAAGGGATACTGCGATCTCTAGGCTGTCAGCTCCAACCCTTGTTGATCTGTACAAGGATGTGCTTGGTAACACTGGTAGCTTCACTTCCAGCCATGTCACCGAGACCAGAGTTTTTGATCAAAATCCTTGTATGTCTTCTTGTCTTCTGATTTATTCACCAGTTTGGCTTGCAGGACGGAATAGGTGACCTTTTTAAAATGAGTCTTCTTTAAGAAGAACAGCTGTAAAGTCTGTTTTGCTGCTCTGAGATGACCATTCCCGTCTCTTTGAATGAACTAACACATGGCCTTCATTTTCATTAGTGGTGACACACGTGGCACAGTGGATGGATGCAAGGGAGGAGGGATTCTGTTTCTTATTCACGTTCTTTTTATGTCTTTTTCCTTACAGAGGGAAACTCCCAAGGAAAAAAAAAAAAAAAACAGTAGTTCTTTCACTGGCATTTCCTAGCAGACAGTTGCAGGGGAGAGGGATTGAACGAAATGCCAGATTAGACCACTGGTGTTCATTACCAGATTCAGCAACAATCACTACCTTTTCTAAAGGAAGCTTAAGCATCACACAAAGCACCTGTCTAATTGTGCAGTAACGTACAGAAATGATCCATGGTGAAAATTCCTTCCTGACCCTCACATGGTTGGCTTTATGCCACAGAGCATCAGATTTGCTTATCCTAAATATAACCAAATGCTAGTTATATATTTATTTAGCATTTTCAAAAAAAAAAAAAAAAAAAGACATTTACCACATTTGACTTGCAACTTTCTGTGGTTGGGATTTCCACAGTCTGACTGTAAATGGAGGTTTTGTAAACCTCAGTTTGGATATAGAATTTATCAGCTGAAGATGATTTGGGATGAGGAATCATGTTTGGCAGTGGAAAGTAAAGAAAAATGCTGAGTGTAAGAGAAATTTTCATCAAGATACTCCATATGAGTACTAGTCTGAACATTTCTTTAAGTGAGTTGGCTCAAAGAACCAAGTTAAATTTTGGCTAAAAAGTACCAATTATCTCTTAAAAAAAAAAAAAAAAAAACAACAAAAAAAAAAAACAAAACAAAACAAAACAAAAAAAAAACACTGAAAGAATTGTAATATCGTCAGAGTATCTTTAGTCAGGACTATATTTGCTGAAGATGTCTGTGCAGCACTGCACATGGTGGACCAAAGAAGGTTGTGCTCTGGCCAGCTGCAAGCTGCACGTAGCATCGCGTGGCAGCAGAGGCCACGGGCCTGTAGCCGATCGTAGGCTGACCGGCTGTGCCTGGCACATGGCTTCTTGGCCCACAAAGAAACCATGCTGCTGCTGTGCTGGGAATGTGGGATAGCACTCTGGAAGGGGGAATGGGCAAGTGTGAGCTGAAACTTCCCTAGTTGCGTTCCCCATCTTCCTTCCTCTACCCTGTAATTTTGCCCCTACCCAAGCAAAAAGCAGTTGAAAAACACCAACAGAATGATTTTGCCTTGGACAGTTTGTCCAGCTCCACCTCAGGTGCACCGTAGCTCACCCTCGTTCTCTTCACAGCACCATGGATAGTCATATTTTCTAGGAATGGAATCAG
The DNA here is from genome assembly GCF_018691265.1 of Tyto alba. NCBI lineage: Eukaryota > Metazoa > Chordata > Aves > Strigiformes > Tytonidae > Tyto > Tyto alba. Next base: position 4,364,368 of record NW_024881280.1, on the reverse strand, counting down.
GACATGCCAGTAATGGGCACAGGGCAAGTGCCAGACAGATGAGGTGACCATCAAGGTCAGCCCATGTTCATGGAAGGCAAGCTTGTTTTCCCTCTGACTCCAGTTCATCAGAGAGAAGAGAGCTGTTGTGCAAAAAAAGAAAATATGTGGAATGCATTTACAAAGTGTGATCAGAATGACAGGGTTTCAGACCCTGGTCTACAATCTCAAGCTGACTTCAAACCACCTCAACATTTATGTGTGCCTAAGTTGTCAGACAGAGTTAATATTAAACATTTAGAAGCCAAATAGATTGTAGAGTCTGTGCACATATGTGTGTGGATTTACTTGTTTTAAAATGAGACAGAGAGAAATTTTGCAAATTTAAAATCTGGAAAAAGCGTGGGGCCCACCTTGGGCTCCCCTCTGAGCCAGCTCCGTACAGCAGTGCACATTCTGCAAGAGACACATCCAAAAGCACTGGCCCCATGGGTTCCTCTCCACTGGCAACAGGAACCACAGGCCAAGAACAGGGATACATCCAAATAGGATCTGCTGGGATCAATGCAGTCTTATTCTAACTTGCAACAAACTAAATTCCACAAAATTACGGTTTATTCAGTTGGTGGGAGAAGCTGCCTCATTCCCTCAAGATACCCCAGAGGGTAACCCAAAACTGTAGATAGATACACATCGGTGGAAGAGCCCATGGCCTTTGGTGTAATTTCAGGGTGATATTAACACCACTCAAATGTTCCCCAGCAGTTGATTCCCTTCTCTTCATATCTCCATTACAGCAGAGCTAGAGACCCCGGTCAACACTGTATTTGTGGAGCAGGCACTCTCCCTCCACTCAGAAAATCCTTTAAATAAGCCCCAAAAGAAAGCTCTGTGGGAAGATGGAAAGGGAACACTGTGTATCCTATTCCACTCAAATACAGCCAGGAGAAAGCAGAGGGAAAGAAGACCTTAAGAAGTCATCTAGTCTGTCCTCCTGCCCTAAGGCAGTGGGTACTATCTCTTAATTTGATACATAATGAACATAAGTGAAATGGGCTGAAAGACATTTTTTTTTCTCACCAGGACTTACCATAAAAATGTTAATTTTCACTTCATGTGGTTTAAAACTGACTTAGGCTTCTTCATTGAAAATAGTTAATGTCTTTTATTGATCAAAATCACCAGTTATATACATTTTAAAATAATGGCATGTCAAAAGCCAATTTTTCATCCTCAAAGGTCAAATTAAAAAGATCAACCTTCATTCACTTTCAGAAAAAGTTTTTAACCAATAAAGCGAAAAATAGTTGCTCTGCCTTTTTCTGTAAATTAGATCTAAGCTCAGCCCTTTCCTGTTTCTGTTTACAATTGCCCCTAGCTGGGTTTTTGGAAGGATTTTTCTTTTTCTTTTATAAACTCATCTCTTCCTATTTTACCCTTGTACAGTGGTATTTTTCTATATAGTTAGTTTGTGCCTTTTATGTATCTTAATTTCATTGCGTTTTCATGTCTTTCTTTTCTATTTGTATTTAAACTAAATTAAAGTTTCTGCCCTCTTTAATTCTTTAGCTTGTGCCATTTTATTGCCATGATTAAGTATCTGTCCCTAGGCAGCAGCAATGAAAGTGCAAGCTTTCCCATCACATTCACTTATCTGCTTCTTGCTGGAATTAAGATTAATTATAGTTGTCAGCACATTACTAAAATCACAAATGTCAATTTCCCCTTTTCACATTTTTCCCTGTCAGAATAAATTGTATAATCATCACTTAATACCAAGCTCTTGTTTCCCTAATAATATGCTGAAGCCAAAGGTTTACCAAAGGGAGTCCAAGGAAAACACACGAAACCCGAGAGGGTAAACACGACGTGGGAAAGCACAGCCGCGATAAAGCTGGGCCCACAGCTTGAGTGAAACCTTCTCAGCGAGCCCGGAGCTTCGCCTGCGCCGGCAGTGCCTCCGTGGGCTGCCGCGGTGGGCTGTGTGCCGGGGACGGTGGTTGCTCGGAGGATGAACATGCTGGAACCTGGCCTGTAGGACGTCTCTCCCCGGAAAAACGGCCAGCAACCAGGGCCAGATTTTTCCCCTGAAGCTCAGGGTTAATCAGGTCTTTGCCAGGGAGGGGTCCCGCAGGTCCAGGGAGGCTGGAAGTGGCTGAGAGCAGCCCAGCCACATCCGACGTCTGCAATGTGAGCGGTCTGCGGGAGACTTCCCTTGAATGGTTGCTGTCCGCCACCTTCCCAACATCTTGGTGTGCCTGCCACCAGATCTGGGCTCTTGAAGGGTCGTGTCCCTTTGGATTTGACCAAGTCAAAACGTGTCCGTAACGGACTGGCTTGTCAACCTGTCCTGTTCATGTGGCTTACCTTCTTGCCATATCAAATCACCTCCTTAAGCATGTAGCTAGCTCATGCCCCAAGGATGTAAATGGAGAAGCTTATTTCCAAGTTAGGGTGTCAGAAATGGCATCCATGTATAATCCACTTTGTTGCCCTAAATCCCTTCCCAATCCCGATCCCATCTTTCATGTGGATGTCAACCCTGAAAATCACATATTAGCTGTCTCCACAATCTATCTTTGTGCTGTTTTTCAGAAGATCCTGCTTCATTGTTTTCTGTCTTACCAATATTAGGCAAAATCTAAAAAATAAATCTATGTACCCATAGCCTTTAATGGAGGGCAGCTGGTGAAGCAACTGCACCTCGTACTTTTGCTACACGTCCTGCTCAGATACCGACTCCCTGCCGGAGGAGTTCTCTCTTTCCTCTGATCTTCCAGGAGGGACTCTTAGAAAAGTCATCTCCAGGTGTGGATGCCTGCAGTTGGGTGATGTCTGTCTCTGCTTTGGGCAAACTGAAACGCAGTCTTCTCTTTTTATCTCCTTTCTTTTTTTTTTAAAAAAAAAAAAAAACAAAAAAAAAAAAACTTCAAAAATTCACTGTTAAAAGACATTCTAAAAATACCTCAGAGAGAAAACTCAGAATTTGTTTTATGAAAAGTCAGTATTTTAGCTTCCAACTCTCAAGCTGGAGTGTATACTCAAAACTTGACTCATATTTGTCAGTCCTTTCATTCTCCTAAAGCTAAGCAAATTTACCATTTGCCAAAAAAAAACCCCAAAACCTCAGCTCTAATATTAAATCCATTCAGACAGTTCAGCACTACAAAGTGAGAGAAATATATGACTTCTGACCTGATATATCAACAGTAGACTTGTGTGCAAACTAGAATGAAAATACCACTGTAGTCAAGGTACTTCATTAAAGTCACTGTTTCTTTTCCATTTCACTGGTTTGAAGGGATTTTTTTTTTTTTTTTTGATCAATTGTCATTTCCCTTTATCTCTTTTTTAGGTTATCTTTGGTTTTGTTTCTTATTGTTGTCCACTGGCTTGAGAAGCTGTTTGCTCAAGGTGCCTAATTTCAGGAACTATATGCAGCATTTTATACATGTTCTTACAGATGCCAGTTGTTTGAAAAACTGACCTTATGAAGGTACTTTGCTCAGCTTCTGGAATGTGGGAAGCTCTTTGAGATCCAGAGTACAGGAACCCACCAAAACCCACTGTCCGCAGGAGAACCTGTCCTCCAGAGCAGGTACGCAGAGTGAAGAAACCGTGCCACTTGCCTGGCAGTAGCAAAATATCCTGCAGGACCTCAGCTTGCAGGGCGATCGCCCTGAGAGAGTCTGGCTAAACTGCTGCGCATGACTTTGCACGCAGGAAAAAATGATGCCTTGTAAAATCAGACACTTAAGACTCTTGAATGCAGTTCAGTGTCATGCTTGGCTCCTGCAGGTGTGATGGCTCTTCTTCAGAGACAAAGGGCAAGGGAGCCTTTAGCAGAGGTAGCGGGTGCCAGATGCCCCCTTTCCTTTCTGGTTTGGCTCCCTTGGCTTGGTCCCAGCCCCTTGTGAAGTGCTCTGGGAAGCTGGTACGTGGAAGGCGGGAGAGAGAAGAGCTAGGATGACATTCTGCAGTGCATGTGCTAGCTTTGACTGCCAGGTCCTCCCTGCTTTCCCACAGACAGCGCTCACCCCAAACCCTTCTCCCCAGTCTCCTAATCCTCCAGCCCAGTTTGAGGGCTGTGGTGTAGCAGCAGCACCAGCAGCGGTAAGACTGGGGAGCTGAGTGTTTCCATCCTGCTCTCCAGCAAGCCAAAGTGCTTCCCTCCCGGCCCCTCCATCCACCCCACAGCTCACCAGACATACCCTTGTGATTAATGGGAATGGTCAGAGATAAATGACTGAGCCACTCCAGAGCTGGAGGAGCAGATCATGGAATTATTTGAACAGAGGCAGCAAATCAACTGGTGTAACTTTATTAGGCTTGATGTATTTCCTATGGCTTCGCTTCGCAGAAAGCTGTGTGTGTGACTTTGGGCATGTGGCTACTGTTTGCAGTGCCAAGATAGAGAGGGAACCCAGAAAGGACATGATCTCTTCTGCATTGTGCCAGAAGTACCAAGCTGCTGAGACAAAAAAGGGCCATGTAAAATCTACATCCCACTGCTCCTCTCTGGGGTTTGGCTGGTGCTCGGGAGCAGCAAAAGCTCAATGTTACCTCTCCCCTTTAAAAAGCCACAGTGGGTTTGGGAGGAGAGAAGTACGGTGAAAAGAGCAAGCAGCAGAAGGTGGGTTATTTTTATTCTCCTAATGAACTACTTCCCCAGGCAGGTTTATCTAAGAGAATCAAGCCTCCCTCCCATCATTCTCTTACTTGGGTCACGTACTTGAATAATATACTTCTTGGTTTGATTTATTATCTTTTATTTTTTAATGCTGTCAATTTACAGCCCTGCCAAAGCCTTTCATTTCAATGAATCCAACTATAGTCTCCAGATCTTCTCATACTTTCCACCAGAATCCCTTCAAACATTTGTGATATGTGAAATTGCGATAATTAGCGTTTTTCCCCTTCTTGGATGATGTCATGTTCACTGGCTGATGCAGTAAGAGTTGCTCTGCAGGCTACCTTTCCAAATAGCGAGGAATAGTTTTCTATCTACAGGAAGTATAACGTGTACTATCATCCCCTGCATTGAGAGACAGATGTAGGCTGGGGGAAGAGCTGCTGTTCCCTAGCTGGAGAGCTTCCCTTTGTAGCAAGATGGTAATCACTAGCCAAAAAATGAAGTGACTTCTGGTACTAATTTTTCAGTGTTCCATGTATGCTGTTAAAATCCATGAGATGCTGGAGACTTGCGTGTTTCTTTGTGTATCTCATCCTAATCTGAACTTTCCCAACAAGTGAGCAATACGACATGAATCATAACAGAGGAAATCCACACTCTAATTTTCAAAATTGCCTACAAAACTGTTCTAGAATTTGTGACCAGCTTCGTTAATTAAAGAAACAACCCAGCACGAATATTAATCCTATTTCTACGCAGTACAGAAGTTAAGTAGTGTGTTTTTTCATACAGCCCATCGATGACACTACGGTGGAGCTCTGACTCCTGGATCCCAGCTTTAACCACTGGATAGACAGCCCCTGTAAGGCCAAGGGCAGCGCACAGGCAATGAACAGTAAGGGTTACGGACGCGCAGCGTGGTAGCTGCGAGAGCCAAGCTAGCAGGATGTAAGGCCTCCAGTGCTTCCAGCTTGTGTGGACAGTTTTATGTGCCGTTCCTCTGCCTCCTGCTTCATAGACGGGATAAACGACATGTGAGAGGAGCCAAGAACACATTTTATATGAACATCATGTACTGTAGGAAACGTGTCTCTGCCATCTTCCAGCCCTGGTTTCTTTTATAAGAAATTAGCCACTTGAGAAAATTCCAGCTTCTCTCTTGTCTGTATTTCCTAATTGTGTCAAGATCTGTATGAAGAGCTCATTAATAGATTAAAGGAGCACAACGTCTGCAGCACACATTCAGGGGGGAGGCAAATGGCTTCAGTAAGACATGAGCTGATGGCACCCCTGGGGCCCTTCCCCAGCTGGGGGGGCACGGGGCTGGCATGCCCCAGTTGTGCCCTGGGCCCAGCCGGAGGTTCCCCACGGTCCCTTCGCTCCTTTTCCAGGCAGGTAGCTTTCTCCTCCTCTGCAGCTGAGACTTGTTATGCCTGGCTCCATCTTTCCGAAGGCGTGTGACCTCTTTGGGCTACGCATTTCGGTGGCCACAGATGCGCTCAAGTGCTCTTCAGCCTTTGCTTCCCAAAACCAAACTTCTTCCGTGCTGCCCCTTGCTCCTGAGCCTTCTCCTTATATTAATAAACTCCTTATTTGTGGAAAAGGGCCCCTATGCTAAGCACTTTTTTTTTTTTTTTTTTTCTGAAAGCAAGCACCTTTTCTTGTACGGATGAGCTAAACACAAGGGAAAAACCACATTTTTGTCATTTCAGAGTCACAGTTTTTGCAACGAGGGCTTTTACTAATGTGTATTGATGTAAATGTATTCATTCAATATAGGGACTAAAAAAACCTGTCTTGTTTTGTCTGAGGAGATACCAGAGAGATATTAAAGCTTGAATTAGCTTATTTTGCCTGGAGTCAAATCAATTCCAGACTCTATTAATTTGAGCAAGTGCCCTTGTTCGCATTGCCTGGCCATCCAGAGCTATTGTATAACAACTAATTGGTCTATATGTCCCCTTCAATAAGGGAAAGCTGCCACAGACGCAGAGCTCACGGAGGCCGGGAAAGATGCCTGAATCGGGGGAGCTGCGACACGAGGGGGGATTAAGCAGAGCCCCGCCGTGTTGTGTTAACCTCTGCGGGTGGGGGGCCTGAGGGGAGCCCCTCCCGGGGTGCGCGCACGGCTCCTCGGGAAGGGGAGCCGGGGTTGTGGGGTGGGAGGGGAAGTGGGAGGGTGAACAGTTCAGGCAGATTATGAACCAAAAGATAAATAAACACCACCCCCACCCCCCCCCACACACACACACACCCCAAGCTTGGAGGGCAGAGGAGGTTTAGCCGTGCGTGTTGAGATGGCAGAAGAGGGAGAGCGGGGCTGGGGGTCCCGAGCAAGGGCGGGAAGGGCTGGAAGCTGGGAGGCAGGGAGCCGTGAGGGCTGCCGAGCTGTGGGAGCGGAGGAGAGGGGAGTTTTCCAGCCAAACCCAGCCCGAGGGCTCCTGCCATCACTCCCACAGAGGGAACCGCCGCCACTCCGAGGGTGAGCGATCGGCGCCGCTCCTCGCACGGCGACAGCGCCGAAAACATCTTTACCACCTCGGTGAGGGGAAGCGTCCCCCCCTTTCTCAAGAGGTGGTGCCAGGAGCCTGCAGCTGGCCCCGGTGGCACAGGACGTGTGCCCCACAGCCATGTGTTTGGGCTGATCCCACCTTGGGCTGAGGTAAATGCGTAAGAGCATTAGACCTGGGCAGCAGCAAAGGGGGATCCCATGTATAAATCAGCCTGTTCAGCTCATAACCCAAACAGGATTTGGTGTCAGAAGAGAGACCCTTGTGGAAGACCCTCTGGCCATCCCAGCTCTAGAGAGGAGAGCCTTTCTCCTGCAGCAGGACTGTGCTGCATGAGACCTCCAGCCTTCCCCTCATGGCACGCTGATGAGAGAAATGGGGCACACACCTCAGCTGCCAGAGGGATTACTGGTGGGGTGCTGGCCCCAGGCTTCAGCTCTGGGGCTGCCGTGGCCCAAAAGGTGAACGTTAAATTGACGCCAGGGGTATTTTTGGCTTCCTTGGGGCTTCATTCCCCTGTGAGCATCCCTCCCCACCCTCCAGCACCCTGTGGACTGGGGACAAAGATGGGTGCCCACGCTAGAAATGGCCTCAGGGGCACAGAGCACTGGACATGGCTTGCCAGCGGGCTCTGCCGCCATGCGGGGTTGACATAATGTCCCCGTGTCCTGGTGCCCACAACGTGATGAAAAGAAGCTGAATCTGGCACAGCCTCCAGCCACCTCGCTGCTGCCATTTCTTTTTCCCCAGGTGAGAAACAAAGAGAAGACATCTGCCACCACTGGCACGCAGGTGGGCTGCTTTTGGCCATCACGATGCTTGGAAGGAGGCATCACTTTCTTCCATATTTGAGCCTACGCTGCCACGGATGCCCTTCATCAGACATGTGATAAATCTGCAATTAATAAACATCAGGTTGAGGAATGAAGACGTTATTACTGGCAAAAAAAAAAAATAAGCTCCCCCCTCCTCATCAAGAGCAGGGGGGAGAAGGAAAGTGGAGGCTGAGGGGAGAAAGAGAAGGAAGCAAGTACACCGAGAACACGGGAAAAGGGAGAGGAGGAAAGGAGGGAGAGAGGGGACAGGCAGTGGGAATGGAAGAGGGAAGAGGCGGGAAGGGGCAGTGGGAGAGAGTGAGACACAGGCGCAAAGGGATGGATACTGATGAGGACAAAGAGCAGGGTGGGGTAGATGGAGGGAACAGCATGAATGTGTTTGTCTGCAGAAGAATACACACTAATTCTTGGAATATGCCAGTCCCTTAAATCACCGCTGCGGGAGGGGAGCCGTCCAAGGCTGGGGAGCCCCATGTGCTCCGGGTGACAGGCCCATGGTCTTTCCTCAGCAAGAGACTGAGCAGAGACGGGAAATCTTGCATCGCTGCGCCTCCTCTGAGGGCTAACATTTCTCTCCCTCTTTCTTTTCTTTCTTGTCTTAAACTTGAGAAAATCAAAAAAGAAAGCAAGTAAAACAAAAGCCCCTTTGCCTTAATTAAATTACTCAGCCGCCCTCTGGGGTTGACACTGGGGATACATGAGGCTTTTGTGTAATATCTGGAGGAATTCTCCCGCTGCCCCCCGCCTCCCCCTGCCCCATCCCGGGGACAGGCGGGAGGATTTCAAAGGGGAAGGGAAAGGAAGGGGGAGGGGGGTAAACTAATAGGGATGGGAATTATTCTGTGATGGCTGGAGGGATAAGAGAAAAAAGGGAAGGAAAGTCGCTGCTGAAATTGAAAGCCGATTCCCCGCGCTGGCTTGAGGCAGTGCTCTGACCTGGGGTAGCTGCCCTTTTGCCAGAGACACAGGCAAAGTTCAGGGCACGGGGAAAGCTGCATAAATATGAAGCCTTTATCAGGAGGCCGATCCGGCCGCCGCGGGACATGCCTGCCCGCTCTGGGCGCAGCGTGACAAGGCCCCCATGGCCACCAGCACCAGGATGGGCCGCGGGGCCGGTGCGGGCAGCCGAGCCGGGCCCTGCCGCCCGGGCAGCACGTCCGCCACTCCACGTCCCCTCCAGTGGGTTCCCCGCCTCCAGCCAGAGGGTCACCAGTGGGGAAACGGGCTCCCACGAGCAGGAGGCTTCGCTCAGAGAGGGCACCGGTGTTTGTATCAGTATGTCTTCCAAGGGTGCCGAGCGCATCTGGGAGAGGCTGTGGCGAACGCATGGGTGGTTATTGCCGTCCTGCCGGCAGCTGCCATCAGTGGACTTGCTTGAGAGCTGTGGTTTTCCTTCCCCACACCTCCCGCTGGAAAGATCCTGCACCTTCCCCTCTAAAAACTGGGTGAAGTGAGCTTTGTTTTGCACCCTCAGTTTGGCCATGGGTCAAGAGAAACATGCTGCTTGAAACCTCTTCACATGAAGCATAGTCTGCAACAGTAGCTGAGCCCGTGCAGGACTTGCTGGATGCTTTTCGCCATCTCGCACGCACACGCCAGCGTTGCACTGCCCAGGACCCAGAGTTGTGGCATCTGGCTTGATCGGTGGCTTTTGGAGAGGTGACTGTGCAGTCTGGGGCTGGGGTGTGTAACCCATAAACAAGCGATGCAAACAGAAGGAGCGAAGACTGCATGCCAGCATACCCTTTTACTTACTGTTGGGAAGGAATATTTCTGGGAACAAAGAACATCTGGGCTTTAGGCTGAACTGGGCTTTATATGATGAAGCTTGTAATACTGTCCCATCTGGAGAGCAGCTCCAGTGAGCTCTGTGGGGAGATAAGAGACAGAGTCAACCATAAATCCACTCCTTTAAGCATGACAAGTGTGTGCCTCATATTCCAAAGAGAGGAGGGGGAAAAGTAAGTGGAAACATTTTTTTCTGTGCTGAACACACGCAGAGCTAAAAAAAGGCCCGGCCTGCCGTAGTGTGATGGGAGGCTGGTAAGCATGGAGCACCCCCAGGGTGCCAACAAGAACAGTCAAAGGCTTTTCCTGCAGTGACAGCTTCATTCCCCAGTGACAGCTAGGCCTGGCGAGGAAACGCGGGAGCTGGGGGATGCTGCCACACACGCAAAGCCCTGCACAGCTGGCAACCAACACCGGGTCAGGAGAAGGGCCCAAAACTTTGGGACTTCTACCTCGATGGAGAAATTGGCCTCCCAATTCTCTGAGCTTCTCTGCTGTTTGTTACTAACCATGATTTATGACATTAATAACAACAGCCTTACAGATGTGGAAGGGCCAGGTGAGGAATCAAGCTGTGGGCATGGGGGAATCATATCACTGTTAGGAAAAAAAAAAAAAAAAAAGCAGCAACAAAAAAAAAGCAGAATTATTTCCCCAAGTGAGCTATCGAGGTTCAAATGAGCTCTTGCTGTTTGCACCCGATGGACTGGCAGCGCATTTCAAATGCACACCTTGCAGATGGTGTGTGAGGCGTATGGTCCTGGCGATGCTCCCCGCGGCGGTCTGCCTCCCCTGAAGCAGCGCGGCCCCACGCTCAGGCCACCCAGGTAACCCGTGTCTGGTGAGCACCTGTGTCAGACAGCTTGGAGGAAGGTATAAATACACCCTCGTGTTTATCTAGGATTTCCCACTTAGGGGCTTCGGCTTTCAAATAGCCACCTACTCAAGCAGGCCAGGCAGGCAGCATCCTTGCTTCTGTCCTCCAAATTTCTCCTCCAGCTCCTTTTGCCCTCTTGCTTCCTATGGTTTTCCAGCCTGTGTTGATTGATTACAGTATTTGGAGGGGTGAGTCTCTCTAAAAGCTCTTTTTGCTGTGTTTAAAGAAGTACATGGTTTTAATCCACATCCAGATCTCTTGTGGACAGACCGCCACTGTTCATAAAGAATAATAATTTGCAGGGCTGCAAAACAGCACATGGCACGGCACAGTGCCTAACAGAGAACTGAACTGCTATAATCCTTGCTCCAAGGAGCTTCCCATCAGAAAACACCAGCAACAGAACTGAGTGGGATGATGAAGGCCAAAACAAGGAGGAGAAGAGGTGAAGCAGGAGGAGGAATGCCTGGGGCTGGGGTAGGCACTGGTGTGATGCTCCTTCTACAGCCTCTGTCAGGAAGGGACAGTCCCCCCGTATTCAGGGGCTGGCTGGGACACACGGGGATCAAGGTGGGTTGCCAGCATTTGAAAAATAAAATATCACAAGGAAAGGGCTTCAAGGGAGGATTATCCTTGAGAAGTTAGTCAAAGGTGGGAGCTGGGTTAGAGATATGAAAGATGTCACAAGGGACTGTATCATGATGACATCTCCTGTGCCTTTGTGCACATTGTCTCTGTGCCGTTTATTAAAGGAGAGTCATCTAGGTATGCCTGGACAGGACAGGGAATGGAAACCGCTCCGTTTGCAATTCTGCCTGAAGTGAAATCCCTTATTTATTTATGTCCTAGTGTGCGCTCTCTGGATCTTGCACCTCAAGTTGACACTAACTCAAGCACCACTTATCTTGGCTTTTAGATGCTAAAATGTAAGCAGGAATTAGCATAAAATGGGATTTGTGCTGGTTCATGGCAGAGGTGTGATTTTCATTCAATATTCCCTAAACTATATTTTCCTCTAGAAACAAAAATAAAGACAGGGGAGGGAAAAATGAGGAAACATGCTTCTCCCCTCCAGAACATTGTCCTCGTCTGATCCATACCCCACCTAACCCTATCATTCTGCCATCTCTCCTTCAGACTGTGGCAAAAACATGAAAGATATTTGTTGGAGCTGGCATGTGTGTTTGTGTGTTTGTGTAAAAGGGAGAGAGAGGGAGACTGTTTTAGATACAGGTTATTTATTAGAGGTTTAATATTGCTCCATATAGAAATTAAATGGAACAGCATTCAGACGTGTCATTAAAATTTACTGCTTCTTGCTATTTTAAAACCCACATAATCATTTCAAGTAACACTGATTAAGGTCTTGCAAGAAATGAAAAAAAAAAAAAAAAAAACAAAACAAAACCACCACGTCAACTCAGGCATCCCCACAATGTCTCCACCTAATAGCTGCTTTATTAACACGAGTCTGGAAGCAGGAATGCCTTATGTTAAATTTATTTATTTTCCATTCACACATCACTTTTCTGTTGGGTTTCTTTTCTAAAACACTTGTTTGATGACCACTCCCTCCTTGATGGACTGCCTGACTGTATGGTATTTAATGTTTCACTCATATGACCACGTTCATTTCCCCAAAGGTGCGATTTTTTTTTCCTTTATAAACTTGACTTCTGTATTTTCTTTTTAACTTGCTCTCTCTGGAGTGAGTACACATGAATGCGCATATGTTCAAATGCACGCACATGAAACACATACTCTGTCTCCCTCTTCCCTTCCTCTTTCTTATATTTACACATATGTAACTCCTCCGAGCCCTCTTTTATTTTACATGCACACCTTTACATATGTTCATATATACAAGTGTATGTGATGAACCTGTAGTTTCTAAACCAGCCTGGACTCTTTTCATTGTCCATGCCTTTAAACCCATAGAACCAGGATAATTTGTACAAATTTCTTCAGGTTCAGGTTTTTTTATTGTTTTGTTTGTGGGTTTTCAGATGAATGGATAAGAAGGCAGGAAATCTATATTGGGCTACATGGTAAATGTATATTTGCTGCAATTATTGATCTTGGTGTCTGAAATACAACAGATTCCTTGGGACCAGCACCCATTCTCCTGAGAATACACTTAGAATGTGCTGGGCTGGAGTCCTTTGGTAGAGCCAAGCAAGAAGACCTTGCTTATGTGGTGGGATTAGCCCCGAAACTCAGGAAAAGGCAGAAATGGTGGTGGCTTTGAAAAACACTCTGAAGGCCAACTTTGTCATCTGCATGGTTAATATGTCATGTGCGGGTCTTTGTGAAGAGCTAATGGTGACCTGGATATTGATAAGGTGGATGCATAATGGCTGCATCTTACAACATATGGCTTTATTGGCCTTGTACCAGTCAGGAAAACGTTGTCATGTACTCCTGCCAGATAAACACGGGGGCGGGGTTTAACATGCATTCTTTCAGTCTTAAGGAAAAACACTCCTGGATTCACTGCCATCACATGAGACTGTAAGAGAAAAAAAGAGACTGCTCGGAAGCATAAACCATAAAAAAGTAGCTTGGAGGGGGCTTTGAAGGATTATCCAGTCCAACTGTCTGTGCCAGAGGAAGGCAGGCTATTTCTGTGGCATTTCTGACAGACCAGACAGTTGTCCAACTTTTTCCATAAAAACTGCAGCAGTAGAAGTTCTGCAGCCTCCCCAGGCAGTCCATGGCTGTGCTTTTCTATCCTTGCTACTTGAAAGGTTTAATCCCACCGTCCGACTCAAAATGATCACTGCAGTCCTGCGCTGTGGTAGTTATGTTTCTGTTGGATAGAAGAATTATGAAGAGAATTTGGAGACAGGAGGGGATTGAGACATGAGAGAGTTTCATCTTGGTTGAAGGGCAAGGAAGGAGGTAGCCCTGAGGAGGTCTGCCCAGGGCTGGCTTTTCCTGCAGTGGGCATAGGTGGGACAAGGTCAACAGCTCCCCCAAAAATAGCTTTAAAAGTCATCAATGAACGGAAGATAGCATTTAGTATGGAATATTGACGTGGTCTTCTAGCTTGTGTGGATAAGTAAATCTTCAAGGAGGTTGGATTCAGAAAGGTAACAAACAATTGTTTTCCAAAGGACGCGTGTGCTTCTACATCTGGCACATCCTGCTTGAGAGCTGGAATAATGGATGGGTAGCAGGCAGGTTACTAGACAGGATTTAATTGCTTTCACTTGTTTTCTTCTTTTTTTTTGTAACTCTGTTTCCAGGTTTATAACCAAGAAAATAAACCCCCACTTTGCCAGAAGACAGTTGCCTTTTTTATGCATGAGCTTGTCTGGTATTTAACTGAACAGAAGGGTGCATAGTAAGAGCATCTTCTACTTCCTCAGAGATGGTCAGACAAGCAATAGGGGCTGTCAGAAGAAACCCTGGCTGCCTGCAGCCTCAAAAGGTTTAGAAGTTGTAAGAAGCATTTCCTCACAGGATACACAAAGCAGTCTGATGCCTGGTTTATCCCCCCAGGTGTAACCTGGGGCCCTTTCAGCAGGAGTCAGTGGCTGTAAGACAGCCCACAGGCTGATGCACCCCACACCTTGCACAGGGTAGGTCACCCATGACTGCTCGCTGAACAAGTGAAGCAAACTGTGAAGAAGCTCAGTCAAGCTCACTTATCGTCTTGTCCTCCCCTGAATTTCTCTCTAGCTTGTGTTTTGCATTTCCTCAAATATCCATTTTATGTACTCACTCCTGACCTAAGTGGAAATATGTGCTTTATCCAGTATATTGATCTGGTCGACAGAAAACCAGCTCTTTTGGAAAACTGTGGGAGCCTCAAATGCTCCTCTACAGTTCCTCACCGGAGTGAGTGACCTCCTGCCTTGGTGTCCCTGTCCCCTAGTGACTAACAAAACAGGAGGTGCAGGCTGGGGACAGGGCAGCTGATTGGGCCTGACTCTGATGCTAGTTCAAGGCACGGTATTCACCTCAGCCTCCCTTTATTTGTCTGCACCAAGTAGGCAACCTAACACCACTACAGCTTGTATCGTGCCGGGTCTTTACAACACGACGCCTCGGCACCACAACTGAAATGCTAGGTGATCTGGTGATTAGTTTGTTTCTCTAAATCTCATTGTCATGAAATGATGTTGCGTTTATGACTCTGCCCAGTTTTAGCATGCAGCCTCCTCTACAGCCTTGACTTCTGGGATATAAATCAGGTCAAGCTCCACAGATGCTGGGATGGATGACAGAGCTGATGTAGGATTATCTTCTGGGCCAACAGTGTGCCAGCATCTTCATGAGGCTCTCCTTATGAAGAAGATCACCACATTACTATAGTATCAGACCCCCAGATACTTTGGTATCACTTTCACCTGTTGGTAGAAAACTGCCTTTCTTCTCAGAAACTCTTCCTAGAGATCATTTTGCTTAATGAAATGCCATTTTCAAACATATATATATATTTAAATGCATATTCAGTAAATTTCTCTCACACCTCTTTTTTTTTTTTTTTTCTCTGAAGCTTGACACAAGGGAATAGCGCATTGATCCATGGATTAAACCTAGTTACCTTGGCAAGCAATTGTGCCTTGAGTGCCAAGATAACCAGGTCAAAGAGGGAAAAGCATGAATATTAAAAAAAACAATGTTTGACTGACAAAAGCAATTTTGAAGAGATGTGCAGGGTAAGAGGAAGTGAGGAGGAGAGCCCTGGTTTACACTAAAAGGTCTGTTATACAACTTAAACATTGTAAATGTTGGTTTTTCTTCACCACCCACTGTTTTGCCCAGATGGAATAGACTGGAGAGGGTATTTAATACGTATAGTCATTGGAAAGCTCTGGACCTAATCCTGATGGGAGCAGACGCCTGTCTGCTGCTGAGAGTCCCCACTGCCACCAGGCTTGCAAGCCACAGGAGCTGGTGCCATGAGAGGATTGTTTTGCCCCATGAGCAGAAGGAAGGGCAACAACAGCTCTTTCTTCCACCGGTATCCTCCTCAGCCTTCCTGCCAGACCAGAACTTTGAGGAGAAACAATGGTCTTCCTATCCTCTTTCGGCATCTCTGGCAGGAAAAGGTAGGGTTTCGCTCACTGTTAATTGATATAAAGCCAAAGTGAAGATCCAAGCGAAACATTTTGATCAGCTAAATATATGTTTGATTTTCCTGTGGATCACAGACATGCAGAGATTCTAAAGAACGTCCTCACCTCAGGATAGAAGGGCAGAACCTGTCCATGGCCAGTGCCCAGCCATCTCTCCCCAGACATCCAGGAAACCTTAGCAGAAGCAATCCTTATCCCTGGAGCATTTCTAGTGTCACCTTTTCAAGAGTTTTTATAGAACCTTTGTTTCCTGGACACCAGCATATGAAGCCAAAGCTATTGCCAGGCTGGAGGGCTTCATATTATTTTACCTCCAAGAATGCTTTAGCCTTGCCCTTCTTGAGCCCTTCATCTTTTTTCCCTTTGACTTCCTGCATGTATATACAAGGACCTGCTTCAGAATCAAAGGACAAGGAAAGAAAGTTGTTACTACCTTCGAGCAGTAGAAGACCAGCCCATTGCTCTGTTCAGAGGGTTGAAATAGGACTTAAATTATGTTTTTGTTTTCCCCAAGTTTTACCTTACAGGCAGGGTGTTCATGACTGAAATATGGCATGGGTATTTGGCTATGTGTGTGTATATGTGTGTGTATATATATATATACATACACTCTTCTGGGAGGCTTCTCAGACAGGGACAGGGAGTGAATGAGAGCTGTATTAACTGTTTTCAATTAGGCATCTTTCAGTAGTGGATAATTAGCAACTCCCATGCAGCAATTTCCAAGCCCTTGTAATAAAAATAACAGAGTAGCCAGGCAAGCCCAATCCAAAGGTCTTCCAGACCAGCATCCTGTCAATGCGTAGACAGCAATACAAGAACAAGAAAGCCTACATAAATGGTTATAAATATTAATGGGTATGGTGAAGGACTGACATTTTGTAAGCACCCGAAGAAATCTCTGTATCTCAGTCCCACTAATCTGGTCAACTAACTCAGCATCCTTCGGGATTCCGAATTCTCTCCTGCAAGGGAGACAAGAATTATCCTCCTCACTACTCCATTGGTGTAGTACAAGAGTGCAACAACATTGAGGCAAACTATTTGAGGGAAGGCTATAGACCAAGATACACTTTTCTGTGAGCACAAGTAATTATGTTGGTACAATTTAAGAAGATAAGATTTGTTTACTAAAGGTGTTGCTAGAATTGGTGCAGTGAGTTCAAGAAAAATATTGATTTGACTTACTGGTTTTCCACATCCTACACATTTCTCAGCATGTCTTTTCATTTACTAAAATCATGGGCTTTTTTGTTCCTCTCCACGGGAGAGTGGGACTTCTCAAGTAATGTTGGAATAGCGTCAAGCCATTTGCAGCTCCACCAATACCAAATCTTGACATCTGTCTTTCGCAAGTACATCAGCCAGCAACAAGGAACTGTAAAAAGTTGTCATACCACAACACAAACAAGTTTGCAAAGTAGTCACTCTATGGGCTCTGATAACCCCTTGATGGTGCAGGAAGACCTCCAGACATTTCGGGACTGCAATCTTTTGTACACTAAAATGAGAATTACCATTGAGCTTGACAATAAACTTGGCTGAATAACCCAGACCTCATTTCAACCCACAGTTCTTGGATCTCCAAACGACAGCTTGCCAGATTTACATATGTTTCCTCTATGGAGAATATGGTGTCCTTTTCTAACCCTTTGAGTTTTCCTTTATCCTTTTGGCTTTGCTGCCAGATGATAAAGATTTAATTCATTTATTACCATTACAGTTCGTCTGGGTTTGAGCACAGAAGCAAGCTGAGTTTTCAGACTAGATTCTGTTCCTAAGACCTATCCTACTCTTCTCTTGGGCATAAAATTACACTAAACAGTGGAGACTATCCTTGCCCTCCCATGCTGTCTGTCTAACTTGTGCTGTAGCATGGGAAATGCAGAAGGACAGTTCTTCTTCTCTCCATTCTTCAGTTCAGGGGACTCCAACATGGAAAGTTTCCATTTTATCTTCAGGCTTGACTGAGTTTATGTTTGTTTTGTTCTAAAGTGGTATGCGGACAGGGAGCAGTCCAGAGTACCAAAGTCCAATTGCCACAAAGCAAGCACAGTGCTGCCATTCCCTTTGGTAGCCCCAACTTCCTGCTAACCTCCTCTATAGACAGTCTAGTGACAAAATATTGACTCATGGGCAAAACCTGTGCTCATTACAGATATGGTGGGGTTTTTTAAATGGAAATGAGGGTATTAGCACTACTAAATACATCAGCCAGATTTCATCTGGGCTGATGCATATTGCTGCTGTAGAAATTTTTTCTGCAGTGCAGGCAAAGCATAGGCTATTATTTACACCCCAAAACTGGCTGCTTTCCACTGATGTCTGAAATACCCAAAGCATTTCCTTTGCCCTTCGTTTCTAAGAGCTTTGTGATCTCTGGATGAAAGGTCCTAGATATATGACAGTTAATTATTCTTATCAAACCAAATTCTTGAGTCATCCAAAAGCTCTCACTCAATAGTTGTGGCACCTCTCTGTGGAACATCAAACTTTCTGCACTTTTCAGTATAGCTCCATCGGAGTATTTCTCTAGAATAAGAGCACACAGCATTTTAAGGATTTACTGTGGGTTTTCTCTGATATTTGCAATGGCTAATATTAGAGGTCTCTGTAACCAAAGGCAGGACTATCAGAGACTTCACTGAGGTTATTCCATATTGATCAGGCATAACAGAGATTTTATTCCAGAAATTCTGATATTAATATTGAGTAAAGTGTATGGAAAAAAACAGTCAGATATTTCTGATGAGATATCAACATTTCACAAATATAGTCAAGCAGTGTGTGTTTTTTACCTTTCAGTTTATATGCCCATTTCAACCACTGCTATTGAACTTTCTGCAAGCAGAGTTGATACTGGGGGTTAAAGGTCACAACTAACAATCCAGGCACTTCTCTGACCAGCCTGCAAAAGCAATAAATAGAGTCAAAACATGAGAAAAACCTTTTCAGCTCATAGCTTACCTGCTCCAGGGGTTTGCTAGACTTGGATTGAGGGGATAAAAGCGAGTGGGAGAAACCCAGGACTGGGGCTCAGAGCTGGAAAAAGAAACAACAGTGAAAAGGTCAACGTTCAGATGATGGTATCACATCCTCCTTTCATCCCTGCAGTTCACACGAAGGCCGGGATCCTTGCTTTGCTTTACTTTGGGGAAAACTCTTGCTTTATTTGTTCATGTTGAACTGCTATCAGAGCTCAATGTCTCAGTGTTGTGTTTTAATAACATCAGTTTCCCTGGACCAGATACATATGAAGTCAGTTAGACGATTCTATAAACAATGGATCCAAGTCACGCAACGCAACATTTCTGATTGCAAGATAACCTTTCCGAGGGCGAAGTTAGCGAGGTGAGGGGTTGGATTCCTCAGCCAGGCATGAAGGGAAACCTTCAGTGTTCAGAGTTGCTCCAGTGGGACAAGGCTCGTCTCCTCTTGTTTTGGGGGAATGGCTCCCTGGTTTGTTTTTCTACTCCCCAGTCAGCACACTGGGTGACTTTTCTGAATTCTGGCCGCCCGGAGCATACTTTGTTGACAGTTCATTTAAGGAGATCTGCGCAGAATATTTTCCTTTGAAATCAGTTGAGAAGGGGAGTTACTCTGAAGTTTCAGTGTGTGCTATAGACCTTCATTATTATTTTGGACTTTAAAAAAAGAGACACATGTGGGAAGATGTTTCCAAACCAAGAAATGAGAAGGTTCATTTATCATAGTATGAGAAAGGTCAGAAAGGAAGGGAGAAGGATGGAATCACCCAGATGGAGATTTTGGAAAGAGCTTCTCTCAATTTCTTGCATTTATAGTTATCTGTTAACAAAGGTATTAGTCTCTAATATCTACTTTAAGGCAAAAAAAAAAAAAAATCTAGGATCCACTATGAAATTTTTGTGAAGTTTGAAATTTTTTTCTCCCCTCTCTAGTACCTAACACAAGGGAAAACCTCAAATCATCAACCTGCAGCTTTACTTTCACACAGCTGATGAACATGTTTACTGCATGGTTACTGAGGGGATCCAGCCTTCACATTTATAAACACCACCAGTTCGGCACCTACAAGTACTCTTCTATTTGTATGTCCCGGCATGATTGCTTAGGAGAATTCTGCTCTGGACATTTTTGTGTGCTTTTGTATGGCCACACATGAGCTGAATATAGAACCATGCAGGTTTTTCATAGCTGTAGAAAAGTTTATGTGCAAAGCTACGTAGATCATGAGGTGCTGTTGTGGTTTTGCTCATGACTCAAGTACTGGTATGATGGTGTTAACTTCAGTTGCAGTTGTTGAGTCTAAATAACAGTGTAAACAAACCTTCACTGCCATTAAATTAGCAGTTCCCAAAGTGAACATGGACTTTCTCCTTCAGGTACCAAGAGCAGTCTTGCCATGCTGGCATAAGGCTTCCTTCACGCTTCCTGTGCCCTGATTTACTCTCTCTGAGTCAGTTCAGAGGAGACAATAGAGCAATTTGCTCCAGCCCATAAAATGTGTGAGGATTTAGGTCTTCAGCTCAATCCTAAAGCAGAGTGTAGATGCTCAGACCAGAGATTACAGTTGGCGTCCTTTTAGGGGTTTTTTATTAGATATAACCTATAAATAATTTAAGTAGATCTTTAACACAACCTGTATCTCCATAACCCTCATCATTTGCAACAAGTGTTATCCGAGTTTCATTCAAGGAGAGCAGCTAAAAGAGCGGGATATCAGCTGAAGGCCAGGGAGCAAATTCAAGTTCTTAGTCTCTCCTACCACCTTCTGAAGGAGACCCTTGCTCACTTCCGCAACAAGAAGACCCTGGAATAGATGCCTGCAGTGGCCTCCCTATTCAAGTGGTGGTCTGGAGCAGGATTACAACCATGGAGGTTTCCAGACCCTGTCTAGCCACCAGCTTTGTGTCTGGCTGACAGATCTGGCCCCAGAGCAACCAGCTGATTCTGCCAGGCATGGTGACAATTGCAAAATTCCTTTGCGGACAACACATAAAGTCTACATTGGTTGCAAGTGGCACATGGTTGCAAGTGCTTGCCTTCTGCATTTTATCAGCTTCTACTTTACGTTGTGGAGAAACAAGTTCATATTGCTCAATAATCAGGATCTCATAGGGCTACTCTGCCTGTATTAGATTATCTGGCTGTTGCAGGCATAGAAGGTCAAAACTGAATGCAGTTCCAGTTGTGCAGGCTTCCCTTGCAAACTGGGCTGCTGTATTTTAAATCAGTGATTATGCTACTAAAGTTAATTACCAGCCCGTCCTTCTGTGCATATAGCTGTCTGTCTTCTTCACTATACAGAAAGGGCGCTAACATCTCACATATGTTTGTGAAAGATTTGTTTAATTAAGCAAAAATTAATTGACATAATGAGAGTTCACTTAGAGTTTCCAGTGGCTTACACATATACATATAAAGCTGGATTTTGGAAAAGGCTCTGGCTGAGTATCCCAGGGATCTGGATTCAATTCTCAGCTTTGCCGTAGGCTTCTTGTTTAATCCTAGGCAAATCATGCAAGGCCAGACCCGTAAGGTATCGAGGTATTTGAGTCCTAAATGTTTATTGATTTCTTCTGTAATCAGGGCTACGATGCCTTTCTACCTCATTTTATCCACCTGTAAAATGGAGATAATTGAGTGTCTCTTCATACACCGTGGCTGGAGCATTTGTTTCAATCAAAGGCTACTTCTGACTGTGCATCTGTACAGCAGCGAGAGAAAGTGGGTCTCAATCTCATTTGATTTTCTGGGTACTGTTGGGCTATGAATAAAAATGCCCCTCAGTGCAGAGGCAGTGACGTGCACACTGACACTTAAGTTAACGCACACTCTGTTTATTTGTTTGGTACCTAATTTTGTGAGTGGATTATTTTTTTCTTGGAATTCTTGCTGTATATTCCCCCTAGATATGATATTGTGCTCCGACTACAATGTTCCACAGTGGGAAGATCCCTGACCTTTTGTCCTGACCTAATATTAACTGAATGGATTACTTTATTTTAACAAGAGGAAAAGTGATTTTTCCCACTTCTGTCTCAGTTTGGGCCTTGTGTAAGAGTCACTGTCTCTCTGTTGAACTCTTCCTCTTTCTGTCTCTCCCTTTTTTCTCCTTCCCGTTTTTTGCTGAGCCAAATAGTCCTTTCCACGTGACATTATGCTCCATTGGCTTACAGTTTTATTGTTTAAAACCAGTATCCAGCATTCCCAGTAAGCATTAATTATTGCTTCAATTATGACACACAATGTTTTTTTGGGTGAAATGAAAGCCACCATCGTCAAGAATTCATGACCATCCCACTCAGCAAGGAACAGTAATCTATGGGGTAGACATTTTGGAAAGAGACTTCACTCTATAAGTCATTGTATTGATTAAAAGCAAGAGGGGGTTAGCTGTGTTAAAGGCAAAACATTCTGTAGCCTTTCCAAGTTAATTATTCAACCACAGAGACATTTTACCACCCAGGAACTGTACTCACTTTCTTCTTGAATTCTAAAGGAAATGGCTTTTCAGTCCCTTTGCGTTGACTGTCTCCCGGGCTGGGGTTGCCAAGATGGACTACAAAAGCTCAGCTCAAAAAGCCTTGCCCAAATGTAGCCAAGGAGGACCTTCATTGCCACCTGCTGTTGCCCACTTCTTGGTAAAGGCACTCGGGGTGATCCGCCACTCTCCGGTACTCACCATGTCCATCTCAGTGTGGGGTTTCCCAGGTTGCTTCCCCCTATTGGGAAATTCTTCTGTATCTTATTTTATACTAATGTGTTGCAGCCCCTGACCAAGCTGACACCCTCACCCCTGTTTCATCCCTGAGCTCCTCAAGCCTCTAGGCAGAAGAAAAAAGCAGGTGCCACAGCAGGTTCTAGTTTTTCTTCCTACATCTTTAATCCCCAAAGGGTTTTAAAGAAGTGGCCGAGCTGTTCACCAGTGGGGACCTTGCCTGCTGTTCAGGCCCGCTGGATTTCAAACTCTTCTTGCCAGGCTGCCCTGGTGCTGGTTCAAACACATGTCATCACATGCAATATGGACACAATACCCTCATTCCTACGGGCTCCAGGACCCAGCAGAAGAAAGCGCAGGCAGAAGATCAAACATGGAAGGAACAGAAGACAGAGGAGCTGCTGTTGCCGTCTGTGTCTGGAACAGAAAAATGAACACAAGGGAAGAGACAGGGCAGGGGGATAATTACTTTCATCCCAATTTTATTCCCACAATTCCCAACCACTTTTGAAGCCAATTTTCCTTTAATAAAATATACTATTAATGACTCAAGTAGAAGCCTTTTGTGCAAGACAATACCCAACTCTCCAGATGGAATTATTTTGTGTTCTGCACAATATACATGTATGTATATTTATATACATAAATTGAGCTGTGAGCATGGCCTCTATTACTCTACTTTGCAAATCGACTAAGTTATTTCAAAATATGCTTAACATACTTTATTTCTTTGAAACTAATTCTTTCATAGCTCTCCCCCCACTTCCAGATCTCTCTACCCCCTAAAGAGAAACACAAGCCAAACAGCAACAAGAACTATTTCCCATCATTTCTGGAAGCCATTCATTTGCTATTTCTGTTCATCAGAGCTTCAGAGTGAAGGAATTTAAAGAGCTACTGATGCCTTTTGCTACTTGGCATATATGTCCAATATTGTCTTTCAAGCAGTTTAGACACATCCTTCTTCTCTTTCTTCTTTAACAGCCTGTCAGAGAAATAGGCCTAATTAGTTTATTGTGGGTTTGTGTGTGAAGAAGTTATTGAGGGAGCGCCAAGTCAAAAAGTCAAACACAAACTGATTAATTTTCACAATGCACCCCTCTGAGGTGGGGAAGTTCTGACAAATCCACTGTGTTCGCAGTTATCCTGTGCTCTGCGCAGAGAGGCTGGGAGCCATATGGAGAGCAGAGCGCTGGCACCGTGCTCCCCCGTTCCCAAAGCTCATGCTCCGGGCGCTGGGGGCTGATGCTGAACCTTGGACCCCGCCGGGAGCTGAGCCCTCCAGACCTCTCTCGCTCCCGTCATTTCCCCTTCTCCACCTACTGAATGGAGACACCTGTAGACAGCCCCTCCTCGGGGTCAGCTTTTGGGGCCCAGCAGAATACACGCAGCTTAGGAGGGTGACACGACAATTTACTGGCTTGCAGAGAGGATAGCTGGGATTTAATAAGCCATTAGGCTAAGAGTTGGCGTGCCCACCACCCTGAAAGGGCACCCAGGCACCAGCCAGGAGGGCCTGGGGTGGCCCCTGCAGCTCCTGGGAGCTACCTCCTCTGCGTTGCTCAATTGCCATCTTCCACCAGCTCCTTTGGCACTGACCACACTAACTTCTCCACACAGGCACCCCACAACTCCCCACAAGCCTCCCCGTGTTTTTCTATTTACTGGTTTGGTTTTGGTTTGGTTTTTTTTTTTTTTTTCCCTTTCGGGTTTTACATGTTTCATGGTGGTGTTTTCCCTATTGAATCCTTGAGCTATGTATGAACCCATCTCAACAGTGCTACCTCTGCCAGTAATTTTACTTTTCTTATCTCTACAGACTTTCTCACAGCTCTTCCTCAGCAGTCTGCTGAAGGTCATGCAGCTGTGTCGTATCAGAGCAGGGCTTTGCTCCTTGGTGCGCAGGCAGCTCAACCCGGAGGGGCTTTACAGAGGGCAGCTACAGCAGTTACTTGGGAAGGTCAAAAGGAAATGACTGGCTGAGCTGGGGTTGCAGTCTGGCAGGAGATTGGGCTACATTGGTGGCTTTTAGCTCAATGAAACTTCCAGAAAAAAAGTTCATGCGCCACAGTGGTTGCTGTTTCCAACCAAATACAAATTAGGCTGACCTTTAAGAGTTTGCTTAGCGATTTGTAATGCTGTCCATTGCATTTGCTTGCTTTCTCAGATGCCAGAGAATATCAGGAGGGAGGGAAGGTTTATTCCTCCCAATGGTTTTGTGAAATGCCTTGCAATGCCTTTCAGATCAGCAGTTGTTCCCCTGACCCTAAGCTGAGAAACACTGTCCTAAATGATCTCCAAAGGCCCCTTCTCACACTATTTTCTTTAGTTCTGGAAATTCAGAACCTCTCGAATTTCTATCACTATTTCACTGCCACCAACTACATGTCTTCAGGATCTCAGGTCTATCTTTTGTCCCCTACTACACTAGCCAGATAGTTGCAGTTAAACAGAATATTTGTCCGGAAGGGAAATATTGTTCCTGCCACAAGAGGTTACTTGAAGTCACAGCTGCCACATGGATGAGTGTGATGGTACTGCAACCCTCAAAGACACTTGGATTTTTCTCACTCAAAGCTGTTTCCAGGTCACAAGTTCCAGGAAACTGTGCATTTTGCAAGACCAGATCTCCCCACACTCAAAAAAACCTACCTCAGACCCTGTTCCTACAAGCTTTAGATTTTGTTTCGATAAAGCTATTCACCCCTCTGTCTTTATCTCTACAGTTTTCTCCAATGCAGTATTTTTGACTGTTGTGTGCTTCAAACAACACCCAAATAGACACTGAAGCAATATTAAGAAGCCCATCACAACACATCCGCTTCTATTAACAGCTTCTCTGAGCTGGTCTCACCTTTCTTCAGTGTATAATACATAAATATGTATCAGAACAAGTGACTCAGAGGTGAGAGGAGGAGTTATTTCTATTTTCAAGGAACTGACAAACGTACCCTTGAGGTCACCTACCTGAAGCTGTAGATCCCAGCCTGTGTTTCCATAGCGGGCCCATCAACACACTGGTCTGGCGGTGACCACAGGGTCATTCAAACCTTGGCACTGGTTTAGCTTTAAACCTCGATGAACTGGGTCAAATTTGCAAGAGTTGGTTTTTGTGGTAGGGCACTGTGCCGCAGCCATCAGCCTCATTTGGATTCAAACAACATTATGAGACTCGAGGGGTTTATCTGAAATATGAAAACACCATAAATATTCATTCTGAGAAAATCCTGCTCAGACAAGGAGCATAGAACAGACTGATTTGTATCCTGCTAATACCATCCGGCTGCGAGTGGGCAGCGGGACCCCAATACTGCATGTTTGTCAGAGCCATATCAGATCCATGTGGCTGGTTTGACGTCCTCCTGCTGTCAGCAATCTCGCGGTCCCCTGGGGAGCTGTGGGCTTGCACCGAGCAGCCCAACAGTGACTTGCCATTCAGCTTACAGCAAGAAAACACAGTTCCCATGAGTTTCACGTATGCTGACTGAAATATGTTGCACATGGGCGGGAGGCAGGCAGGATAGAGATATGTAACATTGGACTGATTTAGTGGAAATGAAAATAACTAGACATATGTTAAGCACATTAAAAGTAGTGATGCGTATTGTGCCCCTGCTTACTGTTACTGGGTAATTATCTTTTTTTTTTTTTTTTTTAAGAAGATGTCTGTGTCACTAGGAAGACCAATTTGTAGCAGACCCTCCCTCCATGCCCACATGTAGCTTCATAGGGGAGAAAGGCGGATTTTAGAAAAACAGTACATGATCTACTCCATGGTCAAGATAATGACCCTAAAAATTAGAAGCCAGGTCCTGAGTCAGAGGGGAACTTTTGCTGGAGCTTTCATTGAGTGAAGTGATGGGTGTGATCCCCCTTGTCTGTGCCCCAACATCAGCGACCCACAGTCCCACACCAGTCCCAACCATCTTCAGAGGAAAAGAACAGGCAGCAGCCACCTTAATCCAATTTCATCTAAGTATGTAATTAGGTCTGTACATCTGGGATCACTTTTTCTCCCCTTCAAAAGTTAAAAAGCTTTATGAACTAGAGGCAGGAAGAAGGGTTTGATCCAGCTTTGGGTGTTGAAAAATTCCTCTCATCTCAGCTCAGCCATACAAGGCTCCAGAGGCTTGCGCTCACCATTTGATGGCCCTGGGGGAAGCCAAAATCTTGTGCAGTCGTCCTAGGGCTGTCCCATTCAAACCATTCCCTTGCTGTCTATGCACTGGATTTCTGTTTCTTCCCAGTATACTCTCCCAGCCTTCTTTTGCTCACCTGAGCATCCCACCAGGCTCTGGGGTCCTCGCTTTCCCAGGCACTGGTGTTTGGAGACATGTGCTTTATGGGAGATGTTTGCTTGCCGTGTTTTGCACAAAAAGAGACATCTTTGCAATCAACATGTGTCCCTGTTGGCTGTCCACATATGACAAGATTCAAAAGAGGCTGGATATTTTCTGAGATAGCAGAATGACTCAAAAGATAATACCTAATGGCAATGCATTACACGAAGCCCCCTGTGTTAGCAGAGGGCTTGTTCTGCCTGCCATTCACAGCCAGCTTGAGGTCTGGAGAAAAACTTTTAACATTTCTACCTCTTTGTTAAAGTTCATCCAGATAAGCAGTTATCTGGCACTAGTGAAGGGATGAAAACTTTGGGATGGAGGGAAGAGGCGAAGAGGAAGGACTGGCGAGCGTCATGCTGTGGATGCACTGTTGACGAAGAAATTCTCCAGACAACGTATGTGATCCCAGATGTTTACCACTTTCCTCCTAGCCTTTCATAAAAGTATCTTTTGCCCTTTCCAGTGGGACAACACTGAGTCAACTGTTTGTGTGCAAACTCCTCAGGCAAAACACGCGTGGGTGAGGACATCTGACTACACAGGGGGACATGTGGAAGCAGTAGGCTTGTCTGGTTCCTACTTATCAATATACTTCAGGGCTTCAACACACCATCACTACTTACATATCGAGGCTGTGTGTGAGAGCTGGGATGGATGCGCCTGTGGTTGCTCTTGCACTGAGACCTGGCGCACTTACCTTACATGGAGGTTGGTGTGACCGCTGGCCCACCAACTCCACCACCGTTTCACCATCAATTCACTATTGGCTCCAAATAACCTGGGAATCTCAGAACATACTTGATTTTACAAGTTTACCAGGAAGAAGAAGGAAAAAAAAAAAATCTTGCTGACCCCTCCTTAGGCCTTGCTTCACCAGATTGACTGGGCCAGTCTCAGCCTTTATGGAGGCAAAAATACACTCCTTTTAACTGCAGCTATTCAGCCAAACCCTCAGCTCGTGTGGCACTGTTTTCAGCGGAGCTGTGCTAATTTACAGTAGTCTTGTGTCTGTCTGAGCTTCTTCTGGGGAGCAATTCAATGTGAAGAGAATGAGGATCACAGGGGAGCAACCTCAGCATTTCTTTTAATATAAATCACAGAAGAGTAAAGTTGGCAACCGATGGTGGTCAGAGAAAGACGATGGAATTGCAGTCTGCAAGAATATGCCCCTCCATCGAGATAAAGCTGATACTGCTGTTGTTAAATGAAGAAGAAACCTG
The DNA here is from genome assembly GCF_018691265.1 of Tyto alba. Taxonomy (NCBI): domain Eukaryota; kingdom Metazoa; phylum Chordata; class Aves; order Strigiformes; family Tytonidae; genus Tyto; species Tyto alba. The sequence goes on along the minus strand of NW_024881280.1, from coordinate 4,336,392 downwards.
GGGGAAGGGAAGGAATTTCAACAATGCCAGTAAAAAACACAAGAAATTTTAACATTTTGGAACAGAAAAATCCCATTTTCCTTTTTGAAACAAAGATTTGCTGAGATTTATTCCAATTCATGCTATAATTTATATTAGAAAACAGTTAAAAATTAGATATCTAAAATCAATAGTAAGTATTTCAATGAACCTCAAACATATTTTTCTGCAGAATTTGCTTCCACAGAGATCTTACCCTGGGGAGGGTTGCTCAGATTTGGAGCAGAACCAAATTCCCAGATTTTTAACTCTTTCATGAAGAATGCATTTCATCCCCTCCACTGACCTATAAGTCAGAAATCTTAGGATTCTTGTAGGAAAAAGGTGAGTGCTGCCTGCTACTTGGTCACTGCTTTCTAGCCTTCTTAAACACTAAAGATGTCTGCTTTAGTTTTTGTTTAAGACTCAACGACCTCAGTCCCAGAGAAGTTACAAAGAAACTTGTCTGAGCAACTTACACTTACCCACTTAAAAAATAAATAAATTTAAATGCACTAAGCAAAGGATTACAAAATCAGATTTAGAGATAGACCCTGAAGAAACTTATTTGCAGATGGGCTTAAACTGTGGATAATAATACTGACTCACCATTATGAACTGCTTTGAGGTCTAGGGATAAAAGGGTTTATGTTAGTACTAGGTATTATTACATTTTATTGTTAATTTCAAAAGCTAGAAAATGAATAACAAGAAGAAAAAAAAAAAAAAAATCTTTCAGTAAAATTAAGGACTTAACCTGATAAAAGATCCCAAATGTCAACACTCTGGCATTATGACTGCCTCTCCAGACCTTCTTACCTTGCTGGCCCTTTTTAAACCTCTTCAGTGTGGAATGGGTCCAAAAACTGCAGGCACTCGGACTTGAAAATTTCATAGGGATTTTCATAACCTATTTCCTCTGCTGTAGGTGTTGTCACGTATGACTTTGTTGCTTGTCACACTGTCAGAGAGAACCCCTACACACACTCTCACACACACGCTTTTCCTCCCATACACACTCTTGCCTTAACAGGTAGCACATACAGCACAAAAGAGGGAGAAAAAAAGAAGGTATTGGGCAATTGACATCTGGTTCCAATAATTCCCCTTATTTAAATTTTTACTTAGAGAACTCCCATTGGTACCGAATAATTGAACTCAGTTATTCACAGCTAAAAATCTTGGTAGCACCGTTCCTCTCTGGTTTCATGTGGTGGATCGTCACACCTAGGTTCCTAAAGCCTCACAGCCGATTTATGTTGCGGGTGCCGCACTGGGAAAGGCAGCTCCCTGTTCCCCTCCGCCCGCCTCCTCCCATGGGCACACATGAAAAGATGCTGCCTTGCCATCTCCCCCCTCCTCTCTTTTATTAGGAGACGCTGAACTTATAACAAATACACTTCACTTTGCAAAAAAGCAGTGTAATTAGCCTTGCTTTTTTTGGCCTGTGTGTGTGTGGTAAAATGTCTAGTAATAGCTGGCAAGACTTCTGCAGGGAATGAGATTCCCATGGTTAGATCTAAAGCCCAAATACTTGGAACAAATTAACACCAGCCAAGAAAGTGAGGTTAATTACTGGAACACTTGGAAGAGGAGGTCTCCCTAGTCTGGAAAAATGCAATACACTATCTGCATGTATGGTATGTGGCCAAGCAGGATCTCTCCCTCTCTTTCTCCCTCTCACTTGCTCCCTTTCCTTCCCTCCTTTTGTGTCCCAACTATAGACAAACTCCAGAGCTGCTGAGAGCAAAGACTTCACCTTCCTCCGACCTGTTCTTCCAGCAGGGCAGTGCCACCGATGGCCCTAGAAGCCACTCAAATCTGAGAAACGCAGCCATCAGGCGCTGGCTCTCCTTCTGTCTATGTTTTCTCATTAGTGGTTTTGCGTTGTTGAAAGGCATCTTCATTGGAGGCCCAGTATTCCAGCAACATGCTGCTTTAATCTGGGGTGGGCACTGAGGCTTTCAAAAACACAGCATACGACCCAACAGGAGAACAGTCGTCTTCCCTAATATGCTCTTTGGAGAGCAAATCTGTAAATCCTGTAGGCCCCTAAACATCTGCCTTTGGTAACGTTTTAATGGGGAAAATTTGCCTAGTAACCACATTGCCGTTGACCTTTGATGCATGAGGAATGTATACATGCACATGTCTGGGGTGGGGGGGCTGCGTGTGTGCGAAAACGTGAAATCAAGGTTGCAGAGCCACATAGGTGGAAGCTACGTACTCCACTTCAGTTACCTGTGCACCTTTAGGAGGGCTCCCTCGTGTGTTTACATTATTCATGACACAGCCCTCCATGGCATGAGGACACGGCTTTTTTCCATGGGATGGCTGCCTCACTCTGTGCTCAGGATGGGTACTGTTCACTAAAGGAACAGCTATTCAAGATTTTGGGGTTTTTTTTTCATTGTTCAGTTTGTGACCTCAAGCCTTCCTGACTGCGCACTATTCAAACCCTGCTCTGAAAACAACATCATTTTGTTTTCTCATGGGTTTTTCTATAGCACTCATGACAATAGTATCAAAGTGCCTCATAAAGATTAATTCATCTATTTTTGCTTCAGCCCCAGGAGGCAAGTTGGTATTTTCTTCATTCTCCAAACGTTGAACTGAAATCATAAGCCCTGTCTATACAATCAGGGATGCAGTTTGTGGAGCAGCTAAAGCTGTGGTGTCCTCTGCAGCCCCACGGCTGATTCAAGCGGTGCCTGCATGGTCCATCAGGCTACATCTGGCTTCGGCGTGTGCACCGCCTGACCCCCTGGCCATGCTTGCAAACTTACAAAATTAAATCTAGTCTTGAAGGTGGCCTCAGGGCCTTTGACAGTATAGACATAGCCATATGGCCAACAGCGCGTCTGCAAGATCTGTGGTAGGCATTAATTTTGAATCCTGTCATTGAGATGCCTAGGTCTTGATTTTTTCCCCTGGCTTATCATTAGCCAGTGCTGCAGATGTTCAGAGCAGAGCTCAGTCCCAGCTGAGACCCCGGGGTCCCAGGTTGGCTCCCCAGAAAAAAAGAACCTCCAATTAGGAGCCCTCTGTGAAAAGTTTGCTGTAGGCAGCATAGCTTAGCATCTGCGAGGGCAAAGCCCCCGCTCCTCCCAGCACGGCTCAGATCGGTCAGGTACAGCCCCAGCCCTCCCGTGCTCATCCCACTTCACCCACCTCCCACTTGCCATCGCCTGCAACAAACGCAGCAGGAGCCCAGTAGCCTCCCCTTTTCTGGTGGAGCACAGCAGGAGACCTGTGGGAAAGAGGGTTTGAGCATGTAACTCATGTTCTGCACAAAAGGGCGGAATTAATATGAAGAGCTAATCCAGGTGTCTCCTGACTTTTGAGTGATCAACTTGAAAACCTCGGTAATGCTCACCTAAAACGAGGGATGCCTGATTCCCTGTTTTAAAGCGAGCTAGGTGGTAGCATAGGCATGCCAATGTGGTCATACCGTGGACATCTACAGGCTTTGTCATGAAGATGGCAACTTTCTACCGCATGCCGCTGTGCCAGGAGTTAAGCCGACAGAAGTAACAGATCCTCTCCACGTGGTTTTCTAAGTCTTATAACTTGGCCAAATGTGGGTAGTTTTTCACAGGGCCAGACAAGGCCCATCTCCAACACAAAAGCTACCTCTTCTGCCAAGTGTCCGATTGCACTTCCAAAGCACAGGGGTTCTAGGGCTTTCCAAATAAAAAGTTGTAAAAAAAAAAAAAAAAAAAAAAAAAAAAAGAAATTAAAAAAGCAACAAGGCAAACAATGTATTTTTCCAGGCTTCTTCTCAGAAACACTATGTCATTTTGGCTGAAATTTCCGTAAATAATTCAGTTTGAGGCAAACACCCTGTATGTAAAATTAAATTTAAGCCCAAACAGTTGAAGCTGTCAGCGTTATAAACAAGTGAAAGAAGAACCCTGTAACAGAAAATGTTAGTCAAACTTACTAATAAGCAGTTTCCCAGCTCTGCGTGGTGTTATACGTGTGCATTTGCACATATTCCATATGGGCTGGTATATCAGGCTAACTTTGAAAGCCGCTTTGGGAGTCCTGCCCTGGGAAATGGATCCACACCGGCTGCTTACTGTGCCACTTAGAAAATAATATTGGAAAAGGGACTGGGAGAGGAGGCAAAATACACTGTTGTGGCAACAAATCAATCAGTGCAGTCCATATAGCCTGGAGGGGCTCTCATCTTCTGCCAACCCAACCTGGGGGCTCTCCAGCTCCTTAGACTAAGAGGTCAGGCAGAACATGGAAATAAATGCAGGGCTGCAAGCAAGGAATTCATCTAGCCCAACCCTCATATCTAAGCCAGGATTAAAACCGACCTATTCCTGACCAATCGCCATCTCACTTTTTCTTATAACACTTCAAGAGGGGGATCCCCAGTACCCCCAGCCTCTCCCAGTGTCTGTGACAGCTTCGCTCAATTTTGAACAGATTATTCACTGCAAGCTGAACACATTATTTCTAGCTCTGTCCAGAATATCAGGGAATATGAAAGATCATTGTCCTTTTCTCTACATATCAGAGGACTTTCACACTGACCTCACTTTTCTCTCTCTTCTGGAGGACACATGTGGAATTCCTTTACTCTTTCCCAGGAGTTGTGTTTTCTAGCTCTTATTATTCTGGGCTCTCTTCACTATGTCTTTCCTAAAGTGCCATACCTAAAACTAGAGAGTCTTCCAAATGGGTGTAAATCAAAAGCCCTGCCTAAGCAGCCCATCTTCGTACAGCACATCAGTGCCACTCAGCTAATGCTGCGTAAAGAAACCGAGTGACTTCTACCGGAGAACCCCAATTCAAACGGGGCCAGGAGCCTAATTTATAACTAAGTTCATAGAGCCCAGCATTTAGGAAAATCCAGAATAAGGTGAGAAGTTATGTCTATAAACCCTACCAGACTTCCCTAGTACTCCGGCCACAAAAGCAGAGTACAACAGAGTAATTACCTTGCATAAAAGATTCATTTTGCTACATTGCAAAATCTCTTTGGTGGGGTTTTTTTTTGTTGTGCAACTGCATCATGTTGTTGACTCATGCTCCTGGGGTTTTTTAACCAGTTGTATGCTGTCTTCAACCTGGTCATACTTTTTTGTTCACATGGAAGGGCAGCTGAAAGCTTCCTTGAAGCCAAGGTATACCATAGACACAGGTTTTATCTGTACCCACCAGAGAGGTTACCATATTCAAGAGGATTCTATCTGAGGTTTCTTTATCTGAATCCTCCTTGTACAAAATTGGGACTTAATGTGTTTCTCAAGCCAATATATCACGGAGTATGGGCCCCTAATTATCAGCAATATGTCCATAAGGGAATCTGGGTACCTGCCACTCCTGTTTTGTGAAGGAGATATAAAGCAAACTGCCACAGCTCACAAAGTACACACCTGTTCAGGAAATGGCCAACTAATAATGAGATATACTGCTTTGCTTTCCAGTTTAGCCAGCCTCCTGGGTGGAGGGGCAGCTACCTCCGCTCAGCAAAGCGCATATGCCTCACTCAATCCAAGCTTGCTGTGCTAGAACCTTAAATCCTTTCCCTGTCGAGATCTGTCTGTATGGCCTCTTTGCATTTCTGACTGGACTTTAAAAACACATCTATCTTGTTAACATTTGCAAAGCACATAAGCACAACCGTATACCCAGGGGATGCTCTGTGCCCTCTGTGACATCCAGAATCTCCTCTCTGTATAGATACGCATGTAGTCATATGACCCTGTAGTTTTCTGTTAAAGAAAAAAATATTTCCGAGCCCTGTTGGGTTTAGTGAATCCACCACCCAGTACAGGGGGTTTGCAACATCCCAGATCAGCAAAGCTCCCTGTGTGTCTTCTGTGTTTATGCATGGAACAAGGGGAAAGGGAGGCAGGTACAACACTATTGTAAATGTGGCCAGTTACCAGCTTGTTTCCCACCTTTTTCATACCCCTGTAACAAGGTGCTGAGGAAGGTGTTGGTCACACAACAGGAATCGACACCAGCATGCGCTCTTCGCGTTATCTCCCGTGTGTTAAGGTTATGCACCTCTGGAAAGAGAACAGCGATACAAATGTGCCCAGACTTGCAATTGCTACCCATGGAGCCAGCAAACCCAGGGTCTGGGCACACTCAGGGGCTGCAGATTTGGGCACATCCCTGCAAAAGGGGGAAAAAACGTTTCCTTCCTAGCCTTCAAATGGTAAATCAGCAGTCATCACAGGTGATCTGCATGGCTTGCGTGTGCTCGTGGGCTGGCCTGCATTAGGGAAGGGTGAGAAACCCCCTGGCCAAGCCAGGAGTGCGGTCTCCCATCAGCAAGGTGAGGGCAGGAGCGGGGGCTGCGGGGCCACGGAGGAAAGCTTACCAAGGCACGCCACGATCCTCCAGCAGAAAGCACTGCAGGAGTGCAAAGCACTCTGATACTACTATTACTCCCTACCACTTAGTAGAAAGTAGTGTGTACAATAAATACATATTGCAAAATAGGTTTTATTTCCTTAAAAAATCATTTCACTCCATTCTCCAAGGTGTTGCTCAAAGCGCATATAGTTTTATTGCTGACAGTTTAGAGGAGCTGAGGCTGTTATTGCAGTGCTGGTGTGAGGCAGCTGTATTTGTCTCCTTTCATCACATACATATGGAGAAATTTTTGTTATTAGGCTCTCTCAAAGTCTAGCTCTATTTCCCTGAACCCCAGCTTCCAGCTTTGAGAAACAAGAGACTTGCAGTACTGGTGGCATATGAGGACTAAGACATGTATCCTTAGTTCAAGCACATGAAGGTCTTGACAGTTGTTCTTAGGTTGAATTTGTGTCTTCCTGCATAAAAGCACAAAAACTGTTTCTTGGTTGAGGTCCCTTTGTGTGAGATAGGAAATGCCCACTGCATTCCCAGAGACCCTACACTGAATTATTTGGTTTGGACCCCGGCTCTGTTTGGAATCCGTTGTCCAGATGTTCCTCCCTTCATAAGATCTGGCGAACTGAAAAAAAGCTTAACTCGGCCTTTGGTATGCCTGCGAGTGACCCTTCTTTAGATAATCTTCCTTGGGACTTCCACAACCCTTCTGAGAGCCTGCAAACATGTTTTCTTAATAATTGCATTACATCATGAGGAGCAATATGCATTAGTACCAATTTGCTCTTCATCCAGGTTGTCAGACGTAGCTTTTCAAAGACACTTTAGTTAAGCTACATAATCTCTCCGACAGGCCGGTTGGTACTGTTATCCTCTGAAGATGAGGGACCCAAGGTGCAGAAAGATGAAGTAACTTGCCTGCAGCCACACAATATATCAGTCACAGAGCTGCAAACGCAGAGTCCAAGAAGCCCAGCTCCCAATCTTAAGTGTTAACCACTGCGCTATGATCTGTACAATATCAGAAAGAGCAGAAAGGACCAAGAGGCAGCTACATAACATGAGGAATTAATTCTGCTGGGGGGATATGGGAGCGGCAGAGGAGCACAGTCCCAGCCAGCACGGGCTCTGCGGTCATTACTGCCTTACTGTTCGTGGGCAGCAGAGTGTGCCTCCCGTTCCTGCATCTGCCCTGGATCTCACTGATCTGCTCTCCCTTTTCCAGTTTTCCTGTCTCCCCTTGTCTTCCCACAACCTCCCCAGATGTTTGTCTTTTCACATCTTTGAAAAGTGAAACTTGTCTTTTACCCAGTTACTTTTTCTTGCAACTCAGAGTTTTGGGGAAGAGCCCTAAAATGCCTGTGGCTTTCCAGCTGCTCAGGGTGACACAGCTCATCTGGAAATGTCACAGTCCCCAGGAAGCCAAACTCTTAACCACTGTGGATTTAAATCCCAGCATGAGAGCCCATTGAATTTATCATGTAGTACAGTACAATAAAACTGTACATTCTCTTGTACCTTTGTCAGCTTCTTTGCTCAGAGAATTTGCATCAGAAATTAATTTCTCTTTAGATTCCTAGTCCACAGAAATCTAGCCAGTGTCACAGTTTCTCCACTCTGCAGAAATCTTGGGATGATTTTCAGAAGCTACATATCATTGTGCATTTACAAGCTACTGGAAATTCATGGGGAGCCATATGGCAAAGGGGAGAAACCTGTATGATTTGGCACCAGGAGAATGACACATTTTACAGGCTTTTCAAGAGAAGCCTCCTAGATTCATTTCCAAGACACAAAGCTAGACTGCTACTAAGCAAGCAACGTCTGAATTCTAGAGAGATGGCCAGTAAAAGTGAAAAATGGTTGCAAACCCTAAATCTGAATGACCAGATGTCTACAGCCTTGAATGAACTCTGAACTTCAGACTCAAAATCCTTTCTGAGCTAGGCATTACTGCCAGCACGAGTAAACAGAAGGCTCAGGATGGGGCTGTATTCCATATTTTGAGTGTAAAAAACTATGCTGAACCTACCAACCTCTTTTTTTCAAACAAAATTCTGATATAAAGCATTAGGAAAACTTGCTCAAATGGGACTTTTCAAAGTCACAGACAAAAAGTCTCTCTACAGAAGAAACCACCAGATTTTGTCAGGGAAAAAAATCCCAACTTAATCTCACTACAAGTAATACTCACTATAGTAAACTATGCCAGAAGGGATAGCAGTGCATATTGCTCATAAACAGCATTTCTCCTGTAAAACAGGACTATCAACTACATACAAAATGGTAAGAGGGTTTGCCAAAAAGCTGCACTAATATCTTTATTTCCTTTATTGGTCCTACAGTGGTGAGTTTTGCAGGCCACCCCTCCAAGCACTGGTGATCCTATGGAGCAGGAGCTCATGGCTCATTCCTTCCAGGAGGGACCATCACGGCAAAGCAACGTGGTGGGCCAGCAATTACAGATTAACAGACACTGGTGTCTCTGCAGACTCCAGGATGCTTAAGGGAAAATGTTCCAGGACTGAATAGATTTGAGGGTGCTCTTTCTAATGGAGATATTGCAATGATGCCATTTATCAATGGTTTTTATTTCCCAGGAGGGGGGCTATAAAGTGTATAAGGTGACAAACTGACCGCACACTACCGTATAGATTCAGGTGGTGAGAGATGCTGCCGCTTGCTGAGTTAAATGGAGTCTTCAATAGTAGGAAAGTGAAGTTTGGCCACCTGGTATTCATCAGTCCTCTTGCCATTTCACGAGTGTCCATTAGAAACCTATATGCATGATCCCTGCATTTCGATTGTTAGAAAAATTAGCTGTTAACCATCAGGAAATTACCTGTTTCCCCAGCACAGTCACTCAGACCCATTACAGGCCCTGTTCTAAGTCCTCTTCTTATTGAACACAGCTTACAAGAGGTTCACCATAATCCCTCTAAAATTAGATTTTTGTTCTTTTTGTAAGCCATTCAGATTGTTACTCAAATAAAATCTTTTTGTCTGGTTGCAGAGTGAATGGGAAGCCGACACCAGGGTTGGCGGTGTGGTATCACACGTTGCCATGGGAGGGCTGGCTGGAAATGTGGGGTGAAAAATAGGTTTTCATCACAAGTGGCTGATTTACACAGGACATTTCTCACACGTGGGATGGCATTTCTGGTGGCAGTCAGGAAGAAACAGCAGTTCAAGCGAGGACAGCCCCATAACCCCAACCACGGCAAACCCTCTCCGTACACCTGGGGCACATGGCTACTGCCCCTGTTTCCCGCCAAAGGTGTTAGATGTCAAAGAAATATTCAGTGGAAAAATGAAAGAGATGGAGCCACAGCCCCATGGTTAAGCAAGGATTTAAATCCACAGTAAGTAGGCACTTTGCCTACTTTCCATTTGGCTGTGCAACAGCAAAGCGCATTTTTAAAGCCCTGAAACATTTTGGTTTCAGGAAATGCTCTCAATTTAAGTTTTGTTTCCTGGCTAATTCTCACTAACAGCACCTTAGGGAGATTGTCCCGGGCAGGTATTTGGTCCCCAGGTACCCCTGTGTAAAACTGCGTGCACCAATCGCCCCGGGGAAACTGGGGACTAGAGCTGTGCGGTCCCATTATGGGATAAACATCCCAAACAAGGGTGCTTGTCTTCAGTCTTAAAAAACCCCACTCACTGATTAGTTTTGGGCCCCTTCTCAAACACCGTGGGGAAAGCAGAGTTAGCAATTTCAGGAGGTGGAGACTGAGCTCTGTGTGGAGTCCGGGATTACGTCTGGGCAATGTGTGTCCAGGGGGAGGAACAGGGCAACCAGAAAACACGGGCGCTTCAGGGGTGTCAGAAAGATATGGTTGCAGTCCAAGACACGCGTAGACACCGAGCTCCAGTCCTCATACTTGTTCATAACCCAGGAGAAGAGTGCGATGCCCGTGAGACTCTGTAGCAGAGGCACTGCTAGCGTTTTGAAGGGAATACAGAAAAAACCCAAACTGGAAAGTGTCTGTTCAGAGTAGAAGCTGGGTCTGCCACCCCCCTCTATCTAGTCATTGCCCTTCTGAAACTCATTTGCTGTGAACGACTCCAGAAAACATCATCCCAACAACAGAGCAGCAGAAGCCAGGGCGGAAAAAAAATAGCTTAATTTCAAACTATAATTAGAGGATGCTGAAGGCAACACTTCAACAGTCAGATGTATCAAGCACTGGAAAGTCTCTCAGGAGAAGCAGTGGAAAGAATATTGCTTCAATCATAGTGACAAAGCACTAAGAAATGCACACTAGGCAGAAATTTTGCCTTAGCTAGTGTTGGTTATCAAAAGGCAGGAAGCCGGTTCTCACACCAGCGAAAGCAGACAGTGGCAGGGGGAAACCTGCTTCCCACAGAAATCCAGGCCTCCGTTTAGGCTCAGATACTGCAAGAGGAGATAAGGATTCACCCCGGTATTCAGGGAGAGCTATGGGTGATGGCAGCACGATACTCAGCTGCCCTGACGCTCAGCACCCACAGCCCATGCTCTCCCCAAACTGCTTTACGCAAGTCTGGCCTCCCATTATTCAGCTGTACTTTCTTTTTTTTTTTTTTTTTTTTTTTTCCAAGTAAATTTAATCAGGAGTTTACTCTCATCCCTAACTCACTTCATGTGAACTTAATTTCCAGCTCCGATAGTTATTTTTAAAAAGAGAGGGTTTTTTTTTTTAATGCAGTGGGGTTTGAGGATGAAGGAAGGAGGAGGGAAAATTCAATTAACTTTCCTTCCAGTGTTTCCATATTTCTTGGGTGTACGAGCAAAGTCATTTCAGGCATTAGAGAAGTTGTTTAGATTTGGACCGTACCTTGCTTGTCAGATCATATAACCAGGCTTTTGGATTTTTGGACGTTATCCAGTAGGAAGGACAGTTTCCGCACTCTGCCAGTCCTGAGCAATGCCTACAGGAGCCCCTGACTGCAGGGACAGCTTCGTACCTTTGCCAGGGCTGACACCCATGGAAAGGTGTTACAGCCTGAGGCTGTTAGCAGGTATTTAAGAAAACTCAGCAACAAGGAGGTATAGGCTCAGGTTTTGCAGCTTAAAAACAGAAAAGGACTATGGAAAATTAATGGATTTTATGGAAGATGAGCTTTTTTCCCTTAGTCTCCAGAGCAAGGTTACCCTTCAAGGATATTGGGGTGGGGTTTTTTGTTTTTTAATATTGGCAAGCGTAGTTACTCTTAACCTCCCTATTCAAGGGAAAGGAATAGGAAGAGTCGGTAAGGACAAAAGAATGCTTTAAAATAAAAATATATAGTTTACTTTGTTTTGGTCTCATTTGGAAGGTCTTTTAGTTTTAAAAAATTAGAGTCAAATCAAATAAAGTAGTTTTGAAATAGAGCTATTTTATTCTGATTTGAATCAAAGTTCTAGCTGCAATTTGCAACAAAATAAAAATTATTCATTTTGTAGTCTTTCTCTTTCTTTTTTCAAAGAAACAAAAAAGTGAACCAAATGTTTTTGGTAAATATTCTTGAAGAAGAACATTAATTTGCATCCAATTACCTAGCTGACCAAGGGTATGAATTCCTAATGAATATTTTATGTGATCACCAGTATAACCATCTCTTCCTTGGCAGAGACAAACTTCTCTGGATGTGGTCCAGGAGACAGAAGTCAGAGAATGACCGATTCCATTGCATTTGCTTAATTAATCTTGAGCAGTTTTCTGATATGTTTTCCACTCATCAACATGTCTGAATCCTTTCCCTAACAGAAAATCAAAAAAGAAAATGTGAAGAAAGCCAAATAGATAAATCGCACTGATGTGACACGTCTCAATATTTTGGTGGCCATCCCTAGAAAATCTGTGTAACTCCCCATTACTATATACTTTATAGAATATAGTCTAATATGTGCTTTTTGTATATTTTTTCCTACCTTCCTACCTTTCAGAAAGATGTTCAGTGCTCCCTGATGATCCAAACTTCATTCCTTGAAAACAAGCATAGCTGTCTGACTGCTGACAATTTCAAAACCGTGGCTCTTTCCAGAACCACTTGCTAGTGGTGAGGAGACCAGGTACAACTTGCTGGGACCTCTCTGTCAGCAGGTGGAAAAATTAGATTCTTCTCAAACAACATCTTTCTTATTTTTTCAGATTTTCTCTATGAGTTATCAATTCAGTAAAAAACTGATAAAAATTCACAAAAAAAAAAAAAAAAAAAACAAACACTTGGTGGGACTCAGTCATGCAGAAGAGACTTATTTTCTGTATTTCTATTTCTGGACTTTAAATCTGTAGATTCTTTTTTTTTTTTCCCCTGTTCTTTGCTTTTTCTTTTGTAAATGATCTTGGGAAGCAAGAGATGGCCTTTCTCTCCATGTCTGGAGATCTCTTAGTGAGAGATCTGGCTGGAGCTCTCTGAACTGAGCTGGGTTTAGCTGTAATTTGCAAGTTGGTCCCAAACATTTCTACCCTCCAGTAGCAGAGGGCTATCGGCAAGCACAGATTTTGGGGGGGTAAGATGTAGACAGTGCATCCCCTAGTGCTAATTGTCCTAGCATCAAACATCCTGATGGTGAGACGTGACAGCAAATGGCACAGCAATGCAGTCTTCCCAACCCTCTCTACACTAGCAGAGGTCTTCCCAAACCTCTCTGTATCTTTCTTTCCTTCCCACCCTCTTTCCCTAGTAGTTCTCTGCTGAATCTTTCCCTGGTACCTTCTCAACTCATTCCCTAAGGCATGTCACACCATAATGAGCCTAGTTACTGCTACTGAAACTTTTCTCACAAAGTCATCACCATCAGTAACCATTTTTTACCCTTCTCTCTCACACTAACTTGCCTCTCTGCCTGATTGCTCCAGTAATGCTGTCCTTAGATTTCACTGCCTATCACAGACCACCAGCACCTTCCTGCTGTGATCTGCAGTTGGGAGAGTAACCTGATCCATGGAAGAAGCCCCTTGTACCTTGACATGAGATGTTCCCCTGCAAATCCTGAGCAGAGATCTTTGCTTTTGATGGTGAATTCTCTAAGCTTAGGCAACAACTTACCCAAATCAGATACTTTCCCTGCAAGATTCACTGTGGCACTCAGTAATTTCCAGTGTCTTTTCTTCTGCTTAGAAATTTATTCGCTGGGGAGTGCTGATCATCCAGTTGCTCCAACTAGAGCTGCCTGAACAGTGTTTTCCCTTTGTTTGTCTTCCTACAGTAGAAAGCTTTGGAGGCTTTGCCACTACTTTAAGATACTCTTGGCAATGTGTAAAAATGAAAGGAAGAGCATTGAAAATGCAGGGGCTGGCCTGCAGCGCAGGAGGCGGCTTAACAGTGTAACTGCAGCACTGTTATCAGTGTCAGTTCTCCCCTTGGACCCCTCTGCAGGGCTTTGCCCTTGGTGACGCAAAGAACTTTTACAAATAATGGTAAATTAACCTCCATAGCCTTGGTCCAAGCTGGGCAACATTTGTCCCCACAATACATTTGGAAAAAAAACTGAGGCATCCAGCAACAGAACAACTTTGCCAAGTAATCCTGTGGTAAATTAAAGGAAAAAAAAAAAAATGAAAAGCTTCACTCTCGACTTCATGATCCAGCCATGAGCAATTATCTTCCATTGCTCAAGGAAAATAAAGGCATTGTCCTGGATGACATCTCTACTGGTCTCCAAACATTGTTTTACTGTCCTCTTTCCTTCCCAAGCCTCACCAAAGCGAGATTCCCACTGGACATTTTGAGAAAGCACGGGGCAGCAGGGGAATGGAGCAGGGTGGCATTAAGTTTTATCACCTCTTAAACTGTAATACTTTCCTTTGCGTACTCTGTTTCTTATTCACACGGCTATAAAATTTGCCACATCCGGGCGAGAACATCCCTCCAGTCAACCAGGCGGTGTTTACGAACTGGAAAAGGCGTTCTCTTGCTCCTCACCGTAGGGGTGAGACAGAAACGTTAACAAGTCGCTTGTGGTTTTCTCTTTCCAGGTTGGGCGACTGGACTTCTCTTAACACCGCAGGGGGGGACGTAGCAATTTAGGGACATTTTATACCTCTGAAGATTTGCAATCAGCAAATTGCCTGGAACGTGTTTGATTTCCCCACCCGCCTCGCCTCCGCGGTGTCCCACCATGGAGCCTCTTGCTAGGGACTTCTTGATGTTTGTGGTCTCGCAGATTCCTTGCTCAAGCCAAACGCGTTTCTTGTAGTGCTGGTTCTCAGCCCAGCTTGCTTTACATCATAAATGTAAAAATGTTTCTTTTATAAAAATAAAAAATTTAAAAAAAAAAAAAAAAAAAAAAGAAACACACAACCAACCTATAAACAGAACATAAAAGCTGTTTAATGGAGTGCATAATGAAGCAGAGAGGAAACAGACTTGCATTGATTTTCCCTGACATTTCACCTATTAAATTATAAGCTTCTTAAGGAAGAGCCTGAATTTTTTTTTTCAGTTAATTTAAGTCTTTTAATGAATAACAAAACCACTATTGTCCCCAGCAAGCTGAGGTTGCGTGATAGGCAAGTATCAAAAAGAAATAAGGCTTGAGTACAAAGACCCCATAGGAAAATGTGCCCCCTCCCTCTTTCAGACACCCCCCAGGCCAGTCTGGAGGCACTTTAGAAGAGATGCTGAAGGAAAACCAGGTTAGAGAAAACCATCTCTTCCAGACCAAATGGGAAAGTGAGACCTCGGGCCTGGTAGCTGAACTTTGTGACTTCTTCCACAGCTTTGGGCAAGCTGCTCAGACCCCCAACAACTTACTCTTGCTCTCCGCACACCAGGAGCAGCAGTGTTGACCCACCTACTGCGGTTACTGGAAATATTAATTAATCTCGCAGGCGCTTTTGAAGGCAGCGTTCACTCCGAGAAATCATCTGGAAGTCCTCATGCAGTAGTTGAGAAAAACTGTAAGGCGCACCGCGTAGCTGGAAACTGGGGAGCAAAGGGCTGCCCACGCTGCGGCAGGGAGACGCTTAACGAGGGACAAGATGAAAAAAAATAGCAGCGCAGCAGGGAAGTGCAAAAAAAAAAAACAATGTGGGATTCGTTCCTTCGGGCACAAAACGACTTTTTTTTTTAACGTAAACTCGGCCTCACAAGTCAGCGTTTGCTTCGGCGAAGCTGCCCTCACGCAGGCAGGAGCGGGCTGAACCTTGAGGAGCACAGGGATGCTCGGGGAGGTCGGGGTGAGGGTGGGGGTCCCATGTGGTGCCGGTGATGCTGTCAGCCCCACAGGTCCTGCCCGTACGGCCGCTCCGGAGGAGCGCAGGGGAGGTGCTGCCGCCCACAAAGCCAGGGCAGGGCTGGCAGCCTGGCCACCCGGCTAATTCCTCATCTGAACACGGGCCGACAGTAAGCCATAGTAGGATGTGCTTTTTTAAAGCCTTCTTGGCACTCCAAAATAAGGGGAAATTTTGGGGAGGCCCTTGGTTTCCGCACAGACACCAAACCCCAGCGTTCCCAGGCCCGTCCCGCACTGCAGCATCTGCTCTGCAGTCACTAGGCACGGGCCTTCCCTGGTTTGTCTCTTGTATGACTACTCAGGGGCAGCTGCACTGCACTAAAATGGAAGATATGACTTATCAGCAGGTCAGAGCAGTCAGGGGAAAGCCTTGGACATCAACAATATAATTTCAGGGAAAGACAGCTTCTTTTAAAATGTGGGGGGTTTTTTCAAAGTGAATGTTATATTAAAAAAAAAAAAAAAAAGGCAAAAAACCAAAGACTCTTCGATTGTAATTGTGCTAAAAGGAGCAAAATTCCCACTACCATCAGCATTGCCATGTCCTCAATGTGTTAACTTGCCTTGGGACCCACATTTGTAACCCTGCAGAGACGATCAAGGTTGAGGAAATGACTCTGTCCCCCCCGACTCCTCAGGTGTGTTGCTCATGCGGGTGACACAGCAGAGTGCAAAGAATTCCTCTTGTGAGATTTGTGATCTTTAGGGTCTGGAAGCACCACACAAAGTCTGCTTGAAAGGATTTTCTTCACACAGATACAAGTTCTCTTCCAAACCACACACACAGCAAACCAAGGCATATAATACTGATGGGAACACCAGCTGAAGTAACTCTAACTTAACTGTGTTGTGATGGCTTGCACAATGGTAAGAAAACATCTGCATTCTCCAAAAACCTTCCATTGCAGTAATACTGCTCTTCTGAGTTGCTCTGTACGAGGGACTCATTTGAGTCCTTATGCTAAATAAGGAGCTGTAAATCAGGCAAACTTTATGGAAAAATAAAGCAAAAATTTGTTCCGGGAAGCTCATTATGTCACCAGACAACACCAGCCTTCTTCAAGGATGTGTTTCTGCATTTCTGGAGACCTTGGTGGCCCTGCAGTGCAGACCCCATGTGCCCACCACCAGACCCCACATATACCACCATAGCCATCACGTCCCAAAAGATGAGGAGGGCTCGCCAGCTCCGTCATCGTGACATGGCACGGCACGGCACGGCACGGCACGGCCCAGGAGCTGGAGTGCTCAGCTATGTGACCAGGCCATCGCTTTGTTTTCGCATCACTTCTTGAACTTATTAGGAGGCTGGGGGAAAGGAGCCATTGTTTTGCTTTGGCTGTGAGGTCCTGGATGCTTCGCTTCCAAGACTCTGTCCCAGTGATCCCCGTGATGAGGACAGATCGAGGGAAGATTAAGTCAATGCCTTAGGAAATTTACAGTTGAGGCCTGGAAGAAAAGACTGTCTTCTTGGGAGAAAAGAGAAAAGTGACAGTAATGTGACCCAGAATATGTATGCATGTGGGTATATATACATACACAGAGAAATGCTGTTTTTTGCATTTCTGTGTAGTTATGTCTGTGCCCATTTACTCCTGTGTTTGTCTTTCTTAGGTTTCAGGTAGACAGAGGCAAGTGAAGAGTTTTCCTCCCACGCACGCCCTGTTAGCTATAATGAGGAAATAGCACCGCCATAATTAAAGATCGAGGTGCGCTGTTTTACAGACAGGCTAAGTGCTTCAGAAATCCATGTGCTTATTCAGACTTTCTTGAAAATTGCTAGCCTCGAGGGCTCCTGGGAAGAGCTGCAGCACAGCCTCCTCTGTCTTTGAATAAGCAGACAGCCCCAGATGATGCAGCAGCCGTGTTGAACATTTCTTATGGAGGTTTTTGCACAGCTGTAGCTCCTATCCCCTCTTTGGTCCTGCCCACCACCTCACTCATTTAGGACTCAGGTGGTGCTTGATCCTCTCCACTACCACTGTTCTTTAAAAAAAAAAAAAAAGCAAAAAAAAGCTATATTTTAAGAGCTCTTTGGGGTATAAATTGAACCACCATACCTGGGGTAGCCTCTAAGTCCAGGTGAAGTGGGAAGCTGCCTTTCACAAGAGGGTCAGGCTAGTGCAGATGCTGGGGGAAGTGGGGGGCTGGTTTATGCTGCTCCCCAGGAACCTGCAGAAATCATCATCTGTCTCCCCTCTTCCCTTTCCTGTGGCAGGAGAGGCTCAGCCCATCACTCCTGGGCAGCAAAACTCAGGTTTGCCCCTGGGGGTCCTACGTCAAAGCAGTGAGCCCAAGCAGGTCCACAGTGCGTCAGCTGGATCCTGGGACTTTCCTGCTCTTTAGCACATTTGCAGAGCCCCGGGTGGCAGAGCAAGCCTGTTTGAAAGTACCATGCCATGGGGAACAAATCTGGTTATCTCTCCACCCAGTGACTCTGAGACTTTCTTTTCATGCCCTTTAAAATTAGGGGATCTGCCTGTGTGACCCAGGGACCCCTATAGAGTCTTTGCTTTAAAAGTAACATTTCTGATTCCATAGCTAAAATTTTAAAATCTGCTAAAATGTGCATGCTGTCTCGGATTTTATACGATCAGTATCCAAAGAAAAATCGTGAAGCAGATAGTTGTTATTTTAGAACCATATAACAGTGTCTTATGCCCTTTATCCATTCCTGGACAAGGGGAATGAGTGTCATATTTAAAAAAAAAGCAAATTGCCTGTCTCCAAGAACTCAGCTAGGCAACATGAAGCAAAGGTTCACAGGAGGCAGATGAACCACAAAACACCGTAGTTTGGGGGAACAGGAAAAAACAGACATCAGGCCAAATCTACCACGTGACCTTTCTTAGAGTGACTGTAATAAACTTCAAATGATATTTTAGGGCATACAGAAAAAATGAGTGGAATGCAGACAAGAATAAACATCAGAAATATGTTTAACCTGAAGCACAGAGGTCTGGCAGGCCCTTCTCATTTTCACTAAAAAGAAAATCCCCAAATAAACACAGAGATGGTGCCATCACATAGCTCCCTTTTTACTCCTGTGCTCCATGAAGGCCCGGGGCTTGCTTTCTGATCACAATGATTTTACCTTTCCTCTTTGTCTTGTGGCTTACTGGGGTTGAGTTTAACTGAATTTAGCACAACAGCAGGCATATGCTACACTTCTCATACCACTACTGTAACCAAGGCAATGCATTAAAAAAAGGCGCTTTGTTCTGTGTTGTTTTGGGGAGAAAGTAAAATTCATTATTTTATGGAATTAATATTAGAGTGAAGTAATGAATTAAAACTGATTTGATAAGGCTAGACTTAACCTACCAGGTGATAAAAATGGAAATATTAAAAATAGAGTGGAAGGAAGGGAGAATTCTCAATTCTTTTTATACTGTTACATGTAACACAAGAAGCACAATCCCTGTGCTTTCACTGATATTGGTATCCTTCTTTCCTTTGTGCCTTCAATTTCTGAGTCTCAAGAGGCAGAGGTGCATTTTCCATCCATCTCAGAGGTGCATGAGAGGCTCGCTGTGCTGCTAGTGATGTGTTAAATGCACCCAGAAGCTTATTGTTAAACAGGTACTGTTTCTAAAGCACAGCGCTCGACTTTGTGCCAAGAGACAGCCTAATTATTTTTTTTATTTGCTATTATCATCTTTCTTGCAATGGCGTATACATATAAATACACCGTAGCATTTCCAAATGCCTTTTGGGGAGCTGGGCTGTATTCATGGCTGCCTAGGAGGTGAAAGCTGCTTGGATGGTTAAGGTGAGAGACAGTTCAGGGCTGCTGCCGCTCCCCTGAAAGCAGCTGGGCTGAATGCTGAGGCACGGGGAGCGCCTGGGGAGGGAGGTATCCTGAAATAGTATCAGACAGCAAAATCCATTTTGAAACAATAGGTGTCTTCTCAAGAACGCCTTTGACCTGACACAGAACTGAACCTTTAACCACTAAATTGGGTGAGTCGGTCCAGGGGTAAAGGTGAAGCTGAGGCACTTGAGACCCGCATGGTTTGGGAAATTATCTAATTAGGACTTTTCAGCAGTGACGTCAAAAGGAGTTCCTGATTCCACAGCTGGTTTGTAACGGGTAAGGTTTTTGTGAAGGCTCAAGAGGTCTGAAAGGTCAGCCCGTCCCTGAAAGCTGGTCTGTTCTCTTCCCTATTGTGTCCTGTGGCCCCTGCTTCAGGACCCCTAAGATGCCAGCAGCAACTAAAACAAACCACAAAAATAGTTTATTTATCTTTTTTTTTTGCCTAGTGCACTGCTAGGAAGAAACATTTCCAGACTATGCCGATTATCAATCGTGGAAGAGGAAGTTTAAACATAATCAAAACCACTGGTGCATCCCGAACTCCGCAGGCCACAGCTGCCGGCGGAACGGGGTCGCTCCTGGCCTCACAGGCATGAACCTGGCTGGTGTCACGGCACCAGCCAGCGTCCCCTCTGTGGTGGCCCCGGGATGCCTGCGGCCACCGAAGGAGTTATTAGCCCTGCTGTGGTTTGCAGGGATGAGCATGGACAAAAAAATGATAAACGCCGTGTGATGCTTCTGTTTAAGGTCGAACTATCATGCCAGGTAGCAGCCTTCTTCGCACTGTTGTTGTCCATCCATCCTCCTCTGCTGGCTAGTTGCAGGCCCCTGGTGTTAACGGGCTTTTCAAAGCCTCTCTCCTGCATCTCTCTCACAAAGACCCACACAACCACACGGCAGGGTGAAGATCTCTGTATCACAGCATCTCATTGTCAGCATGGGCTGCTCCAATCTCTACTGAAAGAAGGACTCTTCTGCAGCTGTGTCTTGCCTTCTATCTCAGATTCCTAAATCCTCTTTCCTGAAATGCTTATCAATCACTCAACCTGAGGGTTTACAAAGCATGGGTCCATCAAGAGACTGCAAGGAAAAAGTATGTGACGACTCACAGGTTGAGTCTTAATTACAGGAAGCTGTATTTGGAAAGGCCATCTGAATTGTTATTTGGAGGCCTGAAGAGCCGAGGGACTGTGACCACCCAAGAAGAGGAGAATGTCCTGTCAGAGAGGCCTTAAGCCCAACAGTTTTGGACAAAAGATGGCAGCTGGTTTTAGGATTTTTGTGTCCCCCTCCTTGTCTTCTCATTTGGCCTGTTCCCCATATTTTATGTCCTCCATTCACCTCTCCCTTTTTCTAGTGCCTTTGCTGCATTAGAGGCAAATGTTGAGTAAATGTTTCTTTGTATGTTCTGCAGAGAAGGACTACTTTGTTCTTTCTCTACCTTAACAGGCCCTGAGATCTCTGGGTAGCATGCCGTCTGCTCCCCATGACTAACGCAGTTTGGAAGAAACAACATGCCATCTCAAATGACTTTTTCCACAGTGGAAATGACTGGATCTGCAACCCTGGAACACAAAAACAGGCAGCTTGAGTATCCTTCTGAGGCCAGACCCAGTGTTCAGTGAAGCAAGTTTTCATTAAGGGTGCAAATTTCTGACTGAAATTCAGCCAGCTGAGAAAAGAGGCATCCAGGGCTGTGGCTTTCGCGTGCAATGGAGCGTAGTGGAAAGACCCCCAACATGCCCCAGTCCCTGGCACTGTGCACACATGGGCCAGGACAGAGCACAGCTTCTGAAGAAGCAGAGCAGTGTCTCTGCAGTGTTGCCCCCAGGCCAACGCAGCCACACTACTTCCATATTCAGCACTCATTTGTGCAGAGCCAGCTTCTACCTCTCCATGTGCAAACACACGCCCCTGGTCCTGTTACCCAAACACCACTCACAGGAGTGATAAAACCATGCTAGTGGCCATCAGATTTGGGAATAAAAACAAACAAACCCTGTATTTCTCCGACCCGTGCCCAGCACGCCTACCCGGTTGGAGACCGATCTTCCTTGATCACATGTGTGAAAGCTTGGGCCCATCAAAGCTTCTCACTGACTTCAGTGGAGGCAAAAGTTGCCTCTAAGATGTCACCTCTTCTTGGGAGTGCATTTCTGGAGGTCTTTCTTTCTAATTTCTCCTGCTTATGAAGGAACACTGCCCCCCTATTGCTTCTTGTAATTAGGGTGAGATGGCTCTAGGGCTAAGAATAGAAATTATATAAAAACTAAGTCCCAAGGCATAAACGGAACTAGCAAGGCACTGTCTTCTGAGTGTGGGTCTGTCTTAGTACCTGGGGACTAGGTCTCAGTTTCACAGAGACTGTCATCATAACCATCAACCTCAAGCCATCAACTCTGAAGAGGTCTTGGAGAATGGGTCCAGAGCTGAGGGCACAGTGTGGAGGTGAGTGTGATCTTACCCTGTTGTTTTTTCTCTGTGGATGGGAATTTGGCTTCTGGGGACATCAGAGGGGAACCTTTGGCCAACACTTAATTAAAGAATGAGCAAATCCACTGTGTGCTCCAACTCAGAAAGATTACAATTTCAAATTTTAAAAGGCAAAAACAAGGCAAAACCATAAAAATAAATAAAGAAAAGAAAAAAAAAATAAAAAACCCAAACAAAACAAAAACAATAACAAAACAAAGCTGAAGGACACATATCACAAAAAAGATACTTGTACTACAACAGTAGCACTAATCTTTGTTGGTGGACCTTTCTTGGCTGTTGCCCTCCCATGTTATCTCTGACCACTCTGCCTTAGATGATGATATTGGGGTGACCCATAAAACTGAATTATGTAAGATGTTCATGGGCAGAACTGCTGATATTTAACCAAATGAGGATTATTCTTACTTATTGTCTTCCAAGGTATTCCAAAAAGATAGTGAGTGGGGAGAGGCAGGAAGCTGCTTCTATAATTCTGAACACCCATCATCAGTCTTGTTTTCCTCCACCCATGAGAAAAGAGATTTCCTAGCTACTGCCAGGCCAAAGTTACGTGTTTATTGGGATTGAATTTACCTCATGCTCAGTTTTGAAGGAGCTGAGCAACCTTAATTTCCAGTTGACAGTGTTGACCAGCCAGCACTACAGGGCCCATATTGCTTCAGATGATGTTACTCCATGTCCAGCACTGCTGGTGGAGCTGATGGTTGCACACTGCCTAGCAAGTGTGCAATACACACCAGGGATGCGGAAAAAGCTGCAAATGAGGCCCTTAGAGTGAATGTGGAAGGATACAAATTGATTCTGTCTTCATGCTCAGTAATATTTCTTTAAGTGCTATTAGGGAGGCTGCTGAATCTCCTGCTGGGTATTTCTTAGTAAATGGACACTCTTTGGAAGCAAGGGTGGATTTCTGAGAGGTTACAAATGCAAGTAAGAAAAGAAGTGTTGTTAGTGTGTATCAGCAGAATGGCAACTCACCCTCACTACTTTTTTGGAAGGAACTCTGCAGTTTCCTAGCGTGGAAAGGAGAAAGAAATAAGCTTGAAATCCATCCGCCCCTATTCACATGCCTGGTACACTGCACACTCTGTGTTTCAGGAGATGTTTGCAGTCCCTTGGGTAGAGACCTCCATTTCCCCAGCCAGAGTGAGGATTTACCTGCCATTGGGTGACTGGGGAAAGCAAGAAAAGTGGCATGCCCAAGAATAAGCCTCTTCTTTTCAAAAAAAAAAAAAAAACAAAACCTCCAAGACTTCGTGATAACTTAGACAACAGTTGAAGGGATGTGCATGCGTGTGCGTGTGTGTGTGTGTGTGTGTACACATATATGTTCGCATAAACACCCTCACCAGATCAGTCACACTCATCACACTGTGTACCTAATTCCCAGTCAAACTGGGGGAGCAAATTCTAGCTAGCTTAAATGCCTTGATGAAAGGCTTTGCGCAGGGAGGTCTCATTCTGGCAAGACTCATACTGTCATACTGTGTCCTTTCTGCGTGCCCTAGGCTGCATAACCACATTTCTATTCCTGCATGCTGTATCCTTACTAGCTGGAGAGTCCTCCTCCAGAATACTCTTCCTCAAAGCACAGCAAAGTGATGATGTACTCTTCACAGCACTAACAGTCATCATGCTGGGTCAGATAGCAAATGAAGACTGGAGAAAAATGGTTTACACCTCCCCTTCATTCCCCTTCTTTTCTCTCCTTTCTTCTCTTCTTCCCCCAAAATGTCACTCGCCCGGTTTCCAACCTGAAAGCAATCAAGCTGAAGCAAGATGGCATGGTGCAGAGAGTGATCTGAGACAACCCTTTTTATATCAATTTCAGTTTCTGCTGGGCATTCTTATGACATTTCAAAAGACTGCGATCCTAATTAAAACCACACAAGCTCTTGAAATTAAGTTAACTCTTTTTGTAAAAATGCAGAGTGGGGGGAGAAGAAAGAGAAAGGAAAAGGGAAAGAAAAATAGAAAGGGAAAGTGAAGGAGAAATCCCTTCAGGTTGTATTGATGCATATAAAAACCCTAATTTCTATCAAGCCATATTCTGCCCTATAAACAAACACACTGTAGCTATTACAAAGCAGAAAAGCTACAAAGATTTCCTGCTTGACCCTTTTTTGTCTTAAGAAACCAAAGTAAAATAATACAGGCAGCTTTTTTGGTGCATAAAGTCACTCATTTTTTTCATATCTTTCCTTGTATTCTTTTGTCTGCTCATGGATCTACATGTTGAAAAATCTTCTCTCTTCCTAATGATATAGTTTCCTAATCAGCACAAATCCAGCCCTTTTTCTGAATGTTACCCACTTGGACCATGAGTTATTCTTGTATGTCTATACAGAGCTTAGCACGAAAGAACTCCAAATCTTGCTGTGCTCCTGATTATTGGGTAATAACTAATGCAAAGTGAAGTAAAACAGACTACACACATTTCTAAAAGGAAGTAGTTCAAGGGTCCCAAAATCTAGAGGTGAAAAATTAGTATATAGAGAGTAGAAAAAGTCTGTAGATTCCATAGCCAGACTCTGGTAGAAAGAGAACATGCTGCTCAGGTCCGAGAGGAAAGGTTCTTTGTTTGGCATTATTGATGAATCCTGAAGTGTAAGGAGCACATCCATCAAAAAAAAAAAAAAAAAAATAGATAAATAGCTAAGCCATTGCCTCTTAGGGTTCAAGGTGCAACTGGACGATGCCCTCAGTCATATGGTTTAGTGTTAGGTAGTCCTGTGAGGAGCAGGGAGTTGGACTTGATGTCCTTATGGGTCCCTTCCAACTTGAGATATTCTATGATTCTATGATTGTAACATTTCTTGGCTTATTTTTAAACTAAATGTTCTTCAGTGATCTTCTCTAGTCATAGAGCATGTGTAAAACGGACATCCAAAGCAGCAAGTCACCAGAGTCCTCTTATCAGAGCTGTTGTGAGGTCCCCGTGAGCCCAGAAAAAGGGTAACAGTTTGGTGCTACCCATTTCAGCAACCCAGCTGGCCAGTTGTCAGCCCGTCAATTGCAGTTGGGGTTGTCAGCCACTTAGTCACTTGGGCAAGCACCTTCCTTAATGCAAGAAAGTGTATTCACCCCTTTATGTTCTCAAAAGCTTTAAAATTTCTTTCTTAAATCTTGTTACTTGGTCTCCTGATAAAATAGTTGGGACATATTCTGGCAACTGGAAGTTTGGTGAACCAATCTTGTCTGGTTTTGATCCTGACCAGGGGAGATAAACCAGAATCAAAAATCAAGTTAACCCTTGGCTTTCATTGCATCTCTGTCAGGTAGGCTTTTGGATGACCACTCCCAAAGAAACCTTTTGTTTTTTACATAATTTGTCATGGATCACATTTTGAGCCCTCATCAGATTTTTCATCCCCTGACTCTCCCTCAGGTCCCTGTTGGAAAAGGCTCAAACTTTGGTGGAGCACAGGTCAGTCTGGGCTCCTCCACCCTAAAGGAGGTATGGATACAAATAATGATTTCAGACATAGAATGTGCTCAGCAAATCCACTGGTGTCAGTGGATTTGTTTAGAGTACAGGGACATGGCCTGACCCTTTCTGAGTCACCTTGTGGTTCAGATAACCATTGGCAAAAGAACTGGAAAAGTCTCATAATGTTCTTGTTTTCTAACAAACTCAGAGACAGCAAAAGGTGTTAACTACATGATGACTGGAGACCTCTAGCAGGATTTTGCTTTCATTTCTCATAATTTCTAGTGTATACAACAGAAAACAACCTCTCATTCCCTGTTGTGATGGGCTCCGTAGATTGTGAAATCCTCCAGAGTTTCAACATGAGAATGTGGCAACTGCTAGCAGTACAGATCTCAGACTCCTGGGCCTGAACCATAATGTCAAGAAAGCTGAAACTTGGAGTTGCCCCTAATTGTATGGGAATCATTATATCCATTTTCTTATAGTTAGTGTTATCCATTCCAATGCCAAGACAAACAGGGAAAGTCATAAAAAATTTCAAAGGTAAACAACTTTCCCCAGAAGAAACTTCAGACTATGGATCTCACCCAGAACCCGAGATGCAGAGACCATGGGTAGATGTGTTCTTAAGAGGTTTTTAAGAGCAAAAAAGTTGAAAGAAAACATGTCACCTTGAGGATGGAAACTTCAAAACAGGCATTTTGTCTCTTTCCATCCCTCCCTCTTTCTGTCTTCACCAATATCCTCAGGCAGCTGGAAGAACCACCAGGGTGATCTCAGTGGTAAACAACGTCCAACATGTTTTTCCCCGCTTTTGATAATGAGTTGGTTTCATCAAAGCTTGGCCCATTTGGAGAGGCTCATGGGGAGTTCAGACCCACAAGGCTTCCTCCTTTGCAATGTGCTTTTAAAAGTTTCCAGGACAATGACATCATGAGAAAAATGCCTGTCTCATGTTGCCTAGACAGGTTTTAGGAGAGGTGTGCCTCTTCCCACTGCTCTTCTTCACTTTTGGTAGGCAAGTTGGACACAGTAGGCTCAATTTTTTGGAAAACAACAGCAGCAGCTCAGCTGTCCAGAGGTGCAATTACAGCCCTTCAAGAAGTGGCCTGATTTCCAGACACCTCCAACAGCTCACAGCATTCTGCTACGATGCACGTATTTTTACAAACCTGATGATGTAAGTAGGAGGTCTTGGGTGCTGAGAACTTTTATTAACGTGACCTGTGGTTGTATGAGCTACACTTTGGCTAGGCAAGGACCCAGTATGCAAGAGGTATTGCCTCTGCCTGGCGTGGCTCATGAGCTCCTGGCCATACAGTTCTCCCAGGAGTCCCTCCATTTGAATCAGCTCCCTGGTCACCATCAAGGCTGCACTGCTACTGAAGCTCATGTATATCTCTCCAACATGGAGCTCAAACACTGGTGGCTGTATAGCTGCAACAGTCTGGGGATTATCTGGGATGCAAAGGAAGCCTGGGAAGGAGGGTGAGTGTCGATGGGTAGCCCTCACAGAGATCCACGATGCTGCAGCTAGCCCAGTTTGCAATGGTGGTCCTCCCAGCTGTAACAGAGGAGCTCAAGGCTTCATGGTGGTATAGACCAGAATGCATGTTCCTGCCCCAAGGACTTAGGGCTGAAGCTAAACATGGCTTTTCTGATGGCGAAAAGAGTAGAGCTGGGGTGGATATGCTTTGGAAAGCAGGGCTGGCTGCTTCTGCTGCCACGGGAAGGGGAGAAGTGGGGGGTTAGGCACAAATGGCTGGTGCTAGGATCAATTTAATTCCCACAACAAACACAGTGCATCTCCTTTCAAGCCATGGAAACAACAGTATCTTTGGCTCTCCAAACCCATGGCAAAGGATCTGGCAGCCAAAGGGTGTTGCAGGCTTTACCCAAGCCCAGAGTCTGCCCTGTGCACAACTCTCCCACACGTTACCAGCACTAGACGTGGATAGAACTCTATCTCAGATGAAGGAAAGTCCCAGAAGATGACAATTCTGAGCTGATGAAAGCAGATGTCACAGCAGTGGAAATCAGTGGGATTCATTTATATATATTAAAGTGCCAATTTCCCCTCTCTGGTGCCTGCAGCCACACATCCAGGGCACAGCTCACAGGACTTGTGCACACAGAGCAGAAAACACATCCGCAGCTCCAGAGCCCTCAGAACTATGCAGCAGTTTTCAGGACTGAAAAATCACTGATGATATCAAGGCCCCTTCCAGACTGGCATCTTGCAGCTGAATTAATTCTCCTGCCAGGAAATTCCCACAGTTTCTGGCCACAAAGATGAAGAGCTGAAGAGCTAGGAGGGTAAATAAATCCAGTGCTCTGGCCCCAAAACTGGGAGATGTAGACTGCAATAATCACATTCCGCTGCATCCCCTCCTCCCTCCAAGATCTTGGTCCAGTCACTTCATTTTCCTTGGTTCTCCTGTTGTGGTTTAACCCCAGCCAGCAACTAGGCACCACACAGCCGCTCGCTCAGGACACCCTGCTATCAGGCAAGGGTAGCAATGCTGACTCCATAAGGGGAGATAGGTGGTCAGGAATAACTATTTCTACAGCCCTGCTGCATGTGCTCAGCTGAATCAAATCCAGCACTAGTTGGGAGCCCAAAATCCAGTAAATAAGACTGTTGCCTTCTGAAAAGGCAACATTTGCCTCTTTTGCACAGCATCTCCTTCCACTCCTTGTCCTTCTCCAGTGAAATTTTCTGACTGCTTCTCTCAAAGCAGTAGGTTGCAGATCCCTTATAGGGTGATCCATACAATAGTTGCTTTTTTTTCCTGACTGACACTGTTTTGAGGTAGCTATCATAGCTGACTGCCTGGTGTGGTCATAAGCCAGTTAAAGCCTGCCACTGGGTCTGTCTCGCCAGGACTGGCTTTTTTCCATATATATTACTTTTGTGACATTTGATTTCCTATTTTACAGCTAGTCATTTGTAGTCATGTGACTATTCTTTTTCTCTGTTTCCCTTAACTTGCTATAAATCTACAAGAGGATCTTCCCCATTGACCCAAGAAAGTTTATTTTCATTAGCCTTTGTAAATGCTCTTTTGGAAATTTGAGGGGTTTAGGTCTGCTAGATTACCTTCCTCCATGTGGTTACTGACTCTTTAAAGAGCTCCTTAGATTTGCAGGCCTTGCTTTCCCTCTATAAAAGCCATGCAACTCATTATATTATTCTTATTCTTACGCATAATAATTTCCATTGATTTTTATAAAACTTTATGAAATCTTCCTGGAACCTTTCCTAAAGGTTACTGTCAAGTTTGCCACAGTCAGGAACTTATCTAAGTGTTGGGGTACCCCCTCAGATCAGCACCCCCATTTGAGTTCATCTCAGACTGTGGGGTAAACGCCAGCTCCTCTGCATCCTCTTCCTCATTTCTGGCTTCTCTTCTCCTGATGCTCCCACTTGAGCGAGTGTCTCCACTTTATGCAATATAAGAGCTGGGTCTGGCATGAGAACTGTCCACAGCTAAACACATGGATCCTACCGCACCGAGAAACAGTCATTTATGGGGTCTGACAATGTAATGGCCCCGTGACGCCCACTTAAAGCATTTGTCCCATCAATGTGGGGATGCAGAAAATTCCCTCTTATCATTGTGCTTTATTCCTTTGAAGCTTCTTTAATTCCCCTTAACATTTCTACAGACACCACCAAAATTTGATAGGCTGATCAATGCTACATCATAGCCCCACTAATATTAATTGTCCCTAATGAGCCCCGCCAACTCTAGATTTCTGATAAATCAAGACTCTGTGGTAGGTGTTGATGTGATTAACTTGTTTCCCTTATTTGACATTATGCTTTCTGTAATGTAGAGGGCCACCCCCCACAAGCACTATCAGATCTGTCTTCCCAACCCCTGGGTGGTAAATTAATGCTGTCATTCATATTTATCCATGAGTAAGTACTCTGAAATGCAGACAGCTGAGGGGCCCCGAATGTCAGCCTAGACCATAAGCTCCCTGGGGCAGAGATGGCATCTTTATTGCGTTTGTAACCAAGCTGTGCAACTTTCCAGGCTTCACCATTTCATTAGGTGAGGGGATTTGGCTGAACCACAATGTTCAAAGATTAAGTTGTGTAAATTTTTCCAATTCTCCAGGTTTCACTCAGCCAGCTTCAACAAAACGGCTTGTGAGCTTCTGGGAGCCTTTTGATGAACTTCTGCTGAATTTGCAGATGGTCACTAAAATGTAACCCCGGATATATTTAACAGAGCTTCTGGGTTTGCAGCTGAAGTTTAAATGTGAGTTCTTTCATCAGAGACACTACTAAATCAAACTGGGGTCTCTTAAACCATTGTATCTTAGTGATGATTCTCATCCACATGTGAATTTTGCCGTTCAGGTCAACACTCTGTCAAGATCAGATATTAACATATGTGGTTCTGCATCTGCCTCCCGCAACAGAGTGCTACACTTTCCTAACTTTCTCCAGACCTGGAAAGACTCTCCTTTGCTTGGAGACAGCCACAGCACAGCGTGCCCAGATCACTTTCAAGTAACTCCTTTATCTTTCACAGTTGTTTTTTCCTAACATCTCTTTTCCTCTGGATGAATCTGCTTATACAAAGTCAAAGCTTCAAACATGTTGTATTCGTTAACAGAAAAATTCAACATAGTTAAACTATGCCGTAAGCTTCTTTTCTACCCCTCTTCTCTGCTGCAGAAGGAGAACAAAGGTTCTGCCCCAGGAAGGCGGGAGGTGCGGGAGGACGGACTGGTGTAGCTGCTCTTCCTGCGGATGCATGGGAGGGATGGGAGAAGGGAGGGATGGGAGAAGGGAAGGGAGGAAGGAAAAGGGAGGGAGGGAGGGAGGGAGGGAGGGAGGGAGGGAGGGAGGGAGGGAGGGAGGGAGGGAGGGAGGGAGGGAGGGAGGGAGGGAGGGAGGGAGGGAGGGAGGAAAAGGAAGGGAGGGAGGAAAAGGAAGGGAGGGAGGGAAAGGAAGGGAGGGAGGGAGGGAGGGAGGGAGGGAGGGAGGGAGGGAGGGAGGGAGGGAGGGAGGAAAAGGGAAGGAATGACATTTGGGAGAAAATTTTACCACTTTTAGATTCTGTAGATGGAGGCTAGTGGAGGGCAGGAAGAAGGAGATAGGTATCTTGTAAGAAGTGAAAATAATCCCCTGTGTTTACTTCTGCTGAACATAGGAGCATTGACCGTCATCTGGCTTTCTAAGTCATTGGGTTAGGAGGGGCCGAAAGTGGTTTGGGGGGAGCTGGTGGTTAAGTGGCAGAACAAACATGTCGATTCACAGTTCATGCTACAGTGTGTTAAACGGCTCTAAGTAGCTTGAGGACTGCCTGAAACACAGCCCATGGCTGTCTGTCTTGTAACAGTTCATCTTTTATGGCCTATTGCCTACTGTGAAACAGAACATTTATGGCACAGCCCAAATAAAGAGGCAAGTGATTCATCCACATCCAAGATTTTCAAAGACAGGTTGAAGGGCTGGTTAGGTTTTAAATTATAAAGATAAAAAATAAATTATGAGAAGATCAGGTGGTAGGTTTTGATCGATACCGGAGGTTGAATTCCACAGAAGACGACATAAAAACAATACCCCAGTACCTGTCTCGTCCTCCATTTATTTCTTTCCCACTGTGCGTTTCCCCCTGCTATCTCAGGAGTCACAACTCCTCTTAAACGTGAGTCACAAAACTGTCCTGTTCATCTGCATTTGGATATTTTAAGCAACAGGGTCAATGCCACATGAAACAGGCTGAAAGTCAGCCCACGACCAGTGCAGTACTTACGTCCGTCCCATCTCATTCCCCGGAAAGCAGAGGTGCAATTCAAAATGTACAAAACCCTCCACCATCCGGGATAGCAACCGATGAGTGAAGGCTGTTGGGACTGAAAATGATGTAACTGCCCCCACCTCCAGACATAGAGCAATAATGTTTCTTCTAAAAGCAAAATGGTAACAAAGCACCTCTAAACATATAAAAGCCCTTACAAGGCCCACAGAGTTATTTCTGTAGGCAGCCTACAAGCCAGAGTTGCACCGCTTCCAGATGTTCCCCTTCATCTGGCTGCCACGTCCCCATTGTGCACCTGCCTTTCCCCTTACCCTGTAAACATATTATCTTCCACAAGCCAGGACATATCTTCCTGCTGCTTTAACCCATGACCTAAAAGCTTGTGATGGAACTGTAAAAGTTTTTTAATGAAATGATCAGAGGTAAAATGACACAGTAATAATATACCCATCCTACACTATGCGTCTTATCTGCAAAACAATCACCCACATCTTAAGGCAGCTCAAACAGCTGAAAATCCAGAAGATGATAGAAGGTCTGCCCAAAGATGCTGGGCTAAGGTCTGCAGAGATGTCAGCGTGGGAGTGAGGCCCAAAAGTGTGGAAAAAAAGACCCATGATTGTCTCGAATACCGTCAGCCTCAGCCTTTTTCCATGGCATCTTCTCCAAAGACCCACGGAGGGGAAGGTCATCCCGTGTCAGCGGTGGATTGCTTGGGGGATGGTCCAAAGAGCATCCATTTGCCAAATCGGGCAGTTTCAGCAATGTTTTACTCCTCCTCGGCCGGCTTGTGTGATGCTGTTCAAGGCTACTTGCCTGTGCACATGTGTGTGGCTACGCTGCATACCTCGCTATAGTAGCGTATCTTTATTTCCTAGGGGCATATGGGGAAGTAGCTCCATTAAACTAGGAGCTGCAGAGCCAGGCTGGTGACTGCTCAGAACCCACAACCGAGACAAGAAGTTTTGCTGCACCATCAGAGATAGATGTCCATGGTCAGAGCAGGGAGGGATAGTCACGATTTTCAAGTGCTGGCTTCTGCCCACGTGCAGGAACCGTCACAGCCACCACTGCAGGGCAGAAAACCTGGCCGTGGAAATCCATGCAGTGCTTTGAGAACAAAACGTTCCAGTGCGTTTGGTTTGCGATCCCTTGTGCCACAATCTGACTTTGTGGCTTGCCTTAGTCAATCGAGGCTGTAAAAAGTACATGTGTGTTCTCCCACCAAAGGGCAAAGAGGTGGCTTCTCCACCTCAAAGGGAGCGAATTGATGA
This sequence comes from Tyto alba, assembly GCF_018691265.1. NCBI lineage: Eukaryota > Metazoa > Chordata > Aves > Strigiformes > Tytonidae > Tyto > Tyto alba. The sequence goes on along the minus strand of NW_024881280.1, from coordinate 4,304,024 downwards.
AATACCAACATTAAGCAATGTCCCCCATTTGGAACCATACAAGACTTGAACTTCAACTACCCTGTAGATATATTAATCAGCTCTTATTTAAAATTATTTTGGCTCCTATTTTCACTTCTTATTATGTCTTTCTCTGCAGATAAGACCCTTTGGTGGGATCCTTCCCACCCATTCTAATGCCTGGTATTATCTACCCCCTTCTAGAGGGAAGATTTAGTATTCATAATAAGAATATCCAGATGGCACTAAGGTAATTAACAATAAAGGACAGCATGCTTCAAAACAGGCCAAATTCCAGTTGCCTGAGGTCTGGAGAAAAAAAGAAATCTCTTAAGAAAATTAGCCCCCAAATTGTCCATAAATTATTTTTTTCCCAGTTTCTTATGAAGCAGTAGGCACTGGCCACCACCCAGTTTGTTCATCCAGCTAGTTCATCAGATCTAGCCCAAGGATTTCTACAGTCAGAAACCAAGCAAACAAGTAGGAGCACCTCAGGACCCGGGGAAAAACCAAAGGCTGGCACCCCAGCTCACTCTGATGCTTATCGTTGCCTCTGGGAGGCACTGACTGTCAGCCTGAAGATTTTCACTGCAGGAAAAATTCCAGATCAGATCTTTGGAATGGTGCAAGAAGGATAATTAATGTCCCCTGATTTTATTAAGAAAAGCTCATAAGGACAAAAGGCACAGAAATCAAAACTGCACCTGAGTTGCAGTTAAACCTTACCCCTTTCTGCTCTGTGCCTCACCCCCCAGGCTTCCTTCCTGCTCCCATTCACCTTCTTTATTTATTACATTTATAAGCTGTGCTTCCCAGACAACACATCCCCTCTGGGGAAGGTCTGCTGGCCCCTCTTCCTCCCTCTCAGTCCCCGCCTCGGCTCCTCCTGGGTCGCCTTCCCTGTGCCTGTGTCCCCACACCCCGTGCTGAGCAGAGACACCTCAGAGCCGTCCCTTCTACAGGTGACAGTATGGTAGGAGATGCCGAGGTGGCTTCTGAAGCCCTCTCTGCTGCCAAGAAGCCACCAAGAAGCACCAAGAAGACGGGGTGTCCCCTTGGCTGGCTGCTCCCCGTGGCGCCTTTAGCTCCTTCTTCAGCAGGGGGGCGGATTTGAACAGAAGGTGATTGATTGTAGAGCCACTGAGCTTTGCACTGATACACTGCATCTTTGTCCATTAACTTCCTTCGGTCGCTATCTGCTTGATCTTACTATTTCAAAAACAGGTAATTTATCATTCTTTTGCCAAATGTACGAGAAGCACAAAGCTCAATCTGGTCAGAATATGTCTATTTTATTTGGTTTTAACGAGGGAAGTTGACTGTTGCAAGAAAAAAAAATGTATATTTAAATAAATATGTCACAATTTCACATTTTAAATGTTTTCATACAAATGTAGGGATTGCCATCTCAGAGAAGCCTGAAGTCCTGACATCCTCTTGTCATGGCTCCAAAACTGTCAGATACTTGAGAAGAAGTTGTGATAAGTGACATGTCAGATATCATCCTCAGGTCTTCATATAAAGAAATTGTCCCACATTCCAAAGCATAGAGTCTAATGTCACAGCCACAAAAATATCATTATCAGTTATCACGATGAGGCATTCCCTTGGTGTTCTTTCAATGTCTGACAGGCAAAGGAACCACCTAAAACATCAGTGAGTCTGTTGGAACATCAGAAGTTAAAGCAAGACCCTGACAATGGTTATTTTTCCCTTAGCTTTGGGGTTTAATTTCAGGTAGCTACTTCAGGTACATGATCAGGTTCTTTTCACTTTTTTTTTTTTTTTAATTAAAAATCGATTTCTAAAACCAAATCTGATTACAATTTTTCCAAATAAGATTATTAAGTAGATTTCATGTACTTGGCTATCTTGACTCAACCTAACGCTGCCGCAGCAGAGATGCTCTGCCACTGACAGCCCTCTCTTTTCCCCGGGGAGCACGGCGGGGCGAGCACGTCCTCTCCGCAGGGAACTGGCAGCGCCCGTTTTGGCAAGGCACACAGCTTGGGGTGGCCCGATTCGGGGGTGGTCCACCTTGCCCCCCGCTGAGGCAGGCTGCGAAGGACGCAGGGACGCGCCACGGGCTCCCTCTGCTCGCTCGCTCACTCCGAGGGGAAGGACCGATGAGCTCGAGGATTTCATGGCTTCTTTGGGCAATGGCTATCAGTTTCAGGGGCCTTCTCAAGGGGAAAATGCGCCAATTTCATGCAGATTCTGGTGAGAAGATAAATTTCACAACTCTTCTTCCCAAGAGGCATGAAACCCATCAGTCATGAAAAAGAGCCCTATCACTAGAGACGCCCTCCAAAGAGGCAAGTTTGTTCAGGTTGGAAATGGCACATAAACTTACAGGACACAAACTGCAGCCTTTACAGGTCATAACACCAACCAGGCAAAGGAATTTGGCTTCTGCTGAGCAGTCCTTTCACATCCAAGACTTCACCCTCCTCTTATTTTCTCAGATACCTCTTTACGTCCCTTCCCTTCAGTCACATCAGCAGGGAGTCCCCTCACCTGACATAAGAGGCCAAAAGCTTCGGACCCCCTTGCACACTCATGTCTGGTCAATGGAGAGAAGCTGAGACCTCCACCGGGACAACGGTCACCCCTTCCCTGTGTCCCCCTGTCCCCATGGAGCACGTTCCTCAGGAGGGGGTCAGACTCCCGGCTCAGCAGCGAGCATTGTTATAGGTAGGTGAGATGGAGGTGGGGATGCACTTAAGCAAAGTCTTTATGATTCTCAGACCTAAGGGCTCAGACTGGTAGTATCCCCCCACACCACTTTTTATCCAGCTCTTCATCCTCAGAAAACACGCCTTGTTTCACCCTGAGCTGTTCCTAATTTTGCCAGAGGGACTACAGCTAGAGCAGTCAGCAAGGCAGTAAAAGACCGTCACATTGCACTGAAGACTCTGGCCTATCTACTTCTCCCAGTCCTCCAGGAAGGCCAGGTGGATGTGTACAAGGCCAGGGAAATAATGTGACTCTCACAGATGAAAATTTGTGTTCTCTGTTGGGAAATATTAGTGCTTTCCACCTTGCCGGGGCACTCCAGTCACACCCCCATGCCTCATTTCCACCCACGGAACAAGGACTTTCAAGGACCTTCAGCCTTCCCCCACTGTGGCCAATGTGCATAAGACATATTTTCTGCTTCGACAAATGTCAATATCTGGGCTAGGGGAGGCTGTTATTCACCAGCATGAGGAATAAGTCCGATACGGTGAAACCTCGGGAAGAGTTTTGTTTAGAGAGTTGAATCCTAGGTCTGAGTAGGTCTGGGCAGACCATTTAGCTCAGTACTAACACTGCACAAGTGAGGGGGGGTTTTAGTTCAGATGCCAAAGTGAAATTTGGGCTAAGTTAAAACTGAAGAGTTGGCATCAGGCTAAAAATTTTTAAGTTTTGAGGGAACAACAGAAAAGCTGACCGTCTTTTGTTTTGTTCCAGCTTCAAATGCTTCCTCCAACTCAAAGCAATTGGGAGCTGTTTGATTTATTTTTCTCTCACTTTCATTTTTTAACTTGTGTCTTTTTGTTAAGCTGCATTACAGTTTTACACTTCTAAAATTATTCATACCACTGCAAAAAAAAAAAAAAAAAAAGCTTAAAAAAAAAAGGTCTTCGTTTGATATTTTCCATCTAACTTTTTCAGCTGAAAAAATTTTGGTCCTTTCAGAACTCCCTTTTCCCTTTAATTTGCCATTTGAAGAGCCAGTCCTGGTTCAGTCCACTAAAAACAGCGCATGCCATTTTGTCTGAGACAAAACCAGACAACCTCTGTCTGCCAAACAGTTTCTGTCTGGCAACTGAGACTTTCAGAGGCTGGTTTAGAAGATCAGGATGCCCTTGTGGCATAAGGCACATCTGACCAGATACCTCGACAAGATCCTTGTGCCAGGGGAGCACCAAAGCAACCTGCAATCGCGTCAGGAGTAAGTGGACGATGCAAACCTGTTGCATCAGTTGAATTCATTGCTGCCTGCAAGGATGGGCACAAGGCAGCTGGGAAGAGAGGGGGCAAGACAAAGACCGTGTTTAAACAACTACTTGGACCTGTTGGAAATAATCAGGTTTTTTTTCTCCGGTGGATTATACCTGCTATGTGTCTCTGTTTGCCCCAGCCTTTTCCTGAGCTGAAGCCAAGGGATTTTTCCATGTCCCCGAGGAGTGTGTTAGAAAAGCAGTGTTTATGTTAAGGGACTTCATTAACATTACGAGTCAGGCTGTAGTACCCAGAGACTATCAGGGGCTGAGCAGGACGGCGCAAACGAGCCCTTGTTCCTTTGCGTCATTGGCCCAAGCAGCCACCAGGCTGAAACCTAACCCTGGCTGCTTGCCTTCAGGGGAAAAAATAAGAAGGGTAAAGTAAACAAGGCCCCTGTTCAGCTTTCCTGAGCCTAGATGGGAATTGCTTGCAATTATACATCAAAACTCAGAGCTGACTCCGAGCAGGCTCAGCTCTGCTCCTCTGCAGCTGTGACCATGGGGAGAAAACCCGTGCCCACAGCTTGCAGCCACTCCAGCCGGCTGCCTCCAACCTGGGCCACGAATCCAGGAAACTCTTAAATACGTGCTTAAATCTACCGTTCCTTAGGACAGCACTGATTCGACACCAGTGGGGCTTAAAAGCAAGCATGAGGTTACCGGCTTTCCTGAACACGCTTGCTTTACCAAGCCTGGGCCTCAGCCATTTGTTACTTTATCCCGATGACAGCTGAGGTTTGGGGTTTTTTGCCTGCAGAGCTCTATCCCCCTGCTCCCCTCTCCATCATGGCAAGCTCAGCCGTGCTGTCCCCCCCCCCCTCATGCCTGCCCGCTCCAACACGTCTCCCGCTCCCGCAGCCACGCTGCCCCCGCTCCTGCTGCCCCCTCCGCTCCGTGGGGATGCCTGGGGGTGCCAAACAGCTGCTCACCTGCCACTAAATCCCCCCCCCGAGCATCCCCTGGGGGTCTGTCCCCCTCCTCTGCATCTCCCCAGGCCACAGGCAGTGTCGGGGCAAGGAGCCACAGGCAGGAGCAAGGGTTCTCCCCACGTTTGGCTGTAATTTGAGGGACACGTACAGAGTTACCCGCAGAATTGCTTAGATAAGCAGAAATGCCCCAGGGGCTCTCGTGACTGGATGCATATCAGGGTGCTAAAAGTCCTCTGCTCCCCGCCTGGCCCCAGCAGGCCGGGGCTCGCTGCCCACCCCCGAGAAGAACGCTCCAGCCGCGACGCCTGCCCAGCCTCTCCCACTTCCAGCGTCACACACGCCAACACCACGAGTCCCCCCCACAAAGGAGAAGGCACCGGCCACTGCGGGAGAGGCAGCAAAATGTACTGCGGGGTGCAGGTGCACTGGGGTCCCCTGCACCACCCCATCCCCTCCTGTCCCCTCCTCTCCCATCCCACCGGCAGAGAACCAGAGCTCCTGCTTTCCCCCCAGCCCTCCCCACCCATCAGGCACAGGGCCCTATATGCACCCAGATAGGACCCTCAAGACTTTGCTGCCCTAAAGCAGCCTATTTTCTAGCCTGCCCCTCATTCTTGGGAAAAGACAACTGGTTTCCACCTGTCCTGTGAGTTCTAAGATTTCCCCGCTTCTCACCAAATCAGCTGCCTGCGAGCTGGGGAAATGTGTCAAGCAAAAGCACTCCTGTCCTTGTCTCGTAGTCTCTGATGTTATTTTATGTATCAAGAAGTTCTTCAAACATAGACTTGCAGAATCTAGAGACTCTTGTGCTGGCTAGATTTTATTTAGATAGCAGTAAAATTTAAGCTTGGGATTTGAAGCAACTGCTGAAGCCTTATTTCACCATTAATTTCCCCTCCTTCCCAATACTGCATAAACCAACTAGGAAAGCACTTCTGGCCAGACAGGGTTCCTCTCCTCTCCTCTCCTCTCCTCTCCTCTCCTCTCCTCTCCTCTCCTCTCCTCTCCTCTCCCTCTCCTCTCCTCTCCCTTTTCACAATTCATGATGATGCATTTAAATAATTGTATCTGTGCATAGAAGATTTCTGGGCAGCCGTATGACAGCCACATTAACACCAGATGAGCCCAAAATTGTTTATTGTTATTACAGTGAATACCAAAGTGAATTAAGAATGATTGATCGGACACTTATTATGACTTGACCAAATATATACATATTTAATAATAGGATGTTTCAGAAGAAGAAAGAGAGACTCTGGCAGAAGAGAAATTAAAACATATTTGCCTCCTTGTTTTTTGTTTAAAAAAAGAACTAATTGGGTGAATTATGTGGCCAGAATTCAAAAGAAACAAAAGTATTCGCTATGCTTAATACCACTGCGCTAACCCAAGGTGACACCTACAGAAATAACTTGGAAGTGTCACTTGACAATCAATCAATTCCTTATGGTCACAAACCCGTTTCAAAAACTGTAGCACCAAAGGTACTAATAAAACTAACAGGGCATTTAAAATCCTTCTGAAAGACAGAGCCGCACCAGGCAGGGAGGATGGCAGGAGCAGGAATGCCCTGCCCGGTGTCCCCCCCCCCACCCCCACCCCGAAGCCCCCGGAGATTCGGCACGTCCCCCGGCGGGGAGAGCTCCCGCGCCGCGCTCGCCCAGTGAAGCCCCCCCCAAAAAAAAAAAAAAAGCAGGAACCCTTATTGAAAAGATTATCTTTCCCATCAATAATCCCCCTCTAAGAGTTCTTTATTAGTAAACCCCATGGCAAAACCTGACATATTTACAGCTTGCAGTAAACTTTATGTATCTGCAACAATATTAATAATAAAGAGCCGGTGACCACAGCAAATCATTCTGGCCTTCAAAATGATCAAGTGAAAGCTTAATTGTACTGAAAAGAGAGAGCCCTGACAAGTTGGAAATCCTTCCCACACACCCTTTCCAAGAAAGAGAACTTTGCCGAGATGAAAAAAGTGTGTCAGAGGATTGGAAACATAAGAATACATATTTTAAAAAAAAAAAAAAAAAAAAAAAAAAAAAAAGCCCAAGTCTGATATCACAGGCTGAGCTGAGACAGAAACCTGATCTTTTACATGGAATGGGCAACATTTGGGTCTGTTTTATGTGAATTGCTCCAAGCTGTTTTGGTTAGAAATGTATAGATTTTAAGGTAAGGCGTACCGTATAGGCAGTGCAGGTCGTTCCCACTTTTGGAAGACGTTCCCCATTACTTTTCAGCTGACAAAGGTAGGGTCCGAACTTTTCTTTCTTTGCTGAGTAACTTATTTGCTTTAACGCTGAGCTGGATTTGGCAAGAGAGGCACTTGCATTTTGCTGCCTGATTGTGCTTTTCAACACTCTTTCTTTCCCTTTCCCTCCCTCTTAAGAATTATCTCATTTTAGTCATCAACCTGCAGAAAATTTTATTTTCCTTGTTGCTTCTGCTGTTACCAAAAAAAAAAAAAAATTATTTCTCAATAATTCTACGAACTTGTCTCTGCTGGGGAAAATAGGAAAAATCATGCTGTTTAGAATGGTATTCTTGAGAGGATAAATCTGAAGAGCTCCAACTGGTTTTATTTGCCTTTCATTTTAAACAGAACAAGAGTCAAATAGGCTTTGTTTCTTATTAGACAACGTTCACATTTCTGCATTCTTATTGTGATTTCTTTGCTAAAAAAAATGGAACAATACCTTCCCATTTTGCCAGTCAAAAATATTTCATTGTCTTTATTTTACTTGGCATAATAGCTTGTGAGTATCTTTATATTGACTGAAAAAAGAGAAATATTCATGGTTGGGAAAAGGCAACTGGAAATGCCAAACACAGCATAAAAATTTTTATAAGAATTGTAACATCTTCCAGGATGTTTACTAAAGAGTCTGTTCCCGCTACAAAAAATATCAAACTTAACTCCACTTTTATTGCTTTAATTATTTAAAACTATATTTTGACAGCATCACATTGCTTTAACATGCATGTTAAAGCAAAGAGGAGAAATATTGTAATTTATTTTTTGAATGGCTGATACGTCCCATTTGTTGATTCAAAATTTACCACTGAAAAACTTAATAAGAAAGCCATAAAACTCTCTTTAATATGTTATGTATTTATGCTGTGCTTACTTGTCACATTTTGGCTAATAATTGTGTAGACTTTTAAAATGAAAACAAAAGGTCTTGACCATGATGTTGTAATTACGCGCAGCGCGTTCGTTCCCATTCCAAGAATCATGTCCCCGCGTTATTCTGCTCTGATAATCGCACAGCGATGGCTTTGTTACGCCGTAATTTATTTTTTGTCTTCAGAGTATTTCTTCTCTAACAAGAGTTCACATTTGTACGGGTAGCATATGTACCGACAAAGAGCTACAAATACAAGTCTCTCTGTCCCCGTGTACGTATATACATAGAAAGAGCAACGGGCAGCAGGTATAGCCAACTTTTACAAGAAGAAAATCCTTCGGGAACCCACTCCATTAATTCCCTGCCTTCAAGCCGTACTGTTTTACCATCGGGGCTTGTGCGTTCGGCACACAAACTTCCTCTGAGTTTGTCCCTTCAGATTTTTATCTGGTTTAAACAGGTTTGGGGTTTTGGTTTTTTTTTTTTTTCCTCTGAGCATGGGGTCAGATCTTATTTGTTTGTTTGTTTTGTGTCATCATTTGTCACAAGGCACATTCACCACTAAATCCAGCTTGCGGCTCTACAATGTAGTTTTAAATGTGTGTCTGGGGGGGGGGGGGGGGGGGGGGTGGCTGCCGGGTGACTTGGTTTTGCTCTCAACTGTCTTCATCAAAATAGACAGAGATTTCATAAAAAGGAGGAGGCAATCATTTTGTTTGAAACAAAAATAATGCAAGCAGCAGAAATCTGCTGCCTACTGCCCCCAAGAAATTACCAGGAGAGACTTTGAGAAAAAGCATCATCTATTTTTGCTTTATGATTCTCTTTAATTTATTTTTATTGTCTATTATTATGTAGACATACATCTGTCCATAAATAGATCGCATTACTTGCTTTCCTAATATAGCTCTGCTAATTAAATCGACCTCAAAAGAGAAATATTTTCTTGTCACATCTTCAGCTTAATTGCATCAAACTTGGAATTAAAAATTGTTTTAAATTCAGCACACTGGGAAAACTCCTATTTCAAAAAATAAAGGAGCATTTTCTAAACTTATCATGATTTTCCTTTAGCCCATTAAGTTTTCCAATAATCTTGAATTGCCTACTTGGCAATTTTTAAAGACGACACCGCTATAAACACAGCTCTTTCTGTATACACAGGGACATGTACATATATATATATTCTAAAGGCAGGTTATAAACTGCACCAAGTTGGCAGCTGTCGGGATTATTTGTGGAGCGAGCGCTTTAGCCTAGGGACGTAGTGGTCTCTTAATAATAAGCGAGGGGGGGAAAAATAATGTTTTCTTTAAATTGGGACTCAAACAGAATTGTTTTAATGAATATCCAGAGCTAGCAGACAAACTCACAGGCTTCGGTTTGCCCCTACTCTAACAAAATTTCCTTTGTGGTTTTCACTATAAGATCAAAAGGAGCCAATTAACTTTTCTATAAGGTAAACAAATGGGGAACTAGAAATATCCCCGCGAATGATCCGGCTGGTGGGGTCGGCCCTTTTGTTGTTTTCCTTTATTTTTTGGGATGCCATTTGCCCCATTGCGGGGGTGCTCCCCCGGGCTGGGGTGTGTGGGGACCCGAGCAGAGTCTGCCCGGCTGCACGGGGCCGGGGAAGGCAGCCCAGATTTTCAATGTAAGATGCTCCTTAGCACTCCAAGGCGGATAATATAAACCGAGACCGCCGTATAACGGGGGAATGGGAGTATTTTTTCACCCTTGGACGTGTTGTGTGTACCACCGAGAGACGAGAGGGCACACGCTGGGGATGCTCCAGGGAAATCTGGGGTAGGTGAGAAGCAGCAAGTTCACGGGCAGACCCAGAAACACAGGAGCAGGGAAGGCAAAAAGGAAAGCATGAGAAAAACTTTCAGCCAAAACCTTTCCAGTTTTCTTTGCACATTGTGAAAAAAAAAAAAAAAAAAAAACACAACCAAACAAAACAACAAAAATATGCAGTTCCTTGCCCCTGCCTTGCAGGTAACCAGGAAACCTGCTCTTTTTAGATTATTTTTTTTTTTTTATTTTGCACACTGTTTGATTTGCTCCCTGACACAGCCTCACTTGCTCGGTTAGCCATGGAAAAGCTGCTTTGCTCTCCCAGGCCGGGAAACAGAGCCCTTGGGATTGCTCCTGTCCGTAGGGAGCGCCATGCTGATTCCCCCAAAACGTCCCTGGCTCTGGGGAGCAGCCGCTGCTCCCCATCATCCCCCAGGCTGGAGAACCCAGCCGTCTCCCTGCACCTCAGCAAAGTCACTTTGGTTTTAGGGAGCGCCAGCTGTATTAATAAATACAAATGACAGGATAAAATCACCTCCCCTGGGAAAAAGGGAAGGCTTGCTGGAGCTCAGCTGTTATGTTTAACTGAAGTGGCCATTTTATCTTTGAAAGAGCCGCTGAAGCAGAGTGTCCCACAGGTAGGAGAGAAGGCTGCTCATTTTTGACAGGACCACGGAAAAGCAGATACTTGAGGAAGGCAGCGAGCTGCGCTGATGCCAACATTCTTAGCTCCCGCGGTAGCTGTGTCAGAGGCAGCTGAGGATCCTCCGATCCCCACCACCTCGTGACGTGGGGCCCAGAGGTTCTGGTTTGGAAAGGATGAGGCGATGCCCCCAGCCCTCCAGCCCCAGCAGCGTTCCTGCGTGGGAGAGCAGCCCCCACGCCAGACAAAATACCCGGGCGCAGAAGCCCCCGAAAGTTTCCGCGGGTGCAATGTGTTGCTTTCGGCCACGGGGTCAGGGAGCCTGGTTTTGCAAGATCTTGGGCATCCCTGCGGTGATCACGTCAGCATTTAATTGCCTTGCAGTGCCAGAGCTAGAGGTAGGAGCAAACTCAGTGGCAGTGACACCGACCCCCGCAGCTCTGGAGTCAGATGCTGCCGTCGCCACCAGCATCATGGAATTACGGCAGATAGACAGGCTGAAAGATGCCAGGACGCAGACGTGAGTCACATACTTTATCACTGTATAAAAAGCTCAAAATACTTCCAAACCTCTGAATAACACAGAAATGCAGCCAGCTCTGGGACGGAGGGCAGCAGACAGCAAACCGGAGCATTACAGAGTAACGGCAGGAAGGAAGGATTTGGCAGGCTCCCCCTCGCACCGAAAGGCATCCGTGGCATTTGGTATCTGGGCAAAACTACCTCCTCCCTCCTGGTAGAACCAGAAAGTTGCAGAATGATGCTCATCTACGTGCCCTCCTTCAGCGGTGCCAGCCCCGGGTCATCCCCCCAGATGCCACCCCGGGGAGCAGCCAGGCATGCCCGCAGCCCCCGGGGACCACGGGATCTTGCCGGCTTCCATTCCAGCGCCGCAGCCTTGCTGAACGAATGCAGAGGGAGGGGGGTTTTTTGGGAGGGGGTGTCTCCTCATGCCGCCGCAGGCTTGCTCCCACGGTTCAGGAGCCCAGCAAAGCGTTTCTGCCCCAGCAGAGCGTGCAGGGTCCACAGGGCAAAGCAAGAGCTTTGGGGAGCAAGGAAAGCAGGGTGATGACTGCATTCAGGTGAATACATTGCTATTTTAATCCTCAAAATGGGTTTCATTACTAGGGGTTTTTTTGGGTTGTTTTTTTTTTTTTTTTTCCCAAGGAGCAGCTAATGATTTCTTGGGTTTTTTAGAACAGGCTTTCCTGATCATGTCACCAGTAAGTGAAATTAAGAGTCTCTCTCCCCGCATTCCCAACCCCCACATCTTCCTGCCAGATCCCTTTGGTAGGGAAGGAGCGTTAGCAATATTCACAGATCCCAGTCATTAGGCCTTTCCTGCATAATTTCTAAAATGCACTAAGAGAAAGGGGGGGGGGGGGGTGGGGGGATAAAGAAAAACCCCTTTATTGTGCTGAAGCTCATAAATTCACTGAGGGATGATTTATAGCAACAGAGCGTAGCACCTAACTCAAGTCAATGCAAGAGGTTAATATGAAAGGTTAAGGAACTTGGTTCTGGCTGATTTATGGTTGGTCTGTCGGCTTTTATCCTGACCACAGCTCTGCAACTGTAGCTTGGGACTCTACAAAGCACAAGAGGGGGTGGCGGTGTTAAAAAAATAATGTGTATTTAGACATTATCCCTGCCTATAAAATAAAGACCCCAAAATGCTTAAATGACCAAGGAGCTTTCGTATCACCACATGCCACTGCAAAAGCAAAGCGCCTCCACTCTTTTATTCCCAGGCTCACAGACCAGAGGGGACTGCTGTGATCATCTCGTTTGCTTCCTGTATTACACAGGCAATAGGTTTTTCCCAGAAGCCGGGTTAAAGCATGTTGTTCCGAAAGCTGCCCAAGCTTAAAGCCTCCAAGGGCCAGGAAGCCCCTCTGCCCCCGGGACAGGCAGAGATGCCTGGGGTGACAGTGAAATAATACCTTGCTCCAAGGATAAATTTGTTTGACACCAGCACCCAGCCATTGCATCTTAGGATGCATTTACACTTGCAGGAAGGAAAAACCCCATGCACGTAGACATTTCTGTTTGCAAGTGCGCGCAGCCAGTGATCCCCCAACCTTCTGTCTCCAATAAGACGACTGGATCATGCTCTACACAGCCTCTCGCTACGAGATTTATTTGCTTGCCTTGTCGAAAATCTTTTCAACTTCCTCCAGTTGCTTGCACAGCCAGAGGAGAGCGGAAAGTGGGTGCAACATTTGAGTAGCAGCCTTACCAAGCATTGCACAACCTCTGCTCCCAGAAACAGGCAGCGCTACTACTGGTGTCACACCGATAGTATTTCCATTAAAATCCACGAACGAATTTGCTTTTACTTTAAGAGGTTCCATCTTAATTCCACATACTACAAGTTTTTAACCTGGCAGTGTTAAGACAGGCACCGTCAAGAAATACGAGTAGGTAGATTTAATGTAAGTTGGCTTTACCAAGCAGGCTGTATTCCTGTTTAAAAAGACAAGCAGTTCCTCTTACAAGACCCGTTCCTGTGAAGCCGTGTATTGGCAAAAGACTTTTGTCCATGCTGATTACCATAACCATTGCGCTATTTAATCCATGACTGATATCAGGCTACTCCGTCTATATCTCCCTGAATCTTCTCTTTCAGTCCCAGACTTCATATTGTTTATTCCTGGGGTCTTGTGAATTTGCCGAGATTTATCTCTGTGTAACTGAGAGCCCAGCCTGGGCGACGGGGAGCAGTTCTAACTGCACGTGATGAAGAAGGGACATAGCGAGGATACTTTTGCAGTAATATTTTGCAGCAGCGATCCAAATCCACAAGAAATTCCTGTGCCTGTAAGTCTATTACTTTGTCAGAGAAAATCAGGTTCGTCCTTCGATTATAATTTTTTTTTTTTATTATTATTAGAATATCAACTGTCTGTCAAAAGGTTTGGGGAGCTGGGCTGTGTCAAGGCTCCAGCCCAGTACTGACCACGAGGTTTTCCCACTCTGGGAAGGACTGGGAGCCAGAGGCAACCCTCAGGCCCTTGGTCTTCCTTTCTCTGCCGTGCAGGGTGGCAGGTAGCTAACTCAGCCGCCCCGGCCAGGGCACGGTGTCCTTGGCCGGTGCCCTTGGCCCTCCTGGTCTTCACCCATGCCGTGCAGAAACCCCGCTCCCACGATTGCCGTTCCCACGCTGCTTTTCCAGCCGCTGCCTCCCAGCGCGGCAGGGAAAGGATGTCCCAGTACCAGCTGGGCAGCAGCACCGAGGGGACAGTATCACTGTCTGTTTGCAAACGCTCCCCGTGCCAAGGATACGCTCCCGGTCAAAAATAGCCTTCGGGTTTACATACGTTGGCTAAACAAATCATAAAGCTTTTAACCCCACTTGAAACGCAAATCTCCTGAGGATTTCTCATCAGAGAGAGAAAAAGGTACCCTTTTGTGTTTGGGAAAGACATTATTTGCTTCTTTGCTGTGTAACTAAGCTTTTTGTTTTCACTTCATTTTCTTTTTGGTCAATTATGGTTGAATGAGCTCAAATTTTAATATCTGCATGTTTATGCTACTATCCACCATTCCTGCTGTTTCTGGAGAACAGAAAACATTGGTTTATGGCCCATATGAGGCACAGAGAGAGAGACAGAGAGAGGAAAGAAAGTTAACTTTAACTTTAGGCAATTCTGTACCAAATTTTTGAAGAACAACTCATGGGCATTTTCCCGCTTTTGGCTCTTAAATGATTTGCATTATATTTGAAGGGCTTAAGAATATCTTTAAGACTTATTGTGCAAAGGTGAAGTACAGAGTAACATTGCCAAGTTATTCTCATCTGGGAAGTGAGGCGTTTGCATAAAGAACTCTAAGTTTTTTACACAACTGGTAAAATGCTTAAATGCTCAATATGTAGTATTCCAAGTAAAAAAATATCATCTCTCCCTCTCCTCTCTCCTTCCCTATCATCAGTTGACAGCAACGGTTAAAGGCCTTCGCAGAAAAACTAAATCATAGATAAAAAAGTAATACAAACAGAAAGCCTCATCCTGCTGCCAAGGAGCTGAACAGCAAAACTTTTATTGACTTTAGTGCAGGCCAGCTTGGGCCAGGCGCACAGAAATTAGGACAAGTCACTATCTAGATTGTATGAGCAACAGAATCTAGACTCAGGGAAAATATTTCCCTTTGGAATCACATCCACCCAAATGTTTGAAATGCTGGAATTTCATATGACTAAGAGAAGGAGACAGCTCCCAAAACTCAACTTCCCTCACAGACCTGGACATATGTTTCCTGGACAGCTCCAAAAATTATATGTATTTATCTTTTTAGCAGGTACAGAAAGAAACTTTAAAGTCCATGTGCTTGTACTAGTTGCACATACGTGCATGTGTATTTTTTTTGGAAAGATGAGCTGGAGAAAGCAGGTTTTTGGACACGTGTCAGAACTGTTGCATGTTCTTGCACCCCTCAGCTCAGACATGTCTTTACAGGTCACAGGTTTAATGCCGTGAGCGGCCACTGCTGTAGGCAGGCCACACTGCTGTATGTGATCCTTCGTACTCTTACCAGAGGAATCTCTCAAGAGTTTTAAAAAACAGTACAATGACCTCGAATTGGTCTCTGGTTCTGCAAAGGAGGCAACGCAAGAGGTGTATCCTCAGCAGACCTGAACAGTAACATCACCGCATGGAGCTTTACTGGAGGCTTTTTTGTTCAGTGGATTAATTCTATTTCCAGATAAATTCAGTTCCCCGTGACCATATTTGCAACTCAAAGGACAGGGACACAATCTTGCAGCCCCAGTCAAAACCCCACCGCTTTTCTTTCACTGCTGTAATTAGTCAGGAATTTCAGAGGAGCACAGTCCGAGAGGATCGGCTTAGCAAATGGAGTCTTGCCTCCGTTAGCAAAACAAGAGAGCGCCTGGCAGCCTGGCAGGTGTGATTATGAGGCGGAGGGGAAGCCCCAGAGTCCGAGAGGACACCCCCAAACCGCCCCCGCCGCCCCTTGCAGCAGGTTTGCTGGGCAGCCGCCGAAGCCAGGGCCCTGACTCAACCTGCCGGGCTTGCACCCGGGGTGACACAGAAACGGTGTCCAAGGGGAGGGGGAGCCGCACACAAGGCTACAGGTAGAGTTTCATTTCGTCCTCAACCATGGAAGTAACCAGACCCATGTTTCCCTTGTATCTGTGAGGTCTCTGTTCATCCGTGCAGTTCAGTGATCTCATCCTTGCTGCTTGTCCCAAGGTAAAATAAATTTATGGACTTAAGGTGACTGAAGGTTTTTAAAACAAATCTCTTCTCGTCCCTCAAGAAATCTAAAAAAATCGTATTTCAGCTCTCTGTTTTGTTTAAATGGCATCACACAACTCCATTGCCCTCCCGGAAATATCACCCAAGAGCTGCCTCGAATATGAGCTGGAAGAGTGCTGATGCAGTTGAAGTAAATCACGCCAGTCATCCAGAGTGAACTGTTATTCCCATTCTCCTTATAAAAAGAATATTAACCTAGTAAAAAAAAAAAAATATAATAATAATACAGAATAGAATGCTGAGTTTCTTGGAACTGGCTATCAGTCCACTGGGTCAATTTAAGGACTTTAGTGAATATATTTCCTTTGTGCTGCTTGAGGCCTTGAAGAGGAACACTCTTCCAATATTTTGCAGTGCCGTGTGTTGTATAAAAAAAAAAAAAATCAGATGGACACATCTCTGGACTCTCTCCTCTTGTCCAGGCTGGCTGGGAGTCTTGCTGATTCTGACTGTTGGAACGCAGTCAACCCAACCCCATGCAGCCCTCCTTCTGAACAGCATTAGCCTTTTTAAGCATCATTAAATTTCTCCTTTTCTGAATTGAGACAAATACCAAGGAGTCAAACGCCTTGTGTGAATCACCCTGATGTCACCAGAGCCATGCTGATTTCTAGGAGGTAAAAAACCACCCTGGGTATTCAATGCACTAAGCCTGCTGTAGAGAATTCTGCTGGGAAGAAAGATGTGAAAACACAGAACAGGTAGAAGGATATGTCTTAACCCCTCTAGAAACGACAGGCTCATATTTCAGACCCATGAGGTCGCAGGCTCATGCGTTTCTTAAAATGAGCCAAGAAGTCCCAAATAGTATTCACTGAGCAGATGTTCTCCAGTTATTCGTAAAGGCATGTTTGATTAATAGTGTTTTGCTGGCATATTTAACAGCCTTGCCCTACAGAGTTGTAGGCTGCTCCACTAAATTTCTGTTCAAGAGAAGGGTGAGAAGAAAGCAAAGGTTTAAACCTAGTGTCTAGGTTTAAAACTAGTGTTACCCTCATTGGAACCACTCATCAGCACTGAAGCCAATAGAGCAAACAACTTGAAGTAAGGAAAAAAAATCTAACGTTTTCTAGCCCTCTTCTGGTTGCAAATACGGTTTTGACAATCATTGGCAAGGAGCTAAGAGCTGTTCCCATTCCTGTAAGCAGAGAGTTTGCCTGTGGGCAGGTCACCGACAGCCTATTGCTTCCAGTAAAGCAGGCATGAGTTCACACGCACCTTAGGCACACCTCATGTGACGTGTGTGTGACTCGGATTAATTCAAATGGAAATAATCACATTCGTTCAAAAATGGAGATCAGAAAGCCCTTACAGGCAGAGTGACACCTTCACTCTGACCAGTGTGCTCAGGACAAAGTCTTGATGCTCATTTCATACCACTGAAAAAGCAGAGGCCCATTGGAAGACACCGTGGGCATGAGTGTCTGTGATTTGGGGGGTTCTGTGCCTTCGATTACTTGATATGACCAGATGCAATGCAGAAGTCCACTCAGATGGCACGGAAATTTCTGACAGTCACAGACAGCACAGAGCCCCTTTGAGGAGAATCAGGATTCAGTCCCGGTAAGGTGCTGTTGACACTTACAAATCTGTAATTTACATCAAGATATGAGAATTAGTGTGAGATGATAGCTGCCTCCACTTCTGGAAATCATGACCATAATATGTAATTTCTTAGAGACCACTTGCCCAATGAACCTAATGTCATAAGCCAAACATCTCAGTGGAGGTTGAGTGTACAGCGTAATTCTGCCCATAGACACCTCAGCGTTGGACGTGAAATCAAGGGTGAGGTTGGCCTGACTGCAAGAAGGAATTGAAATCACCCCTGTGCCACCACAGCAGAACTGTTTGTGACAATTCAGTGCCCTTGACCCGGGGCAGTGAATCTTTCTGATTTCCCTGCTGTAAAGTAGGGAGAAGTGAATGCCATCTATAAGTATTCAGAGACTGAAGAAACACCATGGAAAGGGGAGCACTGGTTGAGCTGGTTGAGCCTTCAGGGACCAGTGGAGTTTGTTCTGAGTGTGTGGAGGCACTGACGGTTCAGTGAAACATCACGGTAACAATATGGGCAGCCTCTGAATCTACCTGGGGTCTAGAGTGATCTGGGGAGAAGAGGAAACCCGGAAAAAAAACAGATCTAGCCACAGCTGGATTCATACACACAAAGGCAGAGGCACAGCCATCGCAGCATGTGCCTAGGATACCGGCCAGGGAATGCAAGGCAAAGTGTGCTTTGCAGAAAGGGCAACCCAAAAGCTTCTGCAACACTTAGATCTGGTTACTTCTTAAGCCTGTTGGCTTCTTCTGGGCTGATGCGCAAAGGTGGGTTTCACGCGCTCTGGATGTGCAGTTCTCCAGGCTTAGCCCACGCAGACTTCACGCACGCGGGCTCCCCGCGAGCCTGGGACACAACTCTCATGAGTTGGCAATCTGGTTACTTAGTGCTGCTGCTCTCAGCACATTTTTGTTTAACCACATCTGAATCAAGGCGGACTCAAGGGTTGCTACTTCTGGGTAAGCAATCAAAAGTTGAAATCCTGTCTGGGTAAATATTCACCGTTGCATGAGGGTTTAAGC
This sequence comes from Tyto alba, assembly GCF_018691265.1. Lineage (NCBI taxonomy): Eukaryota > Metazoa > Chordata > Aves > Strigiformes > Tytonidae > Tyto > Tyto alba. The sequence continues at coordinate 4,285,673 of NW_024881280.1, read as the reverse complement.
TACTCTCGGAGGAGTCAGGAGTCATCTCTGGGAGCGTGCATGCTGGTTTAGGAAATGCCCATGGCTTGTCTGGGTGTTCCACCATATGCCTGCACGGTTTTGTCTTATTTCAGTGGTAAGCGTGGGCTCAGTGCTGGTGCACGTGAAGCTCCGGTGGCTTCACAGAGAAGCAGGTGCTCTGAAAGCTTGAAAAAGCCCTGTCACGTACTCCAAACACAACTGGCAGCACTCCTAGTATCCTGCCCTGACTTATGTGGCCAAGAAGCCTCAGTCTTTAACTTCCAGACTCGGCTATTTCAGCCTCGAGCCTCCACATGTCTCAATCCTTTGGAGCATCCCACCACTGAGCCTTGCTTAACACAGGTACAGCTCCCTGGGGTGCTGTTCAAACATGCCAAGGGAGGAGGACATAATGAGAACCCATGGCAGGACATCTGTAATTTAAGCCAGGATTTGAACCCAGGCCTTGGCAGATGTCTAGGAGAATTTTGCCCAAGTGTGCTTGTTTTCCTCCTTTCTTTTTCCAAGTGTTTGTTTCCCAGTTTGCACTAAATTTTATTGAAAACATCAGGCTAATAGCAATGGGGAGAGTGGTTGAGTAGATTTTGCCTCTTTTTCCCTTTTCTTTCTGGAATGCAGCCATCAAAATAAACATTAAATACAAAATGCTGGGGCTTGAGTTATTACTTGTGAGGGTGCTGGGAAGGAAATTTATAGCAACATTACTGTGTTTTGCTAGAAATCTCTTAATGCACCAAAGTGGAGAGGTGTGTGTGTTTTTTATTAAAATGTTACACTCTATAAATCTGAGCAGCAGGGAGGACACAGGTGGCCCTGGGGCTCAGCTGACCGGACTGTCATTTCTGACTTGGGGAAGGTCCGTCTGTCCGTCCTCCTGCCCCGTCCCAGCATCAGCACAGCCACAGGCTGTCTCCGTCCCATTTCTTTCATTGCTGTTGTTGCTGTCGGGTTTACTCCTTCTTTGTCATCCTTCCAGTCTTCAAGCCACCAAAGATAACAAGTCACACAGAGTCATTGCTCCTGCCTTGATAGTGGGTTTCCTAATGATGTCCTTCAGACACTGCTCCTTTTTGGACTTTCTCCATGACTTTCTCTCTCCTCCTGGCCACAGTTGTGTCCTGATGAGAAGGTTTCGTGGGTGGACGACCCCTAAAAGCTGAGGATGGCTGCTGGGCAGAGATCTCTGGCTGTGGCTGGGCAACACAGTCGGCCTTGTAATTTGGAAACTGGGTGCACACCACCGGGGTTTCTGACTCGGCAGTCTAAATCACACTGGCTTGATTTCTGCCCGAGCTACTGCAGCTCTCGCTGGCTCCAGGGGAAGCTGGAGAAGCTCAGGATCTGGGGAAATCCCAACCGCTTGTGCGTCCCTGTGTGGTACTTCTGCCTGAAAGCCGGGGGCCGGCTGAGCCGCTCACCCGGGAGGATGGTTGGTGCTGCTGAGCGGCTCCTGGGGAGGGGGGCAGAGACCCACCAGGCTCCTGGGCTCTTTCCCAGCTCCCTGCCCATAGCTTGGTGAGAGTTTGGGCAATCTCTTGGTTGAGACAGTTTCTCTGCCTTAAAACAAGGGTGCTTCTCTCCGTGCAAGACTTCACAATAAATAAGCGGCATCCTCATGGGATGTACATCCAGGCAACCCCCCTCTGCCTGCTTCGCTGCTTGCAAAATTTCTTGAGTGCTTTCTGTAAGGAAGAGCAACCCTGGGCCATCCTCTGGAGGGAATCTAGGAGCCCTGCAAACTGATTCCTCATTCATTAGGAATGGTTCTGACACAATCAGCCCTGATCAGATTTTTTTGTGGGAGCTGGGAAAAAAAAAAAAAAAAAAAAAAAAAAAAAAAAAAAAAGGGGGGGTGTGTGGAAGTAGCGTTCCTGGAAGGCTTAAAAAAAATAAACAGGCAAATGAGCAACAGAAAAAAAGAGTCACAGCTACGGTCCAGCCTGGGCCCCACAGCTGGTAGTAGCAGGGCAGGGAGGGGGCAGCGGGGCAGCGGGCAAACTGCAGAGCATCCAGAGAAGAGAAGCCATTATTTGCAAGTCCCCCTTGTCCTGCTCCTCTCCATTTTCAGGACATTTCTGGAAAGGACTTTTCCACGGCTCGCCTGAACTCTTTCCCTCCACCCCCAAAAACAAACCAAAAAACCCATGTTCCCCTTCCTGTACCCCTCCCCGAATTAACCTGCTGAAGAAAGAGGGAGGGAGAAGGGGGTTCTTCCAGCTCCACTGCCCTGGAAACCAGCTCTTGGAGCAGCGGGATGAGGGCAAAGCCACTGCCATGTCCCCGGGGCACGCGTGGGAGCGGCAGGAGTTCCATGGCACGATGCACCATTGCCCTGAGCGCTTCAACCAGGGTGGCTCAAGTAGATTTTGGTGCATAGAAAATAAGTTTGTTCGTGGGGCACTAAGCGCCTGCCACATTGCCGTGATAGCTGTAATTGGGACTCTGTTGTAATCAGAAAAAAAAAAAAAAAAAAAAAAAAAAAGGTATAACGGTTCTTCTTCTTACCAGTGGATCAGGAGTTGCTTTATTTGAAGAGCTCCATTCTTGTTTGGTTCAGGGGTGGTTTGGGGGAGTTGCTTGGAGATTACAACGAGAAAGGTGGATTTTTTTGACGAAAGACCCAGGATGGAAATATCTGTCAGAGCGTAAGGCAAGGAGAGGATTAAACGAAATTCAGCAGCTGGGTGGTGACGGGGCCGGGGCTGAGCCGGGCACCGCAGAGCGCGGAAACGGGCACAGTTCTGCCACTGCCTCTGCGAGCCCTGAACACCTCCTATTTGTCATTAAATATATATATATATATATATATATACCCAAGTTTCCCTGGGAGTGCTTTCCATCCGTCCCCAGCAGCAGGGCATCAGATGCTTTTTTTTTCACCAGGGGATGCTGGAGGTGGGTCGCCGGGCTGGGGCACAGGCGTCCCCGGGGCACGAGTGGAGGGAAACGGGAATGGGGATGGAGGGGAAGACCCCCCCTTTTTCTCGGCCTGCGCCAGCGTGTCCCCCTCCGCGGGCTGTCCCGGCTCTGCCCTGCTCCTCAAGGTCAAGGGGAGCCGCTCCCGCTGCGCTGACAGGTGCACTGGCAGCATCTGGATGCCTTCGCCTCCTCTTCCTCCTCCTCCTCCTCCTCCCCGACCTCTTTGTTTCGGGCGCAGGGCAAAGAGGACATTCCCAAGCCAGCGCACCCCCACGGGGAAATGCGTCCCCCGCGGCGCATCCCCGAAATGTCCCCGGGACTAAAGCCCGGCGCTTGGAACCGTGAGGTGTCTCCCCGCCCCGGGATGATACACAGAGCTCAACGCCGCATCCCTGGGGTCCCGCCACCTCCCTCTGCATCCCTGCACCCTCCCGGGGGGACATCCCCCCCCCCACACACACACCGATAAAACCCACGGGGCAAGCCCGGCCGCTAGCCCGCCGTGCCCCGTGGAGAGCCGTCGGGGCTCTCTGCCTCCCCCACGCCGGGGTTGCGGATTCAAGAAAAAAATTGCCCCTGAATTCAGAGAGAGGTCTGGCAAGGTCACACGCACAGGGGAAAAAAAAAAAAAAAAAAAAAAAAAAAATCGAGGAAATTAATAGCAAGTGGGTATTTTTTTCCCCGCAGGAAGGAATTTACAGATAGCCACTCAAAATTTTAGTCGTGGGATGGCATATAAATATAGGCACACACACCACCCCGCCCAGACTAGGGTCCGGGGGGAACCCGCTGGCCTAAACCTCCCCCGCCTGGCTCAGCCCGGGTCCCACCCGTGTCGGCCGGCTGCGCTCCGCCGCTGCCCACCCGAGGCGCCGGGGCACGGAGTGGGGCGCGGAGGGGGCGCGGGGGCCGCCCCTGCTCCGCCCACCCATTGGCTCCCACGTAGCGGCGTCACCGGGGGCCCCGCGAGAGCAGTGCCAAAAGCAGTGATTTTCCACGGTTTTCTGCGGACGGGGTTGGGGGTGGGGGGACAGGATGGGACCGAGGGGTTTGGGAGGCTCCGGGGATCGCCGGATCGGGCCCAGTCGCCCTTCTCCGGCCGCGGGGACCTCGAGGGCTGCGCGCAGAAACGGGTGGATAAATGCCCTCCGCCGCCTGCAGCTTGAAGCGAGCGCGGCACTTCCTGGAAAAGGAAAAGAAATTAAAATGAAAAGAATAAAAAAACTTTAAAAAATTAAAAGGAAAAAAGAGGTTTTAATAAATAAATAAATAAAATTAAAATTAAAAAATAAAATAAAAATAAAGTAGTAAATAAAATTAAAAAAAAAAAAAAAGAAATAAAAAAGAAAAAGAAAAAAATAAAAGAAAAAAAAAGAAAAAAAGAAGAAAAGTAAATAAAATTAAAAGAAAAAAATAAAAACAAAAGGAAAAAACGGAAAAAATATAATAAAAATTAAAAAAAAAAAAAAAAAAAACCTTGACTAGAAAGCCTGAGCGGAGCCGCTCGGCCCGCAGCGATCCACCGAATCCGAGCGGCCTCCCCCGGCCGGGCAGCCCGGGCACCCGCGGGACCGAGCAGGTGCCGCTTTTGGTGAAAACGTAGAGGTGTACAGCCACGCGTGGCGGGGCAACCAACCAGTGGACCCGCGTGGAGCAAACCTTCGTCCCCGCCGCGGGCTGGCGGGCGGGCGGGCCGGGGGCTGCGGGACGGGAGGCTGCGGGGAGCGGAGCCGGGGGGGTGAGAGGCGGTGGGGGGACCCCAGCCCGGGACGTGGCGACAAAAGCTTCGCCCTCACAAGCCCGGAGGGGCCGGGGCCAGCCTGGCCCGGCTCAGAGCCTCCTCTCCGCTTTCCCCGGGAAGGAGCGGGAGCGGTCGGCAAGTCTCTTCGTGACACCAGGAGCGTGTTTTAAGAACAATCGCCGACATTGCATAGGTACGGCATATACATTTATCCCCGAGTAAAGGCGCCGAGGGCAGGAGAGCGAAGTTAGGCAAGCTCCGCTCCCTTAGAAATAAATAAAGATGTAACCTCCGTTCCGATGGAGACAAAAAAAAAAAAAAAAAAAAAAAATTGGGGGAGATTAGCACGAATATTTTTTTCCCCTCTCTTCCCTCTAGCAGTGGTGTTATAAATAGGTCGCTTTCGGATCTCGGCCCGGTACAAAAGGAGCCCGCAGCTCTGAAGTGACCACACAAACCGATCAACCCAGTGGGGGAACAAACTGGAGGCAGTTTCCAAGCGCAGGGCTCTGCCCAAGAGCCGGGAGGTGTGAAACAACCCCCCCCCCCTCCCTCCATCCCCCTCCCCGGTGAAATGACCCCACTCCCTGCACCCAGCTATTTACTCCCCCACCGCCGGGGGGGACGGGGACGGACTTGGGGTGCTGGACCCGGCCCCCCGAAGGCTCGGCGTCCCTCTCTCCAGCCACCCCGCCGACTGCAGCTCCCGAGCGGCCGGAGCCCCGGGAGGACAGGGGAGGAGGTTTGGGGGGCCGGGGGGGAAGGGGGGGGGGGGGCACCCGTCGGGTTTCTCTCTCTCGGCGTTGGCTGGGAAAGTGGAGAAGCGCGGTTCTGCTTCCTCCCCCCCGCCGGTGCCCGGTGTGAAGGGACCAGCGGGCACCTCTGCTTTTTCCCTGGACGTGATCCAAGCCCGAGTGTTTCAATCGCAGGGAAATCAAGATTTTTATTTCTTTTTTTTTTTTTTTTTTTTTTTTTCTTCTTCTCGCAGAGATCCGCCCGTTATCTCTTGCGCCTCGCATCGGGTCTTCACCCCGGAGCGATGCCCGCTCCTCGCTCCTTCCCCGGTGGAAGGGAAACGGCTCCTCGGGGGGGGAAAAAAAAAAAAAAAGAAAAGAAAAAAAAGAAAAAAGCCAGACAAGGCTGTCCTGGGCTGCTCCCCTCTCCCTGGGGTGTCGCCGGGAGGGGACACCTGGGTCGCCCGCAGCTGGAGCCCCGGCCGTTTCCCCAGGCTCCGTGGGGGCTGCAGTCCCGAAACGCGGGACCACTTGGCTGCCACCCGTGCTCCCGCAGCCCTGTGTGGGAAGGGACACCCGGAAAGTGACCCCTTCCGAAACCAACAGCGGCTCTACCTGGAAACGGTCTCGATATAAAGCACAAATACGCACGGAATTGGCAACCGGTTGCCGCGGACCTTTCGGCCGCTCTTTCGCCCTTCCCTTTTGGACGCATTTGGTGCCGAGACAGGGCAGGTTTGGGGTCACCCGGATGAAAAAAAAAAAAAAAAAAGGGGGAGATCGGGTTTCAAGTGGTTGTGTGTCCCTTTCTACCCCAGCTCTGCCGATGCCCGCTGCCACAGGCGGGGATGTTCCCCGTTTAACGGGGAGGGGCGGCTGCAGGCTCCCCGTTTGCTGTTATATCCCCCAAACTCCGCTCCCAGCTAACGGGGGCTGGGGGAATCCCCCGGCAAACTCGCTGAGAGGACTTCCCGCAAAACCCAACCCAGCCGAAACGAAAACCGTTGAGAAAAGCGCTTCCCCCCGTTATTCCCCCCCCCATCCTCCCCGCCAGATCGCACCCTTTCCCCCGGTAACGATTCCCGAATTAACCTCCCGCTCCCGGGGACACAAATTGGCCATTAGAGAGAGGGTTTTATTGCGGTCCTTTCCGCGGGCTGCGGATTAGCCCTGATTGGGAACTAATGGACTTTTCGTTACAGTTTAATGCAAGGAGGGGCTGGCGGAGAGCTCCGAGCGAGGCAGACCCCGGGGTTTGCTCGGCCAAACCGGAGTGTCCCTGCGAGCCCCGGTACCGCGGCGCTTCTGGAAAAAAAAAAAAAAAAATCTATATAGATATATTAAAAAAAATATATATCATCTCCTCCACGATCCCGGAGCCTCTTCCTTTAGTTTTTGTTCTTGCTGTTATTTAACTTTGCCGAACAGAAATCCCGAGGCCGAGCATAACGGCCGCAGCATCGAGGACTGCCCCTCGCATAATTTCTTTCCGGCTGCTTCTTCGTTCGCCCAAAATAATTGCCGGGGAAGTAACTGGTTGAAAACCCCGTATTTAATGCGCTCACCCACCACCACCACCCACCCACCCCCCCACCCCCCCCCCCCGCGAATCTTCTCGCTGAGTGCGGCTGCGAGTCCGCTGCAGCGGAGCCGGGGATGCGGAAAGCGGGGTACCCGCAGCGCCCCGTTTTCCTTGGCCGCCCCGAAGTTGTTTTTTGGAAAGACTCTCATGCATCGAGTCGCTTTGCTTTTTATTAGGTCGTGGACAAGGGAGAGAGAGAGAGGGGGCTGTGGTGGGGGAGTTTGGGAGGGGAGAGAGAAACGACGAGGAAAAAATTAAGCAAGGTAATAAAGAGAATAAGGAAGGCAAATCCGCTGAAAACTTTCTTGGACCAGAAAGCTGAGCGAGCCCAGCGCTGCTCTGAGGGAGACTCGGAAAATGGTTTGAAATCTAGTAAATGAATCCGTCTCCGGCTGTTTTTAACAACGACCTCGCTAGAAATCCCTTCTGCTTCTGGGGGGGGTGGGGGGAAATGTGGGGGGAATAGGGGGGTGGCGAGGGGCAGGGGGGGCTGTTCTTGTCAGATCCAAGTTAATGGAAACGGCGGTGCCGGTCTTGCTCCTAGAGTAAAGCCGAGGCGGGGGGGGGGGGCGGCTAAGGCCACGGCCACGAGTGTGTGTGTGTGTGTGTGTGTGTGTGTGTGTGTGTGTGTCCCCTCCAGCCCCGGCGGCCGCACCCCCATACACGCACCCAGAGGAAAGGCACGACTCTCCTCCATCTCTCCATGGGAGGCGGGGGGGGGGGGAAGCCAAGGGGAGAAGGGGGGGACACAAGGGCCGAGCCCCGGGGGGAGCCCGCCGGGAGCCCAGAGCCGCTGCTCCCGCTCCCGAAGGGGTTAAGGGCATTTATTTTCTTCCGTTTTCTTTCTTTTTCTCTTTTTTCCCTTTTCTTTCTTTTTTTTTTTTTTTTTTTTTTTTTTTTTTTTGACTGAAGAACTGTGGATGTAGTTTGCGTAATATCTTTATTACTGAAAACTTCAAGGTAAGCGAGCAATAGAAACCAGATGTGGGGATGGGAGGAAGGCAGGGTAAGAGTAAGTGTAAGGGGTAGCAGGAGTTAACCGGGGGAGGAGGGCAATCAGGTTGAGTGGCGGGAGGTGGAGGGGGGCGAAGGAAGGTGAGTATTGATTTATTTTTAAGCTCTTTTTGGGTTGCAATTGACCCCTCAAACCAAAAAGGGCTCCTGCCAGCCTCTGTCCCTTCGTAAGCTCACCTCTGGCAGCCCCAGAAGCCGCGGCCAATTTTGTGTGCACGGCGACCCTGTTAAAATCCCTCCTTGGCGCCCTCCCGCTTGCCATCCAGTTGTTTTACACCTGGAGAGAGCACGGGTTTTAGAGGTAAAGAAATAACGACCAGCAGCAGCGTAGCGCCCGGCGATGGGCGACCGCAGCACCGCCGTGCCAGGGGAGGCCAACGGCTCCCGGGGAGAGCTGCCGACCCCGAAGGGGTTAACGGCGGGGGGAAGGCTTCAAGGCATATAGCTGCGGGGGAAAGCCGAATTGCCTTAAAGCCAGAGGAGGGGGGCGCGGAGGAGGGGGTCCCCGCGGAGGGGGCCGGGGCCAACCGTTCAATCGGCCGCGGTGCTTCCGCCTGCGCGGATCCCACATCTGTCCCTTTTCTATTTTTTCTTACTCATAAAAAACTTTGGGGATTGTTTGTATTTTTTTTTTTTTGGGGGGGGTGTTTATTGCTTTGTTTTTGGTTTTGTTTTGGTTTTTGTTTTTTTTTTTTTAATTTTGTTTGGGTTTTTTTGTTTTGGTTTGGTTTGGGTTTTTTTTTATAACGCAGAAGATATGACCTCCACCCCTCTCTGCTTCCACACACCCCCATACACATACACACACCCCTTCCCGGGCCCCCTCCCCTCCACTGTCATCATCTACATATTAATTGGGGGAGAGGTCTCTCTCTCTCTCTCTTTTTTTTTTTTTTTTTTTTTTTTCTTCCCCTATGTTGGGGGGGAAAGTGCGGAGAAGAGCTTCTTTAGAGTGTAGATAGTTTGGAGGAAGAGACGTAGGGCAAGTGTGTGTGTGTGTGAGAGAGAGAGAGAGAGAGAAGAGGGAGGGAGGGAGAAAAAGAAAAAGACCCCTTTTACTGTGCGAGATCTTAAGGGGGTTTGGAGATCTGGTCAGCTTTCAAGAACATCTGAATCCTCTTAGAGCTCCCTAGCCCAGCTGTGAGTGTGTGTATGAGAGAGGGAGAGAGAAAGAGAGGTTCCTGGTGCCCCTCCAAGCGCATTAAGGACACTCGGGCCTTTTAATTTTAGGAATGAATGCTGATACTTGTGTTTCTTATTGTGATCCGGCTGCCATGGATTCCTACTACAACGCAGCCTCCCAGGGCACAGAAGGCTCCTCGCCTTTTAGGGCGTTTCAAGCAAGTGACAAGTTCAGCCCGGCTTTCCTGGCCAGCAAAGGACAAGGCTTTGGTGACAGCAGCACGAAGTGCCGGAGCCGCTACAGCCAGCAGGAATGTCAGTCCCTGGATGGCAACGCGCAGGCTGCGGGCTCGGCTGGGGCTCCGGCCTCCTTTAACAAATACCCCCCGCAGCAGCAGCAGCAACCCCCCCACCTCTACATGCAGCGAGGTCCCTGCAAAACCCCCCCGGAGAGCAACCTCAAACTGCAGGAGAGCAGCGGCCACAACGGAGCTTTGCAGGTCTCCTGTTACGGTGAGTCCTTGGAGAGGGGCGGGGGGGGGGGGGGGGGGGAAGCGGAGTAAGAGGCGCCCGGGGCTGGAAGGGCCTCTTGAGGGGGGGGTGAAGGGTAGGGGGGATGTGTTGGGGGGGGGGGACAAGTCCTCCCAGGGTCAAAGAGCCCCTGTGCAGCTCCAGCGCTGCCAGGCGCGGAGCACAGCGCGCCCGCGGGCAGCCCCATCGCGGTGCGGGGCTGGGAGGGCCGCTGTGCCCCCCCCCCCCCCGATTATTTTTATTTCCAGACGGGTTTGGAGCCCGCCATGCCCAAGGAAAGCCGCGTTTCTTTCCCCCCCCCCCCCGGCTTTGCGGTGATTTTAATGGTAATTTCGAAGCGGGGCCGGTGCGCTCCCGGGAAGCTCTTGAGCAATTCGGGGAAATCCGCAGCAAACGGGGCGAGAAACAGAAAGAGAAAGGAAGAGCGGGCTGCGCGAAATATGCTCCACGGGGATCCTCTTCCAGAGGGAGAAATTCCGGAAAATATCACCGAAATCCCCGCTTTCCGCTGTAACGGTCTCTCCCACTTTCCTGTCTCTCACTTTCTCCCCTAACAGTCACTCCTTTAATTGATTTCTACCCGGCTGCAGATAACCCACTCGCATCATCTCCGCGGGTCATTAGCGGTAATTAAGACACTCCCTTGCGCTGGCGCTCGGCAGGAGAGTCTGGAGCGGGGTGGCTTCTCCTGTCGTGTCTGAGCGTGGGTTTGAAAACGCTTCTTCGGGAAGTGTCCGCTGTGTGGAGACGATTAGGAAAAAAAATCCAAGAAACCCCAAACACACACATCAAAAAAAACCAAAACAAAAACAAAAACAAAATCCCAAAAAACAAACCAAACAAAAAAAGCACACACACAAAAAATCCATCAAACAAACAAATTAAAAAAAAAAAAAAAAAAAAAAAAAAAAAAGAAGGTTATTTTTCCGAAGAAGAGAAAGTGGAAATTAAATCTCTTCCCCTCCCTCCCGATGATCTCTGTGCGGGCAGAGGGGCGCAGCGCATCGCCGCGGGTGCGGGGTGGCCGTGTCTCCATCCTCGATGGGCCGGTCCACGGTGACCCCCCCGGGCAGGGACAGCGAGGGGACCGTGACGGGGTGTCCGGGGAAGCCCCGATGAGGGCGGGGGGGGCCGGGAGAGACCCGGTTCAGGCCGGCGATGCCACCTCGAGGCTCTCACCTTTATTTTGGATACTCTTCGCCCTCTTTATTTTCCCATTTCCCCCATCTCTAGATTTAAAAAAAGAGGCAGAGGCGCCTTCTCCCTGCCCATCTCCCACACCTCGCCGGGCCGGGCCGTCCATCCCCCACTGTGTGCAGCCAAAGTGTCCTCGCACCCTTCCCTGTCCCCGGATCCAGGTTTACACACCCGGTGTCCTTCCTCCCCTCTCCCCAGGTGGCTCCTTTCCCGGGGAAAATGTCATTAAATCCTCGCCAGGCAGCCGTGCCGGGCAACCGCTCGTTCTGGCCGGGGCTTAAGCTGAGGTTTTCTCCCTCTTTCCCCGTGGGCGGACAACCCCACGCCAGCGCCAAGGCCCTCTCCGCATCCGCGGAGCCCCACGGGTGTCAGGCCGGGGTCCACGGGGGAAGGGTACGGTGGGGCCGGGGAGCCCCCGGTGCCTTCCCGGCCGCCCTGCCACCCTCTCCCCGCTAACCGGCTCTCTTGGGTTTGGAGGCTGCAAACCCCAGGGCGCAGGTTTAGCCCATCATGACGCATTCCAACACCCCCCCACCCCGCCCCGGTAGATCCACGCGAGTTTATCGCCCTCCCTCACACCGCCGGCGTCCCCCTTGGTTTCTTTTCAGTGGGAGCCCCACGGCGGTGGCAGGTCGGGTGACCGGGCCCGGGGCTTGTTGTGAGCCCCGTGTGATGTGGCTGGGGACGATGGGCCGTAATAAGAGACACATGGATAATTAATGGCAATAATAATATTATTATTTTATTATTATTATTACTATTATTATAACGGTTAAAGATTGAAGAGAGACACTCGCTAATAATAGCTGGATAGGGGGTTCGCAGAGCGACTGCAGCACCACTAAACTCCTCGCCGTCTTGTCCCAAAACTCGCCGGGAGCAGGCGTGGAGCCCCAGGAACCCCCTCGCCCGGCCAAAGGGATCGGGAAATCACCGAGCCCGGTAAATCCCCTCGGCGAGGGTGAGAGCGGGGAAAGAGAGAGCGAAAATGAGAGAAATAGAGAGACCTCTTCTTCCTCCGCAGCGCGGGCGGCTAAGGGACAGGGGGTGCAAGGCGGCGGGGGGACACACACACACACACCACAGGAGGGGTTTTTGGAGGGAGCAGAAACAGCCCCGGTGCCTCCCGGTGCCCCCCGGTGCCCCCCGGTGCCCCCCGGTGCCTCCCGGTGCCGCCGTGCGCGTTGTGCAGGAGCGGCAAGGAGCGCGGCGGGGAAGGCTGGCTCCCCGGGGTTGAGAAGGATGCTGGGGCGGTGGGGAGGCTGTGCCCATAAGTCCCTCAATTTAAAAAACACCCCCCACCCCCCGATAAAAATAAAAATAAAAATAAAAATAAAACCTAATGAGCCGGCTGCCGGTTTCCTCCCGCTCCCGGCCCGGCGCCCGGAGACGGCGGCCGCGCACCCGGCTATCACCTCGGGAAAGCCCCAGGCTGGATCCCACGCCCCCCCTTCTTTCTTTTTTTTTTTTTTTTTTTTTTTTGGTGTTTAATTTTAATTCTTTAATAAACAACTCGTTTCCCCTTATAAAAAGGCCCGTGCCTGCCATCTATTGCTCTCGGCTTCTATTTCGAGATCTAAGCCCTTCCATTGCATTGTACGGATAAATATAGGCGGGGGAGAGCTGTGGCTGTAAATACACGGAGGACACGAGTGGCAGCCGCCGAAGCGCTCCCGGCCTGGCTCCGGGGGGGTCCCGGCGGGGCCCCCCGCCTCCCCCCGACCGGCTTTCCCTGCTCTAAATAGGGGTGCGGGTTATCCCCCAAAGCGGCACCGGCAATTAAAGCCGAAATTTTAAATAAAAGCATTCAGGACAGGTTATATATCTTGCGTTGTGGGGGGGAGGGAAGTTTTCAGATGATTTATGTGCTGTAGTAACCTGACTTGCTATTTCTTCTGCGTGGAGCTGAAGTAAGTTACATGTCTTGAAACACATGTATGCATATACTCATATACACACACAAATATGTACGTATGATGCTGTCTAGAAATATGGGCTGAAAAAAAAGATCCTTTGGGGAGTGAAGGTGAATGTGATGGGGATGTTTGCTCAGAGGAAACAGGAGAAAGGAAACGGGCTTTCTCTGACAGAGGAAATTCTTTAAGTGCCGGGTTAGGCAAATAACGACCGTTTCTTTTATTTAGCGAACAAATAAAATTCGCAACTTAAAGCGCGTAATTAATAGAAGTGCAGAAAGCAACTGCCGTCGGAATCGGAGGCTCGATGCGTGCTTTTATTATTATTATTATTTTTTTAAGACATTTTTAATGCATTTCTCCTCTTCCTCCTCCCCCTAACGTAATGTAAACTGCAGGCAGGGCACACAGCAGCTCGCTCCCGGTGTGTGTATGTGTGTGTGTGTCCCCACCTTCCGGGAGAGTGTCCCCCCCCCCAGCCCCCCCGGGCCCCCGCCGATGTTGAAGGGCGCTGCGGAGCTCCCGGCGCACCGGGTGGGTGGGGGGGGGACACACACCGGTGGCATCTGCCCCCTTGCCCCGGCGGGAAGGGGGTACCCATCCACCCCCCCCCCCCCCCAACCACACATCGGGCGATGCCGGGATAAAAGCGCGGGGAGGGGGATGCCGCTGCCTTGATTCCCCACGGGGAGCAACAGGCGAGTGTAAAGGGGGGGGGGGGGGGGGAGCGGGGCGAGGGGGGCCGGGGGGCGGGCGGGGAGGGGAGCGGGGCGGGGGGCGGCCCCTCCCCGGGCGCTGCGGGGCCGTTGCCCGGCCGGGCTCGGCCGGCGGTTCCCGGCGGAGCTGCTGACGCCGCCCTGGCAATCGCCCTCTCTTTTCCACAATAGGGCCACCAGATCTGCCATTCAAGGGTTCCGGCACCCTCCCAGGGAGGGGAGGGAGCTCTCGCCGGGAGTTTTGGCTAAGCCTCTGTTTGAACAGACACTCGGAGGTGCGGGATCTCCTCCGCGGAAACCTGCGGGATTTCCTCAGGGAGCAGGACGCGAAGGTAGGGCTCACGCTCCTTCCCCCCGGCTGCGCAGGAAGATTTTACGCGCGGCTCTTCCCAAAGATGTTTTAGCGCTTTGGCTTGGCCGGTAGATCTGGCTGGAGGCTTTTATAGGATCCCTGACCCGAGCTGTTTATAACACTCATGTGTCAAAGGACCGGGAACCTCCCTCCCTCCCCCCCCCCCCCCCCCCCCCCCGTATTCCTGCTGCTCCCTCCTCGCAGGGAGATTTCTTTTCGCACCAGAGCTGTTTATTTTCGACTTGTCCGCTGGTGATTGGGATTAACTCCCGCTTTAGCCCTCCGCTGCTTGTAACCCCAGCAGGACGTTACCAGCAAGAAGGGTGCGGAAAGAGAGAGAAAGAGTCTTAAAACTTCTACTGGTCTTAATTGTTTTGAAAGCAACACAGCGCGAAGCAGACGGGAAAAATACTGATGGGGAGAGAGATTTGGAGATGCTTACTGAGCGCGTCTTTTCCTAAGGGTTTGGTGTAGGAGTCCTATTAACAATATATGCTGATGCCAGATAGCGCAAATGAGCTGTGTGTGTGTTATCTGGAGCTGCAGGCTGTTTATTTTGTGCAGCCTTTTGAGTGTACATTCAGTGTGGTTGCATGACTAACTGGCTGGAGTGATTCACTGGCTGCTTTATGGGTGACTGCTCAAAACAAGTTGTGAATCAAAAGAGATTTCTTTGGCTGTGGTTTCTAACCTCCCAAGTTAAATGCACTCAGGGTTTAAGGGGAGCTAATGTGCAGACTTCAAGCCCTCAGATCTTGAAGATTTATTCCTTTTCCAAGCCCTGCGTTCAAAGCCGTGATGAGTTTCCCTTGTAAGAGGGAGGTGGTGTCTGGGAGGCTCCGAGCCAAGGTCTGCCGCTAAAGGACATCTCCAGCCACAGCCCCGTCCCTTTGGTCGCCCTAGTTCCCAGCTATTCAGCCACTTTCCCTCCCTGGAGTCCTTAAGCTGCTTTATGATCTTGTTCAGGGCAACTCTCAGGTGAAAAAAAAAATGCAGTGCGTCTGGTGGCAGTCGGAGACTTTTCTTCCCATTTTGCAGTTAAGAAAAACTGAGGCTCAGCACCTGCGAGTGGCCTGTGCAAGGCAAAGCCGCTGCCACTCAGGGGCATCAGTGTGACCTTCCCAGGGCCATGGCTCTGGCAGAAGGAGAATCTCCACGGGCTGGAGAAGGACCCCACTGCCCGAGACAGAAATCTCACAGAGTAGAGGTCCAGTGTTTGTTTTTGGAGGGGCCTGACCTTAGATTTCCTGACAGCCAGGTGTAAGAAGCTGCAGCAATTGGTGTGTTCTCATATGCTGAGGCCTCTCCGTCCATAAACCAGGCTCAACCTGCACGTTAATGGTCTCATCTTTAAAAAGCAACTCACCAGCATGGGCAACCTACATTGGCCAACACAAGGTATGAGTTGGTCCCTGCTTTTCAGAAAATGCTGAGAAATCCCTGCTCCAAAAGTCGTATGTTTCTGAGGTATTCCTCCCACATATTTGGAAATAAAATAAACATCCCATCTCATTGTTAATCAGCTTGGAAAGCATAGGTTTAATGTCTTCATATAGATAAATTTTCGAAAAGAAAAGAGAAATAGGTATGGATTAGGAGAAGCCTGAGCAGTAACTCAGATAATACAGGACCCCTGTGTCTTGAGAAACATTTGCTAAGAGCTGGATGAGAATGTTTCATATGAGTAAAGCGTTAGAGTAATTTTCCATAGTTACACATCTCTCAGCTGCCTCAACTTGTAAATGAAAGTTCATAAGTAAAGGAGGAAAGCTACTTACACATATTAAATAAATGACCTCCACTTTATTTTCTGTGTAAGTTCAGATGAATCAATGTTATTATACACACTGGTGAATCTGCTTGGCCCTGTTTTCATTCATGCTTGCAAATCGTCTTCATATTTTGTCTGTCACAGAAGTAGACAGGATGTGAAATAGCATTTGTGATCACCACGATACTTCCAGGGCCATTTTTTTGATCAAAGAGAGACAAGTCAGTGAGGAACAGGGCAGAGGGACGCAGGGAGGAAGGAGCAGAGATGAATGAGAAGGGACAGAGGAAGAAGAAGAGGAGATATATTGGACTGGTGATGAGCAGTGGCAGACTCAGCACTCTTACGGGAGGTGGTCTGCAACTGATATTATGGACTATATAAGTATGAACCCACCAGCATCAAATTCTTTATCTCTCTGTTGAGAAGAGCTGTGATTCAACATTGAGGAGCTGCTATCTTCAGATCCTGGCAGGATTTAGCCATGGCAAGCTGGTATGCCATGAGCTATGGTGTCTCCTTATCAGTGCCGATCGAAGACCATTGCATCACCTAACTCGGCAGTTAAATGCTTATTTATGTCTGATTTTTTTTTTTTTTTTTTCTTTTTAGCAAAGATGAGGTTTGAGGATTTATCCTGTTGCAGTTAATCTACTTGCTGGAAACAGATAGTTGAATCGGTATTATTTCTAAATATATTATTTATTAGCAAGAGCTGTGTTCATTAGCTCTAAGACAAGTGGGTTTTCAGCTGGTGATAGAGCTGCTTTAGTCGCTGATAGACATGCTGTACACTGAGGCTGGGTGAAAACTGCGGGGCTTATGAAGATAGCAACCACCTTTATTCAGTAAAAGTCTGAAAACACTACAAAACCAGTGTGGGGGGGAGTCAACAGAAAGTCAAGGCCCATCAGAGAAGTGGATGGGAAATGGGGAACCTGAGGATGAGACAGAACAAGCATTGTGGGCACGCTTCTGTCTGGAGGAAATAAAAGGAACTTGTAATGTCTTGAGATAACTGCTGTCGGATTGCTGTTGTGTTTAGGGAGATAGGGCTTCGTGTGCAAGCATCGCTGCATGAGAGAAATACCTCAGATCTCCCCAGTTCCTCCCTGTAGTGGAAGCTGCCTCCTCAGGTCTTCGGATATTGGCTGGCCTCTTCGTTTTGGGAGCAGTCACACCGGTGTCGGGGTAGGATGCAGTTTCCAAAGAGGGAGACGGGGAGCCGTATTCATTCTTTTGATGCAAGAAGGATCAGATAACAAAGGTACTTGCAGACATCTAACCTATTCAGGAGCAGTGGAAAGTGAAAGGAATTCACACCAGAATCAAATAAAATAATAAAAAAAAACAGTGTTGTAAGCTGTGTGCAGGGAGAGAAGGCAATATCAGGAATTTTCCCTGAAAGGGTCAAAAGCAATCAGAGAATGACTCTGTGCTGGGACAGTGCCCAGAGAGAGCCGAAGGCCCAGCGGTAAGACCCCGACCCCACGAGGTGCTGGGGAACGTGTGTGACACAGGCCAGAAAATGTTTCACCAAACAGGGGAAACGGGGAAACGTTGTTCAGCCTGAAACTTAATAGGAGGCCCGAGCCACAGCAAGGTTTCTGACAGAATAGAAAACCATCTCAAAAAGGAAACCGAAGGCTCACTGGGGTACCAGCCTGCCAGGTGTGGAGCTGGCCCCCGGCCGCTGGGCCTGCCAGGAGGGGCTCGGGTCACCCCTAGGACTGGCCCACAGCATCTTTTTTTTTTTTTCCAGCCCCAGCCATGTCACTCGAGACAGGACCCCGTGGCAGGCGGGTGCAGGACGGAGCCTCGCTCCGCAGCCCTTGCTCCCAGAGAAGAGCCCTGAGGCCAAACGTGGGGCTGGGGGGCTGGGGGGGGGGGTCTGTTCTGCAGCCAGGACAGCGGTGCTGGTCTCTGGTTCAGGAGGCTGCGAGAGCTTCTGGAGCACCCCGCGGTTCTTCTCCAGCCTTCCCTGGGATGGTGCATGCCCAGACCTCATCCTGGAGCGGAGTCAGGAGCACAGCTGTGGCAAGGACCCATACCTGAGAGCTGAGAATCACCGAGTTACAGACATAACCTGGCTTATCAAGATTTGGTCTGAACCTTCATAAGCAGATTGGAGCCAGATATCAGTCTGAGCTAGACAGGACACAGCCAAGTGCTAGAAGGCAAGAGGAAGAAGAGACCCACCTAAATTGGCAGAGGACCTGCAGACATTTTGTGTTCTTCACGTCTCCAGATGCCAGTGAGGACTTCCAAGATAAATAGCTGGTGGACCAATTGCTAGACACTTAGACAGATCGTGCAGGAGGCCAGAAACACTCCATGAAGCTGTGGGATTTATGGTGGAGCTTAAATACTGCATTTCAGCCCTTGAACAGAAGTCGGAAAGCTGCTACTGGAAGAGAGGGAAGCCGGTTGCTTTATATAGGTATAAAGTCCTGCGCTAGAGAGTATTTTCATCTAGTTCATACCACTTCAAGCGATTAGAAAAAGGGACTTGTGCAGGACAGAAAGCAATGGGAGATTGGCTACAATATCAAACATGACTGAGGGAGCTCGGTTAAGTGCGGCTCTGATGGGGAGGGGAAATATCCACAGAGAGAGTTGTTATAAATATATGGCTAGTCAGGACAGAGCCTCATAAAAATCTACTGAAAGGCCCAAACTTAACTCAGGAAACCAGGGGACCTGAAGCTGCACATGCAAAGCTGGGGGATGCTGGTTTTAAGTTAGAGTTGAGGCTGTAGCAAGGCTTTGTGGTGCCCGGGGCTGGATGTTACTTTGGTGTTCAGAGAACCCCGTTTTTCCCTTGAAGCTTTTAATGAGTTTGCTTTTGGGAAGGATACTTTTGTGGCTGGTTGTCCTGGGAAACCGTTTTTCCTTGGCCCTGGTGGCAAAAATTGGAGTTCTTAGTTGAACAATGTGTTCGCCTCCATTTAGCAGCGGTTCACTTCAGAGGGAGGGCTATGGGGGAAGCCAAGCAGCAAGAGAGGGGTTTATCACCTGTGCAATTTAGAGGCACCGCAGATGCTCGTTCAGGTACTGCAGTTGGTAACTGAAAGTAGACAGAGAGGGAGACAGTGGGACAATCCAAAATAGAGCCACCCCATAGGTATGAGGGAAGGCAGGGACTGGGGAAAGTGTCCTTGATGTGTGCAGGATACTGGACTGCTGGGATCCAGGAAAATGCTCCGCATAGCCAAGGTGGGAGATGAACTAATGCTCAGTGTGTGCATCACTGTGGCTGGGATCTGGTCAGTGCGCACCAGGGCTTTCAGCCTGCAGTGTTTTCCTTTAAAGACATGGCTTATGCAAAAGAAAGAGGTTTGGGCAATCTGTTTTTGGCGCCTGGCTCTGTGGGCAGGCCTCTGAGCTGTCTCTTTGAGATTGTAGCCAGTTCTTGGACCTCATCTGTTGTTCTGGTTAGAAAAAAAGGCCAGCAAAGGCTTTGCTGGGTAATATATTAATCAAAGGGTGCTTATGCCTTACCATTAATAGATAGTATCTGGGATGTGCCTTACTAGGTTCATTTTGGTTTCCACAGTGGATATCTGGAGGTGAAAACGGCTTTCTTGTTAGCACAAGTCCATAGCAAAGTGTAGCGTGGGTCTCCCCTCCCGCGTGTAAGGCAGCCCTCACCCCAGAGACCAAGAGAGCAGGTAGTGTGTGGCCAGCCACCCAGCCCCTGCGGTGCAGCCGGGGCTACGCGGGGTATGGTGAACCTTTTGATGGGATCTGCTAGTGGTTTAAAAACAGACTGTCGGGAGCTCGAGGTTCCCAGGCTGAAATGGAAGCCCGAGTGGAGGCGGGTGGTTGAGAAGAGGCGTAACGCGCGCACCCCAGGCAAGCGCTCAGGCAGGGTCGATGGGGCAGCGCTTCCCCGACGCGAGGGAGGGGAGCACGGCGCTGTCAGCCTGCCCGGCCTCGCAGCTCCAGGCTCGGCTGCAGGCTTGCCGGAGTTCCGAAAGCTCCACGTGCTCCTCGTGGGAAGAGGAAGCTTCCTCGGTGGCTGGAGGAGCGCGGCTCAGGCATTCTCAGAGCTGAAGCAGCTCCCGTTGAGCACAGCTGGGGGTGCCTGTGGGGTGGGGACAGCACCGACGTGAGACCATAGTCACCAAAGGCTAGTTCTGCCAATGCCTTATTCAAATCCTTTTTCTTTTGGGCAGACGCCTTCCTCAACAGGACAGCAAGAAAAGATTGAGACTGCATCATTTTTTTTTTTTTTTTTTTTTATTTTTCTCTCCTTTCTTTCACAGTCTGCAGGAACTAAAACGCTCCTGCTTCATCCAGGGTGTAGATATAGGTTTGCAAGGGCAGAGTTCAAGGAGCTAAAAGGATCCCTCAAAAAAGGCTCCTGGTATCAAGACAAGGTGTGATTTAAATAACAACAAAAACAAAACCCAAACCAACCCATTCAGCAGCTGTGTCTGCTTCTGAGTATCGACTCTCTTCAGAGCAGCAGGGTAGAGCTCTCTGGTCATGGTGGGAAAGCTTGGAATTTAAAGATGAAATGTTGTATAGGAGATGGGGAAATAAAACAATGGGTGATGAGTATTCATGAGAGCTCATTATACCCAAAACACTCAGAAAGGAGGTTCTGAGGTTTCGTTATGATGTCAAAACCATTGGACATCTTGAGGTTGCAAAATCCTTAGTCAAGCCAAGAGAGAACTGGTTTTGAGGAAAATGCAGACAGATGTTGGAAAATTACTACAGGAAATGTGATGCATTTCTTGCATGCATTGTATTTCAAAAGTGGGTCCCCAAAGATGGGGAGAAACCCTACTGAGCAGTGTCTCCTGGGGACCTTACTTGCGATTCATTGCTGTTGATGTTGTTGGGCCTTTGCCTGAGTGGAATCTGCCAGACAATATTTGTTGGTAGCTATGGATTTCTTTAGAAAATGACCTGAAGCTTACCCAAAAAGGAACCAAGAAGCTGTGATTGCAACCAAGCTTCTAAGGGATGAATTTTTCACCATATTTGGGGACCTAGACATGAAGAACGTGCAGCAAGGCAGAGGCTTTGAGGCCAAAATATTTCGGCAGGTTTGTCAGATGGTAATAAATGTAATAGGAGGTAGTCAGTGTCCTATGGATGGTGGAGAGGGGAAGCTTGGCTGGTGCTGGGAGGATGCATTGAGCCAACTGCATGACACTGGGCCCCATTTACACCGCCTGGTGTAAATGGGGCCCAGTGGTGTTCCTCAAGGCCTATGGCATCTGCCTGCCCCGTGTTGGCATCTGAGAGACCTTAGTGTGTCTTGTACAGCACCAAAAACCTATGAGTGGGCAACTGAATCGCCCCCCAGATATTTTACAAGAGAATGACAACAGGACTGAGACTAATCCAGCTCTTTGTTCTGTTGATTTTAATGACTTTCAGAGAAGCAGAAAAAGAAAGTGCCGTCTGACTCCAGTTCTCCTTTTCAAACATTAGCCAGGAAACATAGCACACTCCTTGCAAGAATTTTGTACATTTAGGTCATTTTGCATGTACCAGGCCAGCCTGTCTGGACTTTGTAAAAATCAAGTGGAAGGGCTCAGGTTTTTCTAGAGAAAAACAAAGGTGAGTATTGCCTCAGGCAACATGTATGTTCTCTGATGTAGGCTTCTATGTAGAAACCTGGCTGATGCCACATCCCATAGAGGTGGAGAGAGCAGGAGACCAAAGCAGATAAACCATGGTGTGTAGCAGTGACCACATACATGCAGTAACATGTGAGAGGCTGGTGGGTCCTGTCCCAGGAGGAGTTATGAGGGGAACTGAGAGGGTCCCGAAAGCCAAGAACGCAGCTGTGGATGTCGAGCCTGACAGAAATTAGTTCCCTACTGGGGAAAAATAAGGAATGGCTTGGTGTAGCCTACAGTTTTCATTAAAACCAAAAACGTTGCTGAGAACTCCTTCTCAGGGGGTCAAAAGGAAAGGGAGCAGCCGCCGAAAGCCTGCAGTGGCATCCCAGTGGGAGCAGAGTCAGTCCAAGCTGGCTCTGTGAAACTGGCCTGCCGGGAAAACGCGATACGAGTATGTAAATAGCTAAATTGGTTGCTCTGACGCTCTTCCTCCCTGTATGTCTGAGATGGAGCAGGTCCATGGGTTGGGGTTGTGCTGGCCGGAGGCTGAGCAGGAAGGGTGGGTTTTTTTTCGGGGGTGCCTGGCAGCGGTGAGCGAAGCGGCTCCCTTTCGCCAGCGGTGTGAGGAGCCGATGAGGGCAGCAGATGAAGGCGCCGAAGACTGCTCGAAGCACAGCCCGGAGCAGGCTCGGTGTGCCCCGGGGCAGGGCCAAGCAGGGGACCCGCCAGGGTGGCGGGGAGAGCAGCGTGGCACCACGGCTGAGCCCCACGGGGCTGTCCCTGCCCGCTCCTCGCCCTGCCGTGTCCTGCACGAAGGGACGTTGTGTCAGGCCACACCTTCCCCAGGCGGGCAGCTCTGCTCCACAGCCCCCAGCTCTTCTGGTAGAGTTTTCTCCCATTAAATAAAGAGATTACACGCTGGCTTCCAGACTCATAATAATCTATAGAGCTTCTTGCTGTAGCATCTGAATGCCAAAGTCCATTTACTGACAGGAGATGAAACACCAAAGTTTTATTGTCTATTTACGTCAGATTATGTTCTTGATAAAGTTACACACACACAAATCCCCCATCCCTCTGAGCTCGGAGTTATTTTACAAAGGATTTACTTACAAGGGAATGTTATTTAGTCTCGTATGGACTACAGTTTGAAGCAAATTGGACTGTACAGCAGTAGTGCTGTCCCTGTTTATAAGTCTTGGCTTCATCAGCTGTTGGAGGTGTCAGTGGGGAAGAACGGTGTGATTTGAGCTGATTCAGGATGCATCTTTGCTTTGGAAAACAGAGGACATGAGCTGCAAATACTTGGAGTCCCTAATTCCAGACAAGCTTCTCGGTACTGGCAGGCGTGGCACCGGGGCTCTCTGACCCCTTCTTTGGGATGGAGAACCTCCATGGTTTCCTCTAGCACTAAAACCTTGGCTCTAAAACCCTGGCTTGTTGGAAGCTACAGCCTCCCAACTGTGTTCACTGAAGGAGTTTTGTAGTTTGGAGCCCCATTATTTACATCCGACTGTATATCTTCTCCTGAGAGCAAAAATGAATTGCAGCTGAAATCATACATTCCCGTACAGGCATGTCTGCCTCTTGTGAAGTCTACAAAACCATGACCCAAATGTACAGTGAGACAGTAAATCCGAGAAGACAGCGCCCGGGAAGCCTAGTCTGAGATAAGAAGGATGGAGAAAGCAGCCCACCATACCCCCCCGGCAGCTTCCCTTGGGGTCCCCCCGAGCCCAAGGGCTGGGGATGCTTTGGGGCGCGGAGGCCAGCTGGTGCCGAGTGACCCCGCTAATGCCAGGAGTCCTCAGACACTGGGAACCGAAGTGTCTATCTGTTCTCCCCAAACCTCATTCTTTCCAGACCCGTGAGGTTAGGCTTATTTCTAAAGAGTGGGGGGAGGAAGACAGAGCGGGTGAAAAAGGGTCTTGCTTACTCTCAGCTAGGAAACTCTGAAACAGGACGTACCTTTCAGACAGGCACTTTCAACATGTATTGATTCCAGCCCATGTTTTATGACTGTGTCATTTATTCTCCCCTCCAGGCCATCCTGCCTGCAGTTGCTCTCTCCACGTGCTGTTAAGGCCTCCCATCGCTTTCCACCCTGCTAGAAAAGGCAACTTTTACACTGGTTTTACACAGCCAAGTACTGGCGTAGGGGTGGCGTCTTCTTTAGGCAGAGCCCTTCTGAGTTGGGGGCTGTGTCGGCACACAGACACCCACACGTAAGTCAGGAATCTCCCAAAACAAGGGCTCCCCTAAGGGAGTATTTGGGGATATGGAGGGCAGGAGGAACCAAGGCCCCTTGCAATATATTTGCAAATTGTGAGCAAGGTATGATTTTTTTGAGGTCTGTCTGGGGCTCAGGATTGTTGTTGGGATGATGTTTGTGAGTAACCTTTGGTCAGCAGATTTTGTGTGTGTGGTGGTGAGCGGAAGGTAGGTACGTGGTGGACGCATGGGATAAAGGTCTTTTCCCTCACTGCATGAGCACCACTGGCAGAAGTAGGTTTCTGGGGCAAACACTCATTTCTCGAGCTCCTAAAGATGATTTCTGTAAATATTTGTTAATGTTTACTTGACAGTTGCAGTCACTCATGTCAGTATGATCCCATCCTAGAATGTTAACTGGAAACAAACACAAAAGTGAGCGCAAGCTCAGCTGATGTGGATACAGTTTTTAATTTTCACGGTCATCATCTTTCACGTAATCATCCAGTTCCGCTGAGAATTCGTGGTGCTCCAGGAGCTTCACTGTCTCTAAGAGTCCTGATTTATTTGTTCTCTGTTAGGAAGTGTATTACCAAAGTCACTGTTGTTTGTGTCTACTGTCTGACACTTCCTACCAAAATCCTGCTTCCAGTTGCTTCTAACTTAATGATTTGGCCTAAAAGCTTCCACGGCAGTTGTTTTCCTCTGGCTGTTCTTTATAATACTAATTTTTTGAAAGTTCACCTGAATCAAATAAGCTGTTTCCAAGAATGTAGCTAAAACTAAGCACATGTTTGATTTCTGCGTGTCAGAAAAAAATCTGACAATGTCTTTTTTTGTAAGTTCTGGTGCACTGTGATGTGGAGCAAGATGGTCAGAGTTGCAGTGGAGCTGGGCTTTGGGTAGGAAATGTGCTTCGTGCCTTTCCTGTGAAAAATTATCTAAGAACAAGCCTTAAGGAGTTGTGGCTCTCAGTTGCTCAGTACCGACAGCTTTGATTTTCACACCTAAACACACTGCAGATTTCCCGTGTTCTGGGCCTATTTCCACCCAGGTCTGAACTCATCCTCCTTGCAGTCGCTGTATTTCCCCGTAGATGGTCCAGCCTTGCTTGGACCCAGGCGAAGTAGGGGAGCACATTGTTCGATGTAACTACAGACACAAGAAAAGCTGTATCAGGGGAAGCATCAGGAGGCTGGGATAAGAAATCTGGACGTGGCAGAAACTTGGTTTGAAGCATGTTGGATTGAACGGGGGCTTAGGACTAGGTGACCAAGATACAAAGGTATCTCATGTTTTAGGGCATCTGCTGGGGCTAACAGCACCTTTGTCTCCGAGCTGCAACAATATGAGTAGTACCCTCAAAACGCAGGCTTAGCTACCTCAGAATGGCTGTTGTGCACTTGGTGGCTCTCGGTCTCGGTTTGCCATCCGTACAGCACGAGCAATAGCGGTGCCTCGTCCCACCGGGCTTGTCGTGGCTCAGGCATCTCTGTGCAACCCCCTGGTACGGCTCGGGATCGAATGCCGTGGGCAGCCCAGAGGACACTGCTGAACAGGGTGTGAGTGAGGATTGCCTTCACCCACCCGACGGTGAGAAGAAAATGGGGAACCGTTCACCGGGGGTAGGGCTCCAGCATATATAACCTGAAGACCCAGGAAGCAAGAAGTACATTAGAAAAGAAATAAGAGGAAAGGCGCGAAAGCCCTTCGGGCGGTGCTCTGGTCCCGGCGTTGGGTGCAATCGTGGTGCCGTGCACGGGGGGGTCCCCCCCCTCCCCGACAGCGGCCGTCCCTCTGTGCCAGCGGAGCCACGGCAAACGTCTTCTCCCACTCAGTCTGTCCCCAGCAAAATTTGGTCGCACAGTGGTTTTATAAAGGAATTTGGTGATGGTGAGAGGTCCACGTCTTGGCCCAGTTCGGTCACCGGCACGTGCAGTGGCCAGACCCCAGTACGCTGTGGGAGGGCAGCTCCCCGGGCATGGGCAGACTTGGGGGGAGGAGAAGTGAACCACAGAGGTGGAAAAGAAAGTAAAGGTCAAATTCTCTTGGCTCATGCAAACCTACTTCTGTTTTGTTTGGGTTTTGCCCTGTTTTGTTTTGTTGTTTCTTTTTCCCTGGTGACAATTCAGTGTGTTTCAAGGTGAACTAGTCCTCAAGTGAAATGAAATCCCCCTTCCCTTCTCCGACCTCGGAGTGCGTAGCGCTCTGAATTACTTGACAAGCACAGTTTACCCTTTGAGCAAGTCACGACTCTGCTTTCGCACGTAAGAGCACACTTCTGTGGCTGTTTTCCTTGCTCGGTACTACCTAATGGATTTTTCTTAATAACTGTCATTGCCCTGCACCTCGCTATTCTCAACTTAAAAGGGAAAACGTAAGTTGCTGGCTGCGAACACTGTTCATTATTCATTTACCAGAGGGATCTTATGCACATTCATCCCATTTCCTCTTAGTGCCTCATTATCAATAAACCTTTGCCTCACTGCTTCTGTAAATCATTTTCAGCCCCTTCCTTTGCAAGCCATGTGCTTGGGCTCTTGCACAAATGTCTCATGAGAGTAATTGGCCAAGTCATATAGTCTCATTTTTACTCCTTGATAAGCTGACAAAACTTCATTAAGATGAGGTTATTGAACGATGCATATATATATTTTTTTGGATGAAGGAAGCATTGCACTTATACCACGAAGCAAGCAGGGTTTCCCAGTGTTTTCCTGAGCACAGCGGCTTGCATCAGTGATTGGTGTCATTCAAAAGACTTGGGTTACCCTGGCTCCCATGGGAAATGTGCACCTTCTCCCTGCTGTGACACGAAGGATGTGGAGACACCCTTCCAGAGATAAAAGTGCATTGAGGTGGGGATTAGATTTTGGGGCTGAGGAGAAATGAGTGAGAGTTTCAAACATCCTTTCCCTCCTCCTCATGGCCCCGACAGAAAGAAACTCAAGGGGTGGGAACACAGCACCCACGATTGACGGGGGGCTCCCATGGGAGGCTGGAGCGGCGCTGGCGGGTCCCCACCGTGGTGGCTGCTCCGCACGGCAAATGCCAGCGGTGGGTGTAGACCCGCAGCCAGACTGGGACAGGCTGGAGGGATCCTACAGAGGCCAAGAGTTTATTAAACTTCAGTTTAACTGGAGCTGAAATATGTGCCTCTAACGCAGGGCAGCAGAGGTTAACGGAGTCCTTTTTTGTAGACGTTTTATGACGCTCTTTGGGGATACATATAAGAAGATCGGGGCGTTCCAAATCACTTAAATAAATATTTGTTTAGACTGTGTAAGGGACAACTGGAGTTTCCAGGCAAGTTGGTCTTAGAGGGATTTTTCTTTCTTTGCCCTTTCTCCCCAGCTATAGCGTAGACATGCTGCGGTTCACGGCCAGGCCACGCAGCCCAGCTCTGCCCCCCCAGTACCTCGAAAGAGCTCTTGTGGTGGGTGAGACCTTGAGGCCGCCGTGCACCCCCTGTACTGCACGGGGGGGCTCATGGGGACTGAGGACATCAGCCCCTGGCTAGCAGGGGTGGCTGCTGCCCTCAGACCCCATTGGGAGTCCAGGCTCCCCCTTCTCCCTCGGCACCAGCATCTCCTCGGCAGGAAAACCCTGCAGGGCTGCAGCACCCCCCCCATCTCGTGACCCAACGGCAGGGAGATTATTTTTTTGCAGCGAGTGACCTGAGCAACGGGGCAAGGAGGAGTGTAGAGGTTGGGGGAAGCAACCTGCCGCCGTCAGGTTTGCTGTCAGTTATTTTGTCTTCCTTCTCAGTTGACATGTTCCCAGGTTTGTTGTGCTGCTTCTTGCTTCAGTTTGTGATTTTTCTGCCCTCCTTCTCTCTGCCAGTAAAAGCTGATGCCAGTCTGTCGCCCAGCCCCAGTGACTGGGAAATGGTGGGTTGGGTAGCCAGAAACCTAATTTCTTTCTGGAATACTTCTAAAAGCCTAGTGCTGGTAGGAACATTAACAAGTCCCAGACCTGGCTGGCCTTGAGTTTTGCAATGTGCAGTCAGAATGGAAATAAGTTTTAGCTGTGCTTCCAACAGCGGGCAGGTTTGGGGAAGGCTGAATGTTTTTCTTCCCTAGTCTGGGCCTTTCTTTACTAATCAGCTGTGTAAAACTGAAGAATGGCAGAGTTATTTTGTTAAAGAACCTGGTCCAAACTTTGGCCCAATGTTCAAACTCAACCCTTTCTGTGGTTCAGTGAGGTTCAGCCAACTTTGGGTGTTTTCTGTTTTTACTCTAGCTTTCCCATCGCTCCTGCTTTCCAATTTCCCAGCAAAAATGTTAGCACCCAGATCCCCCTGAGATGCACTGGACGTGGGTAGCGATGGGGCTGCCGCAGCACCTCATCCAGACCCCGTGTCCCCAGCTCTTCTCCACGGGGGCACCGGGGGTGAGGAGCAGCCGAGGAGCTGTGCCGGGAGGATTTGCTGGGGCTTGTCTGAAGTGCATAACGCTTCCCTTTGGGCGTAAGGGTAGTCCAGGGACACACATATGCTGCAGTGCTTTGCTGGATTAGGGCCGCAGGCTGGCTGCTTCAGCTGGGCAGAGCCCACGCAGACGCCTCTCCGGCCGGTGCCTGCAAGCCTTTTGAAGTTCGTCTGTCACTAATTTGAACCAGGACTCCATAAAGCAGAGGCAGCTGAGCTCTTGCTCAGCTCGTGACAAAATGGCTCTCGTCTCCCTCTGCTCTGAGCCCCTCTGCTCTACCGGTTATTTCAGGTTGCAGCTCCAGCCCCGTTACCAGCAGCACAAAACAGGCAACTGGAAGTCACCTCTGGGAGGCAGCTGAACTTCAGCAATGCATTGCTGCCTCTGCTGCGATGAGGTTGCTTTTGCAGAGCAGACAGAAGAATGCAGAGAGAGACAGACCGATGGACCGACCGACAGCATGAGCACTGTCCGGGCAGGCACAGGCACATAGGATGGGGTGAATCATTCTCCAAGCTGGCAGAGGGGAATTAAACCGTGCCATAGCCAGACATCACAGCAAGGCTCAACTCATTTCAGGCAGTTTTGCCTCACCAGCCTTCCCCACCAGCTGGAAGGAACATTCCCCCCCCGCTCTCCACTAACTAGATCGCTGACTGATATCTGCTGTCACACGTGATGGCTGGCGGTTCCTCGCTCGGCGAGTGGTTAACACGGAGGGCAACACACACTGAGACCGTGGGAGGTTGCACCCGTGCCTCGTGCCTCCCTCTCGCCCCGCCGGAGCGGATGCCCTGCTCACCCCGCGCCCCGACTTGGACAGAAATTGTAGGGGAAATCTCTGGAGGAGATAGCAACTTGTAGTGAAGACACCCTGTTTTGCCTTGCCGTGCTCAGGCAAGCGGTCTTTTCAGCTCCTCGCCAGTGCCCAAAGGGCGTGGGTGAGGTTAAGATGAATACATAAATCTGCATCCGATGGGGAGGCTTACGCGCTTCCTTTCAGAGGGAGAGCTCAGCCCTTAGTCCTGCATCACCCTCATCTGGCTCTCACCTCTAAACAACCCCCAGCGTTTCCCCCGCCGGCCATCGGCCCCAGAGCCCCCCCAGCACTGAGACCTCTCCCTGCCGCGGGCACGGGGCCTGACGGAGCAGGGAGCGGGGCTGAGCCCTGGCTACCTCGAACCCGGTCGTCACGTCACTTGGCTGGAGATAACTTCCCAAACGAGGGAGGAGCAGCCTTGCAACCTTGCCGTATCTAGATTTTTCGAAAGGAAACGCAATCCTGAGAGAACTGGAAGATCCTCCAGGAAGGCCGAGAGGCGGAGGGGGCAGGTGCTCCCCCAGATGCTGACAGCCGGGTAGTGACACTCAGCTCAGATGGGGGTGGGACAGAGACCCAACCTTGGCTCAGCGTGTCAAGGTGTGCAGGAGCCTAGATCGCCTGTCTGTGGAGAAGGAAAGTCTTCAGCAAAGAGCACAGGGACCTGCCTGCTCTGCCTTTCATTTACTCAAGGCTCTGTGGACCATTTGGGACTTAACTCCCAATAAATAGCTACTGGCCTGTCTGTAGGTATGAGTCTACAACTGAGACGATCTCATTCACTACTTTATCCTATATTGGTGATGCTGATTTTTTTTTTTTTTTTTTTTATGAGCTCCCGTGTTTTGTCTTATTCAGTGTTGAGCCTTCAGAGCAGTTAGGTGCTCACATCTGGTTCTGAGGAACTTGAGAAAAGCCAAGACCCTCGGGCAACCACAGCCATGGCAAGACAATGCAGGATTGCTTTGGAAGGGGGAGACTACTTATCCAAAAGGTATCAAATTCTGAGCCAAAAGGAAACTGAAAGCCCTTTCAAGCCCCTTTCTGATCCTCGCCTGCCTCATCCATCTTCCTTGGCAGGCAAGCACTGGGGATCTATCAGTTCAGAGGTACTTAGGTGGCCTTTGGTTCCCATGCACTGGTTTAGGCGGAGACACAAATAGGACATAGCAGAAACCCACAATTATTTCCCAGCTGTTTGTGACATGCCCACAGTGGGAAATAAAAGAGCCTTTTAAAATTACAGTAGCGGGCCCATCTTGACTGTCATACTTTCAAGCAGGCCTTCGCACATAGCCTGGCATGCTGAAAACCCTCAGCGCTGTGCCGGGGCTGCCTGTGGGGGATCTACAGAAGGTCTGGCTGCCACTGAGCTGCACAAAAGTGACTGTCACCTCCCTCCGCTGTCACTTGGAAACCCATCTTGTTGCTGGCCCTGGCGTGGCAGAGCACATCCCCAAGACACTCTGTCATCCCCCGCAGGCACTGAAGCCCCTCAGGTGTCAGAGAGGAGAGACCCAGGTCACGAAGAAATTCATGGTCTCACCAGAGAGAACCAAGACACCCAGCTCCAGAATATTTGACATAAACGATAATCTCCTTTCACATTCAATAGTGAGGAAGCCATGGTAAGCAACAGAGCAGTTGTTTAATTTTCTCCCCGTGGAGGCAATGGCAGTACATTTTCTTACTCTTTTCTTGTATCCTGTTCTGGGAGCCAGAAAGTCAGCTGCAATTACAGCAGGTTCCTAGAAGCATTTTCGTGCCTTCAAAATTTGCTAGTCAGCTCTTTCATGCTGTTCAAATGAGTGTGCCACATGAAGAAGGACTTGAGGCATAAACTGTCCATTTTTACTCTAGCCACAGCTTCTATGTGGAGTTTTCAGAATTGATTTGTTTATATAAAAGCCAGTTTTGTTAGTGTCCTTTAAATAACATCAAAGAGGAGCGAGCAGCACGTGTTGCATTTGTACAGGCGATGCTGAGCTCTCCCCAAGTAGCCACAGGGTGTGTGAATTCAGCTAATCAGACAATAAAGCAATATGTGCCCTCGAAAGCAGATGTTTGCACTGGGAAAAAAAAAAAAAAGAAAAAAAAAAAAAGGAAAAAAAGCAAGTTTGGAAAAAAAAGCAAGATGAACAGCAACTTGCACAAACACATACACACACACACACACACACACACACGTTCCCCAGGCTCGCTGTGATGTAAACGTCTCAGCAGCACTAGAGTTAATGTTTATCAAGCTGTCTGTCCCCAAACCCACGCAGAGATTTGCTCCAGGAGAATGAAACCAGCCGGGCACAAGAGGGTTTAACTGCAGCCAGGGCTCAGATGGTTTTGACTCCTAGGGAAGCATCTCTGAGGCACATAGACTGGAGACAGAGACAGTGACTTAAGTTATCTGCTGGCTGCAGGGCCACCGAGAGCCTATGGACCTGCCGGCGCTGCGTGGCACCTTTGGCACCGTCCCCAGACTGCCTTTCAGGAACAGAAGGAGTTTTGGAGACCTTTCTGATCCAGGCCTTAAGGTTGCTCTGCTCAGAAAAATAAGTCTCTTCTCGAAGAGAGGAGCCCGAGGTGTGGTCTGAAGGAGCACAGTAGAAAGAAACCCCCATCCCCCCCCCCCATCATCCTTCCACAAGTAGGTTTTTCAGCAGGAATTTGCTCTGTCTGTAATTAGCTCCCCAAGGTGGCCAGGTACTTCACAGCTATTTTCAGTCTGCGGGTTTCAGTCCATCCCCTCTTTGCTGTAGAGCCTCAGGAGGCTTCAGGCAGCAGGGCAGCAGCTTTGCCCGGGCTCGGCAGGGGTGGGTGGTGTCCGGGCAGAGGAGCACATCCATGCCACGGCCTCCTCAGCACACGGGGAGGTCCGTGCGTGCCATGCCATGAGCAGAGGAGCTGCCCAGAGCCTGTCCCAGCCTTCCTTCGGGCTCGGTAGGAGCAACCAAGTGAGCTCCTTGGCTGGGATAAATGGACAGAACATGCTTTCATACAGGAACCATCCCCGCTTTCTGCAAACTTAAGGGTCAGAAAGGGCTGGTCACAAGGTGATGTGTTCATCCTTACCCAGGACTGAAATGGAGATGCTCCAACCAGCTCGTGCAAGGTTAACTGCAGCTTCCAGAACAATTCCAAAGGCTTGTGTCTTAAGGAGCCTCCTACCACCTGCATTTAAGAGATGAATGCTACCCAGATTTACACGTCAGTTGGGCCCTAGAGTGAAGATTACGTATCTGATCATTGCTCACAAAATCAGTGATGCCACATTCAGCTAAAAAAATGTGAGTCTTCATCTTTAAGCTCTTCTCTACATCTGCGGACTGCAAGAGCGCTGACTCCCTGAACAGAAATAAACCTGAAGATTTGGGCCTTTATATGTCTAAAATCCATCTGCTCCGCTTTATACTATATAACCCAAAACGTGGATTTTTTTTTTTTTTTTTTTTCACATGGTAGCCTTGTGCTGACTTCTAGACTGCAATGACAGACAGGAGGCAGAAGGCTGCAACAGACAACTTGGGAACAAGTATAATGGCTTCAGCATGTGTTAAGGCAAGATCACAAGGACTGGATAAGGTTACTACGGCCGGCCAAGTCCTGGAGGTGTCCTGGCTGGGCTGTGGTGTAAATCTGCCTCCATAAGAAATATAGAATACACTGCCCAAACCCTATCTAGGCAAAATTTTAGCACTGGTATTTAAGC
This sequence comes from Tyto alba, assembly GCF_018691265.1. Taxonomy (NCBI): domain Eukaryota; kingdom Metazoa; phylum Chordata; class Aves; order Strigiformes; family Tytonidae; genus Tyto; species Tyto alba. The sequence goes on along the minus strand of NW_024881280.1, from coordinate 4,253,305 downwards.
AAGAGTTGAGAGAATGACATTAAGAGCCAGAACTGGATTTAAAAAGTCATCTTAAACATCTGCACTAGAGGTTTGTGTTTTTTGCTTTATTTTTTTTTTTTTAAAAAAAAAGCATCGTCATTATGAAAAGTAAGAGCCAGCTCACGCCTGTGCAGGCAGGGAGAGAGGCATCATGAAGTGGCCAGTGCAGGAGGCCACAGGGAGCTGGGGATGGGCAGGGGAAGAAAAACCCCCGTGCCCACGCCTGGGCAGCAAGGCAGAGGCCCCTACACCACTTAGTGCGGGAGCAGAGCGGCAGCTTGGTGCAGCCGCACGCTGCCCGTGCCTCTTCGCCTGGAGGAAACAGCAAACAGCCCTGTGCTGGCCGTGGCCCTGGGTTTTGCTGGCCACGGAGCTGTCTTGGAACCTCGTGGGCTGTGGGGACGCGGCCGCAGGACCTGTGTCTGTCAGGAAGGAGCTGCGGCTTGTCACGCGTGCGCTGCGCAAAGGCGACCTGTCAGCTCCAGTTGGGCCCTAAGTTGCGTATTTGACATGTCCCACTCTCCACTGCCAAGTGAATGCCCCCCGGCTGACTTTGCACCACATTAAATTTCACGGATAAGCTTGTCCGTGGCAAAGCTTTTGCTTCATCACTCTCCTGAAATAGCACGCTTTAGGACCAAAACAGATACGAGCTGTGAAGCCAAACATTGTGACGGGATGGTTAAAGTGGCCGGTGCCTCCAGGAAGGTGTCAGCAGAGCAGCATGATGCCTGCCCGTCCCCGGGGCTCCCCCCGTGGCCACGTTCACGTCTCCTGCACCCCCCTTCCTCCTCCGTGGGGTTCCCAGGACAGACGTGGTGGGATTGGAAAGGTGTATCCCCCCCAGGTGAGCTGAGGATGCAGGCAGCCCTCCTGCCCAAAAGGGAGGGAGCAGCGGGATGCTCGGGGCCCACGTGTCCTTTGGCAGCAGACACAGGGTGACTCAGGGAAGGTCTTGGAAGTGCTGATGGTCTAGCAGGGAGCCAAGGCTCTGGGAGAGCAGGGTCTAAGCATGGGAAGCTAGAAAATATTCTCCTTCTACTGCTCTGAGGGCAAGGACGAAGTCGTGAGCGGTGAAGGAGGCACCCAGCAGTCCTGTTGGGCTTGTAAGGCTGCAACGATGCTCACATTACCTCCTTGTCATGGAGATCTTCACAATATGTAACTCAAGGTCTCTCTAGGTTTGATTAGAAACAGACACCCCAAACTTTGCACTGAAACTTTGAGGCCATCTCCAGTTACAGGAAATCTGGGCATATCCATATGCAGATGTATGCAATTTGTTTCACTTCGGCAGTTAGCGTGGCTGTTTTGAGGTCAGGGAGCCCGTTTCTAGGGAATGAGAGCTCCTCCTTGGGATGCTCAGCCGAGGGCGGATGCACGCCACCCTCCCCCGAAGCCTCCTGCCCTCCCTCCCGCCGTTGCTGCCCCTCTCACAGAGCCAGCTCATCCCTCCCGGTGCCCGCAGGGGCTGGGGGGAAAGGAGCCCGTGTCTGCTGCAGTGCGGGAGCGTGCGAGCGGCGCGGCCGAGACAGCGAGGAGGGGTCCGGGCTGGCAGCGGGTCGCTCGCTCGCTGGGGCTGGTGGCATGGGACGGAGAGAACCATCGCTGCTGAAAGCCCGGCTCCCGGCTGCAGTTCGAGCGAGGCAGGCGAGGAAATTCCATCAGGGCCGGAGCTTTTCTGTGAGCTTGTGTGGGGTTGTGCAGACCCTTCCCCAGCCAGCCGGAGCCGGTAAGAAACAGCAGAGAAGTTCCCAAGGAAAGGCCTCGGGTCTTGTGCTTGCTGCTGGGGACCTGGGAGTTAGGGAAGCAGCCAGCACAAAAGGCACGGGGGAAAATGTATTGAGCTCCCTGACATCGTAAATAATAAAAAAAAAAAAAAAGAAAGGAGGAAAAAATTTCTTGGCATACTTTTATTTATTTATTAGTCAATCTCTACTGACTCTCACAGGCGGTAGCCCATTGTTGCAGACTTTCCGGACTGCTGTTATCACTAGTTTTGAAAATAAATAATACCCTGGCCGTATCATATGGCTTACCCGGGCTGCGGGGCAGGGCACTGCCCCAGCCCGTTTTGGACGGGTCCGTGCCCCGGGAGCGGCAGAGGCGGTCAGCCGGCCGGAGGGCGTGGGTACAGAGAGGAGGCAGGGTGGCAGCCGCTGGCCTGGGCACTGGTCCCCGTGCCCAGGGAACAAAAACCTTGGCAAAATGTTCCTGAGGATCAAAGCGATGGGAGTTGAGATAGAGACCATCAGGCTTTGCTGGGCTTTACAGGGAGCTCCTCAAAAGGCTGAGGGAGGAGCGTTAGAGAAAGCAATAACTCCATAAACACGGTGGGGTGGTAGTGGCAGATAGCTCCTGCGTCGCCGGTGCCTTCAGCCCAGGTCTGCCTTCCGCTCCCCTGTACTAACGGGACAATTTTTTTTCTCAAATCCCTTTCACAGCTCATCCTCCCAAACTTAAACCTGGGCTTTCCCTGCCCTCATGCCCGAGGGTGACAGCTACATTTCATCCTCCTGCTTTCATCCCAGTCACCTCCATGCAGTCCTTCGGCTGCGAGAGTGAGAAAAGGGCGAGGATACTGGTGGGCTTTTGGCTGTGAAGCCATGGCAGAGGCATTCTCAGAAGGGCTAAGCTGTAAATATACAGTGAATTAGGTGGAAGGATGTTGTAACGAGGGACGAGTGCTGGAAAAAATGGGGATTTCCAAAGACATGGGTTAAAATGCCTGAGCTGGTGTTAATAACCCTGGATATGACACTTCTGGGGACAAGCTCCCTGTGGGGACATCACTCAGTGGTGGAGCTGTTTCCCAGAAAGACTGATCCTGGACTGAGAACATTTAAAAATAGGCTAATGTGAATTTATATATATATATATATATATATATAAAAAAAAGCATTAGCCAGTTGGCATGTTCTCGGCGTGGTAAGAAGAGCACGGATAGGAAATACCACTGCACCCTTTCCTTCCCAGACCTTTAGGAGCTGAGCGCAGTGGCTCAGGGTTAAGCCCTGCAGTAGGGATACCATGGTTTTTGTCCAGAGATCCCACTCAGGACTGTGGGCAGGAGTGACACTGGCCTGTGCAGCATATGCCGGGTGGGTCAGTCGCTCACACAAATCCCTCTTTTTCTGGTCTGGGGACACGGAGCTCGGCAGAGCAGTGGCAGTGGGCAAGCAAGAGCCACGGCCACTTGCCGTGGGTCCCCAGCAGTGTCCTGCTGGCGTGGCAGCACTCTTGGTAAGGAAGGGGACACCACTGTCACCGGAGGCAGGAGGTGGGCAGGAGAGGACGCCCCATCACAACACCTTTACCTGTGCTTGAGGATACATACACCCGGTTACAGAAGCTCAAAGGTGGTTTTACTCACAGCTCTTAAGCCTTAGAGAGGAACCAGCTCACTGCAGTGGCTGAAAGATCCACCTCCTGCTTCGCCATACTGCCCTTGTACCTCGTGGCCTGCTAATTATTAATTGCTCAGGGCAGTCACGCAAGAACAGCCTCCTTAGGCTGCTGTCAGACTCCTCTCATTTTTCCCTGCCCCGCACACAGGTTGGGGTGTCTCACACCAGCCTCTTCCGTGGCACTAAGCGCCGGTCATAGCCCCCGTGCCGAAAGCAGCGCAAGTCCTGGCGGAAGGCTGCGGGGGTGACGGTGGGGTGTCAGTCAGGAACACCTCTGCTGACACCCCAGCGTCGCCTGGGGATGCACGAGCAGCCACCAGGACCCCACCGAGCACCACGCGTGGCTGCGTGGCTTTCTACCGTGTGGCGCGTGCCCCTGGTTCTCTGCCATGTCTTGTTCAGCAGGGGAGCACAGAGGGGCTGGTGACCGGGGACAATCCTCCGAGTCCTGGGTTTGGGCCCCTCTGTGCTCAGAGACTGAATCTGGTGGTTTTCCTGCACCCAGGGCAGCCTTCTGCCTCGCCTCCCTCCTCTGCCTCTGCCCAGGGCGGTGCCACCCTGTGTTCAGGGCCCGCTGCCCAACTTTAATAGGTTGAACTAATCAATTGGTTGAAAATTTTACATCTATTTCCTTCTCTCTCTCTCTCTCTCTCTCCCCCTGCCCAAACCTGCCCTCCTCTTCCCCACCCAAATAGGTAAGGAGAGCAGCTTGGGAGAAGCCGACTTGCAGCCGAGCTCTGACCCTTCGGGAATGGACAGCAGCTACCTCAGCGTGAAGGAGGCCGGGGTGAAAGTGTCCCAAGACAGGGCCAGCACGGACCTCCCCAGCCCCATGGACAAGGCCGACTCAGAGAGCAACAAGGGCAAAAAGCGGAGGAACCGCACCACCTTCACTAGTTACCAGCTGGAGGAGCTGGAGAAGGTCTTCCAGAAGACCCACTACCCCGACGTCTATGCCAGGGAGCAGCTAGCCATGAGGACAGACCTCACCGAGGCTCGTGTACAGGTAACGGGGGAGGGCCTGGGGCTGGGCGACGGGTGGGCGAGCCGCAGGCAAGTCCCCCCCTCTCTGGGGGGTGGAACCACGAGCCCCAAGAATGTGTTGTCCCTTGCTGGCAGGCAGCCGAGCCCTAGCCAGAGCCCGGGAACACCGTTGCAACCGGGACGGGATGGGGCTGGCCAGCCACATCTGACGCTGGTGCCAGGTCCTTTATTTGGGCTGGTGGCCTCAGCTCCAGTGTCAACAGAATCACCTCTTGTCCTTGAGGTAACGGGGCAGCCGGCCGGTAAGCCTCACCGTCACCCTAAACAAAGCCATTATAAAAATTACTTTCTTCAGGAGACTCAGCAGGGGATACAGGTTTAGTCTGGGTGGGAGCAAGCTTCCTCACAGTACAGGCTCCTTCTGGCAAGGTGGCGCTGCAAAAGTGACCTGGATGCTCAGTACCAGCGAGCACGGGGTGACACAGGGGAGGCAGCTCTTGTTGCCTGCTGGGCTAAGCAGGCACGGAGACTGCGCGGGGCTTGGTGATCTGAATCCAAAAGGTGCTCCAGCCACCTGGAGAGGAGCGGGAGAGTCAAACAGCCGCCCTGCGATCTCACCCGCCTGCACCCAGACGGGTGCCGGCTCCCATCAGCTGGCTCCCCTGAACTAACCTGGGGCTCCAGCAGAGCCAAACCCCACACCGAAGGAGCGAATGGTCCTCTGAGTGTTGCCGTCTCCTCCGAGTCAAGGTCAAACCGAGCGCAGAAGCGTCTGCGAAAAGGAGCACCATCGCTTGGAGCGGACGTGCGGGCGGAGCTCACGCCTTGACGGCCACCGAAGGTCCCGCTGAAACTTAAGCTCTCGTTCTCCAGCCCAGCTCATCCTGGGACTGCTGCCTGCAGGCATTTATCAGCTCACCACCTGCACAACCTGCAACACCATCAAGAAGAGCTGGCCCGTGGGGACATCTGATTGTATCTCTTACACCAGGAAGATCCCCAGGCCGCCCGACTTGCCCTTAACCTTTACAAGTAGTTGTTGCAAACAGTCGAAGGAGTCACGCCAGCATCCTTGCATAAGCCCATTTTAGTCTGTACGCATACTTCCAGTTTCAACTAGCTGCAGGATTTTTCCTTCCTGCTTGCCTAAATCGGTTTGCAGGGCTGGTGTGCTGTTCTCCCCCACAGCTGTTTCTCTTCAGGCCAGATACGGCTGCATTTCAGTAGAAAGCAGCGCGATTCCCGTCGGTCCCGCACGTAGCATGTCGAGCACTGTGGGGTGGGCAGAGGAAGGCAGCACTACAAACACCAGCTCTTTATTTCTGCCACTGGATGCAGCCCTTGATTTCCCAGGGCTGTATCACAAGCGCTGATGGGGTCTCCTGGGAGGCCAAGCGCAGCATCAGGTTACTGACTGCCCGGTGCACGAAATCCCTTTCGCTCAGGAACGAGAATGAGGTGCTGGAGGGTGGCGAGCTCATCCTGCTCGCCTCTGAGCCAGGGGGCACAGGTGGCACGTCCCAGTTAGCGTGCAGGGCCAGCTCGCAGAGCCAGGGCATGCATGCCCCACGTTCAGTACACACGCCCCACAATCTCAGGGTTGCGGTTTTTTCCCCCCCGCTTCACCACTGGGTACCACTGCTGCCAAGGGCAGAAGCATCTCAGGCAGCCAGGAGGAAATCTGGCAGAGGGAGGGGGGCAGCCTAGGGGTTTCATGTCGCCCTGTGATAAGCACACCAGCAGCCCGCTGGGCTTCTCAGGAGGGAGGATTTTGGGGGCCAGGGCCTTAGTGAATCACCTTAGCGCCTGTCTCCAGCTCTGGGTTGTGTTATAGCTTGTTTAGGCTTGGCTTTGGCCTCCCACCCCTCTGGGCACCTCTGCTCAGCCGAAGAGCGGGCACGGGGAGGGGGCAGCAGCCCAGGAGACCGATGGCAAAGCAAACACCTACTGCAAGGACCAAGGGCCCAACGAGGGCAGAAATCACAAATTATCCACGAGCCACTTCTTTCCTCCTGCAAGCCAAACAGCCGCTATGGACTCAGACACCCTCCGCCGAGCTGGCTGCCGTGTGGGGGGAGTCTGGGCAGCCCCGTGGGCTTTGAGGGGAGCTCAACAGTCCTTTTCCCAAGGAAGGGATGGCGAGTGTCCTGGGTTAATCTCACAGAGGCCCGCTTCAGCTGCCTGCAAGGCTGAACTAAGCAAAGCGGCACGGCAGGGAGGAGAGGTGAGGCGAGGAGCCCGGCGGGTTTGAGGTGTGATGCTCCCTCCCACGGCTGAGCCAGCTTTTGGCTGGAGGTCATCCCCTCGGGCCAGGCTCAGCTCCCCGGGGAGCACAACCAGCCACCACCACGCTGCAGGCGAGAGCAGATGCGGAGCCCAGTTGGGCAAGCAGCAGCTCTGGCTTTTTTTTTCTTTTTTTTTTTTTTTTTTTCCCCATCCCTTTCCCATGCTCACGCTTCATAAGTGAAATAGCTGCCAGAGCTCTCGGTGCCTGGAGAAGAGCTCGTGCCAGCAGCGGGCATGGGGCGGGCTGTGCCGCCTGCGGAGCCATGGCATCCCGCAGCCTGGCCCCTCTCCTGCTCCATTTTTCTGCCTGCTTTGGTTTCCAGCTGTCAGTGCCGGTGTCCGGCAATGTCAAAGCTAATTCCCCTTGCGTTTCAATGCAACGTTTTCCCTGCCTGCCTCCCCTACCCCCCCAAAAAAACTGGTCCCTCGTCACCAAGCACTGTTAAGCTGCTGCCCGTCCCTGTTTTCTGAGGCGGGAGCCGTGCATAAGCCCCGCGCAGAGGCAGAGCCACCCAGCCAGCGAGAGCCTGCTAGGGCTCAGAAACAAACCTGCAAGGCTGTGCAGCGGGCGCTGTTTTCTTGTAGGTCCTGCACAGCGTGCATCTCCCAGTCTTTTCTCCTCCTCTTCCATGCCTGGGGCTGCAGAGCTCCAGAAAGAGCTCCTGCTGCTTGGTACCTGAGCTTCTTCCAGCCCACCCTGGGCTGCAGCAGATCTCTGAGGCGGTGGCACTAGAGAAACACGGTAGACACACACACGTGGGTCCTTCCCTTTGCGTGCACACACGCACCTACACATCCCCAGCCCCCCACCAGCCTGGCCCCGGCTGCTCATCTCTCTTGGGCTGTGAGTATCTCTGCCTCCTGGCCTGCCCTGGGCAGAGGAGAAAGAGATGGGGCTGGAAGGAAGCTTTGCACCCAGGGAATATAACCCCTCGGCCAGCCCCCCTCAGCGCCAGCCTTATGATTGCTGGGACTGTTAATGAAATGTTTTCGGCAGTGACCCTGTGATGCGGCGGGGGCTTGAAAGTGAGAGGGAGATGTCAAACTCCACTGTAGCGAAATCACCGCCTTGGAAAAAAAAGAGGAAAAAAAAAAAAAAAAAAAAAAAAAAGCAAAGCAAAGCAAGAAGTAATATATCTTGATCCCTTTTCCCCCATAAAACCCTGGGAGGCTGGTGGAAGGAGCGGAAAGACTGAGCTAAGCCTGCAGGAAATTAAACATGAAATGAAAACAAGCTCGAGTTATTCAATTCTCTCATCCCAGGCTCCAATTTCCCATTCCAGGCCACTGATAAAATGGTGTCCAGTTTCAGCGCTCAAGGATGAATTCTGGCTCTGTTCTTGCAGGCTGGAAAGCAAAGGGCCGGTGCCCATCTCCAGGAAGAGAGCAGACGGGCTGGCCTTTCACAGAGGGATGGGGTGCTGGAGGCAGAGAGGCAGATGGACAGACGGAGGCTGAGCTGGGGGAGGAGGGCAGCGGGGCTGGAGGACAGGGACGGGGAGAAGGGGTGCTGCGAGGCTGCCGGGGGAGCGCAAGGGGCTTGACGGCGGCGGGCGGCTCTTTGCATCAGGGCAGTGATGCAGCAAAAAGTGTGTGTGTGGGGGGGGGCTTGAGCACAGGGTGTGGGGCAGCAGGCTGGAGCTGGCCCTGTGGTGGCCACCAGCCCACCCACCCGTGGCCTGTGCGGGGTACGTGGGGCTCGGTGGCGGGGGCAGCACCGGCTGGGCTGTCCCCAGCCCCTCCATCCCCTCCCCTGCGGCACGTCAGCTGTGTGTGCATATGGATTTAGGTACCAGCATATGGCTGAATGTTTATGGAGACATGAAACATTTTCTGTTCTGTAGATTTTTATAGGGCTGATTTGGTACCTCGGGGCTTATCAAAGCATTGGCTGCGGGAGTCAGATACATGACATTACCCTACACTCCCACCCTAATTGTAAACACTGAGCTGCAGCCCACAGCGACTGCTCATCCCTGCATGAAGCACCCCGTCCTGACCCCAGAGGACACGCTGCACCGACCGCTGCGACCTCCGCTGTCACATCCCCGTCCCACAGCAGCCTCTCCTGACAAAAGGTGACAGGCAATGAAAGGAAAATGGGCTTTTGCTGGGTTTTAGATTTGCTTTTTAAAAGCAGGTGTCTGATAAGGTTGAGGAAATACTTAGGATTAGTCGGGGTTTTTTTGCTGACATCTTCACATTCTATGTTGCCCTGCCTGCCCTGCTTTCCCTGTGGAGGCCTGGAGAAACCCAGCTGGAAGACACCAAACAGCCTGAAAGGACTTGGGCCAGAGGAGAAAGGAGAACTTTACAAAGCGGTCCAAACCTTGTCGCAAGCGTTTTGGAGCAGTGGCTCACCGCCAGCCCTCGGAGCATCTCCAGAGCCCCCGGCACCAGCAATTGGACTGAAGCTGCTCTTCTTTTTCAGCCTAACGGCGAGGGTTTGCCACAGCCTCCCGGCCCACCAGCCACGTGGGGCTTGCAATTCGGGACCTTTTGCTCTGTCAGCGCCAGTTCAAGCCAACGCACGAGCAGCAAAGCAAACCCCCCCCCCCCCCCCCCGTGCCGGCCACCCCGCTCCGCCTCGGCCGGCCCCGGGAAACCTCCCCGGGGGCTCCGGCAGCCCGGCTGCCGCGGTGTCCCCGGGGATGCCGAGCGTACACGCGGATGGTTTTGGGGTGAGGCTGTGGGGCGGGATGCTCGGGCAGGTGTGCGGGCAGGCCGGTCGGTGCCGTCGCCGGGCAGGGGAACGGCCGCATATGCCTGGCATATGTTCCGCCCCGGCCTCGCCGCGCAGCCAGAGCTCTGCTCCTTACCTGCTCCGCACCCCTCTGTGCACAGCGGGGCCTCCTCCGCCCGCGGAGGAACCGGGTCACCACCGCTAACTTTGAATCTGTAGATCAAAGCGGCCCGAGCCGGGCCAGCCCTGGGACTGGCCTGCAGCTGGGCTGGAGCGGCCGTGCCAAGTCGAGGTAGAAGAAAAGCAGACAGATGCCTGGGGCATCAAACCTGAGCCAGGAGGACGCTCTCCATGTGCAGCCTGTGCTCAGCTGGGATCATGTTAGGCCTTTTCTGTTGGTGCTTTTTGCACCTGCTGAAAATCCTCGTAAGGTTTTTTGATTTGGGGGTAGCGGTGGGGTGGGGAGGGGGGGCGAGTCACCTTGGCTGCCCACTCGTGCCATGGGGCTTGGCCGTGGTGGGGAGCTGCGAGGGACAGGCACCGGCCTGCCTAAAAGGCGGCGGGGAGAACTGAAGCAGGAGGACCTGAAATTACTTTTCCAGGACAAGCAAGAAGGTCAGCTCAGACCGAAACCCACAGACCCTCCAGCCTGTTTGTCTCCCAGTAGCAGCTTTGCCGGCACAGGCTGCAAATGCCACCTCTCTCCTGTTCCACCCAACAACCCCCCCCCCCACCCAAAAGCCAGCCTGCCACCCCACCCTGTACCAAGTGCCCGGCTCACCCCGCTATCCTCCCAAGACTTGAGCTTCCCACCCAGATCCCAGTTTCCCCAGCTGCCCACGGGCAGGACCAAGCTATTCATTAGTGATGCCCCCCCCCCCCCCCCCCCAGCAAGTCACAGTGTAAAACTCGAAGCAGAGCGGAGCGGCTCCAGGACTGCTCCTTTCATGCACTGGCGTGACCTGCACAACCCAGCCCCTGGTGATCGCCTGCATCTCTCAGTGCCTTCAAAGCGGCTCTTGATTGATGTGTTTCCCTGACTCACAAGCTTCAAGAGGCTTTGAAGACACTGGGCCAGGCTCTGATCTCTCTTAGGCCGATGCAAATCAGGAGCAATGGTGCTGACAACAGTGCAATAATCCACACTGATGTCAAGCCAGTAAAAATAAGAGCAGAAGCAGAGTTTTGGTCTTTCCCCTGCCTTGAAGGCATCTGAGCAGCACTGTGAAGCAGAGCTGCAAACCCTGCAAAGAAAACTCGGTGTAAAGCAAAGGGCACGCAACGCTGTACAAGGGCACTTGTCCTTTCCTGCAGCTAAGGAGGGAAGGGCTGTTAAAGCTTTTCTAAATTTTTTTTTTTCGCAGTTCAGAAAAATAAGACTGAGAGTTCAGTGAGAAGTGCAAGCTCTCGGCCAAGGGCATCATCATAGCCAGGATTAGGCTCGGGGAAAGCCCCAGCACTGCTGCTTTCAGCCTGGCAGCTGAAACACCTCTAGTCTGAGACCGGCTGACGGCACGAGAGTTGCAGGCAGCACCTGGGTAACACCGATTTAGGGGTGTGGGGAAGATCGGCTATCCCCGGGCATCACCCAGACACACACCCCCCCCCCTCCACCCAGGGATGAGGGGCAGGACCACCGCTGCCTCGCAGGGCTTGCGGCCGGGCTCCGCTGCCAGCAGCTCCCCTTGTTCACAGCCCCCCTGTCGCCCTCTCCCCAGGTGTGGTTTCAGAACCGGCGAGCAAAATGGCGCAAGCGGGAGAGGTTCGGGCAGATGCAGCAGGTCCGCACCCACTTCTCCACCGCCTACGAGCTGCCTCTGCTCACCCGTGCTGAGAACTACGCCCAGGTGAGTGCATCGCCCCCCCCCCCACCTTGGTCTGTCAGTCCCAGCGCCTGTCGGACACACCGCCTCTGCTCCCAGCCCCTCCCTAAGCGATGCTTCGCTTCTCGGGTTCATCCACCAGCCCTCAGGCGAGGCTGCCGGAGCGCCGGGGCTGTATCACCATGCACCGAAGGGCCAGGAATTATTTAGCTGGGTGTCCTGCCCGGCTCCCTCCTGCCCTGGCCTGGAGCAGCTGTCTCTAAAGCGGGCACCAAGCCCAGCCCCCAGGGATGTCGTGCAGCCACCCTTCGGGCCCAGGTCACTGCTGTCCTCCTCCCATCGCATGTGCTGCTGCCCACTGATTTCCCAGTGGTTTGGAAAAGGGTCAAAAAAAAAGAGGGCTATTTCATGCCTAAAACCCAGCAGTTCCCAGGAAGGCCTCTCGTTGCCATGCCTAGGTTTCCGTGCCCCTTCTTTAGGCGGTTGGACAAAAGCATTTTTCCCTGGGCAGATTCCCACCGCAGTCTCCCAGCGCTGGGCTGTGGTGCCCGCAGCGCACTCGGTGACGTCTGGGGACGCTCCCCACGGGACTTGTGGGTTTGTGCTCTGAAGGCGGGGTGGCAGCAGCCTTGTTGGAGTATCTGGGGCTGCTCCCAGGGCCTGTTGAAAACGTTCCTGCCCTGGCCCAGGAGGCAGGTGACAGCCACCTCCCCGCCTTAGATTCCTGTCCGGGAAAAACCTGTCACCACAGCAGCCACCCGAGTTTTGGGCCAGCCCCCATTTCTCAACACTGCCTTCAGACCATGACAGGGCAGACGGGCTCTGCCCCTGCAAAGCACTCCCTCCACCCTGCCCGCTCCTTTTCCCGCCGCCCAGAATTTGCTCGAGGATGCGGTTGTGCAGGCGTGATGCTCTGAACCCGACTTGTCCTCCCAGATGGGCTGGGAGCCCTCCCCGCCCCGGCTGTCAGCTCCCTCCCCAGCCAGCGCCGCACCAGAGCTCCCCCGCAGCCAAGCCAAGAGCATTTGACCTCTCTCCTCCTTGGCGTCTCCCCTGAACTGAACAAGGAGCCCTTATGAAACAGCCGAGAGATGCCAAAGCAGCTTTTCAAGCAGAGGACACCCTCAGCAGCCTTTTCAGCACTCCTTTCTCTTGCCTTTGTAACTTATACTGCTCCCTCCCTCCATACTGCCCTCCTCTCCCAGCCCTAAAGATCAAAAAAAAAAAAAATGAAAAGCGATTTGCAGGAGGTAAGAGATCAGAGAGGGCCCAAGGGTGAGCGGTGAAATGGGGCGGTGGGATGAAGGGCCCTTTGCCCTCTCGGCTCCAGCCAGCCGCTCAGCTCCTCCCCACGTTCATCCTGCGTGCCCCCTGTCCCCGGCCCTGGCTGCAGCACACCTACTCCCGCTGGAAAATACTGAGCCCCTCTGCTCCCTCCTCTCTTCTTCTGCAATATTGTTTTGTGAGTGATGCTGCAGGAGCCCACACGGCTGCTCGCGGCGGCCCCGCGGGGCTCTGCTCCGCAGCAGGGCGGGCGATGCTTCCTCGACGGGCAGCGAGCCCCACGGGGGAGAGGGGCAGGGAAACTGCCTGTGCTGGGGGGGCTGCGGGCAGCCCAGATCAACCGGGCATGTCCGTGTGGTACGGAAAAGCCCTTGCCTAGGCCAAGCTGCGCCGAGCTGGGGCAGGACAGTGGATGGGCAGTCTCGCAGCACCCCTTTCTGCTTGGTCCCTCTGTGGTTGGTAGGCCCACAGAAACACTGTGGGTGGCACCAGGTTGTCTGTGCCGTGAGCATCCCAGCTCCAAAAAGCACTTGTGGTGCCAAAGAGAGAAAAGGTTGGGAGGGGGAACAGAGAGACACGATGGCAGAGGAGGGGCACAGGCCTGCTCCCCTGTGAGGTAGTCCCCCGCACTCCTTGCCCCTGGCCGGGCTGGCACGCAGATTTGGGAGCGGACTCGCTGGCTCCGAGGGGGTGGGTGCAGATGTGGGGACCAGCATACCGCACCCCACCCCACCAGCTGCCCCTCAAGCAGCAGGGGCTGGGGACAAGCTGTATCCCCCTTCCCAGGCCAGCCGCCGGCTGCATCCCTGATGCTTCTTTTCCCCCCACCCCCTCCCCGCCTCCCACCCAGATCCAGAACCCCTCCTGGATCGGCAACAACGGAGCTGCCTCCCCCGTGCCCGCCTGCGTCGTGCCCTGCGAGACGGTGCCCTCCTGCATGTCCCCCCATGCTCATCCCCACGCGGCCGGCGGCGTCTCCGAGTTCCTCGGCGTCTCCGGCCCCGGCAGCCACGTGGGACAGACTCACATGGGCGGCCTCTTCAGCACGGCCGGGATGAGCCCCGGCCTCAACGGCTACGAGCTGAACAGCGAGCCGGACCGCAAGACCTCCAGCATCGCTGCCCTGAGGATGAAAGCGAAGGAGCACAGCGCCGCGATCTCCTGGGCGACATGACAGGGTTGCAGCCCCGCGCCCACGAGACACGGAGAAGAGCACATGGGGACAGCCGAATAAATCCATCCGCTTGGACTCCAGACAGCAGTTGCCTCCTCGGGGATCTGAATGCAGCACTTTTAGCTACCCTAGGCATATAAAGTACATATGTTAACGTAAGTGGAGCGTTTCCAGCATGAACACGGCAGCTCCTGGCTTCCTGGGATCAGGCAGGGAGAGGGAGGCTGTGGAGCAGCACCTCTTCCAGTGAGAACTGGGTTGGGAGGATGCGGCCCCTCTCACCGCCACCTCCCCAGTAACCTGGGCATTTTTTTCTCCCTGCTCCTTTTTCTGACACCAGATCTGCCTTTCCAAAGAGCAAGAGCCCGCTGGCATTTCAGTGGCTTCTCCCATCCCGCCACCCCCCTCCCATACACACACATACTGCTTCCCCTCCTGATTTGCCGACAGTGTTGCTCAGATCCGTTCTGCCCCGGGGCAGGGGACTGGATGGGGACTCTGGCACCAGCAAAGAGGCACCTCTCAGGCTGCTCCCATCCTCTTAGCGGGAGCCACAACTTCCCACAGCTGAGCGGGGAACGCAGCTGGGAAGATCCCCGAGGCTAGAAAGAAGGCAGCGTTAGCCCACCTCCTTCCACCCTGCTCCCTCTCCAGCTTGCAGTCCGAGATGAAGCACAGAGCCGCAGAGGCCTCCTGCGGAGGGGATGCCTCTCTTCCCAACACGGCACGGGGCTACCACACTGGGAGCCTTTGCCAGCCCTCTGGTCGCCTGGCACCAGATGGATGCACCCCGGCAGACGACAGCTTGCCGGCACGGCCCGCTGCCCCGGGGCGCGCCTGGGGTTTGCTCTGCCACGGTTGTGGTCGATGTCGAGGCTCATGTGCGTGGTGGGGCAGCCACACGTTTTCCTCTGGCTTTCCCTGGGTTGGGAATTACTATCCTCAATTTAAGAGACAGCAGCCGTGGGAGGGGAGTTAAGAGTTGCTGTGTGAAGCCGCGGCTCCCCAAAGAGACTGCTCTGAGGCACAGCTCCAGCGTTAGCACGCAGAGGTTGCGTGAGGCCACGGGATCCCTCAGTACACCTTGGCCTGGGGTCCGATACGGGCAATGACAGCCCCTCCCCGCAGCCCTGCTGCACGCAGCCGCTGTGGGCACCTCTGGGCAGGGGACGGCACAGGGAACAGGCTGGGAAGGGACCCAAGGCTGGACCAGACAACTCTGCCCCATCCCCAGCCGCCCCAGATCCTCCTCGCCTCGCAGGGGAAGCAGGAGATGCCTGGTTTGTCCGAGGCAACGTGCCCCCCCCCCCCCCCCCCCCCCCGCTCCGCTTTTCCCTCCCAGTGCTCTTTACCTGCACAGCGCTAGCGGTTCAGTAAGATCTCCCTTGCAAGGCTAAATCCCTGAGAAGCTCTTCCACAATCTGGTAGTGCTAGGAATAATTTTGGAACGTCCTTTTGCACCACTGAATTATCACCAGGGGGAAGCTGAAGGCCAGCTGAGCATCACCACCCACGCTGCGCGGCAATGCAGGCCGAGCTTGAGCCGGGGCAGCCATCTCTGAGATTCGAAAGGGAACTGCACGATTTTACTCCCATGAAAATTCGCGTGTCACCCTGCCCTCCCTCCTTACGCTCAGTGTTAGGGGATCTTGTAGTTCAAGGTCCAGGAATATTTAGTGGTCTTGGAAAAGGCTCCAAATAAGCTACAACCAAATGTCAGGTTTCAGGTTAACGAGATATACAAGTATTTCTATAGCGCCTAGAGTGCCGCACACTACCTAAATGATACACCGTTGCTAGATCCAATGTAATATATATTTATTGGATTAAGGAAAGACCAGCAGTACTGTCGCTTTTCTCTCCTCAGAAATGCTAAGAGATGCCTTTCCTTGGTACTCACGGGGAACGAGCACGCATTTAAATTTAACCACACCACGTGTACGATGGGGGCCTCTCCCATCACAAACAGCCAGGACTTATGTCCCAGCCTAAACATCCAGCCGAGCCGTCGGGCACGATGGCTTAAGGGCTAAAAGTAATTCTGAGCACTGAACAGGACAGGATCATGCTGACAGGTTGGAGGTGAACGTCACCCCCCACCGGGCACCCCAGAAGCCACCCAGGGTCCCAAGCCGCCCAGGGACCGGTGGCAGGAGACGTTTTCCTAAGGCACACTGGGGAGCATGATGCTTCCCAGGGTCAGCGGGCCAGATTCCCGTGGAGGGAATCCCCGAGCAAGCCCAGTAACGTTCCTGACAAGGCGGGTCAGCCACGGGCAGAGCTGAGGAGCGGGCGGTGGGATGAGCGGGCGCGCGGGGACGGGGCCCCCGCGGCCCGCAGGTACCCAAGGCAGCTCCGACAGCAGGCCGCAGCCATGCAAGAGCTTAGCTGCATTCCCGGCTGAAGTTAAAGGGCAGCTTTTCCCCACAGCCTTCCACGGGGCCAGGATTTCACCCGAGCTGTCGAACAGCCCAGAGGATTAAGCGCTGCATCCCTTGTCTTGTTAGAGAGGAGCATCCCCTGGCAGCAGGCTTGGCATTCACAGAGGCTCGGCCCCCGGCTTTCTCTCACCTTAAAACCCACGTGCAAAGCACATGTTGGACTCACTCAATCTATTTTAAAGGCTACTGTGCGTGCCTGGCCCCCCGCCTGCCCGAAAGCATCACCAGGCGAGGGGAAGGGGGGGGACGTCGTGCCCGTACCGGAGCAGCCCCCCGTGCCCACCCCCGCGGGCCACGCTGGCAGGCGCTCCCCTCAGAAGCCTCCCAAAGCAGCTATGCAGGCAGTTTGTCAGCTACCACGCATCTGTACTTACACACGTTTTTAAAATTAATTTAAAAGGGTTTTTTTAAACTAGCTGTTAAATTAACAAGAAAAACTGTATAAATATATATATATACTTATATATATATATATATCTTAATCTAGCCAACCTGCGGCTACTGCATTTCTTAAGGGTCACAGGGTCCGTGCTGTTCCTGCAATCTCAAAGTTACCATGACGATGCCTTTTTTTTTTTTTAATTGTTATTATTATTTGAATACCTTTCAACTCTATTTATGACTTTCTTCTCTATTTATTTCTTATTTAGTATTTTACTCCATGTCCCACACATTGAGTTACGATCCCCTGGCTTGGACTTGCCTTCGAAGCTGTGAGCTTCGTCCCCAGCCACCGCCAAAACGCCCCAGCCGCCCCGACACCCGCCGTGCCCGGGGTGGCATCCTCTGTGGGTGCAGCACCCAGCCAGCCGGGCTCACCCAGCTGCCTTCCCCGGCCTCGAGGAGGTAGCAAAACGTTTCTCCGGCGCAGCCCCGGCCCTGGCTGTGCAGCGGGGACCCTACAAGGAGGTCGCCTTATGTTGCCCGTGGTTAGAAACACCAGAGACATCCCCCGAGCTCCGAGACTGGGCCATAAAGAGCGAGAGCAACACGGGTTCCCGGCACCGGCATAAAAGCAGTTGGGTACCACTCGCTGCCGAGCACTCAGAGGTGCTTCTTGCCTGCAAGCGGTAGTTAAGCGCTTTGGTAGCAATGGTGAACCAGGCTTGGGCTCGCCGGGCCCCGCAGGGTCCAAAAATCTTTAAGAGCTGCTGTGCCTGAACAAGCTCACGGAAGGGAGCAAGCGAGAGGACAGGCCGGGCCCCGGCGCATCGCCCAGCGCGGCCACCAGTGCTCCCAGCCGGCTCTCCAGCCAGCGGCCCCATCTCGAATAGGCCACCCAGCTCGGGTCCCGCTTCCCTCCCGCGGGTAGAGCCCGAGGAAGGGTTGAGGACCGAGACGGCGAGGCGAAGGGCCAGGCGTTGCAGCAAGCTGCGGCCCCGGGGACCCCGGGCAGGGCTGCCCGCGGGGGTCCCCCCGGGGCGGGAGGCGTTTCGGGCAGGGGGAGGCACCTTCCCCCCATTCCCAGAGTACGCCCGGACAGGGCGGCACGTTGTAAAACACTCTCCAAACAAACAAAGGCGACAAGGTAGTTTCCTGGAAAAGGTCTGAAAAATAATCAAGCAGAGGCAGAGCCCTGTGTTTATTTTGCTGCTCTGACTGACACAGCAAAAAGCAAACAGACCAAAGGAGAAATTAAACCCAAATGGGAAGGGGAGTGGAACTGGATGGAAAGTCTTTCAGCCCTTCGCCGCTTCCCAAAGGGAGCTGGGAGGAGGCGACGGCGCGGCCTTGCACCCCCTTTACTCTTTGCTGGTAACACGGTTCCCCACTCCCCCCACATAGCTAGGTAGGTAGGTAGAGCTAGGACTTTTATACTACTGATTTTGAAGGACAGTTTTCAATGTATAATAATATATCGGTTTAGGTGTGCAGTGTTTGAAAGAGACTGGGAGAAAGAAAGAAAACAAACCTCAATCAATATTATTTTTTTTGTTGTTGTTGTAAAATATTGTAACCTTGTATAAACACAACCTTTTTTTTTTTTTTTTTTTTTTTTTTTTTTCTTTAGCTTAACGGCCTGGGGTAGAACATATTAAAAAAAAAAAAAAAATAAAAAAGCTTTAAAAAAGTTCAGGAAAAAAAAAAGAATAAAAAAAATCATTAAAAATGTTGCCATGTGAGGTTTGTGCCATGCAATGTTATTGCCTATGCAGCCATGTATTACCAGTTCATTACAGTGGAATATTAAAAAAGAACAAACAGTCTTGCAGCTTGGTTCTTTTTAACTTTTTCTGAAGTAAGTTATTGCACTTGCAGCTTTTTTTGGGGGGGGAGGGGGGCTTTTTTTGGGGGTGGCGGCGGGGAAGTGAGAGGGGGGACTGGAATATCTGGGCCCCAGTTTTTATTTTTCCAGTTTTCCAAAGGAGTGGCATCGTTAGGAAGGACCCTGCTTCCCAGGGGCCCTGGCCGAGGGGGCACAAACACTGTTGTTGTTGTTTTGGTTTGCAATAAACTCCTTCTCTTCTCTCCTCTCAACTGCAATCTGGCTGGTTTGTTCCTGACTCACGACGGATGAAATGTGATCAGAGGGGGGGCCTCCAAAAATCTCACGTTAATTGAAGTTGGCAAAAAATACTAACAGTGCCCTTTTGAACTGCTGACGCAGTGCAGGACGGATTAGCCGGGGGTAGATTAACAACAGGTGGCAGCTCACGGGCCGCTGCCTCTCCCGTGCAGGGGAGGTGGATGTCGGAGCATCCTGCCGGCGGGATTTGGGAAGGACGCAGCCGTGCCACGGTCACGCCGAGGGGGCTCCTGAAGTCCCGAGAATAGACTCCCCCCACACCCCCCCAAAAAAACCCGTGCCTTTCGCCCACGTTCCTGTCGGCCCAGTCTCACTGCTGAGCCCCCTCTCCTGCCGCGGTTCCCCCAGGCCGCCCGCCCGCAGCCAGGCGCTGCTCACCGGGCCGAGCTCTCGGGGCTTCACTTCTCCCCGCAGCCCGGGGAGGGCTTGCCTCAGCCCCACGGGTTCCCGGGGCACATCTCTTCCCCCCATCCCAACGTGAGGAAAAGCGGGTTCTGGGAGGGCCCTTTCGGCCGCTTTCGCTCTGTGAATAAACTCAGCTGTGACCCCATTTCCTTCAGACCCTGTGAATCCACCAGCGCCGGCACCAGTAAGAGCCCCAGGCCCTGCTACCCAGGTGCTCGGTGAACTGGAAAGAGCCCTTCGTGTTCAGGCAGAGCTGAGGTGGTGCCCAGCAGCTGTCGACAACCCTCCAAGACCCAGAGAGCCCATCCGGCCTTTCCACCCCTTGTCTGGGAGCATCAGCTCAGTTCAGATGGAGCATGGCTGTTTTCCATCTCACAAAGAAATGGATAATGCAGGTGCTGTTGCAAGCTTATCCATTCCTCTCACTTGTAGGAGAAAAATTCCTTCCCTCCCCAAGCACTCAAAGCCAGATTCTCCAGATGTTGGCAGAGTTCAGACTGCTGAGAGCCCAAAGCCAGTTTCAGTAACATCCTGGTTGTACGGGTTTACATCAGAAATTGCTCCCGACCTGAACATTGCCAAAGAGCCAAAAAAAAAAAAAAAAAAATCTCTATAAACTCTAGATAGTGGCAGGGCCCAAATTAGAAATGTGCATTCTTTTCTTGAAGCTGCATTCTCCTACTGGCATCACAGGAGTTGTTTAAAACACATGGAAAAATTTCTCTCTGGGCGATGTGGCTTACAGCACCTAGGTTAACGCGTTCCTTCTCTGCTGGAGAATATGACTCTGAGGCAGGGCAAAGTTCGGGCAGTTTTAATGAAAAACAATTTTTTCTTCCTGTAAACTAAACAGATTTGCCTTTTTTCTTCCTCTTTTTAAAAGCAGGTTATTAACCTTTAAGCAGATGGATGTATAATAATCTTCTCATTGGCAAGGAAGGTAACAGCCATGCAAGGTGCATCTACTTATGGCCAGCTGGAGCCCACATGTAAAGGTGTTGCATTTAATCTGAGACAAACAAGTGTTTATTATTTGTGAAAGGATCTTCCACTTTCCCTTGCTTTTCAGTTCGTAACTTACTCACAGGGCAAAGACAGATGCTCCGAGTTAGCAATCTGCTCCTTTTGCTGTAGCCTTGCTGAATTCCTGGATCTCATTTTACGGTCCTTTCTGCTCCGAACCTTTTCCCCTGCCTGTCTGGAGGAAGCGTGGCAAAGGGGGTGCTGTTCCTGCCAGCCCTCAGCTGAGGGCCCCCAGCACTACCTGTGCCTAGCACCCAGCTGAGACCCGGCCCTCCCTTCCCAAGAAAGGTTGAAAAAAGAAGGACCTTTAAGTCCTCCAACGGCCAGACCAGCAGGTGAGAAACAGCGTTTTTCTTGAGTGTAGGGCTATACAGACACGCGGAAGGGAACGGAGAGCCTTTGGCCTGACAACCTCACGGAGCTTTCCAAGGTTTATTTACCGGACGAGCATGAGATGCTCACACTGGGCAGGTGGATATCCCTAAGCGGCACCTTTCAGTCAGTCCCAGGCTTTGGCTTTCAGTTTTACAGGTTGCCGTTGCTGCACGGAATGGGGGGTAGAAGAGATGAGCTTCATCCCTAAAAGCACAGGGTACAACAGCAATCGCATCTCACAATCACGCATGGAAAAATTCATGCCGGTCTCTAGAGCCTGAGTTCTTCACACTTTTGCTGGTCAAATGGTCCAGCTTTCTCCTTTTTCCAGTCCCCCACCAATTCAAATTTAGGTTAAAAATCCAATGCATGCAACTTAATAATTAAGCTGGCATTATCTTTTTCTTACGACTCTGTAGAAATAGTCACAATGTGGATTATTTCTCCTTACAGACACCTGGCTCTCCCCTGGCCCATCTTATCTGTTGTCTTTCCCCCTGCACACAGTCTGGTACTGAGCACTGATTCAAATTCATAGACCTAATGAAATCATGGCCAAGTTGCATCGATCACAGTCCACAGTCACTGAGGAGCTGTCACGCTTGTCTGGAGCAGAGGCACTTCCTATTCATGCAAGTAAACAGGCATTCAGAATGAGTAAAGGAAATTTGAAGGAGAATTACTGGATCCTTTTCCAGACAAATGAAGACAGCAAACAGGCAACCTGGCAGGGAGAACCTCTGAGCTGCACTGTTTTCAGTCGGAAAACTCCCTGTGTGCTGCTAGCTCCACGCCACTCCACTTAATTGCCTCAATTGTCGCTGTTATCCTTTAATGGGAAACATAACTCGCTTTCAAAGCAACCACAAGAAGCTGCAGACAGGGGAATCCTGAAGATCAGCAGAGGTGGGACTGCATTACAGCCATTTCCATCAGGCTGAAATTACACAGACTGCACCAGGAATGTCACTAAATGGCTTCAAGCCAGGGCAGGCTGAAGCCTGCTGGCACTGAAAGTCAAGGCTAACGGTCCTCTACCTTGGTGTTGAGCTACCCAAAACTCCAAACAACAGTTCAGACAAAAGCCTGTCAGTTCTGCTAAAACACGGGCTTGGGATCCTGGTGTTCAACCCTGGGTTTACCCACACATCTCCCCAGGCCTTGGGCGGCCCGACAGCTCCTCTGCATTCCCTTTCCTGCGGTTACAGGTAAGAGGCTGATCTTCCCCAAGCAGGAGGACCACGGAGCTCAGTTTATTGTGCCCAGATGCAGCAGTGGCAGGCAGCATAAAAAGAACTTATGCCATCCTACATGCACTCCCAACAGCATCAGATACAACTGAAGGGTCCACGGCTCAACAGTAAAGCAAAAACATTCTAGCTGATTTTTCTGCCACCTCTGTCTACACACCAATGTTAGCAAGAAGTGGCTACCTGCTCCTGGGACAACTTTCAGATGCAAAGAATATGGTGTTCAGCATTTTCTGGCACTTTTGGACAGAAATTATTTTTTTGGGCCTAAAAACGAAAAAGAAAAGACAATGTAAGTGGAACACTTGCCTAGGATCTGCTCTGTTCTTCCCAACTCTTCAGGATCAGACTGAAGCTAGCAGCTGGATGCTCACTTTCTAGCATATATTTAATCTAATACAACTTTTCAGAATGTTTTTTTCTTGCTTTAAGCACATGCGAGAGACTACCCATGATTGCAAGAAGTACCTGTAGCTTACATTTCAGTTTACAAAAGAACGTGCTTTGCAGCAGTCCTAGTAAAATTTAAACATGCAAGCCTTTAAGAAGAGTGATGAAAAAATTTATACTCACTCTGCCTGATCTCTGGCTAGGGCACTTAAGATCCATTTTCTCATCAGCACCATCAATTTTACTTTTTCTTTCCTGCATTGTGCTGTAGCCCTGTTACGACAGCAGCTTCCATGTGAAAGGGCTGGACAGAAGATTTATGCAGCATCAATTAACCATTCTGAGGTCTTTCCTGGTCAAAAGACGAGAAGTACCCAGAGTACCAGACGTGCATTATGGAGAACACTCATGCCAAATCTTGAAGGCATTTTGAACATTAAAATTGCCCACCTAAATCCATTTTCATGTGTTTCAGTACAGCATTTTTCCAGAGTGCTCGGCACTCACCAATACAGCCTAAAAGCAAAATGAGTCAGAAGTACCGAGCATCTCTTAAGTCCCACCTCACGATTATTTTGATACCTGTGTCTCCAAGGCTCTCGAGTTTAATAGGCCCTCGAACTGATAAACGACAGGCATAAACCAGCTGCTGCAGTGAAGCATATTTGAACCGCAGCAGCAGAAGCACGCTGGATGGCAGGAGGTTCAAGAGCAGGAGCTGGAGATGGCAGGAGAGAGTACTTCAGAACATCGGGGCTTGGATCGGCACGTCCTGTCATGAGATAGTGGGGCTGTGAGGAAGGAAAGCGTCAAGGCATTGCAGGGCGAGGTGGTGATGCTAAAAGCTTCCCCAAGGCTCGCCACGACTGGCAGGGCAGGTGCTGGGGCACATCCCACCTCTCGCTACGCCCAAGTAGCAAGGTGCATCGCCCACACCCACGGCCCTTCAGCCGCACGCTCCGCAGGGACTCCTGCTGCTGGAAACACAGAGCTGCCACCACATGGCATTCCACAAGCTCAGTGACTCAGCCAAAGCTTGTTTCTCAGAAGCGCAGTTCTCTAACGCTTGCTGTCTCTCTTCACAAAAAAGAGAAAGGATCTGTTCCCTATTTCTCCAAGATAAATGCTACTGTCAAACCTTGGCAGAAAATTAGAGTAACAACTGCTCTCCCCGAAAAGGTGACTGGGATGAATTCGTGCAGAGCAAACTTCTACTTCAAAGACAACCGTCCAACTCCAGTTATGGAAAAGACAAAACACTGACAGGTCTTTCTAAAGTACACTGTGGATATTCAAGTTGCACACAGATTTATGTAGCAAAACAGCCTGTCACTGCAATTCTCCTGTCTAAGCGCATCCATGTTTCCTTGTGCACCTCCAGAAGTGAAATACAACACACACTCCTTGGATTTACTTTTTAATATTGCAATATTAACCTTTTTTTTTTTATATATATAACATACATACAATGGAAAGTTTAAAATTATCTTAAAGATTGACAACAAATCCATTCCAAATCAGCCATACAGGTAACATTTTACCTTTACAGATTTTGCATCAAACACATCACAGTTATAAACGTAGAGGGGAAACAGGCCATTTTACACATTTTTTTTTTTTTTTACAGTCAATTGCCCAATTTTCTCCATGGCACAAAACGGAGACAAATTACCACTGAAACAAGATGGCCCTGTAAAAGCAACCGTAAAATGCCAAAGGACAAAACATGATTGACGGGAGTCACTAGGCATTTTGTGGAAGGGGAATTCACTCAAGATGCTTTGGGATGTGGGCACAAGGACCTGTCGTCTTTTTCACTGACCTGAGACTATAGATCAGTTTAGGAGGGTCGGTTAGGCTGTTCCCACCTAAAAATATTCCACCAACTATTTCAAATCCTCCGTGTCTTTGAAGACTCTGTGCAAAACGTGCACTTTTTACTGGCTTACTGAGAACCAAGAAATCACAGCAGCGTCACAACTCTGTGTAAGGAGGATGTTAGAACTCAGTTAAAACTGCTACGGCCTGCCAAAGCTGAGATCAGTCCCAACAGAACAGCCAAAACTGAAGTGACTACTGTACTGTCACAGCTACTCTTTTAAAGCAAACATCTCAAGGGAAATACGCTGATATCTCCAGAGGCTCAAGCACCACGACATAAATCAATGGGAAGATTCAGAAAGAAAGTTCACGAGAATGAACCCGAGAGGCTGCAAAGGAGAAACAGTGAGCGACAAACCTTTCTCTATCTTGTGATACCCACTGTGCAGACAGCAGTTGTTGTCACTGCAACAGCTATCCTCCTAGCTCCCCAGTGTCCCCTCCCACAGCAACTCAGGAATGAAACAAAGACTGCAGCAAAACCCAGTTACTGGTAATTAAATGTTCCCAGAGAATCGGACGATACAGCTCACAGGCACATCCCAGGGAAGTTATGAAGTGAAGCATCCCCTCAGAGCTATTGTTCCAATATGATTTTCATTCACAGCACATCCACTGCATTGGGCAATAAGATAAGTCTTAGTGGGGGTGAGACAAATAGGAGCAGATGTTTCCTGTTTCTAGCCTGACTTTCATTTGGTTTCTGTCACTGCTGCGTATCCAGCTTAGGAGAGGGGGTGAACCGTGATGCCTAACACTTGTCCTATTGTTTGGGGTTTGGCAAAATCTGAGGAATAAGGTTGCTTGCAGTGTAACAGAAAAACAGCCCATCGAGTAGGATGTCTCTGTAACTGGCAGCAACGGAGATTTCAAAAGGCAGTGAAATCATCCGGTAACAAACATTTTATCAGTGGAAAAGAGATTCCCTTCTCAGCCCAACTCGGGATCATCTTTAATATCAACGGGCAAGAGTAGCAGTCCAGGCAATTTCATTCCTAATTTGGTTGCATTTAATTTTCTAATTCAGGTTAATTTCAGTATTGAGAAACAATTCCAATGCTCGTAAGAAACGGAAAGCTTCTCCAAAAGCCTTCCTGAGCTGTATGTTTCAGTGGCAGCCTGTGGCAATGGGCTCCTTAAATTACAAGCAAAGACCCCACAGTTTTTCCAACAATGGTAATTTACAGAGGTGTGTAACTGTGTGTTAATAGTGTCACATATCCCTGCACATTGAAGCTATAACTGGGAAATTTTTGTAAATTTAAGTGTTTTATAAATCAGTCCTACACCACGCTGCTTGCTGAAGAGGATTCAGCTGTGAAAAACTTGCTTAATAGCTGTTCCCATGTATGGCTACGATGTAAAACTGCAACCTGACCGCTGTCTTGATAATGAGAATAAAAAAATATAGTTAGACCAAAAGATAAATCAGCTTCTGTATAATATAACTAGTTTTGACACAGAGTCACAGACTCTTGCACGGATGCAGCAGAAACCCTGAGATTTACATGGGAAGAAGAGGTGCAGCAAATGGAGTTCTGTCCTGCAGGTCTCTGCTCTGAAGGAGACCATCCTCCCAGCTGCCTGTGTCTCAATTCGCATCAAAGTAATTTAACACAAAATGCTTTGCCCTTTAAACCATGTGACAACACACAGATTTTTGTTGCTGATGTTGTAAAAAAATAAACATTTGTCTCACTATGCAGAAGAAAACGCTCCTTACACAGTTACTTAAGCCAACAATTAAGCTCAAAAACCAGAGGCCCACCAACTGCTCAGGCAGTAAGCTCCCCCCAAAAAAGAGCAGCTACACATTGCAGCCAGTTGCTTTGAACGGATGGATGCTTACAAACCAGAGAGCTGCAGCACATTCGACAGAAGAGGTCAGTCACGCCAATCAGACCACAGAGAGATTCCGTTTTATTCTTCCAGGTGCACAGCCTCCTTTGGAGAAAAGTGTTGGTTTGACATTTCTGGGAGGACCCATGAATAGATTCAATCCTCTATGAGCAGCAGAGAAGCAGTGGTTCAGCTTCCCATTACATCTTTGTGCAATGCAAAAGGAAGACAACATACCAGAATACAACATTAATTCCCATCTCCCTCAGATGTAACCCACTCGCTAGTAATTTTTTTCTTCAGGGCCTTTTTTTTTTATTCCTCACAGCACCTTTTCAGCTGTTGTTTTCATCACTCAGGTTTGCCTCACAGCTGCCTTTACAAGCTGCCGATATTGGGAAAGCTCTTCAGTTTCTCAGGAAAGTCATCTTTGTACAGCACAGGGTCAGCGCGGTGCTCCACCACTTTTAGAGGCATGGTCCCAAAGACAGAGGCAAACTTATTGATGCACTCGGATCTGGTGAAAGGGAAAGCAGTGTAATTAAGAACCACAACGACCGGGCCGCCTACCAGCTCCCACAACAACATAACCGGTAGAAACCTTCCCTCTTGCGCTTGGAAGTATTTCAGCTGTGCTGGCTACTAATAAATAGAGAGCCTCACTGCAGAGAGAACTGAAGAGAAGCTGGTGTTCTTTGATTTATCCATTTAATCACAGAGACGAGCAAGGGGATGCTGGCAGCAGCACATGTGCACATGGAGGTCAAAGCTTCCCCTCTCCCTCCCCCTAGAATTCCAGTCATTCTTAAAGCAATGTACATGCTGTAAACCAGAACAGATTAACTGCCAACATGTCTCTTAAAGGGCCACTGTAGGGTCAATTTGACTCATAACAAAGGTTTTGCAAAAACCAAGTTTTTGTGAAAATGGAGCACAAAAAAAAAAAAAAAAAAAAAAATCTGGGTTTTTTCAGGCTTCTTCAGCAGCTCTGTCTTTTCCCACAAAAATAAACATGTCTCAGTGTATAGACAGCACTGATTGTACTGTAACTTAAAAGTGAAGCTGAATTAAAACTATAAAATGAAACCAACTGCTTTATTTTCCTTGTCTAAATAGAGAGCTGTTGAACAGTAAGGTACCACATTAGCACAAAAGAAGATTAGACCATTGATGGCTCTTTCAGTTTTAATAATCTCAGGTGCCAGTAATGCTGTGGAAGGGAACAACCACGTACTTCAAAAAAACAGCAAACAGATGTTTAACCTTACATTTCTCCTTTAACTCTTTCATTGAGAGGCACGGTACCTGTGGAAGCACGGCAGGGAAAACTTGGCTCATCTCACCTCAGCCCCCGCTCAGCTAACAATTAGCTGCGTACTTTATAAAAGCAGCCTTTAAGAACTTCAGGCACCAAGAATCATGACAACGGTCCCCAGCACATAACAGCACAAGAAAACAGGTCACGTTTCTTTTGCCGTTCGGGAAGGAGAACAAAAAAGAAAGGAGTACTTCGACTCGGCTGCAGAGGCTGGCGTGCTGCAGGCGGTCCCAGAGCAGGTCTCTCGCTCTCCAACCACTGCACCCTCTCCCGACCCCTTCGAAGGGTTAGGGGGTCACTATGGCTCCAGGATAATTTTCCTCAACAGACCCGGTCAATCACACCAACTGACTGTGACAGTTTTGTGATGGGGACTGCTCAACACTGCCCCAAAACACTCTTTTGAAGTAGATGGGACAGCAAGACTGGTTTTCAAAATTAATTCCTCAGCCTCCGAGCTATCCCATGGCTCCCTCCTTAACTA
This sequence comes from Tyto alba, assembly GCF_018691265.1. Taxonomy (NCBI): domain Eukaryota; kingdom Metazoa; phylum Chordata; class Aves; order Strigiformes; family Tytonidae; genus Tyto; species Tyto alba. The sequence goes on along the minus strand of NW_024881280.1, from coordinate 4,225,710 downwards.
GACTAAATGACTGGAAAACACAAAGCCCAAGTTGTTAAAGTGCTACATCTCTACATAGCTGTTTCAAGCTACCATGGCCATATTTCAGGCCACTTTCTGTCCCGAGCAAACTGTCAGAAAACTATTTCATCTTGGGTGATGCTTGAATAAAATATTTATACAGGTAAATGCAGATATTTCACTTTCTGCTCCCTTCCCATCCCCTCATACTTCCTCCTACCTCCAGATTCAAATCTTTGGACTCGGAAACAAATGAAAAGGAATTCAGAGTGTAAGAAGAGACTGTGTGCAGTAGGAAGCAAACTCTAGACCTGGCATAAGGACTATCTGCTCCAGGGTAGCACAGATCTGAAACAGCAAAGGAGTCGTCAGTCAGGACTGAAGCAAGAAGACCCAAGTAGCTGTTTGGTGTCCGCAATAAGAAGGTGAGGGTGAGCTTTGGGCCCTGGGCACAGAAGGGTTACAGTGACATGGAGAGCAGAAACTGAGTGTTCCCTCCCGGAATACTAAGCAGTGTCTGTTGCCTCCAGGAGAAGCCCAACATGAGATACCTTAAAACACATCTAATTTTCAGATAAGGTCAGACTTCCAAATCATCTGTTACTTCTGAGAAACGTCCAAGTTGCATGTATGGGAGAAGCCTCGTGGCAGGGAAAACCGCACGCAGACTTCACGGGTGAGGAGGCAGACGCGCTGGGAGATGCGCGTGTGAGAAGTCTGCACAGCTGCTGGCCCTCGCTGGTTTCTGGCATACAAGAATACTTGCAGTCTACTGGGTCAAACCCTGCCTCTGCCAGTAATGACTGAAAGACATTGTAATGTAACAGCTGCCCAGTGGCCGGTGTGAAATGAATTCGTTATCTCAGCCTGCTGCCGGGTAGGCAGGTGTCCACATCAGATCACCACCGGGACTAAGCAGCACCCTCAGAGCAAAAGCCAAAACTGAATGGATAGCAGAGACAAAACCGACCTCTTTCCTCCAGCGGTTTTACTCGTAAACCAAAGATGAGGTCTTATGAGAAAATATCAAGATGGAATCCTTTTCCAGCCAAACTTATTCTGGTGGCAAGACCATTCAAGCATACCGCTACAGTATTTTTGACCACCGTGAAACCACTTCATTGTTAAAGAAATTAAAAAATGAAAAATGGAAAAATCAGTTATGTTCTAATCACTCTGGCTGAATCAGGAAAGTTAGTCCTCAGGAAACAGCAAATTCAAAAATCAGAAACGGGCTTTTTTAGATGAAAGAAATGTCATACACAAGTCACAAAATGTGTTTGAAGGAAAGTCACCTCTTTCCAAAAATTTCACCTCCTGCACTGAACTAAATCACTTGAATTCCGAAGCCTTTGCCACTTTTGGGCAATCTAAACCAGAAAGGATATCTAGAACATTAAACATTCAAAGCTAGGTAGCCAAGAGAATGTAACGTCACCTTAATGCGGAGGGAAGGTATTTTTCTTGGCTGTGTCAACAGTTTTGCAAATCTGTACTAACAGAGGCACATTTGCTTCCAAGAATTGTTTCTTGTTTTCCTTGTTGTACCAACAACATGCAGTTGTGCTCAACAAGGAATTAAGATTGTGTGAACTCAGAAATTGAAAGCCCTCTTGCCCCTGGTAGACTGGGTGAACTCTGGGTCTGTTAAGGTTTATCTCTCAGTTTCTTTTCCCTTATAAGCCAAATTATTTTTGGCAGAGTAACTCTGCACCTGCAGCCTTTGCCCAACTGTTACCTGGTCACTTTGTCTCTAAAGGGAATGGCTTCCTATTTTGACTCTAACATGTCCTAAACAAGACACTGCTGTTAATGTTGCTGCAGAAGCAGCTCAGACCTTTGTTGTATTTACTATACAGGCAGTTGCCCTCTAGGCTGCATTTTACAGAGTTCTCCATTTTTGAGAGCCAGATGCAAAGATGCTAAAGGCTGAAAACTTGTTGCTACTTAAACAGCACCTGTAAATACAAGGATTATGAGATCCTCCTACAGCTTTTTCTGTGAGCTGATGTAAAGGCTAACCTAGGGCATGAAGGGGATTCTTGGTTCAAAGCTTTCTTTAGTTAATGCATTTTCATGATGGAGCTCGATAACCCTGGGGACTGAAGTCTTTTATTTATGTCAGAGAAATTATACAGCAGGAAGAATAGCGGTGTTGGCTTTCCCGTGATGCGCTGTAAATATCCTTCAGTATTGGTCAAAAAAAATCCCTTAAGAGACAGAATACAACTGTGCCATCTTTCCTTTGTCTCTGATGAAAGCGCCAAAAGGCCTAATGTCCCTCCTGGACAGATCGCCGCAAGTGACTTCTCAAACATTTCACACTTACAGGACAATCATCAGGCAGTTGCTGGGCATCTCTCTGCTATTTCTGAACCAGAAACCTAACACTAGATGTTGTGCGTGCCCATAACAACCCTGATAAACTGTTTGTTTCACAAACAGTAGACTGATCCCTGGATATCCAGGCAAGTAATTAGCTCAGATTACCTGCTTACTGTTTCTGAATGCTAAAAACCAAGAAGTCAGGCAGTTTGGGAAGCTGGTAACGGCTCTTTCCCTGATACCCCAGGTATTGTTCTCAGTACCCAACGCTGTAAAGTTATCTGTACAAAGTTATTCCTCTATAATACGACAAGGAATCCCTGATGCGTGCGCTTTTTCCATTCAGCTTCTCTCCTGACCCTGAAACTACCTAGTGTGTGTATACATACATATAAGCCATAAAAGCCCTGCTCACTGAGAAGTTAGGAAAATTTGCTCTAGGAGTTGCTATCATTTACTATCCACTTAAAACAAATAGCTAGCTTAGAAGGTTGGAAAAAAGAAACCATTTCAGATTTTCAAATAACTCCCTTACATTGAAGGTAGATAATAACAACACAGGGCAAGAAGGCATTAGGTGTAGCATGAAGTTTCAGCATGACATTAATGATCTTCAAAATGAAGCCTGAGTACACCCAACCTGTACATCTCCCCGGATTTTCTCCTGCACTCGGACTCTATCCCAGCACGGACTCCTCTGGCTGGGCAAATAAAAGTATGTAGATTTGCAGTCAACCTAACATTTCCCACAACCCCGTTATCTCCACTGTTGGAAACTACAGAGAAGCAAAATGACAGTTTAAACATGTTCTCAATAAACTGTCAATGATACTTTACTCTGAGGATACAAGAATTGCTACAGACATGGAAATGTGACCTTTACCCTGCATCATAATGCACTTTGGAGCAAAAAAGCACTTTTTCATCTTCTGTTTTTATAGTGTTTACCTTAATGAGAACCTAGTTCATGACCAAAATTCCTATGTGCTGTTGTAATGCTACTAGTATGATCATAGGGAAGCTCAGCTGGCTTCAGGTAGCCCATCCTGCAAGCCAGCACAGAATTGCTAGACACAGGACAACCTCCTGTGCTTCCCCTTCAGCTGACATTTAAGATCCACAAAAAGCTTCCAGCCCCCTACTTAAGAAGTTTTCTGCAGAGTAATTTTTACCATCTTAATGGAGTGTTTTATTCCGATTTGCATACCTCTCTTTTAAATCAAGTCTAATTACACATCCAGTCTAAGTACTTTGTCACTAACCTTGGCGATCATGCTCTTCAATACCTGGCATGCTGCTTGGTTAATAATCAATCAGCAAGCTATCTATGTATGTGCTTGTGTGTGTTGTGCAATGCGTGTTTACACATCAGACACATGTATGCACTCTTCCTGTAAATAAGCCCCTAGCCTACCAAGCAGTTTTGCATTAGTTCACTGTATTATTACAATACATAAACATCACTGACATTGCTGAATGCCAGTAAATGGATACACTTTGAATTTGCTGAGTACTGAGGAGGAGGACAGAAAAAAGCTCACTGTTAAGATGATAACTGGTGCAAGTTGTCTTGCTGCAAATCTGAAATGGACTATTTTAAATGCAGGTCAGATTTTTTTTTATTTTGTCACCTCTTCTGGTAGTCTTCCAGCACAATGGCCACCCCTGCTTACCTACTCCATCAATTCTATGGCTAAAAAGTATTTTTCCCAATGTTTACAGGAGAGATGCAATGGCCCAAGAAGCCTAAGGTGAAATGCCTTTGTCAGTCCTAGATCTCAGGTTAACTCCATCTACTAACTAGTATGTACATTTATTGTCAGATAGCCCTTTGCAAACATGGGTGTTGAATGACTTTGTAAAAGTGAAGAAACTTTCCCTTATTTTACACATTCAGAAGTCAAGGCAGAGGGAAGTTCAGTGCCGTGGTCAAGGTTGGGAAGCCATTTTGCTGTAAAGCAGGGAATGCTACTCTTGTGCTTACCAACTTTCAGTATTTCACTCTAAACATTCACTGTCTTTCCAAATACATACTTCATTTCAAAATTAGTTCTCACAAAAATATAATAATGTGGCCATTGTTAAAAAACGTGACATGCAGTTGTTCAAGCAAATGTTCTTCATTACTGGAAGTAATATGCTTCACAGCCTTTGGAGGAAAGACAATGTACAAACATTAATTGAAATAACATTATTAATTTATATCCTTGTTACTCTCTGGTAAGCTAGCAACTGTCTGGTTTGAGAAAAAAAAAAAAATCTCATACTCATTACCGTTGATGTTCCACAGTAAAACAGAAATGTGGTATTACTCAAAGTACTGCCAACAACCTGAATTTCACGTGTCCTATACGCTTCACAGCAAAGCTGCTAAAAACTGTGCCCTTCTGAAGTCCTTTCTTGTAGTAGTCCAGCTTCCAGTGTCACACCATCCATTGCAGGAATGACTTATGTTGATCAAATCCATGTGACATTCTTTCAAAATTAGCAATTTACAGAAATACAGTCAGTGAGCATTTTTGATTCTAATTTAATGAGACACAGAGTAAGATTCTAGGGATCACAATAAGGCAATTAGAGGAATAAAGGGTGGTCACTCACCTTTCTACCATATGTGTCTGGTCCAGCGATAACCCATCAATTGCTGTGCATTCTGGACATTTGAACTTCTTTCGTGGGGTCACCTGCAGAAAGGCACGCCAGATATCATCAAATATCAACAGAAGGGACATTAATCTCCTTGCACAGAGAGCAGTGCAATACCTCTGAACATGCCTGCAGTGTAAGCTGAGCTGCCTCAAAAAGAAGGGGGGGGGGGGGAGGTAAAAAAAAAAAAAAAAAAGCCACTCCATTCCTCCATTCAGCTCCATCTGGCCTGGCTGACTGCAAAATTCACAGGGGCCCAATAAAAACGGCTTGGAGGGGTTTTTCCTTCTGTAACTGAAAAGAAGCGGCGATGACAAGCTCCTTAATTCCTGTTTAATGACTGTTTTCTCACTGCCAAGGTCCCTGTATAAACACCATTTGTTCTTGCAGCCATAACAGCGATGAAATATAGCTTCCCATACTTCACCGTAACGTTAATCCCACAGACGCTCTTTTGCTCACTCCAGTTAATAGCTGACTGGCAAACCCTGCAAGACTCTCCGAATCGCACAGAGGTGCCAAATTACTCTGCTGTGCCCTCATACAGCTCAAAAACGTTTTCAGCAAAAACACACACTTTATCTTCTGAAGACTTTTCTAGGAAATGCAGCCACCAGTCTCCGTAAATGATGATGGACAGATGGGAAAATGGACCTTGCTAATTGAAGTAACGCCTGGTGGCCTCTAAATCTCATTCCAACTTGACACACTTTGAAATGAATGTACAGAGTGAATGTCCAGACCTGAAAACGTGTCGAAACATGTCAGGAAATTAATTCAGGGATAAAAAGTTCATTTAAAGCTGATCTTGCAATTAACATTCTTGCAATTAACATTCCTATAAATCAGCTGTTGCCAGGCCATGACAGAGCAAGAGCTGTGGACAGTTGGCAACTTCTTTCCTCTAGTGATCTCAAATAGTCAAAATATATGTATGTGGGTGTGTATACACACACACACACACATATATATATATTGAGCTATCATTTAAATTACCTTTTTCATACCTCATCTAGATGGCTAAAAAAACTACCAGAAAAAACTGGTAAAAAGAAATTCTCTGTTCCCAGCTAGGATCAAAGTCTTACTGAAAGGGCTTTCCTACCAGGGGAGGAGAACAAGACACCATACCAGGGCGAAATGAGAGAAAAAGGAAGATTAAGTGAGATATTGAAGCCTACTAAATAAATTTATATGGAATATGCACGTCATGGTTTTAAACTCTGTAAAGCTGAACTGCAGAAAAGTCCCACCTTAATGACTGATTTGCCAGTGACATTTGCCACGAGAAAATTCATAGCAATATCTTCACAATTCATATGAGCATCCACCCAATTCTTGATGTCTCCAGGCATTTTGTAGGTGTAAAGATAGTTGAAATACTGCAGAGAGAGAAGACAATTTCAAATACTGATGCAGTAACTATAAGACTCTATAAAACTATTTCAGTCACTGAACAGCAGGCAGCCAAGGATGGATTATGGGTAAAGTGCGATACTGCCTTCAGCCAAGGACTACTTTAGCAGATAAAAAATAATTTTTGGGTGCTTAATTGTACTACTTACTCCTTTCCTGACCAGCACACAAATTTATTTACAACCAGTTGTCTTTTCTTAAACTGCTAGCTACAAAGCCACATTCACTGCAAAATCTGCTATGCAGTTACAGGTCATGCAAACTGTCAAGAGTTCTTCTGTAAGTTCATGACAGTAGTGGTTTTATTTTACAGGCAGAGACAAATCAGTTGTTTTCACAGCAACTGAAGGAAGCTTAGGGAAAGTCTGCGATCGGTTCTCTGATGTTGTAGAAAACATATTCCTGGCACCACCAAACACTCACAGAACAATGACAGAAACACATACAGTTCTTTAAAAAGGTTCACGTTGTACATTAGTATACCACAAGTTGCATATTACCTTGTGATAAAATGCTGCCCCAGTGAGCACCATTGAGACTTCGTTGGTCCATTCTGATTCGTATTTCCATTTGTTCATCTCATGGTCCCAAAGGTGGAGGCGGCCTGGATATCCAACCAACCTGTCAGGGAACTCACGCCAAACCTGGAAAGAAAAAGACGTGACATACTGCTAACCGGGCCCGCCCAGCAAGCAAACGCAAATACAACACATCTGCTTTGGGAGGGTTTTGTAGAGTTTCAGAGGTGCAAAGACCACTTCAATTCTTCCAAGTCCCAATTCTTGGATTAGGAAGATGTCTGGAAGAGGAACAAAAAAGCCCAAGCTTGCTTTGGAAGGACCCTACAACTCAGGGAAGCCATACCCCAGAGCAAAAGGCCACTAAAGCAATACTAGCTTCATTTTTGTAAAGAAATACAACTGATCATTTGAAAAGATTTTAACACTAACTAAAACCAAGCAGGATTAAAATGGAACTTTTGATGTTAACTTCAGTAGATATGGCTACAATCTAACTACTTTCACAGCTGGCTTTGGATCCAATCAACCTGCTTCCTTTGATAGGAACAGGCTTAAAACAGGCTTATAGTTTAATATTTCTGGTATTCTTTAGTGGGTGCTTGGATGGATCTACTGCTGCATGGAAGGCCTCTCTGCCCTTGACTTGTTCCAGACAGCTGGATACAATCAAGATACCATCCTTGTCACTCCATACATTATTTTGTAGCTGACTACAGGATCAAACATAGTAGACAAGAACAAGGAGAAGGGCATCATTAGTGCAACCCCAGTTCTCCACACTGCTGGCCACATTAAATAATGGACAATTTTTGCATTAGGAAAAAAGGAAGAAAGGATTATAATTACTGAGAAGGGTCTGAATGCTACTTGCTTGCTAAATACAGTTTGTCTTTTTGCTGATCAGTAATGAAGTTACTATTTACCTGCTTTATTTGCAGACAAATTACTCAAAATTTGTCCTTTAATCCAAATAACTGTTAGGTTTGTTGGAAGAATACAAGTCTTGACTCTCCGACACACGGTGTTAGGTCACAGGAGTTTCTCTTTCAGGTTGGTAGTGAATAAACAAACACATGCCCAAATTTCATTGTGTATGCAAGATCAACGACAGCAGCAACAAAATATCTCATAAATCCCCAACAGCCACTTCACTAGTAAACCTTCTTTCTCTGTACGGAAGACAAGGGAACCCTACAGTTGAATTTGCAGTAAAGAAAGTGTTATCTGGAATTCCCCCATCCTGCAAACCTCACCTTGTCAGCAGTTCACCTTGGGCACTTTTTATGGGCCAGTATGTTTCAGTTGGGAGGCCTGGACTATAAGGAATCTATTTTGTCAAAATAGTTACTGGCTTCTATATCTACATTTCTGTGATTCTGCATTACTATATACTTTTTCATCTATACATCTCAACACATTTTATTGCTGTCAGTTAATATAGCTTCGGAATCCCATGATGAGAGCAGTTATTATTTCAAACGTACAGATGAGGAAACCTGCCAAAAATCATACAGGAAACAAGAATGGGAACCAGATCTTCTGATTCCCCGACTAATATTTTATCCAGAAATCAATCTTTCTAGACAGTTCTAGGGCACAAGTACCGGGACAGTATTTAGACAGGACAACGCTCTAACACAGAGGGCTCTTGAAAGCAGAGATGATTTGGAACTCAAGGAAGAGAATTCATAGGATGCCATTACAAGTTGGTGCCATCAGCTAATTAAAAAAATACAGACTTTTGGCAGGCAAGCCAGCAAGGGCTTGAGATACCTATTTCAATATGACATCAAAAACATTAATAAAGAACACACACCCAAAGGTATGGCCACTCCCTCTTCCAAAACTTTATTCCTCATTCTCCAGGACTCAAAAAATTAATGATTTAATTTTCTTATTTTTTAAACCTATTAAAATGCCCATCTACCAGCTGTTGGAAGGCACCGCCACATAAGCTATTGAGGCTCAGCAAAGGATTTGACAGAACACTACAAATCTGCACCACACTGGGCTAAGAATTCTTGTAGGGGGAACGGCATGCATATTAAAGGCAGCTGAAAGGAAGATTAAACTCAGCTACTGCTTCCCAAGGGATTTCAGTGCCTTCACAACACAGAACTGTAGATTCATACCCCTTCTAGTTTTTGCCCTTGGTGTCATCTTCAAGAGTGCAAACAACATAAAATAAAAGCCAACTATAAGGCACGTTACTCATACAGCTGTCTTTGTACCACTGATCAACCCTACCCTGATTCTGGCCTCTGAAAATTGTCAGTGTGATGCATCGAAAAAATAACTTATTGGCTTTAAACAAAGATTCCTTTTAAAAGTAATGCTATCAAAGTCAGTTGGAAAAGCTTGGGTTTTTTCCATAATGTTCATCACTAGCTCATTCAATGGTAATTCTGGAAAGGCTCCAAATAACCGCATCCAGCTCATTGCCCAGATCCATACATGTATTTTATGCCAAAATTAATATATACAGCTAGTGCTTATAAGGAAGCTTTCAGAATAAAAATAGTAGTAATGATACTTATACTACTCTATTTTGTACTACCGTCCATTTTCTTGTTTGATGGTTGCCTATAATTTATTAGTCTGTTAGGAATACATTCCATTTTAGCTAGTGATCTTATTAGCTTTCTCAGACTAGAGCAGGATAGCCTGATTTAATACTGGTAAGGGACACATCTAAGGAAAAACAGATTGCCAAGTGAAGAGGAGGTATGCTTCTTTGCAGACAATACTATTCCAGTGACTCTGCTAGACAACCCTGAAGATAAATACTTTTGGATGAAGCATCTCCCTGATGAGAAGTCAAACAGAAGTTCTGACTTGGTAGTTTCACTGAAAATCTTGTAAGAGACACCAAGAGAAAAGGATAGTAATTTTGCTTCCAGGTCGAGTTCCCCAAGCCTAGCTAAAACACCCTCCAGTCTCACCTCTCCACAGCTCTTTCTGCCTCCCAGGTTCAACTACCCTGTGCCATCAGCACAGCTGCCACAACTCATTCTCCACGTAGCCAGAAGGACGGAGAAGCACTTCATTTTCCAGAATATACTCCCACATTTATGCATTATATTCATTAGACTATATTAAGTCACATGCAACTTCAGGAACTGGTTAATTACAACCAGAAAATTTTTTAATTTAATAAACGGAAAAGGAATCAGCATTTCCAAAGCTACCGTAGCAACGTTGTGAAAATGAAACACTGACTATCCTCTCCGAATGAAAGAAAACCGAACCAAATCAGTATTCCTTCTGTCCTCCCAGAGCCCCATCCACTCTTAATCCTCCTCTGGTCCTCAAAGGGATGGCTTGTGCTATTACTAAAAAACAAAGCAAAATGTAAACACCAAGCCCATTAAAAGATAAGCAATGCTTCACATGCACACAATTTGTAAAATAACTACAATTTGAAGAATAGCTTTGAATGTGGCCAGAAGTTACCCATGGATAAGTCTTTTGGTAAGCAGTTAGATTATTCCTCCTACAAAGGAATGCTGAAAAATATACTTTTAATAGTCAAAATGGGTATGGAGGAATTTTTCTAAAGAAGGCATTCAAACTTTATGATGATTTAAGCCTAGTGAAATATGCAATTCATCAGAGAGTTGATTTTTTTTTTTAAAGAAAGCCAGAGACATGAAGTACTGAAAACCAGCTCTGAGACAGAATAAGATCATCTACTAGCAGAAGGCAAAATGTTTCCAACAGAAAAAAACACAAACCTAACAATGTACCAAACAATGTTTTCTATGAACAAAACCCATGGACTCAGAGCAACAGTCCCAATTTAGATTATTTCTATTATTGCTGTAATAAAAATACTTTGTCTTTGTAAGGACAAAGTGCTGCATAACCACATAATAAGAAATCTTCATGACCTTCATACTTGGAAACTGTTATCCCCACATTTCAGGGTGGTAGAAATGCCAAACCGTCTGCCCGGAGGCCAGGTGAGGCGCGGAGGTGAGGACACTACGTGTGCTTCCAGTCTCATGGTCAAACACCAAACACTTCAGGAGTCAATGGCACCACTTTATTTTTTTAAGGTTATGATAATCTAAATACTTGCTCCTTTTCTTGGGTCTCGCTGATACTCCCCCTGTGAACAACACCGTGGGGAAAAAGTTGTCTAGCCCTAACAGTTTTTTTTTCCAGAACCCCAAGTCACACCTGTGATTTCATCATGTAACTTAACAGAAATATTTTTTTCAAAGTCAGAATGTCATGAGTATTCTTCTGCTACCTTAATACAGAAGCACACAGGGACTATTTTTCTACTTGCTCCAATAGATTTACGCAATGTCATAAATCACTGTAGGATAATAGTTCACTTTTAACAAGTAAAAAATGTCTGACACTTTGAGTGTTACTATAATTTTTTATGGCTGAAAGTGTACAGAGATCAAAGTTTTCTGGGTTTTTTTAGGTTTGCTCTATACATTCAGACAAGTCTGTGACAGAGGGGGTTTTGCCACATGTTTAAATGCAAAGTTTCAAGGATGTCAGGAGGAGAAAAGGAAATTACTAAATGTCACGTTTCCAGCCCTTCTTATGACCAAAGCAGACACAGACATACTTTTAAAAGAAAACTTTCTAGTAACATTATATGCTGCTACTGTTCCCTCTGGATTCCCCTGCAAATGAGTCAAGAGCTTGAGAGATACTTTTCTGGTAACACACATAAACAGATAAATAAATTATCACAGGCTGAGGACAATTTAAACATCTGGGAGCCAGCTCAGGCCTGTCAAGCAAGTCACAGACACTCAGGGACAGGAAAGATCAATCTTCAGCCTCTGATTTCTGGGCCAGAGAGTAGGAACTACATCACCCACCCTATATATGGGGAAAATCATGTATTTGTAAAATAATCTGCTGTGCTTCTGTATTCAAAGACATTCATTTATTTTACAGAGGGGGAAAAAAGTGCCATCTCAAAATATAAGGATTCAAACTACCCACAGCTTTGTCTCAACTATCTGCTCAATAAGGCGTTTTAATTTTCCATCGATGTGGATGTGTAGCAAGCTGAATTTCCAGAATCAAAAAGGAATAGGATTTATATTAAAATGCAAAAAACTGCAAAAGCAATATTTTTTAGTCCGCCAGACTAAACAATCTCGTGTCCAGCTACATTCACACATGGAATATAAGGACTGTTACTCAGATAGTCCCTGCAACCAATGCATATGGTCCACAGAAGGCCAATAAATTAGCCAGCACAGTCCAAGAGTTAGACCTGGGAATGAAGAGCTTTAAGTCCCAACTGCCACCTAATCACACTGGCTACGGGGGAATTCACGTCGACTTTTCTTTGCTTCATTTTTTTTTTCATGAGGATAACCCCTTCTGGCCTCAGTGACCAGACTCAATATATGTGGAATTACAGATATTCTCCACTGAGGATAGTTAAATGAATGCTTCAGGCACACAAGCCCCACAGTTCTACTTCTCACAACTTCTGCCTGACACAGCTGAAACTCAGCTGCAGTTTGAATTTCTGCTTCAAAGCCCTCCAAGCCTTCTTTGCCAGTAGCAGACACTCATTTGGAACTACTTACACTGTCACTTAGGTTTTTATAAAACTTATTTTTATTTACTTTGAGACAGTTTGATGAAAATGAACATCAAACTGCAGATGGAGCCAGGATTTACACAGCATGCACGCTGAGGATTTGCTACCCTTCATCCCATCAGTTCACCCACAAAACTAGCAGTTACAAGCACCAACACAGACAAAAGTAAGTCAACTTGCAGCGCTGGCAATGCTTGATTGCTCTGCTGTTGCAGAGCAGTGCTTAAAACGCTCAGTGTAGACAACAGAGTACAGAGAAGGCCTATGTGGCCAAAAAAAGCCCCGCTCCTTCAGTTGTCTTCTCTTCACTCCATCTTTCACACTTCACATACTAACCCGTTACTCTTAACCTGGCGAAGGAAGTATTTCCTTTCTGGAGACACACATGATAGATTAAACCTTTGTCTCCACTACTTAACATCTTTGTTATTACATCAGCATACCTACATTACCACAAGCCATTTCTTGAGTCCAAAAGCTCGTTACTTGCTAACAGTCTCTTTCACTTGAGAGGGAAAAAGAGCCCTATTTTATCACATATGCATTCACGTTAAAGAAAGACTTCTAACATCTCTTAAAAAAATACCTTCCTGTGTTAACAACTACACTTAGGATTGTTAAAAATGAGACAACTATAACATTTAGCTTGCTTTCTACCCTTTAGAAACATGGTTTTAATTGTTTCATTCAACTTACATAACAATTTAATGTTCTAGCTCTCACGTAGGAAGTTCAGTGTTGTTTTGCTTTTGATATCACATTTTCTAGTATTTCCAATTTATTTGCAAATATAGCATGTTTGTCTAAAATACACACATACATGTCAGATTATGGACTGTATCAGATACTCAAGTGCAAATGGAAGACAAAAATTAACTCATTCAAATCAGTGTTTTGGAAGGAAGACAACGGTGTTGCTTTAAGTAAGTGCACTTTTTAACAAATCAAATGCTTATGAAGACTGTCACCTCTTTGTACTGGCATGGGTAATGGATTTGGACAAACTGTCTTTTTGTTGATACCCTCATTACAACAGCAGCTGTTGAAGCTTTCCCATTTCGGGCATATGATACAGGCATCCCCTCCCTGACATTCTTCAGTTCCACTTTTCATTGCACTCCACCGTACTTCAGCTTGTCCTCAAGAGGCCTCCTCTGTTCCCAACACTTAATCTCTGAAACTTGTCTTGTCCATCAAGACACATTAACTTGAATAGCGCTTCTGATTTGTCTGAAAACTGCGTGAAACTGTTCAAAAGAACGCAATTCAGTCTCCAGACTGCTTCCATTATACCAACTACACAACATTTTCTGAAGTCTCTTGGCATTACTGTGCCAGTTACAGAAAATTATATTTCAGTCAGCATTGAACTGTTACGGTAAAGAGAGATGCAACAATGTGAATCAGCAGATTGTGCAGCAATTCCTCCACTTTATATCCATATGCAATGTTGAAGTGGACAGCATAGAGACGGGAAAAAAACAATCCTCTTACCTCGTAGCCAAACTGGAGTTCATCTGAGGTTAGCATAATGATATCATCATCAATAGCCAACACCGCTTCTGTTTCAATCTCATCATAGGGGAAGAAGCGGTTACTAAGTTTGTTTTCTGTAGTCCTAACAACCTTCAGGGGAACACGAATCTTTGGCCAGAGGGAATCTAGAGAGAAAAAGAAACAGAATTCAAGATTATACTTTTCTTCTGAACAAGTCTGCGCATCTGTTTTAGCTTCTCTTTTCTCTTTTATTTCTTCACATCTTAAACAAAAGCTTCTTAATGGCCCATTTACACCCGACCTTCAGTTAGGCAAACCTGCAAGCATATGAAGGCAAGAGACAGAACTTCAGCTACATCTCCCTCCTTCACTCCCTACAGGGAGCTCCACAGACACCTGTATGGAGGATAGCTTGCCCAAAACAGCAGTCTCTGATAATAGCGTAACAAGAATCACTGGTACTACGTATTGGTTTAGGACATACGGGGGAAAAAAAAAAAGATACTCCACTCAACTGCAATGATTTAAAAGAATTTGAAGCTGCAGTATATAACTGACTGCAAGTCGAGGGTCATAAAGAATTTGAAAAAGAATGTTAGCTCTATCAAGTGCTGAGAAAAATAAAATGTATTATATCAATTAAAAATCTAGATACACCTAACATATCAATCACTATTGACAGTTAAGGAGTGGATTCTGTGTATGAGTAATTTCTTTCATCTTCAAAATCCTAATTCACAGTGATAATTTAAGCTAGATAAATGCAAAAGGATTCTATTTGTGCCCTACAGCAACCTTTCAAGTAGAACAGAGCACTGGAGTACATAATCATGAAAATTGACAAACCCAATGATACTTTAACTAGCAACAAATAAAACCTGTAGGTACAAAACTGGATCCAATTCACTTTACAATGGGATTAGATTTCCATTTCTTGCTATATGTTTAAAATGTAGCACCTTAAGGGTCACATTAACAGTTTTTGCAGGCTTTTGTGTATACTCAAAAATTTTAAAAATCTTAATCTATTCCTACAAAAGCATAGAGCACCAGGCTGAAAGAAATACAACTAAAGAGCAAATATTAGACAGTAATTCTGAAGGCACATATTTAACTATATACATTTTCTAGCACAAAGCTTAACAGTAGCCATTATTATAGTATGATGCATCCCAAAAGCACCCATTTATCAAAAAGTAGTTAAATTAATAGTTAAAAAAGTCCAAAAGTGATTTGTTGGTTTATTCCAGCTTTCACATAAACATATATTTTAATGAGAATTTGAAGAAAAAGAGAGCATCGTAAGGTGAGTCTAAGTAACTTGTGAACAGTAGATAGATGAGCACTTGAGTTTCTCACACTGGTGAAATGAGGGGGATGACAATGGTATATGATACGAAAAATAAGCAAAAATACATTAAATCAACTACAAAGTGACCCCTTAGAGAATCTGTAAGTTATTCTCTGTGTCAAATGAAAACGTGTATAAGGATACACGTTGAGGGTGTATCTCAGCACTGGTGAGGCCACACGTGGAGTGCTGTGTCCAGTGCTGGGCTCCTCAGTGCAGAGAGATGGACAGGCTGGAGAGAGTCCAGCAAAGAGCCACGAAGATGAGGAAGGAGCTGGAGCATCTCTCCTATGAGGAAAGGCTGAGAGAGCTGGGACTGTTTAGCCTAGAGAAGAGAAAGCTCAGGGAAGGTCTCATCAATAGGTACAAATACCTGAAGGGAAGGTGTAAAGAAGATGGAGCCAGGCTCTTTTCAGTGGTGGCCAGTGCCAGGACCAGAGGCCATGGGCACAAAGTGAAACACAAGAGGTTCCCTCTGAACATCAGGAAGCACTTTTTCACTGTGAGGGTGACCGAGCACTGGCACAGGCTGCCCAGGGAGGTGGTGGAGTCTCCATCCTTGGAAATATTCAAAAGCTGTCTGGAGATGGTCCTGTGCAATCTGCTTGAGATGACCCTGCTTGAGCAGGGCGTTGGACAGGATGATCTCCAGAGGTCCCTTCCAAGCACAGCCATTCTGTGATGCTGTGGTAAGTGGAGTCTGTAAGAAATGACACTGGGCCTGAAGCCACTGAAATTTTCATCAGTGATCTGAAATGTATATAAATTGCCAGTGCAACCTGCAAGTGACACAAAAAATAGTGAGGACAGTAAGGTCATACTTTGACTAAGCAGATTTTGGACTGCTTAGTAAACTAGGTGCATTTGAACAAAAAACAGACTGACACAACTCAACACACAGTTAAACACTAGGACCAAGGCAAGGTAAGAAATGGCAGAAGAATGGAGGGCATTTTGCCTGTATGCAGACACAGTCAGATAGATGCTAAAACACTGGTTCTGGAGTTTGTATTTTTCCAAGCATGTTAAAACACTGGAAATGGTACAGGAAAGAACCACATAAGTTATTTGAGGGCAGGAGAAAATGCCTTACGGTGGAACTTGGAGATTAATCTGTTTAGCTTACTAAAAGGAGGAACAAAAAGTGGATTTAATTAACATCTACAAGTATCTCCAAAGGAAGAAAAATTCCACATATCTTCAACCAACTGGAGAAAGACATAACAAAAAACAATGACTGGAATCTGAAGCCAGGCAAATTCAAAGTATAAATAAGGCAGACATTTTTAATAGTAACAGTGGCTAATTCCTGGAAGAAATTAATAAGGACAGCAGCTGATCCTGTACATCTTGCCTTCCAGCTAGATTGGGCATTGTTACAGAAGATGCACTCAAGTTAGAAATCACTGGATCGAAAGGAAGGGTAATGTGGTGACTCGTGATTTACAGGTCAACTCAGATGATCTTACCACCCCTTCTGCCTCAAACTCGATGAACAGTGAGACTATCATCAGGATGAGAATAGGAAGCTTGAATGTAAACTGCTAGGACATGGGGAACAAATACAGAAATTCAGAAGAATAACACGAGGAAATAAGATCCTTGCTTGTGTGTTTTGAGAATGAAGAGGAAGGTAAAATGAGTGTCAGTGAAGAAAGTCACTTGCAAGGGCCAAGACAACAGAAATCCTGAGAAAATGGTTTTAGTTTATAAACAACAATATATAATCAAATTCTGGAAGTGTTCTCAGAAGAAGGATCTGAAGAATGTTGGATGACAGACAACACCAAAAATAAATGGGTTACAACATGACACAATTATGCACGCACACTTCCAATTCCATAATAAACCAGAATCAGGTCTGCTTCCAAGACAGCATTGCCCTCTTTCCACTGTCAGGCTGTTGCACTAAGATAGTTACTACCAGAAAAGAAGAAGAGCTGCTCCATTCAATCATGTATAAGTCAAGCTTGCTCCCCGGAAAGAGTGCCTGTGTCCTCATTGCCACTGGGCCTCTCAGTTTTAACAGCTCACACAACACTCCAAGAAAACAGAGTTGCATGCTGCTTAGACACACCAGAGTCCAAACACTACTTCACTGGGAAAACAGTATTTCCAAACCACAGTAAAAGTCTTCAAAAAGCCAGTTTTTCTTGGAGCTGTATTTTAGAAAGAAGGATTGGCATGCATGGGTGGCCAAAAGAAAGGAGAAGAAATACAGAGTGATATTTACTGGCAAAACTTGTATTCAGTTTCCTACCCCGAGGTTTTTCCTGTGAGATTGAAAAAGTGACTGTAAAATCTACCTTTATCTGGGTGGTCTTGTAGACCATGGCCTGTATTTGACACGTGTGCAGGTTCTTGTCCAGTTTTACTCACCTCTTCTCCTTCTATCAGAAGGCAAGAGGTATCAGCCCAAACACTGATGCACGCTTGAATGGCCTGCAATATTGATTAGCAGCCAGTTGGAAGGATTCCACCACGTTACTGATGGGCTTCAGTGGAAGTCACAGTCAGCCAGCAGCTGTGGAGGTACAGCAAGTGCCTTGGGGCCACAACAAAAATCTCCAGGAGCCACGGATTCCAGCTACAGTGCAACAAGCTCATTTTATTCTCAGCATTGTAAGGTCTTTGAAATCCCCTGCTTAAACCATAATCTGAAACAATGATTCCAGTAGGCCACAAGTGAAATTCCAAAAATTTTCATCTTACTAGTCATCCCAACCTCAGGAGGCAGTAACACTGAACGGCTGGAACTCTTTACTGCAAATTAGTATTCCCAATTCAACTCACTGTTTTTTTACTGGTTTACCATACTACATGCATATCCATATTTATAAGACAGCCTCAGGTACCTCAGAAAGACACAAAGACACATATCATGGCCTCAAAGCTTCTAGACTGTTTAATGTTTGCAAGCTACTTAAAAGACCATAGGCTAATTGTCTATCATTCTCCAATTACAATCCCAGTATGGGTATCAAATAATTTTAAGCAGACTGTTAGATCCCCAAAACATGCTACTGTCACAAGTGTTTCAGTAGTAATCAGAATTGGCATAAGTATGGGCCCATTTGTAAATTTGTATTTATAAGTATCAACAAAGTTTACATTTTATACATGTTAAGCACTCTTTTATTCGTGCTTTTCTTCCTTTCACATCTGCTACACATACCAAAAAAAAGACAACCAAATTTCAGCAACGATCTTATTTCAGTGCAGGAATACACTGAAACAAAAATTGAAACTGAGAAGTCACTAAGATTGAAAAATAATAATTCATGTCACTTTAAACTCCTAGCTCTTCAGAAAATCAACTATTTGATTGTTTAGTAACAGACATGCCACTCATAAAATATGGTAACAGAAGAAAAAGTAATGAAAAATATATGAAAAATGAAGGTGTAATCTAGTTATAATCAGCATGCATCTCAGATGTCAGCAAATCCTGTTAAATCCACATGATTTACTAAGGTCTCGGAAAGTGTCTCAAAATGACCAATTCTCAAAATGAGGTATGTGACTGTAAAATATCTGTGCTTTGAGAAACAGACTACAAAGTTCCTGAAGTTGGACTTAAATTAATGAACAGAAAAATACCAACATTTTGGAGAAACTCTGAATAAGACATTAGGGTACCACTTACTCCACAGCACACAAAATAAAGTGTAAGACTACTTGCTGCCTTGAGGCTGATCTGATACTGAAGGTTGCTGTACCGTCAGAGGTGGAAGCGCATGGGAGATGTCATGACATGACGACACCTGGGTAACCACTTTGGCAACTTGGGCAAAAATGACAATCACAAAGGGCTGCCGTCTCCACTCAGAGATCCAAGTATTTCCAAGTGTTCAAAATTAGCCCTGCTGCAGGAACTCCAAAAGAAATATACAGTCAATAAAAAAAAGACAACAGCTACTTCAGAAGTCAAAGTTTCAGAATCTATCAGGAAGGTTAAAACCAGCTATATATTTATTTTTAAAAGACCACAGAAGAAGAGTATTTGTACTTTTCTTTTTTACGCACAGGAGGAAATGTGTCTTAAAGAGAAGCCAGAGACAGGGTCTGCCACTTCTTTAATACTACGCTCTGAATTTTCAGATACTGCTTGGAAAGTTATAAGAAACTGCAAAGCTAAGAAAACATATATATGGGAAATTCTCAGTTTAGCAGACTTTGTTATAACCAAGGTAAAAGCCCATGCTTTACTCTTACAGTAATAGGGCACTGCATCATTTAAGAGTATGACAAATATAAAAGAAGCCCAAGACAAGGAGGCAGATGAAGTCTTACCAGACAGCATGAGAATTTTTAAGCATACAAAAGTAAAAACGAATGTTTGGAGTGGGAATTATTCTTATTTCTTTTAGAACCAGTGAAGACTTTCTGTGATGCAGCAGGAGACAGAGGTAAAACATGAAAATAAAGCTCTCTGGACTGTATAAAAATCTACATATATGCAGAGTCTGAGGGGAATGACAGGCACCTCCTATTGCACATCATACTGAAATAATTATGAGAGAAGAGTGTTTGAATAACACTTACACTTGCTCTTTGGCAACAAGACTCAGGGCATTCTTGGCACTCTGTGGTATTTAGGACTACTGATGCACTGATTGCAGAAGCTGCCCACAGAAAACAGCACGTGGTCTTCTAAACACAAAATCAGCAGTTTCCCAACTTTGCCAAATGCAGCTTCTGATCCCTTACGCCCACATACCCGGCTGTATTTCTGGCCAGCCCGCAATCCCACCATTAAGTCCTGCAAGTCCACATCTCACAGCAAATCTTTCGAGCATGATTTCAAGATGATTTCCACAAACTGCAGGATCAAAAAAGTGCCATAATCACCTCTCCATTTAAACCACTCTTATACGGAAGAGCAGCAACACCCCCCCACCTGCCCATCCTGTAAATATGCATTTCTCAGCTACAACTCCCAGTGAATTACATGAAAGACATAAGGAAGAGAAGGAAGGACAATCATGAGAGAGAGGCAACTTCATTTTAACCTAAATGAATACCCTCTCACACCAAAACACCCTTTCAATTTCCACGCCTCCCTAGGCTTGCTGTCAGATGTTTGTAACAAAAATGTCAGTAACATAAGCTTGCAAAAAAATGAATTCTTATTCTGAAATCCAGCCCTGTTTCTCAGCTCTAACTGAACTGTTACATCATACATAAGAGGGATCGTTAAAAATGACAGAGAGTAATATTTCTATCTTTTTTCAAAGAGAAATGGCACTGTTACAATGTTAAATAGCACCATTCTCTGTATCCTTGCTTCTAAGAAACTGGGAAGTTAACAGCACCCGAAGGGGTCCTTTAGCAGCAGATGCATTGCTATCTATCTAGTCGGCGGACAGAAGTGTGTTTAAATAGGAAATTACTTGCTCTAATTATTAATCATCCTTTTCCAGTTTCAACATTCAACCCAGGGAAAGTGAGAATCAAAACAGCTGCTGTACAGAGCTAATCAACATTCGTGGGACACCCATTCTAAGTAGTATCAAGTTCAAAAGCAGCAGGTGATACTTGAATGCGGACGGTCTGTTGCATTTGCAATTGGAAGCAGCAGGTAAGGATAATGAGGAGCAGCCAGAAATAGTGTATACTCTTGATGGAAAGAACTGATTGCTTGCTAATATTACGAGCAATGTGAGAAATTAAAATTTAAAAAAGATCCACTCATTGGCTAAAATAATGCATTTTGATGACTTATACAAAAGATGCTCATACAAACATGCTTTTCCCATTTTACTTCCCCTGTAACACCAGCTAGAACTATCTCATGACTGCTGATAGCCTGGCACCAAAGCATTAATTTGTACTAAGCTCTGACTCCTGTGAAGCCCACTTAGAACTATAAAAAGGAAAAACCTTTCCAGAAATTGTGCAAGGTAGACTGGGATCAATAAAAAAACTGGCAGAAAACATCTCTAAACACGCTCCTCTCTATGCACCTGCAGTTGCACAGAATCCTATACACCATGCTCAACTCTCAGACCTGATCATTTATAAAATCTTTCATTTGATGCTCATTCTAATTGGTCTGTAGTAGTCTGTGTGAATTCAACTAATTGAACATGGATGATGGAAGCCTAACAAGTACTTTTTCAGTCTCAAAGACTGAAAGGCAGAACTTAGTTGGAATCTGAAGTTTCAAAAAACTGCCAGAAACAACATCATCAAGCATATTACATGAATTTATTACCAGAATTTCTTCAATAACGGCTGACTGACGAAGTCTGTCCAGGAACTTCAACTGCTTCAACTTCGAACTACCTGTTCAAAACAGGTGCTTTCTACTTACATTACAATGTCTATATTGGTCAACAGCAATGCACAGAATTCCTCTTATATATAACTGAATATTGCTTTCTAGGGCATTATTTAGAGCCCTGTTCTGTTAAGCTAAATTTCTAGACTTCCTTGGGAAATAATATTGTGAAAAGTTCGTAAGATGGATTCATGGAAGACTAAAATCATCATGAATTAGTTCTCTAGCTAATCAAGGAAAATGGCATTAAGTCAATCCTCAAGAAGCCAAATTAATTTAAAACCTAAAGAGAAGTTCAAACAAACATTCCTACCAGTGCTCACTATTACAGGTACAGTATGCAAAAAAACCTAACACTGAAGATTTTTTTAAATTATTTTTTTAAAGTTAACACTTTCTTAAGATACAGTGATCCACAGGATATTCAAGTTCCTTATCCCCAGTGTTTTATATCAATGTTGTCCATTAATAACATCAAATTGAAATACAAAGATGATTATTGCAGTAGTACTCGTAAGCCTTATGGTCTGTATCTTCTTCCAAATTTATCAGCAACTTAGCTTCAGGAGCCACTACCAATACAACTACACAGAAAGTACACATTCTTTAAAATACACTTTTAATTTTTCTAAAACCGAGCCTAAAAAGGAAACAAGGTATCACACACAATTTGTAGCTTGTTGCCTACTTACTAGCAGAAATGCATTTATATATTCTTATACCATTTATGTGGTAGACAAAATGGTTTCTTCGATTGTCTGAAACAAATGTGATGAAATGTCAGTGGAAATTTCTATCACGGACTATTTTCTTGAATTTCAGAACTAGCAATTTAGACAAATACAGATGAAAGAGCAAAAGTATTTGGCTGATGGAGAAAATGAAGAACATCCTGTCTACCCAAATATTCCCAGCAGCAGGCATTTGGACCACTAAGTTTATTTTAATGGATGCAGAGTAAATGAGGAAAAAAAAAATCATTTTTTAAATGTAATATTTCAAAGCTTTTGATCTTTTTATTAATATTACACATGCAGTCATGGGCCTGCTGATATTACTTCTGGGTTGACAGGCTTCATTACTCATATTCTGGGTTCAATATAAAAAGATTAGACCCTTGGTTTCCAGTCTTACCCAAAGCACAGTGCTCCTACTTTAGTGCACAGATTCAGCAATGACCTCAAAATACAGAGTAAAGCTTCCATCCCTTTACCCTTTCCTATGTCTGTGATACCACTCACATAGAAAGTATGGGAAAGCAGTGTGTTCAACTACACAAAATAAAGGCCAAAGCACAGGACCTTCTTGAATCAATTCCTTGCCCTGAATTACTGAGTGGTGGTGAAGACTCCACTTCTGCGTACCCCAGTTTCTAAAGCTGTAAAATGGGAATAACCAGTTAATCTACTGCTCATATAGCCAGGATATACACATATTTGTAAATGTTTTGAAGGTACTCAGATTAAATTAAACCTATAAAAGCAGTTTCCTTCATTATTTATAGTTTAATATATTGATATTTTACTTGGATTTCAAAGTAGACATTAACTTTCTAATTACAAATCTTGGCATTATCTAGTAATAATGCCATGAATAATGCTACTTACATAGCCATTTTAAGCTACAGGTCTCAAAGCATTTTATCTAAAACAATCTTGCATTCATTTTATGAACATGGAAACTAAGGAACGGTAAGAAACAAGTTGCTTCCATTCAGCAGGCAGAAGTTGTGTCTGGTCAGTGTTCCAGTTACAAGAACTATCTGCCCCCCAAAAATCAACTGAAACGTTTTTAGTGCTCATTAATTTTTGGTTATTTCTCAAGAACCTTGTGAGACACCCTGTGTGTCCTTCCCCATGTTCAGGTACTAGTATGGCAAACAAGTAGGAACTCACAGCAGACAGTTCAGGGATGAAAGATCAGTCATTTAAGCTTGTACTAGTCACCTTGTGTTTCCTTCATACTCACTGGAGGAAAAAAGTGTACTTCTGGAGGGATGATTTAGTTTACCCTAACATAAATACCTAATGCAGGCTAGATGGAGGTGCATGTTTCTTTCCGCTGATTCTAAAGGAAATGCAGAGTGACGAGCTCAGCCTTACATGAGTAGCTCTGAAACATTCTAAGTTATGAAAGTGCCCCTTGTAAACTCATAGGACAAAGGGAAAAACAGTCTTTAAATTGCTACAGATTTCTAGCCCATATACATTTTCTCTAACTTTATACTTCTGTATGTTATTTGGGTGAAAACCTTCCAGTCAAGCGTTCAATTAATTCATTGCCCTCTTAGCTGCTTGCTTTATTTATTATCAGCTGATGTGACAAAAAATTTGTCCGTGGCATCAGAGCTGCATCTGCCCTGGCAGGCCTAGATTTGCACGGAGTTTGTTTCCATACACCTTGCACACTCCCCACACTTGTTGCTACTCCACAGTAGCCGAGACCAGCTACTCAGGGATGCTCAGCAGTACAGATGGCAGAGTGACCACAGTTCAGCCCCATCATTCATCCGACAAATAATCACCAGGAGTTCATTTTCAGGGCATGCTGACAAATATATCTTTTCACTCAAACTTTACTAAATGCTGAGGACAAGCAAAAAAGGAGTTTTATCTTAGGGAATGTCACATTTGTTGAGAAGTACAGCATCTTAAATTCTGTACAATATTTAGAATGGAATATTTAATTTTTATTTTGTTTTCCTCTTAAGTCCTGAGTTTGCCAAGTTTCATTACATAAAGGTATTATTACAAGTACATAAGCATTCATTAAAAAACAAAACAAAAAACAAGGTTAATTTTAGAAATTGCATGTACTTCAAAACTTTCCATTC
This sequence comes from Tyto alba, assembly GCF_018691265.1. Taxonomy (NCBI): domain Eukaryota; kingdom Metazoa; phylum Chordata; class Aves; order Strigiformes; family Tytonidae; genus Tyto; species Tyto alba. Next base: position 4,201,251 of record NW_024881280.1, on the reverse strand, counting down.
CTAGGGACAGATTCCCTCTATTTCCAATACATATTGCTTTGATAACAATAACACTTTCAATTATAACATTTTTCTGGTGTTGACGGAGGAAAAAAAGGAGCAGCCACGTCATATTTGTGTGGCACTATTCCAGCTACATCTCAGGAGACCTGAATCCAATTCTCAATTTACCACATGATCACTAAGGAAGACAGCTCGCATGTCCTTCACCCAGCCCTCCCACTTGCACATGCAAAACAAAACAAACACACAAAGGGTTGCAACGACAAAAGTCAAGATTTGCTTCTGTACCAAAACATGTGCCTCACACAGAAAGGATGAGGAAATACAGCACTTGATGCTCTAGGAGGTTAAGTACCTCAGCTTTACCATAACCAATTAAAAGTGAATAGCCATAAAAGTGCAGATCCTACTGTAGGGTAATAAACCAGACTTTATCAGTGACAGTGGTGCACATTACAAACTTCAAACTCATTCCTTGCTCTAATCCATCAGAAACTTCCTGGCTTTAACAGGCTATAAACAGCAGAAGCTTTGAAGTCCAAGGATTAAGATCACTAATAGACAGACTGAACGAGAGACTGGATGAAGAGCCAAGTGGAATGCCCTGCATGGATCTGGAATAAAACAAGTTAATTTAATCAAACTGACCTCTCTCTAGCCATAGGCCAAGAGATTACAATGGCTATAACAGCAATAAAGGGACAAGGAACACTAGAAACATATAGTTATTTGCTTCAATGCGATGTTTAGGCCAGTGTTAAGGACAAAACTTCCTATGCTTTCAACTGTGATCTCAAAGCCACAATTTTAAGCTACACAGGCAAAGGTTTTTTTTTTTGGTTTTTTTTTTTTTTAAAAAAAAAAACAACTAGATTTTTTACTGGTAACTGAGGCAGAAAAAAGTTAAATACACTTTAATTTTCGACAATTTCTAAATGCAAGATTAATAGAATGATTTAACAAAAAAGATCATTCTAATGATTTATTTGCTTTGAGTCTCCTGTATCTCAAAACTCACTCAAGGAAAATGTGGAAATAATCCATTTGGGTTAAATACACCTGCATTCAGACCTCACATAACTGAATGTAACTCTAAGCATTATTGCTTTTAGAAAAAAAACTTCTTACTGCAAAAATTCCAGTTATCCATTTATACGCAACACTTCTCACCCCAAAGGATTGCAAAACATTTAATAACCCACTAAACCTGAGGTGTTCAGCACAGCAGTATTACAGAAGGCTTTTTAAAGCAAACAATAAAGCTACTCTGCTTTAAAGTGTAGCAAGTTGCCAAAATAGCAAATGAGACAAGTGAATGGTAGCAATAGCTTGGCCCGGAGAAGCTGCTAAAAGATGGTAAATGGAGACAAGTGGTGAGGGATTAATTTTTACATTGTATCTTGACACTATGCAGAATAGCTAAATTCGAAGAGCAGAAAGCTGCAGCAGCTGAAGCCTCTGAAAAGAGAAGGACAAAGTGAGGAGTCCTAACGACATGCTTCATTCGCTACCGAAGACAAAAGAATCCACAATATGGCATATTTTTCTTTGAACACATTTGCCTAGAAGGTAGCTTCTCTCGTCCCACAAGATCACACTTTCAGATGAGAATGACAGATTTATACGTACAGCATACAGGAAAGAAACTCATTTACAGCTACTACATCTACAGTATTTAACCAAGAATGAGAAGAGGCGGCTTTAGCTGCCTGGAACAATGCTCAGGATTTTAGTACTAGTGTTTGGAACTTGGAAGAAGCTCAGGATAGGAAGCAATAAGCAAGGAAATAAAACGAGAGGCGCTGGAGTGGCTGGGCTGGCACTGGAGAGGATTACCACAGGCCAAACCTAGCTACCTTCTTTTACATGAGGCAATGTCTCCTGGCTCTCCCATTTACTCCGTGGTGATTTTGTGAAGGAATTCACCGATGTCAGGACCTACGATCCAGCTGCAGGAGAAGAGTAAGAGCAGCACGGTGTCGCGGGGCAGACAGCCCGGGGCTGGGAAAAAAGGGAGCGGGCGGGAGACAGAGCAGTCACGGCGCGTGCAGAGCCATTCCAGGGAAGGAGATGGAGAAACACGGGATTGGGATCTTGGGTTGGAAAAAGCAGGCAGCAAGCTGTGAGGACTGGGAAGCCCGAGGGTGAGGTCCTGGCACAAGGGGATACAGCAGGGCAGCATGCCAGGCCAGCAGATAGCCCTGCCAGCAAAGCACACCTCAGCTACTGAAAATTAAACACATTAATTCAGAGATTTACAGCACCGAGTTCACACCGGAGTCATTAATATACACTTGAAACCAAATCTTCTTCCAAAAAGCTACACATTTAAATCATTTGGGAAAAGGTCTGTGAATGTGCCCTCATTTTACAATAACCACGAATTCAAAAAATTTAAAATATCATGCAGACTTCACCAGACTAACTCATAAAGACTATAAAGAGCAACATAGTACCATATGTGTTGGAAACAGAAACATGTTTTAAAAAGTCTTACTAGGCTAGCTGTAGCATTTTCACAGGAGATTCTGGTGATGTGGGAACTTCTTTTCAGACACCCAAAATATCCTAAGTTTTCATTTCATTAGTCAAAATATTCACTGATTTTATAGCTCCAAGCATTCAAACTACTTTACTGCTTTGAACCACATTTGCCCTAGAAAACAGTCTAGCAGAAGTAGTATTCACTGCCATGAGAGGGTGTCTACAGAGAAATAAAACCAAGCATTGACAAATCAAAGACGGGTCTTGCCTTACCACTCCCCAAAACAAAGTTAAGGACAGAAACGTATCTGTAACTACTGCACCCGTTACCTTTGATTCAGAAGTGAGCAGCACAACCACCGATACGCTTTTTTCTTTTAATCTACTTTGGCTTTTCTCATTTCACTTCCAAAAATATTGCCACCAAAAAAATCCCAATGTGTTATTTCAAAATGAAATGCTTTTCAAAGACATATTAACAAAGTAGAAGAGAGGTCATTCTCTGACAGGCGCAAGGAGGCATGCTATCTCCAAGTTTCACCCTCCTCCACCACACCTACCAGGGGGTCTTACCTTCTGGGGGATTCTTATTCTGGTTGTTCCAGACAACTAACAATTTGGATAGACTAGGCACTTTCGACACCTCCGTGATGACTCGGAAAAGGCTCTCCACCCGGTCATAGGTCAGAACTATGGCTGTGAAACCTTGGGACTGAGGTGGGATCAGTGGAAGGAAGAGTGGGTTGCTCACACTGCTCCATTTCTGAAAAGGAAAAGAAGAAAAACAGGAGAACAATTTGATTAAAGTGCCTTATTACAGTAGGAAGCAACTCACATAGCCAGGACCTAACGATCAGATTTGGAATTTGCTCAGGTCAGGCAGGCTGACTCTCCAATTCTGGCAACACTGGACTTCAGCAATTTCTCAAAACCTTTATTCCAATCTCTTTCTTAATTCAGTTTTCATTTTTGCCTGTCTGTAACACTGAAAATAAGAGGAGCTTTAAGCAGAATATAAGGTGGAAGAGGCAGATAGATTTGTGGAAAAGGAAAACCAATGTGAATTTTGAACCCAGCTAGCATGACTCAATTCTCATTTACTAATCACTATTTCAAGACGTTTATATTAATAGACGGGACTCAATAAACAAAGAGAAATTAGCACAACAATTTCAGGAGGGAAAAAGAGTTAACAACAACAAAACCAAAGCAGCAAAAACATAAACCTGGCATAAAACTCATACCCAAGCAAAAATAGGCAAAAACAGGCACTAAAAGGAATAATGTACTAACTTCCACAAAACTCTGTTTGTTCAATGGTGAAAAAAACACCTATTGCATTAAAAAAAAAGAGGCACAAGATGCAAAGATGAATTTCAGAGAGTTATCTACTCCTCATGAATTTTAACTAGGGCATCCCTTTAAAGACTTTAAAGGTCTTACTTCAATACACTGCCAGCATAAGGAAGCCAGCTCCGCTGGCAGAAGACAAGACAGACAACTAAATTCTCACTGAATGTGCCAACCTCCTTTGGAGCCGACAACGTGGGGGAGGAAGCAGTGAAGGGACCATTCGGCAGGAATGAAAGCGCCGGCATTTCAGTCTCAACTTTTCCATTCCAGCTGACGTTCCAAGCAGGGGTCGGACAGAGAAGCAAAGGGAAAAACAAGACCTTTTGGGACGAGGTGAAAAGGGGAGTTGGGAAAGCAGAAACTGAGTGATGCTGTTTTGCAGGGAAATCTTGAATCCCAGCCTGTAAAAACTATGAACGCTCGTAAGAGGTTATTAACTGCCAGCAGTTTGCAGAAATACTGCAAGAATCTCCAGCTAAACTCATACCACAGGCCTGCTTGTATCAGGAGGAAAGCAAGTTTTACACAGTCAGAGTTATCAGCTCATACTTGCAGGAAATAAACTTTACAATTTTCCTTTTCCTTATTTAGTCTTTGGGTTATTTTATACACCCAACAATCACCTTCCTCGTGCTTAGTGGTTAGAGACCTCTAACTGGAATAACTTCGAGGCCAAGAAAGAATAGAGAGCCTATTTACTAAAAGAGATCATAACTTTTTGACCATTTTGGTAAAGGAGGAAAAAAATATGATGTGAATATGATTTCCTTCTACAGAGAGACTTAAAGTTAACCATAGCACTGGCACACTGTTTTATCCAGGATGGTCCAGGGGTATGTTCCAGGCAAGGATCTGGCAAATAGGACAAATACCTGAAATAGTTGGAGAGACTAATTTTCAGCTACGCATCCTTTATCAGGTCCGGTACAAGCAGCACTCAACATAAACTGTTTGCAATGTTCCTACCAGAAAGCACAAATTTCTAGTTTTTATCTCACAGGAGTAATAGGGTAATGTAGAAGCAGTAACAGTATAATACCGAACTTCAGCTCATGAAGGGGACATGGCTACCTGTGACAGCAGAGGACTACACTCAGTAATTCAGAAAATATACATCTATTACTTTAGCAACTGGTATGTGCAGAGACAAATCTGCTTTCAGGTTATTACATTTTCTAAAATTAAAGCTTTTATACATACTTTTGCTAATTTTATAAGACAACTGGTGGCAGATGGGGATAGCCCTCTGATTTTGCTTCTGCTTCAATAATTCCCCAGCAAATCACAATCTAAATGTTACCAAGAGCATAATCCATCTCATTAAAGCTTTGCAGACTTGTTTCCACACAACCCCCACCCCAAGACTGCTATCACCCAAATGACCCTTGTAATGTTGAGCAGCTTCTTAAAACAACTTTCAGAAACCTATTTTCATTAATATTTGAAGCAGAGGTTTAACATCATGCTCAGCAGAGTGCCAGGACAACCTTACGTTTCTGCCCTACAAGAAGAAATAACCGGCAATCTACGGACAATGTTGTATTTACTACTTATGGGTGAGTATTGCCACCTAAATTAATGGCTCCCACTTGAAGTTTTTCTAGCAATGTTTTCTTCTCTGGCCACAACATTTCCTAACAAATTACTTGCTACAATATCATTGGGAAAGGATTATTCATTTTTTATCATCTAAGACTATTTTAGGTACTTGCAGAAAAAAAATAGATGCACACGTGTGAGCACACGCATATGTGCCAAAAAAATTATTGCGCTTTTTCTTAAAAGTCTAAGGTTTAGGTACATTACTTAAATTCCAACTTTTACCACTTTTAGAAAGACATGAAAATTCTCCCATGCTAGTTATAACTTAGGAAAATAAGGCAACTTTTGAGGTGGTTTTGCTCATGCATCTACTAAAGGATGAGGGAGGGAGGCAAAAGCCTGTAGACACACACTAATGGATGGGAGAACCGTGCCTCTCATTTGAGAAAAACATTTCAAAAAGGCAATTAAGCATCTCTCAAGTGCCATTAAGAGCCAACCCCCTGCTGCCTGCCTGAAGAGTGTGTCTACAGTCTGAGACCTATTGACCCCACTTTCTGCAGGAAATCGGGCAAATTCAAGCCTCCATAATTTGCTAAAGTCTTCCAGATTTCTGCTTGGGAAAAGCAAACCATACAGGCAATTAATTCAACAGCGACCTAATTAAATCTCCATTATGGCAGCAAAGCATGAAATGGATAATGACACAGGGATGAGTTCTCCCAGTCACTGCTCAAGAAATCAAGTGATGAAGGAACATTTGCTCCAGTCCCATTTTTATTAACATTCTTGATGGAAATTCACAGGAACTTTCACTCTCAAAGAGAAGAGCAAACAGCAACAGCAGATTGATCATCCATCACCTTTCCTTAACAAAGTGCTGACACTCAGTTATGGATAAGGCAACCCTTCACTCTCACCCTCCCAGCTAATATCATTAGAAGATCCAGGATAATTAATCTAAGATGAATAGGTTGTTTGCTGTGAATCATTTTTATGGGCAAAAAGGATCAAGTTCAAATGCCAATTTCCTAAGAGCAATCTCATGTCACTTAAGTCTCACAGTCTCAGTTGCCTGACAGCTCTTTGCAGTTCACATGAAAATTCGAAGTAGTGGGACCTGAATGACAGTCAGAATCCAGGAATAGCCTGAAGCTGGGGAGAGAGGAGAATTCAGGAATGGGTATGTATATAGGGAGGGATTCAGACTGCTGCAGCGGTCCTGTGCATGCTTTCCACAAGTGTGCATGTGTAATAATGCCTTAGAAATAAGGCGGTTTCCTTTACTATAGATACATCAAATATCTCCCTCCCTCTTGGTCATTAAAAACAACCTGATTCTATTTTAGGAAAAGTTAGTGTATTAAGGACAAGGTATCAAGGGAGTTGAATTCTCATTATGTGGGATGTTTACGGTTGGACTCGATGTAGAGTCTTCAGGTTCAAGTTAGCAGAGAAGTTTCAGATACCATTCTTAGCAGGATAAAGAAGTGAGATAGATGGGAGTTTCAGGACATCAGTGAACACAGCTGGACTGAGAACTGGCCAGTTACAGTAAGTGCTGCAGAGCCCCACAGGCACCGGTAGAATACCAGACATAACTAAGACAGGATCCTACCCCGAAACTTCTTATTTGGGTGTACACTGGGTATCACTGAAAGAGACTTGAAAAAAGACACAGCAGCCACACTACAAACTCCATCACAGAACGGCCTCTAGGAAAATAAGGCTGTGTAAGATGTTGCATATTATAGAAAAGAACTTCCCCAGCTATCATTCAGTGGGAAAACTCAGCAACAGCACTTCAGAAGAATAACATTTCACTGCTCCCATGAACAAGACAGTGGGCTTTCCTCCTTGTGTATTTTATTTCCAACAACTAGACTGCTTGTTGTAACCACAAATTAGTCAAATCACACAGTGTGAAGAACAACTCACTGTCTTCTAAAGGAGAGGTAAGGACAACGCTGTCCTGAACTGAAACGGTAGTTAGGCAGTTCTTCTATACATCTAAACAAAACAGAGATATATCCCCCGCCTCTGTGGGCAAGGCTTTTTCAGCTGGGTTGTTCTGAATATCAATCTAACCTCAATGTGGTTTCAATTATGAATTACCAGACAAAAAAAAACGCCTTGATTTATTCTATTTTGCTCCAATTATTCATGATACGTTTCTATTGAATACTTTGGGAAAGTATTTCATCATGCTTCCCATCCTCAAGTGGTCAGAGGGCAAAACCAAAGGAATTAACCCCCTCTACTTCTCCAGAGCCAACCATAGTGCTCACACTCCGCAGAATCACAAGACAAGTTGCAGTGGCCACCATTTTATGTTTTGATGAAGATATTAAACCCTCCTCAAAAAAAAAAAAAATTTTAGCCACAAGACACACAGGAGTTTCTACCTATTGCTTCTTGAGTGATGAAATACCTTTCAAGCTCCCAAAGACAAAAAAAAGACAGGGAGAACTGAAAAGTTGACTTGTGGAATCCAAAGCAACAAAGTCCCACCCCCCTGCATTTTTTTTTTTTTTTTTTTTTAGTTTTGTTACAGTTAATGACTCCCATTACATACAATAAAGCTGCACAGTTATGTAGCCGCAGGAGGCACCAGGCACTGCAGCAAACAAGGTAAGAACAACAGCGATGAGACCCTCACCTTTGGCCAGCAAAATTTTTCCTTGGGTGCATCTCAAAACCAGCTCTACTAAGATTAAAAACATGTCTCACTTGTATGTTTAGGTTCCTACTTCTAAGCTAAAGACAAAGCTAAAAGCTCTTAGAGAAAATAAAACCCAACAGTACTAAATGGTTAGGTTTAGTCTTAAGAACTGAAAAGTCATTCAAGTGAAATACATGAAATCCAGTTTCCAGTTCTGTCAACAAAATAAAAAAAAAATGTTGTTCACGTCTCAAATGATACCATTTCCAATGGAAATAAACCTACATGCCAAATACTAGCCACACAACACAGGATAACTGTGAGGTTATCTATCAATGTGTAAGGGAAAAATCCTAATATCTGGGCAGGTAAGTTAAAGAACAAACTATTAAATCATGTTTCACAAAAAATATCAATATTTATAACTGAATACGTGTGGTATACTCGTCCATAATCTCAACACTGGAAAAACACATCGATAAATCAAAATTTATTTATAATAAGGAAGAATACCTACCTTCTAACGTAGTAAATAAAGCAAAATTTCACCCAGCTGATTCAAACCATGGCACAAGGTAACTGGAAATACAGCAGGAAGAGAAACCTAATATTGTTCAATAGAAAAAAAATACCAGATGTGCACTGCCCAGAAGAGTGCTAGCTTGTTGTCATTTAGAGGTAAATAAAAAAAGCATACATTAATATTTGCTTAACTCTCTGAAGATGAGCAATGGTACTAGGATGGAAGCACAGTTATAACAGTGGCATTATCTGGAGCCTGAGGCCTATAAAATACTAGTCAAAGAGCTCAGAAATAGTATAATTGTTCAAGTGTCAAGTGCCTGGTAATTGGCAGAAGCCCACACAGTATTCTGTAAATGAAAATCCTACTTAGGCTTTGCTAAATGAATGGCACTTTTTTGCACTCAGTTAATTTGGCTATTTTAGTTTAAACTAAATGATGGTGCTGCTCTCTGTCTCACTGGGAGAAATGAAATCTGGTATGTTTATTGTTCGGCATAGTGATATTCTCAAGTGATTATTAAACTATGGTCTGTATCATCCAAGGTCAAAGCTCAAAAGCAGCCCCTGACAAAAAACCCTCTAATGTTTTATAAGTCTACATTATAAACAGGCTTGAAAGAATTTCAACAAAACCAACTAAAGAAATCTTGAAAAACCCTGTCTTACTCATTTTTCAGAAACCCATATATTTGAGTTAGGTATGAGGCCAAGTAAGAAGAGAATTTAAATAATCTACAAAGAAGCACAAGTGAGAAAGCAATTTACGTCTATTAGAGCATAACAAAGTACTTAATTGAAGATAACAGATCACTTCTCAAACCCAGGTCATTAGTTCTAAATCCAGCCCAAACTGGTAACCATCAGAGTGCACACGGCAGAAGCGGTCATTTTCTGGCTTGTTTGAACGTAACTGATTGTCCCTGCCTAATGGATAATGGCTGGGCCAAGAAACACAAAAGGCATTAAACTCCCATGCTTGTAGCAAAACAGTGAGACATAAAAGACTCAAGTGGTCCTGGAATTAATTTCAGGCCCCAAAAACATCATTTACCCCTCTTCATTAACAGGAGGAAATATCTTCTAGTGCATTTTTATTTAAACTACTATTCTATAACATACTAGCATGTTATATGCTGCTAGTCTTCCACTTCCTCAAAAGGACATTGGACAAGTAGGAAAATAATCCACTTTACCATGTATTTTTTTCTTTAGAAAAGGCCAAAAGTCTTGAGTCAACCCATACAAACACAGAGAACTGCTTGAATCACTTCCTCAATGCAATGGACTAAGTACGGAGTTAACTGCATATGCATTTGTCTTCTGTGTACCTAGCACTCCCACTCCTGATGGAAAAACACCCTCCTGTACTGCTGCTGTATCCACACTGTGGTGAAGATACTCAGGCAGTAGTCTCACTAATATTTTAAGCCAAAATAAGCCAAACTAACGCCAAAAAAAGCAGCCTTCCAGCAACCTGGTCCCTCCCTTGCCCTGCCACCCCCTTTTTTTTTTTTATTTTGCTGGTTAAATTTTACACACAGAAAGTTATTTCTATTAATTCACCAGAAGTGAATTAGAAAATTCAAAAAGAAGGTAGCAGACGGAGAAATCATCACCCAACTGTAGAAGAGTGCAGGACTGCTTCTTTAGGCAGCAGTACCCATTTATAGCAGTTTAAACTGTTTGGGAAACTACAGTGGAAGGTGGGCTGGTGTTTTTTTTTCTGTTGAGACTTGAGAAATACCTGGGGAACAAGAATAAAGCTTATCTATATGCAGATCTAGCCATGAGCATGCTTCACTGATTTTAAATGCATCAATATCACTTTCACGCTGACTGTCCAAGGTAACAACCATTCCCTCAGATATAAGAATCAACGTAATTTTTCTGGAAAGAGAATGTAATCATTATTATGTTTGCAGATATGTCCTGATTCCTAATTTGAAGTCTCAGAGTTCAAAATAAAGCAAAGATAAAATCTGCAGAAAATAGCCCTAAATCCCTACTAGACCTGCTTTGCAAGTGACATCAAACTTGAGGCAGCCTTTTGTGAAAGATGCAGCTTTCTCTTTATAGGTGCTACCGCTACAAATTTACTTAACTGAATATTTGAGGCCCCTAAAAATCTCTTTTATCTAGCATACTTACAGGCTGTAATCTGTTAAATGTTTGCTAATTCAAAATAGGTTCAATTCTACTGTACTAAATCAAAATAATAGAAGGCAGTACTACACAACTTCATAGGAAATAAGACTGAAATCAGGTGATGAATCTTAAAGCTGGAAGCGAACTCATGAGACTGCAATAGCTCAGCAAAATGCAGAGCAAAATGTGCACCCTGAAGAGTCATCAGCAATCCTAATTGACAAAGTAGAAATAATGTTTTCACTGCTTTAATAAAGCACTTGTAACAATAGAGCAGCAAAACAATTAGCAGCCAGGGCATTTTACCTAGCTCTCATTTTCTGCTACTTCTCAGGATCCTAGTGACATGCTAAGCAAAATTAACCCATATAAGCACACAAAGAAAGAGAAACCTTAATCAAGGAGACAGGCAGGTAAGCAACCATGACCAAGGATCCTTTCTAGCTAAGGATTCTCCTCTGTATAACAACCTTGCACAAACAGCAAGCTCTTTTTTTCTGTTAGAAAGGTGTATTTGTCCTAGCAAATAAACTCATAAACCCATTAAAGATGGCATTGTCTGTATAAATACTCCATAGGCAAATCCATGCTCTTGTTTTCAAAACCTCAATATTCAGAGCACAGGGATCTGAACTCTATTAACAGCCTTGTACTGACTAAAGAAATCGCCGGCTAATTGCAGTAACCCCATGGCCTTAAAATGGTGATTGCACCTCTGCACCTTCTGTTAATCTGCCTACAGCTTCCACATACTCTTTCTGCAACTCCATGTTCCTATCCAAACCACATAACAGTTACAAAAGCGTATAGAAGAGCACTGCATTTAATCCTTGCTGACCATATCATCCCCACATGAACAATAAGCAGGGCTAGAGGAACTGGATGCTGAGCCAGCTGAGTTTGAAGGCAGAATACACATGGCAAGTTCTGGAGGTACAGCTCTGGCCCAGTTACTCAACATTAACACCAGTGCAATGTGCAATTCGCAGGTGCTTCATTTTAGCAGTTACTTATATCGTGGCCCTGGGGCCAACCTGAAATAATTTTCTTTAAAAGCTTAGGTCTTGGAGTTTATTTACAATTTCGTTGTAAATGAGAAGCACATTCAAGTCATTTTTAATTATTTTGTCTTCCTATCAGAGTTAGTGGGTGCAGCTGTCATCATCTGCTACCTCAAATGTACATATGTACCTGCTTTCCAACTATAATGCTTTTTTATGTAATATGCTCTCACCTCAAGGAGATAAAATATATTCACAGAAAAAAAAATATAATTCTCAAAGATAAATTGGAGAAGGCTCCAGTTATTTGCTTCAAATGAAAGAACAAGAGTCAAAACCGAACAGTATTAGCTGGCTCAAACAAAAAAGAAAAAAAGAAAAAATACCCTAATGGAAGGAAATTTCACACAGAGTAGCTATCAAAAATCCCAGTTAAAGATATCACAGAATTGTGTACTGCTGTTCTACAAATTTAACCGCCCTTCAACAATTCCCAATCTGAATTCTGTTTTCTTTAACTGACCCTCTGAGGAAGGGTCACAAGCACTCTGTGTTGCTGGCTAACATGGAGCTTACACAGCCCATAAAGGAACTTTTAATGACATTTCTGTTTCATATTGAAGCAAGAAATGAATTCATGCACATATTAAGCAATTTTCATAGACTAGGGTAAACATCAAATTCTTTCAACTGAGACATAAAACCACCAAGGAACTGACCATTCATGGCATGAGAGAGCCATGATACGAGGTGTTAACTCCAATGCCCTGGACAAATTCCAGCCTGTCTGGTTGCAGCCAACATTCTAACTTTTCCTTGTAACTGCACACTGATACAGTACTCCTGCCTACTCCCTGTACCACCCAGCACCGTATTCCTGTTACATGTTCCTCCACAGTTTCAGGGTTCTGGTCTGTATGTTGCCATGTCTGTGGTCATAAACCTCCTGTTTAAGAATCTCTAGGTTGGATGACTAATACAAATATTTTTTCCAAGGATATACTGTTAAAAAAAAAAAAAAAGAAAAAAAGCCTGCTTGTTGCTCAGAGTAAGATTAGCTTCCTCAGAAATGGATAGGTTTCCAGTATAGGAGGGAACCCAGAAGAAGATGGTTTTTTTGTGTTCCCTTTAAAGATGGTAAAGCCATTTCCTTCATTTTACTAGGTGTTTCAAGGTGCTTGCTTTGCTAGCATAATTTAAAAGCGCTAAAAAGTCCTGATCCCCTTTTTGCATACTATCCTGTGCAGCTTAATTTCTTCCTTAAATACTGACAAGTGCCACATTTTCTCTCTAGGAGATGACAACAGTAGATTATTAATGCCTTTGGATAGGCAATGGAAAATCATCTTCTGAAACCCAGCAAAGAGCTTCTCTTCGTCAGCAACTGTTCACACTCTATTGGCCTGAAGAGTTTAAAGTGAAACACAATCTATTCCTGAGCACTCCCACACAGATTTCAGAGAAATGCTCTCTAAACCATCATAAAGGGAAACAGTTAACAAGTTTGCTTTTATTAGTGAAAGAAAACTTTTTTTTTATATTTTGACACAGAGAAAATTAACTGGGTATGAGTTAAAATCATCTGCAGGCTTTTATATAGTAAAAAATCAGAACTAGCTGCTTGGTGCAGAAGGTTAATTAATGCTCCAGTGCTTCTTATCAGAGGTGGCTTCAACCAGCAAAAAAAATATTTTTAAGAAAAAAAAAATATCCCAGCAAAACTTTTATCATCGGTTTCTGCATAAGAACATAGAGAAAATTGTAGGTATAGGAATAATCAGCTATCTCATCAGAATTACATGAAAGAGCCTTACAGATTGTTTAAGATCTTCAGTATTTCCACTGTAGTTGTTCATTTTTAAGAGCACTAAACTCACACAAAATTCAACAGAAATAAAGAAGTATGTGTGTATGCATGCATGTAAAATAAATAAATAAGCAAGCAAGCAATTTAGTGTGTGCAATGGCAGAAGTTTAAAAAACTCGCATTTCACCGCCAGGACATAAAATGAACTGCTAGTTATTTTGTCAGTTGTCATAAAATAGATTAGCTTCATCTGTGCAAGTTACCAACACAACACATACACAAACACACACAAACAGAATTATTACCAAGTTTCACAGCACATACCTTTTATACAAGAAAAAAAAAAAAAAACAAAACAAACCCACAATTTGTTTTTATAAGTAAATCTAATGAATTTACTTACCACAGCTGGAGGATCATTCCATTCTTCATAAGAAATGGCAGCATATGGGTAAATTCTATCATTGATAATCTGAAGAGTAGCAAGAGCAATTGCTTTCATCGATCGGAAATACGCTTCCCAGAACCACCTTGCCTGTCAAGAGAATAAAGTTCACTTTCACACTGCACAGATCCAGTGCTTAATAATTCATTTTGGTTTGCCATGCACAATCTGTTCCATGCAGTCTGCACGTCAGGTGGAAATTAAAATAGGAAGCATGTTTATTGTAACTAGGATATTTCCAGGGAGCCTAAAAGATTCAAACTCAAACTCACCCCCCGAAAAAAACAGGACTTAGAGCCAATAAAAAGAAGCAGCAACGTTACTTTGTAAGTGATTAAACAGAATACTTGAAGGAATCAGTTACTTTCACACTTTTATCGTATGTTTTCCTCTTGAAAAATGTCAAAAGCAGTTTGATCACAGAACAGAAGAAACTGCTGTTATATGCAGTTTTTCCAAGACAGAGGAATCCACAGTGCAGCTCAATAGCCAGATAAAAGCATGCAGCCTATAAGGTGGAACTCAGAAGTCATTTTTGAACATCAGTATTAGCCAGCTGATCAGCTAGAGAATTCCAGTCCTCATGAACCCTACCAAAGTAATACCTTCCCAAGTCTTCCAAAACCCAAATATGATTTATACAATATTAAGATTTTTACATAAAAGTACCTGCACATGCCAGTCTGTTACAACCATTAATCTAGGCTAATTTACAACCCAGGCAGTGTAAAACTGCTGAAATGAAGCATGTGATTTTCTTATACTCAGATGCACTGAATCTCACTGATGAGTCATTTTCAAGCTAAGATCCTGTATGGCAAGTTTTAATCTTGTCCCAGTTTCCGTGTAAGACAGAAATGGTGGAAGAAAAGCAGGGTTTGGAAATGAAAACGCTGACTTATCTAATTCTCTGTTAGAGACATAAACACACTTTTTAAATGCCTAGAGCCATCGAATGATCCTGCAGGATCCCATCCAACCCAGAGGGAAACACGCTTTGCCAATAAATGTAGTTCAAGAGTTTTGGCCTAAGAAATACGAATTTTTTCAACCTAATTTTTCTTCAGGAAACTCCAGCACCTTGAAGCATCCAGAAGGTAATTTAATTTGCAATCTCCTTATGGTTCAGTGTCATCTATAAGAGTATGAGTTTGCATCTAGGGAGTAGAACAATTAAAACAAAAGACATTTGTTTCATTAATTGGAAGCTTAAGAAGCTTTCAGAGCCAGAATACAACAACTGAAGACAACACACAAATCTGGGCAAGTGCTATTTTACTCTTGCTACGGATTCCTTAAACAGCAAAAAGGCTCTACACACAGGCCAGTTTTAATCACATGCTAAGAGAATATTAATTAATACTATTTACCATATTAAGTTATTGAAGGCATACCAATCTTTTGGAGGTACAGACTTTAGGATGAACCAAAAATAACACCCATTTATTTTTTAGTTGCCAGTGTCTCTCACTCTGCAGGTTGTTACTTCTTCTTACTAGGAGACAGTGATTCCTACATGTACAATTTGGGCTGGAGCATTCCTAGGCTAAATAACAGTGTACAGGGAAGATTACAAGTAGGGAAAATGCAAATTCACAAGCAAACTTGCACATATTCAGGCATGTGCCACCCTGTGCTTTACTCTGAGTGTAAGCTTTGGGATTCAGAACTAAAGACCTGTTGCTGAAATACTGGCCCTAGAACTCTACTCTCTGGGTCGTTTGTAAAAATAGGTTCTTCAGAATAGTTCTGTAAATATTTAAAATGAAGAAATCCATGTTACAGTTAAAAAGGCAAATTAGGAAAGAGGTAAGTGCTCTCTGGAGCACTACTTTTATTGTGAGAAAACATTAACAACCATAAGCCTTACTATTTCAGAGTATTTAAAAATTTTATTAAGGAGACTGATGAGTATGTCCAAAAATTACACTTCTCGGGGGCATTTCATCTAGAGAGACTGCAAAGTAATTTCACTGTAGAATGGAATCACTCTCCTTATTTCTCTCCCTGGTAGGACTTAACAGCTGGATAACAAACCAATTACCAAGAACACAGAACAAAATTAATTTTGCATTCAACTGTAAAAGCAGAAGAATTATATAAACAGGTAAGAATAAATAATGTCTGCCATCCCAAAATACCAAAAAGTCACTAAGTAAAGCAAACACCACACACTAAGCAAAGATAGAATTACTTTCTCCACGCCCCATTTCTTAAGAAAAATCTATTATCCAGAACTCAGCAGCAACTGATTTAAAAAGAAAACCAGAAGCAGATTAAGAATTAAAATTGACCAGAACAGTTAACTTCTCTATTCAAGCATCCTAAATAAACAAGAGTAAGAACACAGACTTCAAATTTCATTTTCGTATTAGACAACAGTTTAGAACTACTGCTATAAGCAGCACGAAGTAGGAAGGATAAATTATTTTATGTAGTCTTCTAACATATAACTTTTTAAAGCAATAAAGTGGCTATTAATTGCGTGAAATACACATTAGACTGTGTATTTCATTGTTATAAAATGACAGCATTCCTATACCATACTAACTCTAAGATTGTTTATTAATACTGTAATATCTATGATTACCTAGCTTCATAACAATCAAAGCTGGTTTTCCTCCTTCAGCAAAACTAGGATGGATCTGATCTAGCTTCTCTTTGCCAAAAAAGAATGCTTGCAATGCCAGGCAAGATTACACCTTCATACCAGAAGCTAAACTGAAGAAGAGGGCAGAGAGCATTTACTTTTTATAAACTAATATTTATGTAATTAATTTTTTGTAAAGAGCTAGAAAATGTTCCCACAGTTGGTTGTAATTTTTTGGAGTTGTGTTTCTTTAAGGCAGAACTCAAAACCTTCTAAGGGGATTCAAAGTCTCCAAACAGATGTTTCAGGCTCTCATTACTTCCTCCCCACCTTGTTTGCTTTTATAAAGCAGAACTGATTAACATGGCTTGCTGGTGTCTGCTGCTCAGCATGCTAAGTTACTGGACATTTTCGGAAAGTTTTCTATTGGGAAGATGTATGTCAATTCAATTTGAAATGTATTTTCTGCTCTGCTTGGTGTGGTTGAAAAGCTTATGTTGGAATGTAACAAATACCTAGAGGGGATAAAAATCCTGTGAACATGTTTGGGATACAGGAGAAAGAAACAACAATAAAAAACAACGAACCACCCCACCCTCCACTCCTCCTTCCCCCCCCCCCCCCCCAAAATATATATATCTGTTCCTGACTCCTATGCCAACTCTCTTAGTATTCCTACACCATTTTTCTCAACTGTCCATTTCTCTTTTCCATATCTATGAATTCAGAAGACTAATGCTTATATACACTCTACAGAGTAGCTTTAATATGCTGGGTAATGTTTGTAAGGTATGGCAATTGTAACATGCTAATTAGAGCTACCTGAAAGCCTTTCAGTATCTTGAAATAAATGACCCATAATTACAGATCTTATCTTCCACATAGCATTGATTATACACAGACTACAACTATGATATGGTCAGGCAACCATTCCTTTCAACTTCAGCTGAAATTAACTTCTAGTACTTTAGTAGTCAGCTTGATGAGGTTTCAGAATTTTCTAAGGTAACACACTATGTGGACCACAGACTTGTAGAGAATGCTAACTTTGTATATACCTAAATATTGCTTAAGTCACAGGCAATCTAAACTGTAAATCGAGATCAAACACGTACTTTGTAAAACTGCCAAAACAACACAATGAATGGATGTTAACCTATGGGATCTTGTTCTGGGTGTACAGCTTACCAGGAATTGCAAACAGGTATTTAAGAAACTTAGCTTCTCTTCCCCTTTCTAAAATTTTAGATAAATAGAAAATCCAGGACCAATCCAAGATAAAAGACAGAAAAGCATTACTTTCTATAACAGTTTTACCAACATGTGGAGGAATCAAATGTACAGTACAGAACGACTTGACTGAGAATGAGAAACACATTATATTACTGGGTGGCCCAATGGATTGGAAGCGACCGGCATCTCTTATAATACAATAGATTCTCCATGAAATTAATTCACCTCAATTCAATTTCTGCAGAAAATTTTACAAAAAAACCCCACAACCTTTCCCCTTCTGCCAAGTGGTGAGCTCTGCAGACCAAGGTCACAAACAGGGGCATGCCAGTAAGTAGTTCTAAGCTGTTTCCCTTCCTTCCTCCCCTGCCTACTTTCAACTGCTGCATCCTCACTAGATCAGCCAAGAAAACTCACCGCTTTCTGCAAAGGCTAGAATTGCTTAATATAATGTAGAGGTATTAACTCATCTCTCTAAATACATGCACACCTCAAGGAACACTAGCAGTATCTGTAAGACAGAAGAAAAAGTTTAGAAACGTTGTTTTCTTCCTTGTAACTGTAGATGGTATGGGAAATTTTGTGTTCCTTCAACCAAGTAAGCAAGCACCCAAATGAAAAGTTCAATTTCACTTGTTTTCAGTTCCACGATTTTGTTGACATGGACTACGAAGACTAAACTGACAATCACTCCACAATGGTACAGGCAAGAGCTAAGGATGGAAGCATTTGCAGTCATTTTCACAGGAGACAACAGGCAGCAGCGCGCAGCAACAGGGTAGCCTACTCACAGAAAGTAACATTTATTTAGGTAAGGTGTTATTTTCCTTAGAAATAAACACACTTGGGGGCCTAGCATCTCTTTATAAGCTCTTTACAAGCCAGAGTAGCATCAAGTTACAGAGCCCATTCATATAATGTTTATAAGTTCTAGTGTTAATGCCACTAATGGTGCTCCAGTGTAGAGTGCAAGACAGATCAATGTAAATCTTTTGATTAGTTTGTGAAAAGAAAAACACTGGGCATGAGGCAAGGAAAGGAATACTTTCTGTAACATTTAGATCAAGGGGAATACAGTTCACAAAAGGATCTTTCGAGCCTCCTGTCTTTTCACAGCCCATGACTTGGTGAGAGTTGGTAAAGTTAGCAAAAGAGGAAAAAAACAAGATTCGCAAAAGAGTAGTAAAAGTTAACTGCCCATAAACCACCACTTCTCTCAGCTTTTAGGTCAGGCGCCATGATGCTGTAAGATTTTGCCCCACTGCGGGAGTTCAGTGTTGTCAAAATGCCTTGAAAAGGTTTACGAGGCCTTGAAATATAACCATTTTCACACTGGCTAGGGTGACTCTACTTAAACGCTTTCCCTTCCCAATGGCTCTTGCTATTCCTGGTTTTTCCTCCCTGACCAGCTGGGTTAGGGAAGTCTGGCCAAAGAACAGAGCACGGCCTAGTTGCTGCAGCAGCACCGACCTGGAAGCTCAGTGATTGTACTTTTAATCCTGGTTCTGTTACAGATAAATGCTTGACATTAATTTGATTTATTGCTTCTGTTTCAGCCTTTCTGCAGCATGTGTAATATTCACCTCACAGACATGTTGTGAGACTTAACCACTCTAGACTTTTCAAATTTTGGGGTGGATAGAACAGAAAAAAATTAACTTTATCCTCTCTTATTATTTATAAAAAGAAACCTTAAACCAATAAAACTAATATTTAGCTAACCAATGCTACTGCAGTAACTGACTATGGCAACCCTTTGCTAAAACGTGTACTTTCAGCAGAGATATAAAAGGTATTACAAGAAATACCTACGGCTCTGGGCACGGAAGTTCATCCACTAAGACCTTCAGGCTCTGAAGTTACATGTGATGCTGTAATATAATCAAATACTTTTTTACATTACTGAGACCTAACAAGTTATTGCCTATCAAGCTACTATAATTGGTCACAGGCAACACCCTTCCAACCCACTCCCCCAACCCATAACCCCTTTCCATTGTGCAGTAGGATTAGACAGGATAGTGAGGTTCAAGATAAACTGAATTAATATATATTTGACTCATACTAAAGGTGCATATGAGGATAGCTGATGATATCTAATAATTGGATAGCACGCTTGAGCTCTCAAGCCCCCTACTCCTCCCTAAGGTAAAATGGGACTGAAGAGAGAACATAAGCTTCTCTTTTGGAGGAACAAGCATTTTGTAAAAAGTTTCCCAAGGCAAATTTTGGGTTCAGACTGAGGACCCTATAACCCCAAATTCCCACAGCTTTCTGCCTATGATCCTCTCTTTCTGGACTGATTTACTGTTTCTACAGCTGGTTCCCTGCTCCAACAACTTCCTTGCTGATGACACATACCACTTTTAGTATGCAGTTCTTCAGCAAAGATAATACCAGAGGGGTCAGCTAAAACCAGTGCCATCTTTGTTTCTTTACACAGGCTTATAAGAAGTCCTCATAAGACTTTATACTATTAAGAATCAGTCAGTAATTTGTTCTAGAAAGTAATTTGTTTCTAGAAAGCAATGAGAATTTGGGTTAAAGAAAAAAAGTGCTTATTTGATTTAGGACCCTTAGCAATATCACACAGTCAAGTTCAACACACCTAAAGATGGGTGGCTCAATTTTCTCTCTGTAATCAGTGTGGGAAGAAAAACAGGGTCATTCAGAGGGAAATTTAGAGCTCTGGTACCTTAAAATACCTCCTGAACAATCTGTTCTCTTCTTATTAAGGGAGCAGAGAGGGCTGAGTAAGTGACTAGCTGTGGGCCATGATCTTTCTTCCCCTTAAAGTGCTATCTTCAAAAATGGTCTGAGGGCCCTCTCATTTTCCTAGAGAAGTACAAAGATTTGAAATGAGAAAAAACAAGAATGTAGGCTACATTTTTCAAAAATAATTGATGTGTTTCACACTACGGAAAAATGTAAGACAGCCATGCTCTGAAAAGCTGGCTCACTTTTGGGGTGCCAGTACAATTACACAAAACTGGAGGTAAACTCTTTAAAAATTGTAATCTGAAAAGTAAAAATTACATTCTTGTCCCCATACATAGACTACTACATAGGAATTTTAAGAGTTAATCCATTAAATCAATGGAATACTGGTAAAATCGTGCTAAAGTCTTCCAAATTATTTTCCTGTTTTATAGAAGATCAGATTAAAAGCACCTTTCAAATTTGACCTAAGGTGGTTGCGTTGTGTCTGTTTGTCAACAAGGACCTATTCAAGAAAAGCAGTAGTGTAAGCTTTGTATAAAGAGTGCTCATAACATTAGCATGACACTTTGAAAGTTAAAAAAATGGGTGTAGCAAGGAATTGCACTTTTGGAAGTGTCTGATCACCTCTGATAAAGACTAATCCAGAATTCAACATTGGGTTTTCCCAAAGCTCAAACCAGAAGTTTTTCTACAAGGGAAAAAGAGGAATGAGTAGTAGGACAATACAGGGCACATACAGTTGTTTCCAGTTAACTAAAGTTTGCTTCTAATGGAAGATGACAACGTCCTTTTAATATTATTTCTGAATTTTCATTCCATCTTTCAACTCTTGTTTCTGAGCTACGCATGATTCCCAAGTAAAGCCCTGAAAATATTTATCTGTTTAATTTATACAGCTTATATGAGTGGCCTACAGAGGAATATTCCTTAATTACAAGACAATTCTGCAGGATGAGCAAGCAAAACAATAATTTGTATCATTACAGGGCTGTATTTTCAGAAAGAGAATCTAAGTAGACATTCTGTGGTGCTGTTTTTTATTGTAATTCAGTCTCAAAAATATCTCTTCAAAGTTAAAGGAGTAGTTAGATTTAATCACCTAGCTTAATATTCTCCACTGTAGTAATTTCAGCCATGAAACAAGCACATTTGCTTACTTCAGATACAATAGAGAGTGAAAACTAAACCTTTTCACTATCCAAATTTCTTTTTTTCCTTTTTCTTTTTGAAGCTGCCGATTCATAAGGGGACAGAGGCCAGAGTTCAAAATGCTAGTCTTACTCTTCAGATACCCGTCACTTGGGAGAAACTCACTTCCAAAGGCTCTCAGTTTTATTGCTGTAAACTGCTTGACAAATGCTGACTCATAAGAGCTAAGGGTAAAGAAAAATGTTAGTGCAAGCTCAGATACTAATCTTAAGCTTCTTGCACTGCAGTCCTCCTCAGATTCTCTTTGGTGCTTTAAAAAGAATCACTTACATCAATTATAATAATCCATATGTACAATACCACATACTATGCATGAATGAAAATGGTTCTTTGAAGCATATCTGTTAAGTTAACATTCTGAGTCTTGCTTCCATACTTTCACATAATTTGTGAGGGCTTGGGGCTTTGGGGTTTTTTTGTTTGTTTGGTTGTTGTTTTTTTCTTAAGGTTTTAATCTTCTGTTATGGACAAGAGCCTAGTTCTGCTTAAAAACTGGCTCAAATATATGACACAGAAGAAGCTATTTTCAATAGAGCTGTTCTCATTCCCTCTCATGAAATGGTAATTTTATATGGGTTTGAAATCTCGCATTATCGTGACCCCAAAAATACAGATTTCCACTATTCCTTGTCTTAGTGATAGTAACAGAAGACCTGAATAGATAAAATTACCACTTAGCACTGGTGTTCTCCCCCTCCCTCCGTATATTTCTGTACCTCAAACTTGCTTCTTTGATTAATGACTGTGTCAACTTCACAACTCTGTTGCAGAAGGCAGCACTGCATCCGCCAGGAAACCTGACTTACTGCCCTGGCACCCTACAAATCCACTGCCAAATTACGTTTCAGTTATGGAGCCAACAAATAGCTATCAGCACCACAAGCAGCAAGGAACCACCCCATCCTCAGCTGTGGATGGGAATACTGCCGCACAGCACTGAGACAGAGCCCACAAAGAAAGAAGCAGGACGAGGAAAAAACAGCAAAGTTTAGAGCGTTAAAAACATGTAATGTAAAAATGGCTACCATTTACTGAATTCCCTTTGCTCCCAAAGGCCTCTCAGTTCTGTCTTCCTATTTACAGGCAAATGACGTGTGTTGACACCACAGAAATAACACAGCTGGAAGAGAGTAACAGAGATCCTACTCTGGCTTCCAGACAGTCATATCCACATAATCATCACTGATAACAATGTAAAGACACAAAACATAGCCCAGTCTCTTCCCTCCAACTTCCAGGAGTTTGCAGGGCTCCCTAATTGCTCCAATTTCACCAGGCTGTTACTGTGAAGGGGCAGGCACACCTAGCCTGAGGAGCAGTCAAAATTACTTGGATCTGTATCATTCTTTTTATGACAAGTCGGTCCTTTGTACACTCCCTGTTAACAACGTGAAACCAGACCTACAGTGAGCTAGACTTATGCTATCTTTGATTCAACAGCAGTCTAGAAAATAACAGAAAACAAATACGTGTATGTAATTTCAGGGAACATTCAACTACTGTATGACCACAAGTTGGGGGGTGGGGGAAGACGTTTTAGCCACATTTCTTGACAAATGATGGACAGCTCCTGAAACTGAAAGCAATAGGTTTCTAGTCCTGGGGGTATTGCCTTCAAATATGTCTATGTTCTCAGGGTAGATCAGTTTTCCCTGCTGCAGGCATCCTGCTGAGAGGTGAGGTCCCAAGCAAAACACAGGAATCTGACTGCAAGCCTTTGAGGTGGCAGGAGCCAAGGGAGGTTCAAAGACAAGGCTGGCTGGTGGGCAGCACCTCTGAGTACTGCAGAGGTTAGAGGTTAGTAAAGCAGGAGCCACTGGCCAATAAAACAGTGTTTGGAGAGCCCACTCTACAGATAAATTGGGGATCTGTTTACACCTTTCCCAGCTTTCTGAGTTACACACACTGATGCTTCCCACTGTGATCTTGTCCTATGTCCACCAGCATCTCCCCTCCTCAGCAGCTGCCCTGCTCTCTGCTGGTTGGCTTTATAACATGGCTAAAGGATGCTTGGAAACTTTTAATCAGCATCCAGCATCAAAAATAAATAAATAAAAGCACAACTGCTTTTATTTGTGTCAACTGCTGCAACAAGATCTGTCTTGTTTGAGATTTCCCATGACTGCTGTACTAATGCTGGGAGAATAGAAGCTTAAATTCCCTTGATTAGAGAAGCTAAACACAAAGCAAGCCCAGTGCCAATCACACACATGAAAGGACAGCTTTTTGAAGCAAGAAAAAAAAAAACGTAGGTAGGGTTACCACCATATTAGAGCAGTCAAAAATCAGCACATACCTCAATTTCAGAGCTTAAGCTCTATACCAGGAAGAACTTGTCCTTTTGATGAAGACATGTTTTGCTCAGTTTCCTGTAAGCTATATAGTTCTATTTTATATAAGCATAAACATACACATACCTCCATACACGCAGTTCTCAACATTGGACAACTTTAACCACAGACGTTACTGCCAGCATTGCTTGAATACAGATATATCTTACTGACTTCTATAAGGATAAAAGCTGAAGGACCAGCAGTCATGAGAGTTTTTTATATCTATGGGAAAAATTCAGTTTAGGATATGGTGCTGCTTCTTTCCTCCACACCTTCAAAATAACTGATCTTAGCTCAAGCTATGTAAAAATCCTTCCTCCTTCATGATTCAAACTGTGCATGGCTGTATGGCTGTTTAATGAAATAATAAGGTGATTAGTAATTGCTGATTGTGATAATACTATGTGGTGGTCACACTGCAATGGAACAGGATTGAAAATTATTTCATATGGACAAAATCACTGATAGACATCAACAAGCGCTATTTGTTTTTTCTTGGCAAACATCTGCAATAGCATACTAAAGAGGAATACTCTTTACTGCAAGAAGCCAAATTTTGTAAAAAAGAGAAATAATCTCAAAGATAAACATTAAAGCTTATTACAGAAGTCCCTGCTACCCCAAAAAAGATGGAACATAAACCACCGACCAACATTTGCATATTTATTCTGCATTAATCTTCTGCTTCACCTGAACAATTAAAAACACGAGGAAGGAGCTGTTTTTCCTCTCCCCCTGATACTTACATAACATGGCCCCTGCAACAGAGAGAACTCTCAGGAGTTCCCTGAAGCCCTGGCTATTAAACACAGGTAACAACAGATGAGAAACAAAACAAGTGGTGAGCAGAAGAGCGCAGAGCCGGGGCTTGGCGCTGGTAGCTTACTGAAGCACTTCAGGCAGTTGGTTCCTGGGTGTCACATTCATGCTCAGGCTTAACCTAATCACCAGATTCAGGATCAGGAAAGCTTTTCCCAATGCTTCACCGGGTAACATTGATATTTTTTGCTTTTGTTTGCTACAGGGTTGGGAAGCATTTTATGGTAGACTGCTGTGGGGTGGGGAACCAAGATGAACTATGCTGTGGATCCCCTGGGACCAGAATTCCATTACCAGCTGAGTCCAGTTGCAGGTAATCATTTCTTAAGCTTAACTATTATCTAACAACTTCTATCCATGATTCCTACTCCACTATTAGTATCCTGGAATACGCACGCTTTCTGTAATCCTCTTCTGGAGAGCATCTGCACAGATTTAAGACACCAGGATAGAACTTGTATTCAAAGACAACTAATGCCAGGTGCCATTTTCATTTCTAAAGAGCATTCAAAATTGTCAGCTAATAGAGGGGGGAAAAAACAAACAAACAAACAAACAAACAAACAAACAACAAAAAAACAAACACAAAACCAAAGAGGAGCAGAGGGGAAAGGAAGCAGCCAGCCCCCAGGTACAAGTTACACTGTTTGCAAGCCAAAGACCCTTACCATATATTCCTAACACAGCCCACTTCTCCATTTGAAACAAAGATACATAGTTTTCCTATGTACCAGCACCTAATAAATTGTTAGATATATCTCGGCAATTTACAAAGATTAAAGGAAAAGCTATCTAAAGATTATCTGGCAGCAGATTGCTTCTCTAGAACATGTAAAACCTTTGTAACTTAAAAGCCAAACTTTCCTACTGTGTTGTATGATACATTTGATTGAGTGACTAAAACAGGATCCAGGACTTCCAAACTCCATTACTAATCTTATGACTTGACCTTGTACAAACTATTTATGCCTCTATCCACTCATCAGTAAAATGGATGCAAGACCAACGTGCAGTTATTACTACTATTTAATATACTCACATGCAAATTATTACAGCAACGTAGTATATTTATACTATACAGGTAAATGCTAAAGTTGTAACACTTTCAATAATGGTGGGGGTTAAGTGGAACAAGTGAATTTGATAAAGAAATGTGATGTGGTAGAGACTAAGCAGCAGCAGAGGGAGAGCACAGTAACAATGAGTGGAACACCAGGAGAGATGCTTAATCATCCATCTATCTGCATCTTCATGTGCACGGCACAGAACATTTTCAAATATTCTTTCTAAAAAAAGTTCATGCCTTTCCAATTTTTGGATCATCTAGATTTATCTGTAGCCCATCCAAGCTGCATGTATCAATCTGCCAAGGATAAGAACCAAAAGTCTACTTTGCAACAACACAGAGTCTTAAAATTTAACCTTAAAGCCAAAAAATAATATTGTCTTAAATAGCATAATTTCCCTTTTACAGCTGAAGTTTAACTTTTTGTTGTTTAGAGGCTGCAAACCTAGCTACAAAGGCAGCACAACTGCATCCTATAAAAATTATTCACTGTGGTGTTGATTACTCTCAAATTTCTGAGCTCTTTCACATAGATGCCACGAAGACCACTCTGTAATACGACAAGCATGAAAACAGTTTTTTTCATTCTAGAAAGCAACAGGGCAGGAGAGAGAACAGGAGAAAAAAAAAATTAAAAATCTAGGGTAAGTATACTCTCCACAACAAATGAAGAGGAGAGGGGGGAGCAATGAAAGTCACATATATAAATGCCAAGGATTCTACAACTCCCCTGGTGATCCTGGCAGTAAGCCAGGAAAAAGTCTTCTCCTTCCTTTGCTGTTTGCAGCAACAAATCTTTCCTCTGGGGGAGGGGTGAGAGGGCTGGAACTAACTTCACTGCATCTGATAAGATGGCAAATTGTCCAGGCCTGACATTTATGGGGGACCCGGAGCTCCACTGAAGCACTCCGGGAGGATTAAAGCAGGGTTAGCTTCTCCAATCACATTCCTTAAAATGCTACAAAAGGCAGACAGATGAAAGTTCGTTTAAATTTGATAATGATGAGTCTAAAGAACGCCGAGACAGAAGCTGTCCCCTGTCAGGAAAAGAACTGCAGCTGGAAGTTGAATATTCTCATTGAAAGGACTTGTTAACAAACAAACAAAAAATAATAATTAAAAAAACTGAACTATGTTCAAAGAGCTTCCAGTGTCCAGATATTAAATGAAGTTCTGTTTAATTGGCTAACAAGAACTAAAATCCCATCTCTTTTAGGTAAGCTGCACCACCCACAGCAAAACTCCACCACCCATTTGCTTTAACTCCATCCAGGACTGTTCCACTGTAAGAAGGGGATGTTTCACACGCCGGCAGCGATTGCCTGGAGCCAGCAGAAAGGCTCATATAGCTGTCAGCAAGCTGATAAGAGCTGAAATTACTCTACAGAGCCCTCTTTAAAGAAGAGCCAAAGAAGCACATTAAATGAAAGGGAGGAGGGGTCAGAAAAGCCAGCCACTCATGTTGTTTTAACGTGGCACTAAAATAAGTCATTGATTTATGCATGTGTCTTCAGCTCTATTTGACCCAGAGTTTGAACTTTTTTTCAGGTCAGGGCTGAGGCACATGGGAAGTGCACAGAAAAACCACAACAGCTTGTCCAGGTATTCCTGAGTGTGGGAACAAACATTTTCAACTACGTGTTTTCTATCCACGTTTTAAAAACTGAACTTATAACCCTTTTTAGCTTTCAGTTGTCCACAGGAGCCAAAAAGACAAGAGGTTGTGATTATCTAAAACTAATAACAATCAAGAACCCTGCGTGGCCACTATTCAAGAGGGTATTTTGTGGAGCTTCAGGAAAGTGAATTATCCATTCATACAAAGGAGGAAACTATACATCACCCATCACAGTCAATATTCTCTCACTGAAGTGTCTGGCAGCCCGTG
The DNA here is from genome assembly GCF_018691265.1 of Tyto alba. Lineage (NCBI taxonomy): Eukaryota > Metazoa > Chordata > Aves > Strigiformes > Tytonidae > Tyto > Tyto alba. The sequence goes on along the minus strand of NW_024881280.1, from coordinate 4,173,425 downwards.
AAGTTCAGATGCATTTCAAAAACCACCGATGACCTGACAAGGCTATTCCACAAGGCATTATCATACCAAGGTCTCCTGCAAACCCAAGTCCTGAAGTTGCATCACCACGAGTGCACCGGCTCTGGCCTTCTGCTCCTGTATTCTGGCTCGCAGCAGGTACCTCGGGAACCCCCCCCCAGACACAGAGAGCCACCACCTCCCCAGAGCACCCTCCGGCCTCCACAAATCTGCAACTCAGGGACTTCCTAAAGCAGAGGGAATACTTCTGCATTCATCTCTGACACATTTTTCTTCTCTGGATTTCTTCATTCACCCTTTACATCAATAAAAACCCTTCAACCAACACAAAATGCTGAAGCAGTGAGTCCCACGGACTACCTACTAGTTTGGGAAAAATAATCTCCTCTTTTGGTTTTTTTGTTGTTTTGTTTTGTTTTTTTTTTTTTTTTGTGTGTGTGTGTGTGTGTGTGTGTTTCTGTTCTGTTTTGGTTTTGGTTTTTTTTTTTTTTTTAGACCAGATTTCCAATAATAAAAGCCCTAGGGAACATCAAATGAAATTGTACCAAACAATGTACAGTCATGCCCATTCACTTTCTTCATGACATAATTTTATAGTTCTGTATTATATTCTTGCTCCTCATCTTTTCCCCAACCATTCATATTCAAGATCAAGAATGTTAGTGTTTAATCACTCTTCTCCTGAAACCTTTGATCACCCTTGCTCTATTATATCCTTTTTAAGATAGGAGAACCATAGCTATGAACTGTATTCAGAGTGCAGACATATAGCAGATTTATTCAGTGGCATAGTATTTTCCATTTTGCTCCTGACCTCTTTTCTAAAAATTCTTTATATTACTTTCTTTGACCACAACTGACCAGGAAACTTCTGTTTTCACATAACTATTTATTACAGCTCTAAGAACTCTTTTCTAAGTGATTACAGCTAGCTGACAGGCCATGACTGCCTATGAAAAGGCTGTTTTTCCTTTCATATATCCTCTTTCTTTAATCTGTAGTGAATTTTGTTTGTCACTTTATCCTAGGTCATTTTATACCTGAATTTCTTTAGCCTAAGATGTACCAGTTCCAAATAAAACCCTTCCCAAAGCAGAATCATTCATAATGGGTGGCTGCAAGAAGTTTTTCTATTACTGTTCGCTTGAGCTGCCAATTTTTCCTTACAGGCCATGTTTTTCTGGGGTGCTCAACTGCTACACAGCTACCTGATTTCATGGAATTTCTTATCTCCAAGATCTCCACCTCTGTAAGTTTGGCTGAAACCGGACAGTAACAGGAATGAGAAATCAGCATGCACATCGTATGTGATCATACCCTTGTTTCCCTAGGAAACCAGGATGAAAAGAATTCCTGCACTCAAGAACACTAGGTCTTCATTCTTGTACCAGTAGAGCTCAAAGTCACACAATCTCCCAGACTAGATATTAATTACAATTTTTTATTTCTGGAAGGTGAGGAGTGTTGTAAGTCAAAAAGGAACCGGCACATAAAGCCTTTTTTTGAAAATAAACTCCTTACCTAAAATCCATTCAGTGAGGAGAAAAGACCTAAATAAACAGAGGAATAACTCTTCCACTCCCATTGCAGAGTAGTTTCATGTTCTGATCTTATGCCTATCTGTGTTAAAATACTTCTGAGTTGTTGACATTTAGTGAGAAAAAACATTCACAAAATGTCTGTATATTCAGATAGACAGATTCATCTCATAAAAAGGGAAGAAAGGTACAGAGGCTCAGATGTAAGTTGTGGAAAAGTTTCATACAAGTTAAAGACATTTATGTATCAACTACAGTGGTGAAATATGTTTCTAGAGATCAACAGGCTTTCAAAGCAAAACACTAGAAATACTCTCTTGGGAGCAAAACTATACAAGGCATGGGATAAGCAAATACCCGCAAAGTTTTGTTTTGCTTTTTTCTTTACCTAATTTACTCTTTTTTAGAAGCAAGAGGAAATTTCAAACTTCAGTCTCTATTCTACATGGTCTGTTACGTTTACTGCTATTTCTTGCCCCTCCGCTTCTACAACTTTGCTAGTACTTTGTGGTGCAGAGAAAATGAAAGCATAAGGATGCAGCGTCAAGTCTGCTGGATCAGTAGCGGTGCAGCTGAGCTGCTTATTGACTTGCCTCTGGGCACTTCTGCCAGTGTTTCAGCCTCCATATGGAACTGTTTGGGAGAGGGGGATGGTTCATGAAAGCTTCAAAGAAAACGAGAATGACAACATTACTGTAGAAAACAGACAAGACAGCAATCCCAGAGATGCATAAGTTTCATCCAGACTGCTATTAATTTTAGCAGCTCAAGTAGCAGAGGCTCTTTTTGATGGTCAATATGTTGGAGTTTATAAGAGCTATCAGATGCAAGTCTCCAGTTCTCACCGACACAGACAGTACATGTAGTATTGAAAATATGTAACAATTTTTCACCACAGTACGGACTAGGCTATGAGCACAGAAACTGTTCCCTTTTGTGAGCAAAGACAGAAAACTGAACCAGGAATTGTTGAGGGCAAAATGTTCTGCAGGTTTGAACAATAAAAGTATAAGCTAATATGGCTAATCTCCAGAGATCTCAGCACAATCAGGTATAATACAGGACAGTAGAAATTAAATCTGCTTTCCCACACTCCAGCTCTGTTTAAACCAGTAAATCTCTTTCCTGGTTTATACCATGGAGCAGGTACGGGCAAAGCACGTTTCACAAGTCTTTATCAAAAACATATTGTCACCCCTAGTGGAATTATGTGCCACAAAACCAGTTTTGAAATAAAACCTAAACACATCCTAACTGCAAAGGAAACAGTGAGATGTTATAAAACAATTTTCATATAAAAGCTCTTTGCAAAGATCACTTTTTCCTCATTTTAACATCAGCTATGGACCAATCTTTTTGTAACTGTTTTATCAAACTCCAAGTGTATCACAATGTAAAAACAAGAAAGAACATGATGACTGTGGTTTAACTATCTTAATTTCCACCTAGATAAGACCAAATGCTCAGCAAAAACTAGAACAGACTGGAAAAAAACCCAAACACACCACAAGACCAGTTTCAGTCAGTCACCTTCCACTTGACAAAAATGAAGCATCATAATACTGTGTATTAAGTGTCATTAGCCCTTAAAGTTGAAGCAGCAAAGGGAAGTGCTTTAAATATTATTGAGAAATATGGGTTACTTGCAAAACCAGAATATTTTGAAGCTTTTGTTGACCTTCCATGGCTAAGCAGAATAAACAACTGCTACAGATGAGATCTGAAAACATGCATAAATCACTCCAGTTCATTTGCAGATTCTATAAATGGGCATTTGCTGAGTTTCATTTCAGTAGTTCCTTGCTCAAGAAACAAAACAGAGCACTGATGACAAATTCACTTTGCTTCTGAACTACCCTTAGTACCAGCCTCCTTAAAAGGTTTGTTCCAACTTCAAATTCTCTCTTCTCCTATAATCACTTTAGCTTTATTTTTTGAATCTTTATTCATTCATTCCTGTACGCTGTCGCTGAAGTGAAAACGATGAAAAAAAAACTGGGAACACATTTTGACTAGCCCGAAAGTCTTAAGATACTTTCCCAAACCATTTAAATTGAAAGGCAACAAGTGTGCAACTGCTCCCTACTGTGACACTGATGAAGAGGAAGGAAACAAAAATATGTAGCACAGGTGGAATATTACTGCATATTTATCAGTGAGGAAAAGCCATCAGGTTACTAGTAGCCCACACAGTATCAGTCACTAAGAGCTTTTTTCACCATATCAGACAGCTAGAAAATAGAACTATGTATCAACGAGGGAATTTCACAGATGCTTACCATGGGACTTTGCCCTATAAATAAGGCTGACGGGACATGAAACGCATGGATAACATGTTTAAGTATCCTCAATACGCAGACAGAAATAAATTCACAAAGACAAGAGAAAGACAGACTTTGTAATTTCATCCTGATACTCCTTCTACCAAAACACACAACTATAACCTAAACAAAAGCATGAAGATGGGAGAGGAAGCTTTAGAAAAACATACTTCCCACCTTCAGTCAATAGAATCACACTCTGCAATATGTTCAGTGATGCGCTTTGGACCGAAACCATCTCTTATCCAAAAAATCACTCAAGACAGACTAGAATTGCATTCAGGGTATTAAAATATCTTCTATTCTAATCTAATTTTATGGAGTTATAGATCATCTGAATTAAGGAGGTTTTTGCTGGTTTGTTTCATTGTGAATGTTTGGGGGGTTTTTGTTTGGTTTGGGGGTTTGGAGAGTTTTTTGGTGTTTTTTTTTTGTTTTGTTTTGTTGTTGTTTTTTCTTTTTTTATCAAGTGCATTCTCTGTAGTAACAGCACACTACCCTGAAATTATTATTGTATAATATTAGTAAAATGAACAACAAGAAAATTTTTGCACGCTGTAACAGACTATTAAGGTCAGTTTTAAAGCTTTATTAGGCAAAACTCCCTAAGCGTTAACATCTCTGCGCTCATGTCAGAGAAAAAGAGAAAATAAAGCAAGATCACGTTTCTAGGAGGTGTAACAGCAAAGCTACTTTTACACCTGCCATCGCTGGTGGAAGCTTGGTGCTGCCAGGGGCCCCACCAAAATGGTTGATCTGTGTGGAGGGGCCGAGAGGAAGGAGACCCCTGATGGCTGCCGCCATGTTTGCAGACTGCACAGGCAGCGGCGCTGGCAACAGAATTTGGGCACGGAAATATATTTACCGTGAAATTTGAGAGTCTACTTTCTCCACACATGCCCGGTATTAATATAAACTGTGCAGCTTTTAGTACTGGCTAGGTAGAAATGATGAGAGGGTTGTAGGCTAAACCCTGAAAAAAAACGTGCCTTGGGTCACCCCTTACAAGGAGCACATAAAAGATGTTTTTTTCACTAAGGCTGTGTAAGGGAATTTCAGACACATGCCTTCAGAATTCTTGTAGAAATTCAATGACAGAAATACCATGTGTCTTTAACAGGGACCTGAGATCAGAACTTAATTTTTGCCTACATACCTACCTCTTACTTTTCCTATGCCTCAGTTCCTGATCAGGAAAAGCAAAGGTAACAGTATCTCCCTAACTTACAACAATATATGCTCAGGTACAGTAGGTGATAAGGATGAAAGATCCTAGATACAAGTTTACAATACATATTAACATCTTAATTTGGCAAAAAATATTATCTATGTATTCCAACCAACCAAAGAAAAATATGGTTGAATCCTAGTCCCTAATCTGACAACAAAACTCTTCACATTTTGTGCAAATGCTTACACTGTATGTGTGAGCTCTAGAATTAAAGGAACTGATGACAGCGTCCATAACAGCAAAGCTAATAAAAAACAAGAATCAGCATCAACTGGAGTGAACAAGAAGAGTTTTCTTTTTGACTATACACCCAGACAACACACACTTCTTTCACGAGTTTGCACAGTTCATGATCTCAGGTCTTCCAGTCACCAATTAAGTCAAATTTCCCTCTCAGAGGAATTGTCAACTTAGTTAAAATATTTTAAACATTTTGTGCTTAATGCTTCCATCACATTTTGACCAATTAGAATTTATCTACAAACCAAAGCTTCTCTTGAGATAAAGACATACTCTTGAACTTCTTTAATACAATTTAAATACCATGTAGAAAAAAGAAACAAATATACACTGTGACTTCATCAGAAACACATTAATATATGAGAGGAGGCAGTACACCTGCATTCAGGGAGAGCTTCTAACTCAGGGTGCATTAAGAAAGCAGAGAGGACACAAGAAAAAGTAAAATCAATGAAAGTGGAATTTGACTATTTTGGTAGAAACTGGCAGTCTCCACTCACGGCAAATACCACGTGATCTGTACAAGAAAAAGCAGACAGTCAAAACCTCAATTTCATGTTTCAGGAGATCTGCTGCAACCCAGGATGGGGAGGCTTTGATCACTGTGGGTGCTAAAGATCCTACAATGTATTTCACAAAGGCATGTGCATTAACATAGTAGATTGGAGAAAATCCACTCTGAGTAACTGAAGTCTGCCTACTGAAGTGTTCTTCTGCAATCGCAATCACATGCACTATCCTTAACTTCCTGACCTGGTGGGTAATGTACTGATAAACAGCTGCTGTTCAACACATTCAGCTGCACCACTGATGGCCAGAGACACAACACTGAAAAGTAATGGTGAATGAGTATGTTTAGCACAAAGAAAGGTGAGGCTTGAAGAATCGAAATATTGACATGAGAGTCCTATGGATGCTTCTGCATTCCAACAGATTTCACAGTAAGGCAGGTGTATGAACTCCAACCACAAATAAAGGAAAATAATTTAAATACAGTACATTATTTTACCTGTCTTTGCATCTCTTCAATCTGTCGCTGGGGGACACTTTGCAGAATACTGTACATTTCAGGCATCTTTTCTTCAGGGATGACAACAGAGGCCCTACAACCGAAAAACAGAAAACAAATGGTAAGACAAAGAAGAAAGAAGTTCTACATTGGAAGATGTCAGCAGCTTTTCCAACCCAAACTCTTGTTCTATTTTAATAAGACACATTCAGAAAATATTAGCAGAAAGAAACAGTTTTCTCTCAGTGTAATTATTCTGTAGCAGTTCTTTCACAATACCAACCAGTCTGCCCACAGACAACGCCACAAAAGTCTGTGAAGTGATCTGTACAGACAATCTAATAAATATGGAAGGGACAGAGACCCAGAAATCCTGAATTCTCATCTCTGGATTGCCACTGACTTGCTGTCAGCTGAGATTTTTGGAGTGAACAAACAATAATAGCATATCCAGTGCTATGTATACAAACTAGTCATTTTCGTATGTATTATCCTAATATCGCCTAACTGGGCATAGTGCACGCATGGAAAAATAATCTAAATTCTAACACAGTCTACTCAGCTACAAAATAATTATACCTCTTAGTCTCAGATGAATTTAGGAATACAATATAGAGAATTTAGCATTTACGTGATGCAATTTTTAGCATCTCCTTGGCTTAAGAGAGCCTGAATGGAGACCAGTCCTCACTGAATTCAAGCACGAGATAATAAAGCAAGTCTGTTTTAGAAAAAATATCATCGGCTACAGGATAACCAAATGCTCTGTCATCTCTCCCTCATTTGTTTTCCTCTGCTATTTTTGATGATTAATGTATCCAGGGCAAAGATTGCACGTATCTTACTCTCTCTTCTATTCCCTGTAACTGCCACTACACTTGGTTCACCACACAGATATTATCGAAATCGGTGAATGCAATGAAGTCTCTTGTGCAGTGATTCGATGTACAACAGTGAGGGTACAGACCTCTTCCAGTCCAGAACCTCAGAGAAAGGTAAAATGTAGGAGTCAGCAATGATGACTGGGACACAGCCAGCTTGAAGAACATCACTTAGCACAGCCTGTCCCAGACGGGCTCCCCGTAGAACCACACAGAATGTAGACTCCTGTCAACAAATGACATCCAAGACACAGATGAGATAGAACAAGAAAATGTTAGATTTGCATCATATGTGTGTGTGGTTATGTATATATGTATGCATTATGATTTTCTGCCCTCCCCCTCATAAAAGAAACAAGTCAAAAGGAAAATAGGCTTGCTCCATGCAACCAGTGCATTCTGAATTACTAGCTAATTCAAAATAATTACATAACTTCATCTTCCAGAGGCTCAAAAATAGCTCAAAAAAACACCTAAAGGGACTATTCTATAGTTTACTTTAATGGCTGAGGATCAGAATTTTAATTGAGAAAATTCAAGGGGAAAAATAAGTTAATCATTTTGAAAGTTTGGCATAACAAGATGAGCAACCATCAGCATGAACTTACGGAGCACAAACTGTATGAAGCCAAACTAATTTTCTTCCATTATAGGGCAATCCAGCTCTATGGATAGCAGAGAAGTAATAGATCTCATATCTCTACTTTAAAAGGCATTTGACATCATCTTTGATAGCATTTTCAGAGGCAAATTAAGAAATCATGGACTAGATAAAGGCCTCATAGGCTTTATAGTTACATAAACTATAGTTACAGAACTCTTAAGTATAAAGCAGTCAGCAGTGGCTCTCAGGTAAAACAGTGATGGACTAAATCTTGCCCCAGGGACAACAGTATCCAATGTGTCCCTTAGTTAACCCAGTGGCAGAATTAAGACCACATGTACTAGATCTGATAATACCTATGATTTTGTAGGATTAGCAAGCGTAATGGATAATGGGATTAGAGTTTGACATTATATAGATAAATTGAATAAAAAAGTACTGATAGATATAGGGTTCAACACTTAAATAACCAACTGCACAAATATAAGGCATGAAGCAACTGTCTAGTTTTTGTACTTTGCAGAAGAGGACATTTCCTACAAAAGGACAGAAAAATAAAGGGCAATCATGTGCCAGCAATGTCATGTTCTTGAAAAAACAAACCACTCCACTCACGGGCTGTATTAGAATGCAAAAAAATACAATCTAAGAGACCTGAAGGAATTAGTCACTCTTCTCAGTAATAAAAAACCTCAGAGCAGTGTGTTCAGTCTTGGGCAATGCAATTCCAGAGGTAACAAAAAAAGGATCATCACTTACCTTGAAAGTATGATCTACAAGGAAAGATTGACTATCTCAGTGCTACTTATTCTGAAAGGGTGAGGGCAGGAGGAAGATGGCTAAAGGGAGCTTCAAAGATATAAAAAGTTGTTGCAAAAAGGAAGCATATAATCCATTTACTCATGTCCACCACAACACAAAAGGCAAAGCTATGAGTTTAAACTGCAGCAGAGAAGACTTCTTGACTATGCTGCACTCACCCTGTAAATAGGGACTTCAGTTCTCACCACCAGTGAGGGATCTTGCTACAGATTCAAGATCACAAAATAAATGCTTGTAGAGTTCAGCTACACAAACAAGGAAAAAGCCCAAGTCAGTATTATCCCTAAGTCTAAGGAAGAAAAATTATAAAGTTGATACAGGGACTCCCACAGATAAGAAAATATCTGTCCAGCTCGCATTCTGTGGCCTGAGGAAAAGGAGCCAGGAGGCTCAGCAGGGTAGCAAAACATCAAACTGGAACTAGGAAATACAAGGGGGTTTGCTGGCTCTTCACTTGTTTCCTAATGCCATCGTAGAGTACTAAAAGGCTTGAAAAATCTCCTCCAAGGGAAGACTGCAAACAGGAAGCATTAGCAACCCAGAAGCCCAAGAGCCTGTCTAGTAGGAATTCTGCAAAGGCAGCGCTGGAAAGGATGGACTGTGATCACAGCCCCGCCTTGCCCGACTCTCAGACAGGAAGAAAAGGGAAAGAAGGGTGCAGGGAATGGAAGAAGCAGGGAGAACAAACACACATTTTAACCACTGACTCACTAGATCACACAGCAGCAGGTGGAAGAGACTCTAGTAAGGCCTGGGAGAGAAAAAAAAGCAGCAGCCCAGATGTGGACACACATGCTCATCTGCCCAGATAACCATTTTTCCTGTCTAGACAAAGGTTACTATAAATACATCTCCTCGCATCACCACTGTTATCAGCCAGACATTCCAAAGGGAGACGCAGGGCTCTGCAAAGGAAAGTATTTTAACAACCTCGGCATGTGTCAGCTCTCTTCTGAGTTATAAAATCACATATAGCAAGATATAGATATAGATTCCCTGACTTGCTATCCTTGAGCAATTCACTTTGTATTTTAAGAAATAAAGCAAACTTTTTTTTTTTCCCCCCTTTTGGCTGAAAGTTTAGGACTCGGGGTGACCCTTTCCTCCTTCTCCCCCTCCTCCACAAGGAATTTTAAACATACTTCCTACAAAACATAACAGAAGGGGTGGAAACTTTGCTTTTCCTCAGCTTGTTTGTTATTTTATCATCATTTGCTGAAGTTCAAAGACAGATTATGTGCTGGTGGCCACAGACAGAGCACAGTGGCCTATGGCATAACTCACTTCACCACGCTGCATGCCAAAGCACCTCTCTGCTAGTGAATTGCCAAGAGACACAGGGGTCTGAGAACACTATCTAGTTTTATCTTCACTGACACATCAAAAGGCCTCTGGGAGTTGGGCCAAGGCCACGAAACATATTTCACCTAGATGTTTTCATAGCTGCATGCTGACAAGTCTTCTAGCTCAGTCTGTCATATCTATACAGAGAATTTTGTAGGGTTTAACTACTAAGCTGCATACAAAAAACATAATTTGACCAACTCTCCTTAAATGCAGCACTCTTTTTTGCCCCCAAATAAATCCACACGTGAGCTCTTTAAAGTTAATTTTAACCTTCCCTCCAACTGACAAAGACATTCTCTGTTACAAGCTTCATCTAGCAAAGCTTGGACTTTCCTATGTGAGAAATCAATTCCAAATTAATGCCTGCTGAAGGTCATTTTGCCAGTTATTCTGAAGGGTGTAGATTCTACTGTTCTTCCCCAATTTTAAAGTGAGCAATTTTGTCTGGCCTCCAAAAGTTTCTCCTCCCATTGCTGCTGGATTTGGCAGCATCTTTGTACCATTTTTTAAGTTTACATGACATTGTCACGTGTTACTAGAAGACCATCATGACCAATCTCATGAAGTTGTTATACATCAGCACTGTTTTCAAATTGTGGCGTAGCGTGCGGATCAGTTTGAGTACACTGTTCCTGGCCCTCTTAAAAATTAGAATAAAGTTAGCATATACTATCCAAGCTAACATGATGAATTATACAGTTTCAAAACACAGGCAGCAAGTTAACTAAATACCAGGAAGTACCCTACCAGTGATAAAACAGGAAGAGCTCCACAGCCAAGACAGTCACTGAGGGAAAGAGAAGTTTGCAGGATACACAGCCTTACCTGAAGAACTTGAGGATAATCAAAGACTTGGTTCTTGTGACAGCGTTTGCGAACAGCAGGGACCCCATCTGACAGATTTGTACATTTGTCTAGGATCAACACTGATTCCCCGTTCTCTGCATGAAGAGCTTCCAACTCAGACCGGTATTCTGGGTGCAGAGCCATTTGAGATGACAGAATAAAATACCTGCGAGGACTGAAAAACCACAGCAAGGTTATCTGGTAGCACTGGGTTTACTTCCAAGATGCTCTAGAACACATTTCCTTACATCCTGGAAGAGCAGAGCAAGATTAACTAAATGTGGACACACTGCCAAGACTGTGTTTTTAGACAGGGCTGGAAAGGGTAATGATGCAATATAATTAAATCTTGGAGAGTTAAGTAGCTCAGTATTACTTACAACTTTGAATAAATTTGTACTTGGAAAGAGCACTTACTACATTAGAATAGGCATTTGCATTATAACCTCTGCTATAAACTGAAATAAACATTATTTAGCTCGCTACTGATGGCAGGATTGTTCGTTTGGTGTTTGTGTACTATAACAAAGTAGATAGGACACTGAATGCTGCTGCTCATTTCTCCTCCCACGTATTTTCTCATCAACTTTAATTGAAAAAAGATGCTGAACTGATAACTCAGCTACCCTGTGCTTATTTAGTCTTGATATGGTGACAGCAGCAACAGGACAAGCTCATCTCATTAACTGTGATTCCGTTCTGTTCCTTTTGGGCAACATAAAGGCAACATTTCCAGGACAAAGTTGAAGGCCTGCGATCCCATTTGCTCTCAACTTCTACCACGTTCCAAAAACAATAATATTTAAAATGTGCCTTAATACTGAAGTGTTTCAAGACACTAATTAACGCTGGAGGTAAAACACACAGTCTCAAATTAGGTGCTCACTGCTTTAAAAAGTTATGTTAATGCTGGACAATAGCATGTCATGTAATTGTTATACTCGTTCTCATCTACTTTGGTTTTCTTTTTAAATGGGTCAGCGAAATCAGGCTGCTCCACCACTCCCCACTGAAAGGGACACACAGTGAGTGCCTGCCCTCGCGCTGCCAAAAGACCACAGGAAACACGAGGCCTGCACTTAGGATTCCAGCTCTACTCCACGTGATGCTATCTTTAATTTACAGCTCTGAAAACACATACAAACACACACTTTATAAAGTCAGACCTCTCCTGCTGCTCTTCCCACCTCTTCTATTCATTTTCATGCTGGTCACTTTAGCTGATCCAATTAACAGACGAGACTTGTATAGAAATTTTTTTAAACATTCTTTTTCCCAAGCCTCCAGCTGCTACCAACTTGCTACCATCAGCTCTATAGAATATATATTTCTAGCAGAGGTGGATTTAAAACATTTTAAGCAAGCCAACTAAAAACAGGAGAGTAAATCAAAACCCCTCAGTTCATCTCTGCAGGAGGAATAAAAAAGGATTTACCTCAAAAAAAGGAAACACTGCTGAAGATGAGTGGCAATAAATGCCCATAATCAGCTAAAAATTAAGCAGGTTTGCTCGTGTATATGTTTAAAACCAGATTTTGCCTTGAAATTGTCATCATCCTATGACACTCAAAATTTAGCTATCAAATTTTGCTACAAAAGAAAGTATGTCGCAGCTCCCAGGAAATAACACATTAGTGTAGTGGAATGTAATAACTTATCCCACACAAGCCTGATTTCTAAGCATCCTTCCCTTGTCACACTCCTCCTTCATAAAACAATCAAACCTGTGACTGCTTCTCAATTAATAATGCTAACTGGCCACTAGATGGTACTCCGGAGACTGCAGTCTGCAACTCACCAAAAAAAAACACAGAAAAAAAAACAAAAACAAAAACAAAAAAAAAAAAAAAAAAAAAAAAAAAAAAAACAACAAACAAACAAACAATTTGGAAGATCCAACACCTGATTGCATCAGCTCCCACAAAACAGTTTCTGGTATCCGACTTAAAACCAGACATAGCATTTAGCTGACTACATGGATGTGAACAATACGCCAGCATCTCTCTTTACAATGGGTTCTACAGGTGCTGAAGCCTATCATCACATCCATGCTTTCCAGACAGAAATACAAAGCACACTTTCACTCTCTGTCAGACTGCAATAATACTTGAGATCTATGAAGAATCAATTGGGATGCAACCAGATGCCCTGACGCTGGCCTGGTCCAAGAACATCACAAGCAGGAACATAAAGGGTGTGAGCAAAGCAAACCACTGCTGCACAAGTCTGTCCTGTGACTGACTGCGGTGTCTTACTTGGAGCAGTCCAGAGCAACAGCAAGAGCATTGCCCTTAGCAGAGGAGAAGACAACAGAAGCCAAAGTACAGTAACTTTTTGTGTCTGATAGTGGCAGCACCCTTTCAATCACAGTTTTCAACTGTAATAATTCATATTCTATATGGGATGCTGTCAGAAAAAAGGGCCTAAAGTTTCTGCATTTCTAGACTTGATCGTCACAATCCACAGACATGTCATTTACCCCCACTGCCTCAGCCTGTCCACCTTTTAAACCATAACAGAGGTAAGACCTTGCTATGGTGAAACATTTTCAGCTGTGTAATTGAGGGGCTTACAAAATACTAAAAGAACAGTCTGCCATAATCAATTAAAACACGTCTTCCAGACTTATACCTACTCTTGTTCTGAAGACATGAATGGATTAGAGAAACCACCACTTTCCAGAGTAGCTTATTTAAATGGCTAATTACATTCCCTGTTAAAATTAGTGCTTTGTTTCCTACTTGTCTTGCTTTACTGCCAACTACAAGGTTGGGGGTGGGGTTGTTTGTGTCTTACTCCATTGCTGTAAAAATTGAAAAAAGTAAAATCAGTATTCTGAGCTCTGGATGTAACTATTCCCATAACCAAATCAGCTCTCATTCTTCTTTTTCATGACCTAATCACACTAATCTTCTTAAGATGCATTCTGCCAGGACTTCTTCCCTTTGGAGCTGTATTAACAGGCTTTTCCCATTCCAAACTCTCAATGTCATTTTGAAAGGACTTCGGAACCATAAAAACATCTAAACTGACTTACAATGAACGTATCTGTAAGACACAGAGAGGTAAAGATCACGTCCTCCCTCCTGTTCTCCTACTACTCATTCAGTTTGCACTGACTGATACTACCTGAGGCACTCGTGCTAATCCCCATGATCCCTTCTATCTCTCTGTAGTCACAGTGGAGGTATAGCCCACTTCCATCATTGCAACAGTGACCTTTCGTCATTACTTTCTTTTAAGTATCCTAAAATAAATTGTCTGAAGCGATCATTTATTAGGGAGTCTACACTGCTTTGAATTATTGTCCTGCTTTACTTACACTTCAAAGAAACCAAACACATTAACAACTACTTTTATTTATATCCAAAATATCTTGTCAGCTCACTGGAAATACAGAATCTAATTCTACTGGAAACACTGTCGTGCTGTCATATTTCACAGTTCAGTTTCTGGAGTGGGAAAACCAGAATCAATCCTAAAAAATCTTTGGTTTGTAGCTGAACCACACGTTGGTAGATGAGCCAAGGCCATTAGCACCTGAACCATCATATATTTTAATAGCAAGAACTATTAAAAGCAACTTTTATGAAATTGCCCAAGCCCACCAACAAGTCAGCAGCTACATTTGTATTTTATCAGCATCAATATTAAATGTGATATTGAATATACTTTGCCCAATTCACGGGAACTGCTTTACCCTGGTCCTCTTTCTGGCAGATCCACTTCCCCCGACAACGGGCTGTAAACAGGAATACTGACATCGTAGCCTTGCCGATACGTCCACGTGGAAAAGCCTCCACCAGCCAGCAGAGCTCTGGAAAAATACAAGAAGGTGACTTTAAATAGAGTATGTATACCATTCAAACTTGGAGAGCAATTTACTGACTGTCATTAGCAGAATATCAAGAAGATGCATGTTCGGAGATAAGTTTTTCCCTCAGCTTTTGTCGGTGGCATTTTTCATGCAGTTTTTCGGTTCACTTTAGTTTTTGTGAACTGGGCTTACTGCCAGATTGGATCTAGTCATCAATGGAATGCTTAAGACTGCGTATGATCACTGAGGAATGGACCATTTTTGCATTAATATAGGGAAATCTAATCTACTGCAGTCACTATGATAATTTGATATTTTTGCAAGCTTACATGTCCTAGGTCGTTTAAATTAAAGAAATACATTCTTAATTATTTATACTAGTCAACATATTCCCGATACCCACACTAAAATAGGGTATAGGACAGCTCTCGAAGTGTTAGAGAGAAGCTGTATTACAGAAACAAGTCTAGCTACAGCAACATATTGGCAGCTTACAGTGACTCTGGACTTTTCAGTCTGGAAAATAAAATGTAGTTATTTGCAACTGTATTTTCAAAGTGATCATACAAACTAGTGAAATTTATTTCATTTTTATAGTACACAAAAAATGCTATAAACAGAAGACACGGCAACAAGAAGTCTGTATGTTCTGAAACCAACTTCCAACAGTAGAGGCTACTTGGGTCACTATGTGCTAGAGAGCATGGGAATCAGCAAAGGTTGATAAATCAAGATGTAATTCAACATCCCAACAGGATGACTCTGTCCGTGGCTTTTCCTAGACGGGACAACCTGTTGCCACCCAGAAGAGAACAATGTGTACAGAAGCAAGCAATGCATCATTCACAGTGCCAGAAAAAAATGGGCTTGTTACTATCTCCTAGCCCAAATCATGCTTCTTTGAAACATGCTAGTAGAGGACATCAGCTTTTCAGTGGCCACTTCATCTCCAGTGACCAGGTGGCACCATGAACACATCACCCTATTTCCAGAAGAAGCTCAGATTCAGCTTCTTCAGTGAGACTTCTCAGAGAGCTGATCAAACTTTCAGTCCCCTGTCACCAAACAGCAGAGTGTGCTGTACTTTGAATTGCCCTGGGGATACTGTGCCTGCTTAAGGTACCATACAAAGTAGTTTGGAGAAAAATATTTCTCTAATTCCAGTTTCTCTCCTTCCTTGCGGAAAGAAGCAGAATGCAAATATGCCACTGCACTAGGCACTACAGAAAGGGACTTGAGGAGCTGTACGCCCTGTAGCAGCTATGACTACAGCCAAAAACCTTATTATCACAAGCTTGCATACTCTCACACTTCAGACTGGAGCAGGCACATGTCTCATCAGTAATCGGAACAGACACATCAGAACAAAAAAACCAAGGTGAGACTGCAAGAGGCACTAACAGTCCATTAGCTGATATTCTGATTTTCAGGTATCACTGAATGAAATCCTCAGTATAATGTTTGGAGAAGCAGTTTTTCCACAGCTGTTATACAACAGATCATCGTTATACTTAACTATCATCCAAGACCTATCATTTTTTCTCACCAGAACATGACACCCGAGATAAACACTGCCTGCTCTAACCCCTGTCAGATGTCCCCCAGGATACTTCACTTCCTGCTCTGACCTGCAGCACAGTTGTTCAGCATTCAAACACCATGATTACACTTTGCCATAAATGTGACTTCACCCGTGTAGTCAAGCAAGCAATCCAAAACGTCATTTAAGAAGCAATTTGAAAATCCCAGGCTCTGGATTACAGATGCATTTCAGCTTGATGACAATTACAAAATCGAAACAACTTGCCCTTTATTACTCTTCACTCACAACACAAACTATGGTGGGAGCAGAAATCAACTCGAGAACAGGATGATAAATCAAGTATGTGCTGAGTGAGAATTTACGTTCCAAATCAAGTGATTATGTTGGATTCCTTTCCAGTGCCCCCCTGCCTTGATGGCACGTACAATGCTGCTACGACTTGGTCTCACTCTTGAAGCTGCATGTTCCGTGTCTTAGTCATACTAATTCAGTTACAAGCAGGGAGACAAAATTGGCTTGGGTGTTGCTGTTCTTGCACTTCATATCCCCCCCCTCCTCTTTTTTAACCCCTCCTAATTGGAAAACTACGACCAGATTGTTTTAATTGGATCCAGTGAAAACATGGCAGCACCTCATCAGCCTTGAGAAAGGAGGTGTGTGTCATGCAGACTTTTACCTAAATAAACCCACAGGGAACCAACACCAGTTAAATAACTCCACTCAGGTTTTCATTGTACAGTGCAGTAAGGGAGTAGAGATATTAACTCCTAACATACTCAAGAGAAATGATCTTTAAGTTGTACTGATCAGTGAGGAATGAGCCCATTCCTGAGCAACTTTTCACCACTTTCCAGATATTGATCCTTCTTTCTCTCCAGGAAGTGCCCCAACTGGTCTGCTCTCTAATTGTTTCCACCCAACTGTCATCAGCAGCAGCAGCTTTCTGTCAAATTTTGCAAGTCACTGAAACCCAATTCATCAACTGAAGCAGAATGAAAAAGTATCTTAGTTTATATGTTCAATTTTAGGGCTGCGGAGTAGCTTTGCAAAAGAAATCCTTTCATCCTCATTATTGTACCAAATTCAATAGTACTTATTAACAAATAATAAAGAGCTTATTTGTTAAGTTTTATGGCACGAGATTACATATGTTATGGCAGCTAATACCAACAACACAGCCTCGATGCCCACAAGGCAGACTTCCACCTCTGAAATTATGGAATAAAGCGCTTTTACACTGTCTTCAGAAATAGGATTTAAAGATTTAACAAATAACCTCTTAGTGAGGTAACTTAGACTTTTCAAGATGTAAGGATATATAACTGAATTCCCTGTTGTGTATAAGGTCTTATTTTACCTGGGTTAATATTCTGCAGTAAATCAACAGAGCACAACTCTGTCAAACGATCCACTACCATTCAACTACGTACGATCTCTGATATGTGCTGAACAGAGAAGGCAGGCCCCACTCCTGAGCAAAACTTCACAAATACCACCCACCTATTTCACAAGTGATCCACAAAACCCCGCAAATCCAGTCTTTCACGGAGTTGTGCTGCTACACTTCAGACCAGGCATTCAAAACCAACTGAACTCTGCCAACGTACCTTTGTTTTGGCCTGCAGCCTCTCACCCTGCGATGCTACAAACAACTGTTCTCCACACTTTGTTAACTACCCATTCTGTAACACCTGTGGACGTTCTCAAATTAAGAAAACACACCCTCATTCTGTTAGAGGTGAACTAAGACCTCCATAGGTCTCCAAAATGTTACTGCAACCTCATATTGTTACTGCAACCTCATATTGCACCACTCAGGCCCTTCCAGGACTTCGGCCACGCTACTGACTTTTTCACAGATCCCTTGTCTTCCCACCTGCACCTGTAGTACAGGTTCTGTACTACACTGAGTACAGTCCAGCTGTTGGCTGCCTACAAAAAGGAGTTTCCACTTTTTCTCCGTCCCAAGCATTGTTATTGCCTCTCTTATGTATTGCAGGTAGTGATCATACAGCCGCAGGGCGAGCCAATTTGGCAAGCTACGACAACAGCTGTATGTCAAAAAAAGATTTGATTTTTTTATTCAAGTTACCTGGCCTTCCAGGACAAACACTTCGAACAAACACCTACCAAAATAATACATTTCCTGCATACTAAGCCAAGACATATAAAGCCAAATATAAATGGACATTTGACACAAAAAAGTAAAAAAATAATGTAAGAGTTGTGCAGCGTAAGAAACCTACTGCATCCAATTAATAAATCTCCTTCTTCAACAGATACCTGCATCCACAAACACGCAGTACCAGAGCAGTCCACTTCATTCAACAGATCACTGTCAAATGAAAATTCCCCTTACGAAGTATAAATCTAAAGATAACAAACACAAGTATTTACTAACAGATGAACAGGTTTTGTTAGGTAAGAATGATGCTTGACTGCCATCTTCAGGCTAACCCACATGCATATAACATATTTCATCCAGAGAAGTAAAAAACTAAAGCCTTACTTCACAGTCAGTGATATAATTACAATGAGTAAACTTACTCTTCGAACATGTCCAGAAAAAACATGCTCTGTTCTGGCACTGAAGGATGTTTTAACTCATCTTTGGTGCAAAGAAATCAAGATATACTCCATACACAATCATCTTAGCAAAGATCCTATATCTCAGGATGAATTTTGTTGACACTGGGCAGAAGAAAGTTAACCTTGACCTTCAAGAGAGGGACTGGTTACACGGGACCTAACTCAGTAGAACTAAGCACATACAGGCTAACCTAGTAGAAACATATGCAGTAACAGTATCTAAGCTATATTTTCTTTGCCTCACAACCTCCTTTCCTTTTCCAAAAGTAAACTATTCTGTAAGTGAAAACCACGCTCAGGATTCATGCCTTTTAAGTTTCTGGCAAATATTTTCAAAACACACTTACCAGAAAATAACTAAGAGCATTTGTCCAATTAGTAATACAATTAAATTGTTAAGATAACAAAAAGTACTGAAATTCATCACAGTTTGTCAAGTAGAGCAGCTGCTTTAAAATGCCCTTGAAACACCCGACTTTTGTCAGAAAGTTGCAGCTACAATCGCCTCTGAACTTCTAATTTGCATCAAACGGGACATTCTGTAAAACATTCAGGTTCAGAAACACAAAAGATATCGGTATATATATATACTGATATATAGAGAGAGGAATATATACATATATATTCTTCAATATTCTTCATCCTTACAGCAAGCTCAACAGCTAAGAGCAAACGCTGTCAGCGACATCCCATATAAAATTAAGGATGGGGCTAAACTGTCAGATTTCAGGAGCAAACACTTGCCCTAGACAAGACAGGGACTTCTCTACTTCCCATCCTTGAGAAGAGAGGAAGTCATATTCCAGCTCTGTAAAGGTTAAGTAGCCCATCCTTTGCTATTAGCCACACTTCTGAGCTTGCTGCTTCTTCCATGGCATTTAAACTCAGATCTGCACATTCAAACACAGCAAAACACATACCTATCTCTAGGAACATCTAGGGCCGTGTTATAATCTGGTGGCCCTCCAGGCAGCATATTGAAGAGCAAGTGATTCGTGCCTCGATCCCACCTAAGGCAAAAGAAGAAACAACGATTAGAAGGGTATTCTCTACACAGACATGGTAAGTTCTGCCAAAGCCTGGCTGGGGCATTGACTTACTGCATCCTCCCCTCCTGCATTAACCTTACGTTTTTCCCACTTTGTGTCCTTTAGATTCACACACTGAAGTTTCAGTAAGTACCTGGATAACTGTGCTAAAGCTTGGGCCGTCTCCTTGATACGGAGCGCGTTCTGATTGAGGACATCTATAGATGGCACAAAAAGGCAGGCCCGGTTAACATCATCAGTGTAGAATTCACTGTCAGAGATGGCAGTTAGCAGCTCATTGTATTCCCTGGAAATGGTGTTGCTCACCGACGTCCCGTATTCATCCACATACTTTTTCAGCGAGTAGATGTATACCTTGATTTTGTTTTTGGGATTGAAGCCACAGCGATAGACATCGAAGCAGGTGTGCATCCTGCAGCTGAGGTCCCCCCGCTCAGGAATGGGGCTGTCAGCAGGGAGCTTGACCACAGGCACATCGTGGACACTGCGTTTTTCAACGGTCCAGTCACTGGACGACTCGATGGAGTGAGGCCAGAACTGGAACATTCCTGTGGCGATTAGGCCAAGCAGAACTATGGAAAAGAGAGTGATGTAGTAGATGCGATGCTTGGTTTTCATCCTTGGGATGAGGGCTGGACCCCGGGTGTTGTATTTGGCCGACGCACACATAATGGAATCAATTATCTCTTGTCTCTACAAAATGGAGAGAGGGTTTAGGATGAACTCTGGAAGAGACACATAGTTAACACAATTCAGAGAAAGATCCAGTTAAGCTTTTCAAGACAGGTTCTTTGCCTTGGCAGATTACATTAAAATTTCTTCAGATGCTCACATGTCCCACCGGAACGTAAGATGCCAACCGGGACAGCAGCTTGGCAGGACAGCATGAGGCCGACCTGCCGGGCCCGGCTGTAATGGCATGATGTTGGCCACTTAATAACCCAAAGTCAGAAAAGAACATGCCTTGGGCAGTGAGGGGAGGAAGAAACCTCGCACACTCCAGAAGTAGTGAGTCCTCCTAGGTGCCACTCCATCTACGTCTAAGTGTATTCACAGTGAATACTAGTGAAAAAAAAAATAAAATGCTCATCTACAAGTGCAGAGAAGCCACCTGGGTACCCCGCAAAGGGCTGAGAGCGGGGCATCACACAGAGCTCAGGATCGTGCTTCTGCTTCTAATGTGAAGGTGCTTTCAGACTGAGTTTTACCCCACCATATCCAACTAGAATGATGCTAAACTACTTCTGGCAAGAAAAAGGAATTCATTTGTCATCTTTGTCAATATGCCTTCTGGGACAAAAAAGTGTTATATGAGCTGCCACTGCAGCCACATTAGGAAAATTATGTAAATAATAGTTCACTGTAGTCCGAATAATGCTTGTAGTGAAAAACGTGATGTAATATAAAGTATCACAGAGTCACCCAACTACTGTCATCTTTGATTTCTTACAAGTTTTTACACACAGACTTGTGGTTCCAGCAAGAAGTAATTCATATTAACTACAAATTAAGGAATCACCTACTTGTTGCATGTAAAAACCTCTTCAGGTTTTAAGCTAAAGCTTCCACAAAAAATAAATCCAACCTGAACTTTCCACGGTGGGAATTTTTAAAATGTATTAAGCATGTTTTTCCTGAAGAAGAACGTGGGTGATATACTTCCATGTTTCTGTTTTGGATAAATCATCCTTGTGAGCAAGAAAGAAAGTCTGACAGCCATCTGTACAGCAGACAACAAACATGAATCAAAGGAGTATCAATAAGGCATTAAATGGTCTTCATAACAAATCAGGTGATGTTTACTTAACAGTTCTTAGCAAAACAATGTTAAGATGGGGGGGGGTGGCTAATGCATGAAGCGACTGCACTTGCGCACAGCAGCACAAAAATAATCTTAGATGCTAATAAATTTGCCGGTTTTAACAGCTGCTCTTGTAAATTTACATTCACATTCTGACTCTGGAGACAGGTTTCAAAGCCTACGGTAGGAGACCATCCGTGGGCGATGCTGTTATCAGGACAGGTGCCAGAAAGGCCAACACCTCTCAGTTTTTATAACTAAAAACTTTCCACGCGCTTCTGTTCACCATGTCAGCCCTCTTTCCTGATACGGCCCCTGAGCCACTCCTATTATGACAAAGATTAGACATTTGCAGCAGGCATTTGAGTCACCCCGCCTGGACCTGAGCCTGAGGGGGGGAAAAACCTCAATAAAACCCATCCACGGAACCGTTTAATCACTTTTCCACAGCGCACAACTTCCCCCGGGCGACCTGCCGGCACAAGGCCAGGCCTGCTAGCCTGTGGGGTATTAGAAGCAAGAGGAAAAGGACAGAGCAGCCAAAAAAGAAAAAAAAAAATAAATAAAGGGAGGTGGGGTGGGGCGGGGGTGTGACCACCGCCGCGGTGACAGCCGCTTCTGGGGCAGCTTCTTTCCCTGCCCACCCGCGACAGCCCACCGGGCGGCACGGCCGCGGCCACGGAGCGGGAGACCCGGGGCGCCGGCCCGACCTCCCCGCACGGCGCCGGGCCGGGCCGGGCCATACGCCGCGTCCCATGTCCCCTCTCCCCCGCCCACACCGCCCACTCTCACCTCCGCCCGCAGTGGGTCGGGCCCCCACGGCCGCGCCGTCGGCCCCACGCTCGGGGCCCAACCCGGCCCGCCCAAGCGCAGCCGCGCCCCTAGAGCGTCGCGGCCCGGCCGCGCCCCGGCCTAGGCCGCCCCCGCGCGGCGGGAGGCCGGCACTGAAACGGGGAGGGGGGGGGCGGCACAGCCCGCCTGTGACACCATTTTGGCCCAACCGCCGAGTTTAGCCCCCCCCCCTTTTTTTTTTTTTTTTTTTTTTTTTCTAGGGGTAGAAACCCAATATTTTCAATCTGCAGACATTCCCAGGCGAAGGGCGCGCCCGGTTCCTCCTCCTCCTGCCTCGACAGCCCTGCCATGCCGTGCAGGCTCCTCGCCCTCTGTGTGTCCCGTCGTCCCCCTCCTCCAAACGCTGCTGTACATTTTGGGGAGTTTCCATGTCTGTTGGTGACTTTCCTTCCAACATTATGCTGGATTTAGCCCGCTGACTGAAGCCTGGCTGCAGGATTTAGGAAGGCCTCTCGCCATTTCTGCCATCAGGAAGGGCACGGGGACCGTATTCGTGCTTACCTGGCTGTACAAAATTTGTACCGGTGAGCCCGTGTTTTCCATAGATTTGCATTCCTGGCTCACATTCTTCCGGTTCTGCTCACCTTTCCAAAACTATTTTGGGTTTTCTCATTGACCCTGGGTCGTGTGCCACTTTCTTGCTGGATCACTACTTAAGAGAGAAAAAAAAAAAAAAAACAAACAACCCCAAAACAAATCCATAGCTTTCCCAAACCATTCTCAAGAGTAACCTGAACCATCCCCACTCCTGCCAGAAGACAGAGCAGAACAAACTTGTTGCCCAAAACTCCAGCTGTGCAGGAATCACAGACACTGGTTTCATCCCCCCAAAATGGGCACTAACTTGGTTCAGTAGGCAAACTGACCATTTCCCACTCCCACCCCCCCCCCAAAAAAAAAAAAAAAACACCAACCAAAAAAAAAAGTAGGTGAGATGCTGCAGCTGAGCCACGTGCACTGCAGTGGTGCAGTGGGGCCATCTCAGCGGTAGCATGTGGCACCCCTGTTCTTCACCTTTCTCCGGTCTCTCAGCTGATACCAGCAGACCCTGAGTACGTTCAGTGCTGCTGAGGTGGAAATAAGGATGACTTTACACCTCCCATCCGTAAACAGTTCCCACCCGTTTACTGCATCTCCTCTCCCACCAAGCTGAGGACAGATACAAGCTGTTTGAGGAGTAAATCCTCTGTCTTGTAAAGCCGCAGGTCTCCAGAGACTGTTGCACCAGCCATGGAGCTCCGGGAGCTCAGCGACGTCCTGCCATGCTCCCTTCTTCTCCTGCAGCCCCTCGGTCGCCTGATTTCTGGGCCAGAAGCATCTCCGGGCTGCTACCTGCTCTCTGCTGCCTGGGATAGCAGGCAGGCCAGCTCTGGTCCTACCCTATAATCCTTGGTAGTTTAAAAGACTCTTACCACAGGTATCTCACAGTGTCAGCTCTTGCTGGCCTGAAATGTATTATTCCCCTCTACAATTTTGCTTGTATCCATTTTTATATATTTGGTAGCTTATGTACAATGGTGAGGTGATGGTGTACTATTGTAAAGCGTGTTTGTGAAAGGATGGGGGGTTTGTACCTGTCCCTTCTCTAAACCTTTGAACTGAGTCTCTCTCTCACGCACAGCACAGTGTCATTAAGCCATCTTGACTGCCAGCAATGGGTTATTTCTCTTTCATTTCACCCGCCCTTGGGAAAACCTCTTTCTGCAAAGCCGTCCACACACACGCACAGAGGCAGCTCGGTACTCCCACAAGAAAGGAGAAACGCTGTCACTGCAGTGCTTTCTCTTCTTTCTCTCAACCCCTCCTCACGCACGTTGCATAGCAGGTGATGCAGCGTTCTCCTCAGACTCCCTGCTGCCTTCTCCATCCTGTCCGTGACATTCAAAGCCAACAACAGAAAGGACTCACAGACCTTAAAGCATCCTTTCCAAGTGCTGGTACTAGCCTTTTCCTCCTCCCTAGCACAAGTTACCAGGGTTTGTTAGAGCACGTCATGTTTCTGGTTTTAACCCAGCAGCTTGAAATCGCTGCGAGCTGCCCTGTTCACAAATCAGAGGCAGGAACTCTCCTTCTGGGGGGTGAACAGACCGTGCCTGATTTTGTGAATCAGAAGGGACACCACTGGTGTACTGGGGCTGCTGGGGCGAGCACTGGATCTCTGCAGGCATGGGACTGGTCAGCATGAGCCGTGCCTGGATGTGACTGAGTCCGGGGAGCGGGGGGGGGGGGGGGGGGGGGGGATGTCCCCAGCCACCACGTGTGACAGGGACACTGGCCGGCCCACGAGTGGCCAGGGGGCCGTGCCAGCCCATGCAGTGCCCACGGGGGCTTTCTCTGCCCCCCTGCTCTGCCAGGGAGAAGAAGGTGCATTGAATCAATTGTAGCTGCAATACTCAGGGAGGCTCGATGATCATTTCATCCCTGCGGGAAAATTTGGAAAGCAGTGCAGTTTCATTAAAAGCTAGAATTAATGAAGTGCAGGCAGTGTCAGCTATTTTATTTCAAAATAGCAAGAAAAATGGAGGATGTAGCCTGTTTTGATAGAGATTTCCCTGAAACCACATCAGGGAGCCTGTTTATATTCCAGTGATGTAGCTAAGCCAGACAAGTCTGCAGCACAGCATCTATTTTTAGACTCCAGGTTGCCATTTATAGCTTGCAAAAATATTCATCAGCATCTGTATAATGGGCTATCAATTTTTATAAATGCACAAGAGAAATCAGATATTTTACCCTCTCTTTGATTTGCCCTTTTATGTCCTGCCTTATATGACTCTTTGGGGGTCGTCTGGGAATTTCTGTTAAGAGCTTTACCATCACGCCATACATTTGCCTGCTGTCGCATAGAGCATCATGTATTTTCTGCTGGGGTGATCACTTTACCGAAGAGAAAGAAATGCTCGGAGAGCCTTCTGCTACTGTGTCTCCAAACACGTGAAGCAGCTGCATCTGAGGTTATGGACACAGCACATTCTGAAAACAATTTTATAATAAAAGGAGATCATTTTAAAAGGCAAATATGAAGGGGGAAACTAATGGCTTGGAGGCATCTTTTCCACCTTATTTTCAACCTATGACATAGCATAACTAAAAAATCATAGCTCAAGTTTTTTTTCTGAAAAAAATTGTTAATGGCTACTGCCAATATATGAGGTACTGGACTAAATGAAAGAGTTTCTAGTGTAAGAGAAGGCAGGATATTGTAACAGCCAGGTCATTGCCTGGGTTTGCTATTTTGGTTTATGTCTTTCAACCTAATGATGCCCTTATTTATAACAGTTGAGTTTATAATTAGTCTGATCAATAAAGTGTATCTAGCAGCCGATTGCATTCTGGTTTTATCTCTCGAGCCAGTCTGCCGCACACCTGCCGTGCTGCTGGTTTGTGACTGATGGCGCTGGTCAATACAGTGATCTGCCTGATGTCTGTAACTCCATGTCCTCTACTGCCTTCCCGAATTGAAAGGAAAAAGAAACATAAATATACTTTGGAAGTCTGCTGCTATAGCTCCCACTGAAGGCTGACGAGGCATGAGGAAGTTTGGCTAAGAAAGTGTTCCCCTCAAAGAAACAATAATATGGCAGAAACATGCAGATAGGAACGCTCTGTCAGGGAATGTTCCCCTCTCCCTAAAGCTTTCAGCTGTCATGGTTTGCAGATGCATTAATCTTTAATCAGTTGAATGCTTTCTGCAGTGAGGTATTCAGGGAAGGAACAGGTCATGACAAGCGTTCGCCTAGAATAACCGAGTGCTCGTGCATGAGCTGTGCCATCAGACCTTGCTGGATAGCAGCAGGGAATAGACAGAGAGCTAAAAATAGCCTTTCCTTGCAGTGTTTTTCCAGACTATTTTTGATTCTTCATTTTGATAAGGTCGACTGGCTATTTGCTAAAAATAACCAATCCTGGCAAACTGAGGACAAAAAGTAGAGTATTTATAACCATCTCAGACTCTTTAGTACATTTGTCGTCTGCAGATAATCTAGTTTTATGTAAGTCAGTAATAAATAAAGCATTAATTGGAATGAAGAACGAGTGTATCTTGCCACTCTGACTTTCTCAGATGGAATACACATCTTTTTGTATATATATCCTTGTAGGTCACCTTGCCCTGTTCTTCATCATGCGGTCTGAATTGCTTCAGAAGGGACCAAAACAACCCCCTGTTAGGTCAGCCAATCTTACGAAAATAGCCGCATATGCAGTTAAAAGTGCAAAAGCAGCTTTACCCTTTTGCACATCCGATGCTTTAGATGCAGAAATTTTCGGGGGGGGTGTGATTCCTGTAGCTTCCTCCATGAGAAGGTTCATTTATCCCACCCTTGTGTGCCACCATCTCTCTGACGGGATGAAATCACCGCTCTGCCAGCAGCACGAGAGCAACAGAGGAATTCTGTAACCAAGTAACTGGAGGAGGACTGCAGAGAAATTGTCAATAGACATGATAATTTGACCCCAAGGCAGGTTTTAAGAAACAGGGTGGTTATGGGGCTGGGGAGAGCACGCAGCAGTCAGCCCAGCTGGATGCTCTGTTTGATGCATCCTAACAGAGAAAGACAACAATTACAGTATTAGCATTTATTTAGAAAAAAAAAAAAAAGGTCTCTCATGCAGTACATTTGAGCAGCTGCCCTTCTTCAGTTAAGGTGCAGAACTATTACGTTAATCATTAATATTTTCCCTTACAGATATTTTGTTTGGGATCTATTCAATTTCTGTAAAGGAAAACTTTCTTCACATTGGTTCCATAAGCATGCATGATCCCTCCTAAATATTTATCTAGAAAGGGCCCCACCTATGCAGTTTGCTTAACTGCAATGTAACCCAGGTTAAGAATTTGGAGATTCACATATTCTCCCTTCTCACAAACATGGACACATCAAGGGTAGACCTGAAATGTATGTTAGGGAACGTTCTACAACCAAGAGAAGTGCTGTACAGGAAATTCCCACCTCTAACCTCAGAATGCTGGACATTTCTCTGGAGTAGAGAGAGAAAGGGGAAAATAAGAGAGTGACTGGAGCTTGTGAAGGACTATGAAACCATCTAGGATCCCCTCTGTGTTAAAATGAATGACAACCTGAACACAAAAAATTATATGCCAAGTAGATTTTATCATCTTGTTTAATTACAGTGGACGCAAGTATTGAAGGCACGGTGTTATACTCATCTTGATACCATTTCTTATTTTAGATGAAATGCAGCAATTTTTATAATATAGACCTGACTGGCTTCATCATTTCAGGTACTGGTCTGTTTGCCTATTGCTTGACAAACTGGTAAAAGAAAGAAATGCTGCAGGGGGACAGTCCTTAATCATTTCTCTACCAGGTTGCTGTTGTTTCTTTTTTTTTTTTTTTTTTCTGTAGAGATTTGCCACACCCACAGAGTAAAGGCCATTAATAATAATGATGAGAAGTAGTGAGCAGAGAGAACATCTAACATGGAGGTAGCAGAAGGAACAAACAATTTGTGCAGGCAGAGCCTGTGTTTTTTCTGTCAGGGTGTTCTTACAGCAAGAGTAAGACTCTTTCTAAATGTTTACTGGTTATTTTCAACCAGTAAAGGCCATTTTCAAAATTTATTGGGTTTGTGCAGTCAAAACAAATGTTAATTCCAGCAGCAGACTCTTCCCATCACGTTTCTCTCTAACCTCATTTTCAGTTATATTTTGAGTTTCTGTGACCAAGCTAACATTCCTCAGTGGAGAGCTCCTCAGGCAGGTGTTAAACCTGAAAAAAAAAGCATGGAAAATATTCCATGCGACGAAGTGTGTGTCTGTCCTGTTATTCTGAGTTACAGCAAGATCAGATGGAAGTGACTGTGGGCCGTATTACATTAGCTGTGAGGATTATGAAAGCGTATTACACCCTCTTTCCTACAGAGAGGTGGGGTTTACTAGCTGCTTCCACACAGAGACAGTACAATAAACCTGCTTTCTGAATAGTAAACATCTACAGGTGAAAACCAAATTTTATTAACTGTTACTGTTGGATATTAGCATACTCCAACCATAGGAGCGACCAGAACACCAAAAGAACAGAAAATTCAGAGTAATTGATGGGTTGATTTTGTTATAGGAATCCCATGAAATATCACTTCAGTTAATGCCCGTACAGTCTCACTTGGATCTTCGTTTCAAAGGGCTTTCTCCCTAAATTTTTGTTGCTCAGACCCTCCTTAGGATACATAAATAAGAAGGGGCAAACCGCTAAGTCCATTTTTGTTCTGGCTGTACACCTCACCTCCCGTTCCATTACAGAGACCTGTCTTGTGCTATAGTTTTCTTTGTGGACACCCGAGAGCAAATGGAAAATAAATAATAATAATCAAAGAATGGACTTAAAAATATTGTACATGGACAAATGCCAAACTTACAAGCAAATACGATGCTTACAACTATCCCTTATACTCCTCCTACCAATCACCTCACCAACCTTGCCTGATGGCTGGCATCTGAGAGAAAAAATAGTTACTTCACCACATGCAGCACCATCTTCTCCTCAGCCACTGGTCAGATTCTTCTTCTCGCTGTCCAGGCAATTCTCCACCATCACCTCACCAAAGTGAGGTCGCATTAATTATTTGCCACCTATGCCTTGGTAATTTGGTTTATGATAGAGACATACATGCTTTTGTCACTCGTTAGAACATGCCCATCTGCCCAAATCTGCGATGCCCAGGAACAAAACCAACAGAGGCACCAGGGTACCGCTGTGAGCCATCGAGCACTGACATCCCACCTCACAAAGCAACTGTAAGATGAAAGCTGGTTTACCTGAAGATTGAACTGAAGAATTATCTGAATCTCCTGTTAACTCTCAATACTACCCTTCTCCTAAATGATCTACAGAGAAGAAAGCTAAGCAAGATGCATGTATTTCATGGAGCCAAGGATTTTTTTTCCTGCCTTTCCAATTTCATATTGGAGGCTGGAGCAGAAGAGTAGAAGACAGTTCTTCAGTTGTGATCAGCAAATTCCAACTGCTTTGACAGCACAGAATTTAGCCTAAGTTTTATCTTTCACC
Organism: Tyto alba; assembly: GCF_018691265.1. Taxonomy (NCBI): domain Eukaryota; kingdom Metazoa; phylum Chordata; class Aves; order Strigiformes; family Tytonidae; genus Tyto; species Tyto alba. The sequence goes on along the minus strand of NW_024881280.1, from coordinate 4,143,889 downwards.
TCCCTAACTCATTATATAAACCGATTCCATCATGCCACCAGGATGAAACTTGGTTATTATTAGAACAAATTACAGGAGAAAGGCACACTTCCACAGAGTTTTCACGGGCAATTTTCTTGACCTCTGGATTAGTACGTACGGACAAAAAACAGTTTACATTCCTTTAAGATACCTAAAATTCTATAGTACCAGAAATTAAAGAGCTTTGTATCCGTGAAAGAAGCTTTCCAACTGAAATACTTGATCATTATCATACAGGAAACAGTGTCTTTTAAGATGGAAAAGAAAGGAGGGGAGACTGAAGAATAGCATTTAATCAAAAAATTACCCTGCAAATTGACAAACATGGCTAAAAAATTGCCTTAATTACCCTGATAACGGTGGAGGGTGCCACCTTGGAAGCCTGTGCGCTTAAAGTAGGTAGACCTGGCGTGGTGGCAGAAGGAACAATCTTCTTCATCGTCCTGCCAATATACCTCACTGCTAAACCAGCAGGGTTGGACTTCCAGGAATAGGAAGGCTGCAGAAAGAACATCTACTTTCAGTCGCCTCGCCCTACTCAGCGCTTTTGTGGACACTGTGCCAAGAGGCCAACGGATGCTGTTTATTTAGATGAATACAAAAAAGAAGGATAGAAACAAAAATGGGCATTTCACCAACTGAGGGTGTTGGATACTGTCTGATCTGAGGTTAGACTGGAAACCAACTCAAAATGAAAAGCTTTACAGAACTTAGACTAGATGACTGCTCTCCTAAGAGCCTCACCCATGCAGACGAACCCATACACACGCTTATTTACCCTTAGCTGAGGCTAAGTTAGGGCTGACACTGGGTTCTATCTCCCAAAAACACCTCTTTCCAAAAGCAGTCATCTTCGGGCCCCGGAATAGTTAGTTACATTTGATCATCATTCAGGAAAAGGGAAACTTTACACATGTTAACAATCTCAAGTCTCCGTCTTCCCAGAAAGTGTGAAATAAGAAGCATAAAAAATGACACCACGGGACCTTGTAAGAGAGTTAAGAGCATATTCATTAGAAATAAAATACAAAATACAATGATGCCGCAGGACAGGGGGCAGCAGGCGAACAAAACCCCCACCATTCCCTACCCTCACCCCAATCCAAGGAATGCACCTATATAATACAAATTAAAGATCTCAAACATGGGGAGAGGAGGGTTTTACAAAGTGATTTTCTTGCTATACAGAAAATATATTATTTGCTGGAAGTCACTGCTGAGCTGTTAGGGGCCCAAGGTCAGTCACTGCTCAGGAAAACCCCTGAAGGCACACCGACCCCTTACTGCTTCCCCACCAGTCTGCTGAACACATCGTAGATCTCTGGCTTTTCCTGTGCAAACTGCTCGGCTGTATTTTTCTGTAGCCAGTCAGATGAACGCATCTGTTGCTGCAGGAGGCCAATGAGGTCACCAAGGTTGGAGCTACTGGCACAGGTAGGCTCCTGGTGGCGGGACACAAAAATGACTTCATCTGTGCTGTCTGCTTTGCCATCCTGATCTGACTGACAAGGCTGCTCCTTCTCCTCAGCCAGTATCTCCTGCTCACGCTCTTCTAAAACCTTGCGGATCCGTTGCATACCTGCAGTGGTGTAAGGAGGAGAAACACCAGTAGATTAGTTTAAGCCACAAGTGTCCCCAAACCTGTCAGATCCAGAAAAATTTGGAGGATGGGAGGAAAGGGAGGAAAACTGGAGAAGACAAGAGGATGATGATGATGACAATAATAACAACAATAATAATAACAACAATAACAATAATAACAATAACAATAATAATAATAGGATAAGTTTAGGATTAAAAAGAGAACTGCAGAAATGCTGGTGGGAGGAAAAAGAGAAGAGAAGGTTACTCACCTAACTGCAGCCGGTGGGTCTTGTCAGCAAAGATGATGCGGAACCATCCGGGTTCGCTGCATTCAAAGGCTTTACCACAGGACAGGAGGACTTTGTTATCCAGAAAACGCCTCCAGAGCAGCATCTCCTCCTCAAATGTGCCTGTCCTAAGGTACTAGGAGAGTCAGCAGAAGGGCCAGAGGTTAGTAACATGTAGGCAAAATCACTGAGATCCTCATGAATTTGTGATTCCCATGAGGTCTGCAAAGGCCGGGGGAGACACCTTTTACCTCTGAAGTACAGCAGCTGTGATATAAAGGAAGAAATGGGGAGGAAAGTAGCTCGAGAGCAGTAAGATTCCTGCAAGGAGGGAAACGCACAGACAGACGAAAGGAAAAGAGCGGAAAGAAATACCAGGCAGCCCTTCCCTCTGCTCATCAGACAACAGATTTGTTAAAACAAGACGTTTATCACGGGGTGAAACTTTCCTCTAGATGCCGTTGCACCACGTGCCTGCCCTCATCCCAGGAGAAGCCTGCCTTCCTAGGCTACCAACCTTTCGGAAATCAATCCAGACAAAGAAGCCTGCATTGCGGTTGAGAAAAGGAACTCCAAGTGTCTTCAGCTCATCTGTCACATAGGTATGGGCAGCTTTTAGGCGGGCATGGTTGGCCCTCAGGTACACCTGGTTGATCCAGTCTGACCAGAAGGAGAAGATAAAGAAAAAAAAAATCACAAACTGAGAAAGAAGTCACATCTGTTCAAGCTTCTAAAATGCTCAGAGTGGCTTTTCCCATTTCACCCTTCAACTCATCTTTTGGTTTTCTTTTTCCTCAAATAACAAAAAGAGGGGCAAGGATGATTTAGCAGTTTCACATCTGTGCAGAAGAATACCTTCTTGACCTTCCTGAGGAAGTTTCCCTACATTCATAGCTCTTGGTTGTTGTGGACTGTTAGCACTCCATCGAGGGCAGAGCTAGAAATCCAGTTCCATTTCCCTCATCCCACAAGCCTGTACTCTTTGTTTCTGCTCAGCTGGTTCTACACAACACTGGCTATTTCTATACAAATAGCTATCGCACTTCTTCACAGCTGCCTCTCTAATTCTGCTGATCAGGAGCTCTGCAGATACGGTCCTTTTCTGCAGAACCGCCAACCTCGTGTTACACGGGCAGCTTCTGGATTACGGAAGACTGTATGATTAAGCTGTACAAACAGAAGACCACTTGGGAAAGTAAGAGGGGGATCCCCCACGTATCAAGACACACAGAACAGCAGAGGATCATACATGGAGCTACTGACTCACCTCTGTCTCTAAGCAGCTGTGCGACCTTGTGCTGGACAGGTCCACAAACCCCGTGGAAATAACACAAAGAAGCCACTGCGTTGGCAACATCTTGGTTCTCTGTATATAAAGTACCAAAACGAATCCCAGAGACAGCAAAGTCCTGCAGAAGACACAGAGACTGCTTCATTACACGGGAAGACCGGGATCCTATTACTACTGCCTTGTTCTTTCCAGCACGAGGAACCTGAGGCCACCAGGCCAACCCTACCAGCCGGGAAGCACTCACCTTGCTTATTCCCCACATCACATGAGTCCGCTGGGGATCGGGCAATCTGTATGTAGAAGGATGCAGATGGGCAGTTAGTGTCATAGATGCTGAAGCTTTTGGATCACCAGTGCAGCATTGCAGAAACAGAGAGGCAGCATTACACGATGACAGACAGTGCAGCACGGAACATCAGTCAAGTAGGGAAAATTCAAACCCGGCCTAACTTTAGAAGCTAGCAACTCCCTGGAACTAGACACAGTTTTTAAATATTTCAGATACACAGCTACTTGTAAGTGCTATACTTCACGCGCAGATTTCCTGCACATATGAAGTTTTACATATAACGCTAGAAATCAGGCCTGGGCCAATATATTTGCCAAGAATTAAAAGTAAATTCTGCAATATTTTGCAGAGTGAGATAAAGTTCTTGTTTTGTGATGTTGTACATCCAAGCCCAGCAACAATGAACTAACACTTCACCTAGTGTATTTGATTTCATTGCAATTGAGCACAAAAAGGAAGATAGCATCACTGGTGAAAACTAGAAATAAAAAAAATTAAAAAAAAAAAAAAAAAAAACAAAAAAAACACCAAAACCCCACACCATATTTTTAAAAGGTGAGATTTGAAAAGTTTTTAATCTCATTAAACTGATACCTAATAAAACCCATTCTCCCGTCTAAATAACACTGTGATCCGTGACTAATGTATGAAAAAAAATAAACAGCAACAGAAAGTCTTTACAGGCATCAACAGAAACATGGGAAAGATATAACAATGTTTAGGTAGGAAGAAAAGCCTCACTTTCAACAAATTAAATATGTGTTTCCAGTTTTGGGGACTGTCTTACAAGCAAATACCGAGGCACACATTGAAAAGTGTACCACAACAGAAAACCAGCTACCTATTTTTACTTGCTAAAGTACACTTGAGAAAAATCATTTGCCATTCAGAAATTACAAAAAAAAAAAAAAAGAAATCAGCATAAGGCAGACTCAGAATTTGCTAGCTCATGACTTAACTTCCAGTCACAAGTTCTCAGCAAGGCATCATGTTGAACTGTCACTGGAAGATGGCCAGGGAAGTAGGAGCTGATTTTACCTGTCCATGCCTAGGACACTGTGAAACGTGGCTGATTCATCAAAAACTGACAGCATGTAGATCTCATCTACTATCACATGCAATTCATGTCTGCAAAAGGACAAAATGGAGATTACAAGACAAGGCTGCTTCTGGTTTAGAAGCAGAGATAAATTCAGGCCTGCAAAGACTTGCTCTGTACAAAGAAGAGGAATGCCAGATTTTGCAGAAGTAAAACATTTTTTCCACAATTCAGGTCTACTGTGTGCACACTGAAGCGATTTGAGATATATCCACCTGTCACCCACTGCAACTATATAACGAGATAAAAATTCAGTCATTTCCAATGCACTAGTGAAAATTAATTCCTGTATGTGCTACCCATCTAGAATAAGTTGTATCATCATCCGCTCAGAATCTCACGGATTCTGAATCTCAAGAGAGTATCTGTGGTCCATGACAAAGCTGGGAACCCATATCCACATTTTTCTTTTGTCTTCACACATACAGAGAAACTGGGAAAGGAACTCAGCTTCCTACCAGAGAAGCACAGCACCACAGTGTTTGCTAGGACTACTGACAAATAAAACTTGCATTCCTTGATAAAAGTTGCTTTGCTGTGCCAGATGGCTGCATGGTCCATGTTCCCTTGTCCCCAGAATGCCCCTCTCCTCTCTTAAGCCCACCGCTGTGTGTGAAGCATAGACTGCTTGCCTAACTTAAAAGATATTCACAGATAAATTCAGGGACGGAGATTAGTCCACCAGATTCTGGAAGCTATATCCGACTTGGGATGCCTCAGCCTTCCAAACTGACGTACCTTTTAGCAAATTCCAGGTAATCCCGTAGCTCTGACAAGGAGTAGATGTCCCCAAGGGGATTTTGGGGATTCAGAAGAATTAAGGCCCTTACAGTGACACCCTGCAGAACACAAATAACACAGTATTAAGAAATGCCCATCATGGGATAGATTTTCAGTCCCTCTACTTGAGCAGTGAGCGGGACACAAGATTCCCCTTAAGTTTCCACCATGACTTTTCACCTCAAAGGTTACATTTGGATGAGAAAACTTGTAGCCACAAATTAAGGTTTCTTTTACAATTATATCACTTGCAAAGTGAACTGAGGATAAAGATTATAGAATGAATCTAAGATTTTAAGAAGAGGGAGTCTGCTACAACCACTGCCATCTGGTTAACCAACTGATAAGATGCTCTCACAATGGAAAAAAAACTTTCTCTGAGCTGTATCGCTAATTGGGAAGTAACAAATTACTGAAAATTGCCAGTGAATGAGGCAAGAAAGATAGGAATTTGATTTATGTAGATGCAAATTGTTATCCTTTAGGGCATACTTGGCTGGAGATGTGAGAGCCCATAATGATCTAAAGGCACAGCTAAACATATATAGGGTTTAGGACAATGTCAAAACTTACAGACTAACTCTTCAGAAGGGTGATACTCAGCTGCATTTATCCTTTGGATTTGTACCTCTCTCCCTCCTGCAAAAATTCTCACTGTTCTTAGTGGATTCATCTGCACTACTGTGTAGAGCTGTCAGTTTTGGGGTAACTCAGCTGGCCTTTCTGAGGACAAACCCTGGATAGTCCTGACTTTTTAGGGCATGCCCAAGTATTTTTTTTTTTTTTTTGGTGATACGAATGGGTTCCAGTGCTTTGTGAGTGGTCTGGTACTCCTGGTTTAGCCTTTCTGCTGTGACCAAAACTGGACAGATACGACACCAGTGGCTTCCCTCTAAGACTGCCCCTGAGTTTGCAAGCAGCCTAATCTCATGCGGTCTACAAGGACAACCGGAAAGCCACGTGCTAGGTTTTGAAAATGTTTTGAGACGTGCCATCTCAAACACATTGTAGACTTAACTGGTAATGTGAAACTCTGCTAAACTCACCTCTGCCCGGGCATCCTGCAAGGCTTTTTCCAGTTTTTCCACTGTAAGCTGAAAAGGCCGAGTGCTTGTTCCAGTAATCTGAAAGACATCACAAAGATAATAGAAGCCAAGTTATTTCAACAGGGTCTGCCTTGAGTCAATCCTCTGAGAAAAGCTCCCCAAAAGAAAATAAACCCTCAACAATAATGACCTCGCAACCATCTTCTTATCCTTTTATACTACAGAGAGAATCAACAAATAAATAAAATCAAGGAAATGTTTATCATAGGCTGGCCACACACAGAGAATTCTCCAGTTATCCTTGAGTAACTAAAACAATGCAAGATTTCCATCTGCTCTTCCACCCCTAGGACCATCTCCAGTAGGACAGTACATACTTCTGTCTCCAAGGCTCAAAAGACCCATTTTTTCCCTCCCAAGAGCCATTATTAGAAGTAAGATGCAAGAAAAGGACAAGACTGGAATCCAGATTTATGGTCTCGAAAAACTTTCTTGCAAATTATGCGCCCAGTTTCCCACCAACAGATTGGGAAAACGTCCACGAGCTTCAGGCTCTCCTTGTTCTGAGGACTGCCTTCAGAGGTTCCCAAAGCTCGCTCACCACTTCCCAGTATCAATTATTTTTTAACTACAGAGGTTGGTATTCCCTTCCCTCAGATCTTACCTTACTGTCTAAATAGGCGTACACCAGCTTGACATTACCATAGAGGAAGACACTCTGGGTAATACCACCGTAAAAGGGAGTAGCAATCAGAACAGCTTCTGGAATAGAGAAAACGAAATTGGTTGTCAACAGGTCACAGTCCTTCTCCCTCTTCTCATGTACTTCAGCTACACAGGAAAGCTTTTTAACAGCTGTGCCCTCTGGGAAACACTGTAATGTTACCGCCGTTCCCTCTGCTTTACTTTTACGTTAATTCTTTAATCTTCTGCAAGAAGCCAGGAAAACATGAGTATAGCTCACATTTAGTCTAAGAAACTGAAACAGAGCACCACAACAACAGTGAAGGCAGACAGGACAAGACATCAAGTGTGAGTGCCTGACATCTGCAGACCATGGAGATGATAAATTTCACAGCGTAATCTTGCAGGAAACAAGAACTTTGAAGTAGGCCAATGCCAATTCCACTACTTCTGTCAAACAATATTTAAACAGAGTAATGTTATTTCCCAGCAAAAATCAACATTAAAAACATCTCCCAACCATCCACTTACCCCCTGGATCACAAAGGACTGTAGCTAATGCAGAAAATAAAGAGCCACAACCATTTAAAACAATCACCTACAGAAGAAAGAGAAAGGCTAGTGATAATTCTGTCCATAGAAACACAACACTATAAAATAATAATTTCTGACTGTACCACTAAAATATATTTTCTCCCCAATTCTCTAGCAAGGACATTCTCAGAATTTTCCTGCTGAAACCACACTTCTACCAGAAATAACTTTAATCCTGTTCTTTGCTTCAGAGACACTTTGTCCCGGTGCCGTTCTTGATTCTAATACGAAGTTTAGAAAAAGACTAGGCTTTAATTCTGGAAATAAATAGGGAACAGTTCTGAACTGCTAGAAAAGCAAACTACTTTTTATCAGTTAATACGTGTTACTGCCTGTTTGTGGTAACAGCAACTCTGACCTCCTGCCAAAGTCGCACAAAAGTGGAAACCACTGTCTCGTACACCAGCAGGTTTGGCTCCTGCCTCTAGAAAACAGATGCCCACAGGTCCCGTGAGCTTCGCTCCAAGAATCAGGCAGAATCTGCTGCCCTGGATCAGCACCGACCAGCAGACTGATCGGCGGTCACTTCAGTTCACGAGCAGGACGGGGCTCCTGCTGAATTCCCGTCGCCAGAAAAGCGGTGGCCGCACCAGCTCCCGCTGCCTGCAGCACTGGGCAGAAGCAGCAGCCCCCGACCCGCGGGCACCCGCGCCCTCTCCCAAGCCAGCAGGTCCTGCAGAGACTCGGGTCTTGATGCCTTCCTTACAACACTGCCACGAGGATGAGGAAGGTCTGTTTTTACAGGCTAAAACTACTCTTAGCTCAATTACAGATTTTTGTCCTGAGGTGTAACAGTAGAGCAGGACAAAATTAAACTCGACTGAAACAATGAGCACTCTTTGTCAAGGCTGAGGGATACAGGCACAACAGGTCCCAGAGCTGAATAAGGAGATGAAAACATAAAGCCCCACTGAGAGCACTACCGTGAGGAGCTGGCACACAAAAGTAAAGCATGAGGTAAATATACAGTAGACCCAAAGTGTTTTGGCTGAAGTGTGCGTCGAAAGCTACTGAAATGGCTATGAATCAATCTCATTTACATGATAAAAGGCTGTCATTTTACCAAATCATTTGTTTAAAAAAAAAAAAGAAGATGAAACTGTTTGACAACAAATGGCAATACATTAGAACAGACACCAATGGAAAGTGGGTTACCCACATTTTCTGCCTTAAGAGGTGCAGGGGCCTTGCAGTAATAGGTCAAAAATCGAGCCACTTCCTCCCGTAAACTGAGAAAGACACAAAAGCAAATATTGATTCAGCTTATTCTCCAAGAGGACGGGCTTCCCCAGGTCCACATCTCAGGAAAATAAAGCCAGGGCACAGTAAAGTCTGGTGAAAATATCTGGAAAACAGGATAGCTCAGGCCCATGCCACAGACATGACTTTTACACATGGCAAAGGTGTCACGGATAATGTCTATAATGGTGCATACATTTCTGATGAGCTTTAATTGAGGCACAGAAGAGAAAGATTAAAGTCCCCAAGTGTTCACTATGTTTCAAAGAGCTGTTTGGAGTTACGTAATTTGTCAATGTATATAGTGCTTTTAAAACTGTGTTTGCTTTAGAAAATGTGCATCTTCTCTCACATAAAAGGATTTTAAACTGGATTAACTTGTTAGGGCAGCTAATTTACAGTTTTGCAAAGAAAAAGATGATTAACCAACCTAGAAAAGTTTTAACTAGAGAGTGTAGCTGAAGCAGTTTGTATTCATCCATTCTGCTTATCAGACAAATAGTCAAAAAGAGAAGTGTTGCAGAAAAGAGGAGACTTACAACATATGTCCCTTCCAGTCAGGATACTGAAGCAGTGGGGGCTCCATCAGATTCATATCGGTCTGTGTCAGCTGGGAGCAACGAGAAGAACCGTTAAAGCACAATCACTGATATGAGAAACATGGAGATAGGTGGGATCCATGTACAGGTACATACCTGCATAGACACACACACACGTGCAACTTCACCAGTGGTAAAACTGGATTGAGAAAGCCGCTGACCATCAAAATTAATGCAGCTTGGAAAAGCAAGGACCAGCAAACTGATCAGTGGTAACTTCAGGTTACGTGAAGTATGGGCTTCTGCTAAGTTATTGCAGCCAAAACTTTGCTGCGGAGATCAACAAAAAGGATGCAGAACGGGCAATACACCCAATGCCCACAACCAAGATGCCTGCAGAAGACTTTTTCCAGCAAATGAAGCAACCTAAAGAGTCCCAAAGAGTGTTTTGCCCAAGCTCTGAGGACAACAGCTTTCAGCTGGAAAGTAAGCCCCAATTGTGAAAGCTCAGGTCTGAACTGTCAGACAGAGACAGAAAGGATTTTGAATCACAGTCAGATGCGTATTTTCTTTAATCAACATTCAATATATTAATTTTTTAATGAATTCTAGCTTTCATTTGTATCTGAGTTCCAAGTTACTGCAGCTCCTTCAGATCTGTAACTCTGTTATGTTTTGGTAAGTGTTAGAGCATAACGGGAGCTTTCAAAACACAGAAGACAAATGAAATTATCTTGATAATTCTTCCCCGGGGCAGCCACTTTGTTCCTTATTAGAAGCTCATTCTGATCTCAAAGACAGGTTCACCTGAACTGCAGAGCCCTTTTTAATATTTCTATTTAGATAAAGTATGCACGCTGCTTTTATCTAAATATTTTAAAGGTTGTAAATATCAGGGTTTCACATAATCCAGTTCTATGAAGTTGCAAGGGAAAGCAGAGTGGTGATAAGCAACTAGTACGGACAATGTACCTTCCAAATGTTTAATGGCAACCAAATCTATGAGTTAATATTAAAAAAGGTGAGAGTGGGGGGAGCATAACAAGTAGGTGATAGTGCAAGGGAGGAGAGAAATTCAACATGCAGTGTGAAAGTTTCTCACATCATAAGAGAACCACAACATTCTGTACTGGTGTTTTAATAACCGGTGCCAAGCTCTGGAGTTTAAAGACACTGTCCTTATCCCATGCAGAACTACAACCTGATATTATAGAACTAATCAGCTGTGGATGTTCTTGAAGCCTATGTAGCACAGAACTGTGCCTCCTTAGATCTCTCTCCTAAACTTATCTAGAGAATGCAACATGAAACATATCAGCAGACTTGGCTGAAAAAGACTATGCAATAATAAAGAGGAGAACCCTTAAAGGTAATGCATCAAGGGCTAAGGAAACCAGACAGGACAACTGAACGGAAGACCATCTGCAATCTCACGCCACAAAATATTCTCTGATTTAAGGGTGAAAAGACAGAAATCTGATTCATTACTTTATCCAGTGGAAACAGTAAGGATTTATTGTCCCAAATAGGAAGAAATTATTTGCCTACAGTCCCAGCTGGCACTGCATTCAGTGAATCCGTACCGCAACGCCAGGCTGCGATGTCTGAGGAACTGGCAACAATACCTTTGTTCAGCCCGTTGCCACGGGCCCGACGGCCCCTCTCACTACAGCCAACGGAGCCCTAGCTCGTTTTCGTAATCAGGCTGATTGAGATGCAGCTGACCATCTCCCTCTGCACTACTTACTGCAGGCTGGGTGTTAGTTTTAAGGGGAAAGGACAGAGAAGGAAGGAAGGAAGGTACCACCTGCGCAGCCTAGAAGGCACCTTTTTCGTGCAGGCCGCAGCCCTGCCTTACCTGTTCTTTTAGCTGGAAGGCGGAGTGGTGGGGTACCGTCCCCCAGAGTCAGTGGAGTGGCGGGCAGAAATAAAACAAGGAATATTTTGAGGGTGGGAACTGGCAGAAGGGGAGCAACCACGAACTTCAAAGCGCAGAGGCCGGCTGTCCGGCCCCGAGCCACCTTCCCTCCCCGCAGACAACTTCAGGGAGGAGAAGCTGCCACCCGCCCGCCTCGCTGGCTGCACCCCGGCAGTCATTTTGACGGAAATCAAGAAACACTCCTCTACAGCACGGTTCTGTCGCCGATCTTTGACTTCTACTTTTTGAGATGTGCTGTGGGTTTCGTGCCTCTCCCTGGTGCAGCTGAGCAAAGTGAGCAGGTAGCAGCTGGCCCAGCCTGATTTTTCCAGAAATTTCAAGAGCGGCCACCCTCACACATTTTGGGTAAGGTCAGAACTGGGTGTCCAAACTGTGTAACTTTAAAATGGACAGATGTGAAGATCGCTGGAATTAAACAGAGCTCAAAACTAATTTCAAAACCTCTGTATTAAATCAACTACTGTCAGCAGGAAAAAAATAAAGTGCATCTTCTCTTCATTTAGTTTTCTGAGACAAGTACCTCCCCAAAGGGAAACCCATCAAGAAGAGGAACAGGAAAACACCCTTGTTCCTATCCTCCTGAAAAAATAACATAAATAAATGTACGAATAGCTGGATTCAAAAGTGACTTCCAACACATAAAAAATATACCACAAAAAATTGTATCAGAGAAACCTGAGCAATAGCAGTAACTCAAGGAAGGTGCAAGCACTGAGGGGGAACTACACAGGAAATTCAGCATTTTGTTTTGTAATAGGACTTACCCGCTTAGACATCAGGTCAAAGCAGAGTTTATTCTCACTGGTGCCAAAGTTTATTATACCCTAGAAAAATAAATAATTTATTGCTTATCGACACGAAAGCCATGTGCATACATCACCTTAGCTACCACTTCACTAAATTGCCTCCAAAAAGCTTACCAAGGAAAAGTCAAAACATAGTTTACATAAACTTCACCATATATAACTCGAGACACCTAACTACGTGTGTGTGTTTACATATATATCCCAGGCACTCAGCTTCCCAGTCAATAAACTGTCTATAAATATGTACTAACGGTTTATTCTTCTTTACAGAGTATGTTTAACTTAGTCTTGAATTCACTCACTGGTACATATCTAACTACAAAAGAAACACTAAAACAGTTCTGAGAAAACTGAGGTTTACCCTTCTGCAGCAGTTTTAAACAAGGTTTTGGATACATTTCTTTATCTAAAAGCATCTGTTTATCAGTCATTACCATTCCACTCCACTGATTGGCTCAGAAACCACATAAACATGTAGTCATGAAAAGTGGTTAAAATAACTAAATTTTCCCCTCTGGAGAGCTGACCCTACAGTTCCAGGTTTAGGATTTGGCCCTGCTTATTTCATACTTCATCAGGTCTTGATGAGTTCAAGTCTACTATCAGATTTTCACAATCGGAAGAGGTTGGTAAATAAAATTTTAAGAATGTGAAAGCATATCTAATTAACTGTACGTTTATGAAGTTACCAAGTCTAATTCTAGATACCTGTTTAAAAACCTACCTCCTACATAGACAACGGTTGGTAGAAGACGTAGTTTGCGCCTCATGATGCACTCTGTATCACAAATTTCACTGTGTTTTTCTATCTTAAAAATTTGGTTTTCACCTCCCAACACAGTGTGACTAAAGTCAGGGCTAATAATGAAACATTTTAAAAGTTTCAAGTTGTTCGGTATTTGAATGCGGGATCTATTTAAAAGTAATCCACATATAAATCATTATTTATATTTAGTATACTTGTTACTCAGTAATAATTTACCATGAAGTATCAACGCTCAGTCTTTGTGCCACAAGGGGGGTATGATGAGCTACTTACAACTGAGCAGCCGAGTGTAAATACGCAGAAAAAGTGCTGAGTGTTAGTTAAAAGTAATTAAGAAAAAAAAGAAAAAAGTCTACTACTTAGCTGTTGTATCTCCTGCCTCCATCACCTGCAATAGTCAGATATAATCAAATAATCAGAGATGGGCAACAGAGGTGAAAGGAGGAACAGGAGCTCTGTTCCTGAAGATTTCTTACATCTTTCAAGGTCTACTACTGCTAGTATCTCCCCGACAGGGATTTCAGAGCGTGCAAACCTCAGCTGAACACGGCATCCCTCTTTGGTACACAGATGACCTACAAAACTACTTTTTATTTCTCTTCCTAAAACATCTTGACCCGCCGTGTATTACTGAGACCAAAAAAAAAAAACCCCCCACACATCTAGCATATCTGTCAGCAAACCTGTAAGAACGCTTTTTTCCCTAGCAAGAAAGCCAGGAAAACACTTTGAGGTTCTCACTCACGTTGGGGTTCTTGTCTTCATCATACTTGTCAGCATGATAAGCTTTGTACCCTTCCTCAGTGGAGCCACGAAAAATGTTGGCAATGTTGCCACGAGCAGAGAGGTAGGGGCTTCTCTGGAAGTCCCCAGGGTTACAGAAGCCGTGCATATCAACCTTCCTGCCGGTAAGCGGCCGAGCCCTCATCTCTTGCAGGTCGCCGCCTCCTCCTCCCATTCCCGCAATTTCGGACAGTGCCTGGCTGAAGTCCAAGCCCCGAGGCATCGCAACGGAGGAGGAGGAGCCACTATGGCTCTGCTTTAGGATGCTGAGCATCTGAGCAAAGACATTGAACATGCGGAACTCATGCTCCCGCTCCAGTTCAAACCGGCGCTGCTCCAGTTGCATCCGACGCTCCTCCACGTCCAGATCTCGCTGAAATCGGCGTTCTTCCATCTGCAAAAAGCGTTCTTCCATGGCCCGCTGAGATGTGAGGGTCTTCAGCAGGAGATCATCGAGCGGGTCCTTCACGCGCTGGCCTTTCCGCTTTTTTCTCAGCCGGTGCAAGGCAGAGAAGCCGGGCCGGGGAACCACGTTCTGGATCCGTGATGAGTTTGCCATGTTGGGCTCGCTGAAACCTGCGAACACATAAAAGCATGGAAGAAAAACTAAACACGCAGCAAGTAAAGTGGCGCAGACATGCTTTGCTGCCTTCCCCTGCCCTTCCTAGGAAACATCCTTCAACCTGCTGTAGGGTTTTACAGCAAAATCAAAGTAAAACCTGTCAGGTACATCTGGAAGTTTGCAAGTTTTTTTGAAGTCTTTGTTTAACTTCACACATTGGGCACCCCATTATGCTGCCAGCCCCAGCCCCGCACTCCGCCTCTGAATTAACCTGAGCCATCGTCAGTTCCCTCCACTGAACTAACTACGCAACCATCATGGTCAAGAGGACGTAAGATTTCTTCCTGACCTCAGGCATTAACCTCACACTGGTTATCATCTCTCTTCTTCCCCATCATGTCATGCTCTTCCACCAGCCTGTCCCAGGCTGGCCTGAAATCCCCCAAGATTTCCAGACTGTACCCTTCCGGGCAGCCAAGCAATGGCCAACTGCACTTTCAGTGCAGGAGTCTCATCTCCCGTGAAGAGATATGCTGCTTCTGCCAGTGACTTTCAAAAAGATCTTTTTTCCAAGTCCTAATGAACAGCTTAGAAAGCCAGGCAACGATTACTCCCAAGCACTCTTCATTGCTGAGTGTCCTAAGATATTAGGTCCAGAAAATACTTTAAAAAGGCGGCAAGGAAGGTTTCACCTGCAGGTTTATAGCGTAGCCATGGCCGAAGAGGGTCTCCTGATACAATTCAGCATGAGGACTGCAAACAGCCCTGGTGATATTCAAACGATACCAAAAATCATTCCATTTTTTAGATTTTTTTTTTTTTCAATAAGGTAAGTGCTGTCAGCTTTATCTGCAGAAATCTAACAGAACTGCCTAGCCCAGCTTACATGCCAGCCCTTTGGATTTCATACACAGTATTTAGCCTAGCACAGTAGTTTTAGATTTTATTTACCTGCAGCAAGATACGTTTCGGGAATGGCCAGAAGACTATGAATGCAGATACCAGCCTTCTACTTTAAAGCTTTTTGGGACGTGGAAAAATAAAGATCCAAACATCAGTGCGAAAACCAGGTGTCTATCTCTGCACCAGGAAAAAAAAAATCTCTCTTTCTGGAAAACCAGGCAGAAACCTTATGCTGGAATGTAAAAGGCTATCCCTACCTGAAGGTGAAACACTGGTTTCAGTGGGAATCTCCACCCTGGAGATGGGAGAGTCGTTCTGGGCCCTCTCCAGGAAGGCTCTCTCCATCTCCTGTTCTTCAGGGGAGCCCTGCTGGTAAGACATGGCTGGTGGGGGCTCTGGGGTCAAGCAGTGCTCATCAGAGTTCACCTCCTCACATTTGATTTCCATCAGTTCAGGGTGCTGGGAGTGTCCAAAGGGCAGGGCCGAGGAGGCGAACTGGTGGTGGTAGCTCTCCACCATGGTGCCCTGCAGCACCTGCTGAGCCATCATGCTGCCGCCCAGGGAGCCGTAGGCCAGGGCCGGCCGGCTGGTCAGCACCCGGTCCATCACCTCGTAAAACTTCCAGGTCCGGCCGCCCCGCGGGGCCTTGCTGTTGTCCTTGATCCGCCGGTACTCCAGCTTCATCTTCTTGATCTTCTCCCGGCACTGGTCGCCCGTCCGGTGGATGCCCTTCTCCCGCAGCACCTCGGCGATGCGGTTGAAGACGTGCTGGTTGCGCAGGCAGCTCTCCAGCTCCATCTGCACCGACTCGTCGGCCCAGAGCTGCAGCAGCTCCACCACCTCGGGGTCCGACCAGTTGCTGCCGCGCTCGTACTTCTTCCCCCGAAAATCCATCGCTCCCGGGCGCCGGCCGCGGGGGAGAACGGCGGGGTACCAACGCCCCCCCCCCCCCCCCCCCTCCCCGGGCCAGCGGCGGGAAGGGGCGCCGGGCAGGCGGCGGCGGTACCGCGGGGGCTCCCGGGGCGGGGGGCGCCGGGGGTCCCGCCCGCCGCTCGGCCCGGCCCGGCGCTGCCCCTGCCCCGTCCCCGCCCGGGGGGCCGGGCCCCCCGCCGGGCCGGGGCTCTCGCACCGTGACCCTGACGGTGCCCGGGCGGCCCTGCCTGCGCTCCCCCCCCCCCCCCCAACTCCCCACTCGCCGCCGCCCCTAAGGGGCTGCCCGGCCGCCGGCACGGCTCGGCGCGGCTCGGCACGGCTCGGCGCGGCTTAGCCCATCCGCCGGGGCCGGGCGGAGCGAGCTAGCGGGGAGCCGGGCCGACATGTTCACATCCGGGGTGACGCACATGCGTGCAGCCTTATTCCGGGATAACTTTAGCCCGGGACAAGCTCACGGTGCCGCGCCCGCTGTCACACACACACCCCCCCCCCCCCCCCCCTCCCCGGGGGCCGGTTTACTGGAGGTGCGGGGTGCCCGTGGGGCGCCCACCCGGGTCACGGCTTGGGGACAGGTCCCTGCCCCGCTGGGCCGCCTGGCCGCCCGCAGCCAGAGAGCTGAGCGAGGTACAGCGGGACCAGCCGTCACATCAGCTCTCGCACCCCTCATCGCTTAGCGGCAAGGTTCAGATCCTTCCAAATACACGCGCACACACACCCCCGGCCTCTGCTGCGGCCCTGGGTGGGGTGGGGGATTGCGGGGAGCGAGCACAGGATTTCTTCTTTTACACCAGCCGCTCAGATTCCCTGCAGGGATGTGGCTCTGCACAACTGGAGTCTCCGCGGAGCTGTGCTGCTGCATCGGCCACCGAGGCGGCCGTGAGCACGGAGCGTGTCGCACCCTGACCCATCCCTGTGGCAAGTGCAGCCTGAGCCTGCCGGGGTAAGGACTGAGCCCTGAAGGCAGCGAGTATGAACATAAACCCGGTCAACTGATGAGAAAAAGAGAGCAAAACGCAGCGTGTGCACGTCCTGTGTCACGGTCCTCAAGGGTAGCGGGCAGGTTGTGAAGCACGCGTGAGGTTTGTGATTCTCCTCTTAGATCGAAAGATCTGCTTCATCGCAGTGCCGTGGGGGGTTTATCCCACTCTTATTAACTGCCCTTGGGATTTTAATAAATCACAGCCTCTGTGATTCCATTTTTCAGTCTGTGAAATGGAAATAAAAATCTTGATCTTTAGATTTTGTGAAATACTTTGAGTACTGTCTCTAGGGGGGGGCGGGGGGGGGAAAGGAGACTAGACTCAACTTTAAAAATACTACCATTCCTAATAACTTATGACCAGATCATAGTTTGGATTTTTTTCCAGTGGTCTGCTTAACTAGAGTTTGTACTTCCACACCTTCATAAGAAAGATGTGCTTTTACTTTCCTAGGGTTTTTCATGGCAACAGCACTCTATGTTCTACAGATACAGACTTAATTATATAAGGACGTTTACATTGACTGTGTACCGGAGTACACAAAGTCCAGGGCAACAATGAATAGAGCCATTGATGATAGAAGGTTAATAATAAATATAAATAGATTAAAGGCAGCAGGGAATAGTCTTTCTAAAAAGCTTTTCAGAGAAGCCTGAGAGCCTGGTTGCAGCCTGTTATACCTGAGGGCCATAACTTAGCTGAGCATCAGTACAGCGTTCTCAAAAGTAACTCAACATATGCCCTGGCTTCAGAAACAGCCACTATTTCAAAATGTAAGCATCAAAAGGGATGGAACCTAGATTCATGATATAAAACAATAATAATAAATCTTGGAACTATTGTTCACGGTTCAGTTGTTTCTACCTTTTTATGCCACATGAAGCAGAAACATGATTTTTTAAATTAAGAGCTTCCCTTGCAATCGTGTCAGGCACACGTGGCATTGAGAACAAACATCACATCCTGTTATATTACTGAGATAATGGTTTGAGCAGCTTTTCCAATTCAGATGGAAAAGAGGACTGACAGGGACTGTGTTCCCAAAGTGCAAGGAGGGATGGTGTTGAAATGAGCACATTGTGAGCCACTGAGAACTGCAAAACCAAAACACTTTATTTTCTGAACTGGTTTGTACGCTTAATTTTAGTGACAGAAGTGTAGGTGCCACCTAATTTGATGTATCTAAAGCAGGCCAATTCTTTTAACACTCTTCTGACAAAAAACCCTCTCTACCTTTCCTTTTCATGCACCAAGCTCAGAAGTCCAAACTGAGTGCTGCCACAGAGTATGTTTTTTATTTTAAGAAAATTTCTTGCCCCGGTTTCGTCTGGGCAGATGACAGCCGAGTGCCGCAGTTACCGGGCATTCCTTTCTCGAACAAACTGTGTACCACAACTCCTTTTCTAACAAGCCGTGGCTTGTGATGCTGAAAACAGCCCCTCTGAAAGTGGTGTTTGGCTTCACTAACTTGCTTAGTTTATTACAGGTCTCCAAATCATTGATGCAACTGGTTGACAATCAGCTAAATCTTGGACAACAGTGTTTGCCCTACACATTGCAGGCCACCGGCACGGGGGACTGTGCTCTCCTGCCAGTGCCTGTAGGCAATGATACTCAAATTTTCATTAAATGTAGAATCTAGTTTAATGGCATGGTCACAGACAGCACTGAAATTAAAGTCCTGGAAGCTGAAATTTCTGTTTATTTACAGTGCATTTGTAAGCTGAGCGGAAGGGGCCTACCGCACGTCAGGCCTTTAGCTGGGAAATGTGACAACCACCACGGTGGTTTTGGTAGGGAAAACTTTCCCAAAAGCAGCCGGAGTACTTGCAACTCAGTTGAATGTCAGATGGTAACAATAAAGCCTTTTGTTGTAACTACAGCAGCTTTTTTTTTTTTTTTTTTTTAATAACTAAAGGAAAAGCCTTAAAATTAGCCACCCTCTTCGCAGCTTGAAGGCCTCTAACAAGGAGCAGCAGTTTGGGTTAGCATCTCCGCGATCGGTCTGCTCTCCACCCCTCTCCCAGAGAATGTCATTCGCCACCCCCTCCCTGCGGAGAGGAGATTTAGCAGTTCCCACTGCCCACCCACCCCGAGACGAAGCTTTGCGGAGCCAATTCGGCCCACGACCCTCTGCGGGAGGAGGGGTGGTGGGATGGAGGTGTTTGGGGCAGGCGGCTGGGCGGTGATGGGAGGAAGGTCCCTGCAGAGGGTGCTCCAGCCCCAGCTACCTTCCTCCGGCTGGGCCTGCAACCCACTGCGGGTGTTGGTGGAAACCCACGGGTGGGAAGGCACAGCGTGCAAGCAGGGGGACCCCTTGGCAGGCGGGGAATGCACCAGTGAGAGATTTAACCGGAGGGTCAGCTGCCCGGCTGGCCTGTTTCCCAAAAGTTCAGTACACGGTTCGGTATAAAAGGAAGTTTCTGCTGCAGTTGAGTAAAACACAACTCTCTTCAACAGCCTCTGCTGTGGGAAGGGATGCTGGTTCGGCTCTTACAATGCTGTAGAGCAGAGGAAGGTTACTTCCCTGGGATGCGTAGCGGCTGCTGGCAGCATTTTACTTAAAGCCCAGCAGCACCATGACTGAAAACGCAACCATCTGATGCCTCTTTCCATACTGACTTGGAGTCAGATGAGCTGAGCAGACTGGGGTCTAGTTCCTAAGAGATGACACCGGTAAAAATTCTTTGCAATAATTGCAGATTAAAGTCCAAATAGACCGTTGAGAAAAATACATTCTTACATCTCCCTAGTTTGTCAGGTGGTATAAATAAATACGAGATTTTGACATGTTATTGGACAAACCACAACAAACTGAAACTCTCTCAGTTCTACTGGTTTCTCTGGATCTGAGCTGATGTCCTGGCCAGAGATGGTGTGGCAGACCCCTAGGTACTGCATCTCATTCCCCAGCTTGCCAAGGGGCACTGAGCAGCTGAAGCCCTCAAGCAGCATTTATTTTTACACTCTTTAAAAACTGGCCATTGTAGAAAAGTGCTGGAAAACACCCCTTCTGTGTCACAAAGAGTTTTGGATGTCTAGATCTTATTAGTAATATTGATTATCCACTCAATCCTCCTGAAAAACCCCTCAGCCCAGCCCCTGAAAACCACAACATGATGACTAAAATAAAACACCTAAACCAAAACTAAGGCAGTATCTCGTATGTACCAGGATCTTCCTTCCTAACTCATTATTAATTTTTCCATCGTGTCTGTTTCTCTGAAGATGAGTTTATATCCCACTGGTTCTCAGCACAAGCAAGCCTCAACAACCATTACAGCTGCCTTCTCTTAGTCTCCCTATTGCCTTGGCAGGCACAGCAGGGGTACAGTTGTCCTTGTTAAATTAAGACATCATTTTAATAAGCAGCTTCAGCACATTGGCATGAGAGAAGAGAAGCAAAGGCTCCTGAAGGCCTCATGCTCCCAACACATGCCCAAAGGGTTATTTAAGGTACTTTACAGTAAAGCCCAAAGAGGGCAGTAGGACAGTCTACACAAACTTTCTGTAAAGCAGAACTGGACAAGGAAAAGTGCAGAAGAAAGGAAGAGTTTGATTATTAAGCATCTAGATTTTCTGGGGCTGATTTCCCCCACCCCCCACAAGTATCAATTTTGTAACTGATTAAACAGCACATTGCATTTTCTGTGAAAGTCTGGGCAGACACACAGGGCCTGTCCCATTGTGAGCAGAGGGAGCTATTGGAAGTGCCAAGTATTTCCCGCCCTCACAGTCAGTGTAACATCCGCACAAACAACTAAGAAAGTGTGTTTTGCCTACTTTCTGTGCAAATTACTTTGACAAGAGCCAGGCCTGCTTACTCGTGCCATGCAACTAGATAGTGGTGTTCCCTGTGGTAGGAAGCTGTGATGGTGTTGGGGGTGTTTTAAGCACTGGCTAACCCTAACTAATAACAAACAGAGATAAACTGAACCTGAGTGTCTAAAATCTTCTGTTAGAAGGATTCAAGAAAGGGAATGGATCCCGATTTCTATGCCCAAGCCTACTTCTGCAATCTCAGGCCTGGACAGGACTAAACTGAAGAGAGACCAATTCTTTTCTAAGACATCTAAATTCCTGGAGATTCAGCTGCCATAATACAATTTCTGTAAGCTGTGACTGAATAAGTGTCTATGCTACAGATGAAATGGTGACAAATTTCAGGGCAGGAGTAGATTGCACTTCTGCTAAACTGATGAGCACACCATAGTCAACGAGGGAGTGACAGAGTCTGTCGGTTTCTTCTTCAAGGTGAAGTGGCTGATGCCTCAGGCAAGAAATCAAACCCAATGCGTCTATTAGGGCAAATAAATGTTACTTTCTATATGACACTGACACCTGTCATCCTATATGTAGAGAAAGTTCTTGCAGTGCTTCACATCCCGTGCATCCCTCTGCTAAGGCTTGCCAGGCACCTCATGGC
This sequence comes from Tyto alba, assembly GCF_018691265.1. NCBI lineage: Eukaryota > Metazoa > Chordata > Aves > Strigiformes > Tytonidae > Tyto > Tyto alba. The sequence goes on along the minus strand of NW_024881280.1, from coordinate 4,122,338 downwards.
CAAGGCAAGCAAAGGCACTCATCACTTGCAGGTTCACATGTACATTTAATTTTCTTGCAGGGCTAGCTGAAACCTTCCCTTTCTAAAGGCAGAGATTTTTGCATTGCCCTAGAGAAGGAAACCCTGAGAGGCTTCACCATGAAGGACAGACGCTGTGGCAGCTGACAAAGTGACCTCTGTTTGCAGCTTCTTCATGGTCGCTGACACTGGAAGAGGACTGCAGGGAAAAACCATGTTGAAAAGAATAGAGCAAAAGAAGAGTTACTGGCTCTAGCTGAAAACGAGCACTCAAAGTTGTTTCCCTCTTGACATGCTGTTTATATTAGCCAGTCATGCATTTTTATTTGTCTGGTTTCTTTCTTTTTTGGCCATTGCTCCTTCTTGGGTTGGCTCTGCTTTGTACTGTGAGTTCTTTGCAAGGAGACATGCAAATGTTTTCTCCCTCTCTGCTGCCAGAAAGCAGCACAGGTCATTTTGGATTCCACAGACACAGAGCCAAGAACCCCTCAGCCCTGTTTGTGACCTCCAAATTCACATCTGCAGATCACAGAATTCTCAGCTTGACAAGATAAGATTACTGTTTTTATCACAGAAGGTTATGTGTTTTGATGGTATTATCCTTTATCCTGAAAGAAATATTAAAAGGGTAGCTAGCATGCTTGGGAACAAAGCGACAACCTGCAGGGATATAGGCGTTGCTCTATTACTCTACAAAATCAGGACACGCTAACACCAAAATTGCATCACTGAGGTAAATACAAGAGATAAAATTCTCTAGATAATGACACAACAAAACCAGGTGTAAGCCCATATCCATCTCTGCGGATGGCTGGACTGTGCCTTTCGGTTGCCATAAGGTTTTTTTGTCCCTTTTGTTTCAAGTAAGGCATATTCAGGATCTGTCACCATTTGCCTTAAAAGAGAAAAGCCAAAGGGAAGGAAAAGAGCAGGCTAACTGGCCGTTATCTGATACTAAAGATAGACACAGAGACCTCCATGTTTGGTCTGACACAGAAAACAGCTGGGATTAAATTTCTACATAAAACCATGGGCGAGAATTCTTCTGTGTTTTCATTTATAACAGGAAGGCATTTACACTGCTTCTGCCCGAAATAACTGCATGAGCTGAAATCGGGATCTTGCTTCCTGTAGCATGATTAAAAACCAAGCAGGATACTTCTACTGTGCCCCCAGTGAGACCTGTTCATTCACAGAGTCTTTTCTAACCCGGGGGGGGCGTGAGTGAGTGTAGTGTTTTGCAATTACAGGAGAAATACACAGTGGGAAACCATGTACGTAAAGAAGACTTTCCCCCAATGCTGGCCCACAGCACCCACTGCTACAGGTGTCCTTGGTTTTCACGGAGCTCAGCCAGGGCAACTCAATCCCAACGTGCCAGAGCCCCACAGCTATGCTGCTCCAGCCTCGCTGCGCTGACAGCAGATCACCATCCTCATCCTGACCTTCTTTTCTGCTTTGCCAGGCCTGAGAATAACAAACGATGCTAATGTTTACTGGTAGCCTTGTGTCTGAGGCCACAAAAACCCATATCGCAGCTTGCCTTCAGCAGGGCAACACCAGGGTACCCATCCAGCTCAGCTGTGCTCAGCTTCTGCTTTCCTGAACCAAGCATAATCCTCAAGAGGGAACTTTCCCCTCACATACCATCAGTCCTGTCTGTCCTTTCTTAGCAACTTCTAATAAATAGTCTCTTTTTTTTTTTTTTTTTTTTAAGCTTTCCTGGACAGCAGGGGAGAGGATCCTCTTGTCCTGACGGTTGTGCAACCTGTCAGTATTTGGAGAATAAAATAAGGCAGAAACAGTCAACAAAAGAAGTGCACAGTTGCTGCTACTACCTTTTTTTCCTAAAAGGACTGCCAAACACCTCTTTTCTTCCTTTCTTCTTGAGCAATTTCTCCTGTCCCTGCTGCTTGTCTGGCACAGACTGGCAGGGACACCGTCTGGTCTGGTCCACAGCAGGATTACCAATAGCTTCAGACAGGAAGAGAAACTTATTTGCCCAAAGGTTTGTCTGGTTTTCACAGCTATACTATCTGGGTTTTCTGTTGTTCTCTTTTCTATTATTTCCATCTCTACCCGTGGCAGCACTACCGTGACATAATTCCTGGAAGATACAAAGGTTTTGAAATCTCTCGTAAAAGATTCCCAGCCTCCCTAAGCAACTTCTTCAGTGCTTCATTACATTTGGCATGAGAAGGGCTTCCTAATGCCTAACGCTTCTCTCCCTTGCTACAATATAAGTTGCAAGGGAGATTTCTTGTCCTGTCTACCACTGACACAGAAAACTGTCTTCTTTCTTTTGCATCAAGCTGAGAGGTTAGCATACAGCCTTCTCAACAAACTTAAAAAACGTAGAGAATATCTTCTCTAGACTTCTGATTATTTTAATTTTTCTTCTCTCAACTCTCTTAAACTGATCTACAGCTTTTGGGAAATCTGGCATCCACAGTTAGAGATAATACTCGAGCCAAAACCCCACCAGTGCTAAAGCAAAGAAAGGAGACTGTTTCAGAGCCTATACTCGTGTCTGTCCGAGGATAATGTTGGTCTCTTAACAGCAGCAAAGCATTTGAAACACATTCATCTTGTGATCCCTTATAATGGCTAAAACCTTCCCTGCCTGGTGTCCTGCAAGCCATTGCCTACCTTGTATTTGTGCAGTGGATTATTCATTCCTATTTTGTGCCTGTCCATATCGAATATTTTTCCCTTTGGCCCTCCAGCACCTGAAGACCCCTCTCCTTTGAATTCTAACCCTGTTCTCCCACGTGCTGGCATGCCCCCTGGCACGACACTGCCGTCAGGTTTGATAAACATTATGTCTGTTGCACCGACGAAGCCAATAATGACAAGACCAACGAACTGGGGAGAGACCCTGGAGTCCCCTCACTGCTCCCTCCCCGTTTGATGCAAAGCTCCGAGGGCTGTTCAGGCTGTGCACCCATATTTCACAAGTTTCAACTAGGGTGTATGACCATAGCTGGCTCCTGATAATCATGTGAAGAAGCATGGAAAACTCTACTCAATTTGGAATATAGGACATCTCCTTTTTCTTCCCTGGTTGGTTACTCTGTCAGAAAAAAAGAGGGCAGACTGCTCTTATAGGATTTCTTCTTCACAGGCCTGCATGCCTGCGACTTATCACCTTGTTATCTTCTATATGCTTACGCACGGCTCATTTGTTCCAGTTCTTCTAGGAATTGGAAATGGGGTGAATACTACCCAGTTCTTTTCACTTCTTTTTCTCCTTTCTTCAAAAACCATCATTATGTGCACCCTTCTCCTACGTTTTGGGATCTCGTCCATTTCCCATGAGATCTCAGAAATAATTCCTAACATTTCTGTGGTGTCTCAGCCAGTTTCCTCAATGCTGGACTTGATGAAGTGAACATGAAGATCTAAGAAGTGCCTGAGCAATCCTAGGATTGCTCTGCATGCCGGGTGGTGCTACACAAAGCCAGCTCCAACCTATCAGAGGTTCCCTCCAACACTGGTCCTGAGCCAACCCAGTCCTTGAAGTAGCACGAGCATGTCTGTGCAGTACCAGGTGTGACCTCATTATTTCTGCCAGCCCCCACTGTTTCTTCCCACTGCTGCATCACAGTGTGTTACGGCGGTGCAGACCCATCCAGAAGGCTGCCACAAAGGTAATTAGATCTGCTGGTCCTGAGCTGGTTTGGTCCAACATGCAGCTCCTCCATCCCAATATCTAGCATATTCTCCCCTACCTGACAAATAATGGCGAGCTGACTCAATGTCATCCCACTACACTGGTCCAGTTCCAAAAAAGTTGGCAGAGGGAAAAATGTTACTCTTAGAAACATAGCTGTTGGTCATCCCAATCTTGTTTTCAACTGTAGAATAGGCAAGTGCCTCTTGTGTTTATGCCTGCAATCATACAACACAGTCATACAGCTTTGCTCCCACTTTACATCTAAGAAAGAGAGGCACAAAGCAATTCAGTAACTTGTCACAGGTCAAAAAGAACATGTGCAGAGAAGTACCAGCATGAGATGCTGGCTGTCTTCTCCAAGTTCAGTGCCCCGCAACAAAAGCAGCATCATTTATCCAGAACTAGGATACCTCAGAAATTAACTATGCCCATTGCCTAAAGAAAACAAAAATATTTCCCCACACCTTACAGCTGATGCCAAACACAGATGGAGTAAGATACTAATATTTTGCTCTTACCTGTACTGGCAGGAGTAGAAATGGGCTGGCAGGCAGACAGTCAGTCAGGTTTTGCCTTAGGATCCTAGGCACAGCTGCAGTTATAACTCTGGCAAAAAGGCTGAGGAAGTGTTCTTTTTTGTGTTTGTTTACTTTCTCAGGTGTGTTCATTAGACTCAGATTGCATCAAGGAGCTCCCAGAAAAGCATGTGTGAGAGTCACACCCCCCCCTTGCAAGGTTTTCCCAAGCAGAGGCCATGTCCTTGTACCCCTGGCTGGGGTCACGTGCCTTCCTCGTAGTATTTAAAGAGCAGCATGTGCCCTGGTTATCAGTCATTGGGTGTGAGCCTTCTGGGGTAGAAGAGGACACTCTGAAATCACAGCTCATTGCTAGAAAGTTCTAAAAATCTGAGCCTTCAGAAGCTGACAGGGGTTTTATTGCATTAAGGAAGAGAACGGGGTTTGTTTTGCAGTTTTTGGCAAATCTTTTCTTTTAAAACTCAATCTCTGTTCAAACTGTACAGTGTTCAGTCATTTTAACTGTATGATGTTTACTGAGCTGTTGTTAAACAGTGATTCATTTTAGGGAACTTCACAAAAGGATCTAAAAACATTTTAAGAAAATCATTCTAAATCTTCAAGTGACAGGCTGTTCAGCTACTCACTGGTCCAGATGTCAATGACAATCAGATGTCGGTGCCTTGAAGAATGCCAATTATAACTATTTTTCCAACTCCTAACTTCGGATGTGCAAAGACTACAGGGTTTCTGCAGAGATCACCTCCTAAACTGAGACTGTCACAGCAAACTCCCATCCCAGAGACTGAGGGAATACTTCAGACCTCTCTTCCCAGAGCTAATAAATCTCTGGCGAGTTGAGGCCCAGCACCTTTTGCAGGGTTTCGCAAGCCTGCTGAAAGCCAGTCTCTGCTGCTGACATGTTGACATCATTTTCCAAATATGATGCATGGTGGGAGCAAAGGAATCTGCTCTGGTTTTGTAAGTAATTTTTAAAAATAGTATGTAAATGTAGCGCCAGTGAACTGAGTCAGGGTACTCATGGCCTGAATACAGCCGGAAGGGACATGTCATGCTCAGCTGACAAAGGAAACTTTCCCCGTGCTGCCCTACCGTTGTTGCACAGCTTGAAACTGGAGGGTGACTGCAAGAGATGAAAGAAATTTTTTCAGTCTCTATTCTGAAGTCATCTCTAGTCTGAGGCCATCTGGCAAGACTTCAGAAAGGGAACTGCTTTTGTGCCATGGGAGTTGTGCAGCAAAAACTGAGCAGAGGCCAGTTCCACCCAAACCTCCAGTCCAGACTACTGGAGCTTGCCCAGAACCATCACCGTCCTAGCTGACACAGGAAAGGAAATGGAGATCAGCAATATTAAAGATGTGAGCTGCTTGGCTTGAACTTGAATCAAGTGTCTATAACCAAGACTGTAGCAGCAACCTCCATCCTTTGTAAATCAAGGACAGGTGGAAGAGAGGAAACATGACCTCACCTGCAGTACTAGCAGAGCCTTACAAACAAGACCCTTCACATTACATTCCCAATTTCTCCGCCTTTCATTCTGTCCTGTTATCATCTGACTGTACACTCCAGGAGTATATTTCTTATCCTTAAGAGACTTTGCTTTAATTGAACTCAAATTTGAGTCGACCCTTAAAAGATCATATAACTGGCCAGATTTAGTTCATCTCCCTTCACCCCTTCTCATCTGCAGTTTTGGATCCATTGCAGCTGAATAGGGTAATTATCAAGGAAAACACACATAAACATTCATTTTGAAATATGTGCATTATCACCATCTTTCTTCTCTCTGTTTTCCCATTTTTCAGTTTGACTGAAACTACTTTGGGTTCAGAAGTGACCAAAATTATGGTAACTTTTGTGAAAGAAATTAGTTACATTTCAAGCCAGTTATTTTAAAACAATGAATACCTCAGAAAAAAACATTAAATCTGCTGCTGGCCCAGAGGTCATGACTGAAGCAGGCTGTTTGTCCCACCAGGAAACCTGCCTCTTTCCAGTTGCAAGCAAGAAATATTTGGGCAAGCAGAGGCAGCATACATGGAAGTGTGTTCTGCCTGTGCCGAAGCTGCTTCAGTCTGACGGATGGGATTTCATTCACTCTAGCTCCACAAAACTTATTAAACTTCACTAAATTCAAATATGCAAAAAGAGAGAAATCAGAGTACAGTTATATTCAACAACAGCACAGATTTCCAAACTGGCTTTCCTCATCAGCGCACTTTGAACCTCTTTGTCTGCAGACAGAAGGATACCTCTTTCAGAAAGCACAACAGCCTGTTTAAGCTAATATTAATCTGCTTTAACAGTAGTAGCTAGTTTTAAACCACTCCAAATCTCGTCTGCATTACCAACCTTTGAGGCAGAGGCTTTCCTAAAGGGCAGTGGTTGCTCAGTGCCCAGGAGGCAGCGTCATCTACCACTTACATCTCTCCAGGAGCAGAAGGCACCGGCGTGGAAGACCTCCTGCGCCAAAGCAGGAGTCACCTCTTAGCCATGCTGTCTCACCGGGCACTTTCCTGTGCTCCAAACCACTGGGGGAAGAGTGAGAGATCATTGCTGTCTCCCTTCCAAACCCAGGTACAAGCCACGTGCCCGTCCCACGTGGAGAACACACCAGATGCTCCCAGGTGATGCTGGGGAAAAAGCACAGGTGATCCACCAATTAAGTGGTCAAGGTCTGGCCTCTGGTCCAAAACCAATCGTAATTATTTACAGAACAATTTACAAGAAGGGAGGAAGAAAAGAAGTTTCATTTACAGCTTTCATAGATTTTTCTCCATCAGGTGAAAAGAAAAATGTGTATATGGATATACACAAAAATAGGTAATTCCCTCAGGTCTGTGCATCCCCCATTCCAATTAATAAAACCAGAAATTAAAACCAGCATCTGTTTTCCACCAAAGATTTTGTTATCAATAAATTGAGTTAGTAAACTTTCAAAAATAGTCATCCTGACTTCCCTTTTCCAGGTGGCTTGCCTCAAAGCTCCAACTTTTGAGAAATAATAATAAAATTGGTGTTTTTTCAGGATGTTAGTGAGCTTAGACTCACTCCACTTCTAGCTTCATGCTACAAACACAAGAGCTAGGAATGCATTATTTAAATATGAAGAAATAAACACTGATCTCCATGGAGCTGGGGCATTAAGAGAAGCAAAACCAATCACAAGGTTTATAGAATAATCAAGACTTTGGCAATGTGGAGCTGGTTCACTGCCTCTCCCATTTGCATTCAGTCAAGCTGTTGGCTTAGCTCTCCCTCTCTCATCCACTGGGAACACTTATTCGCGTATGACCAGGCTTCAGATGTTTCCCATAAGACTGATAAGCTAATGAGTAAAATGTAGGGCCTGGGCTGGTGCAAAGCTATTGTATGTCTGTGTAACTAGTAGCCCTATTTTAATACTCACTTGTAACCCAGAAACAAAGGGAATGGGAGCGCTTGGTGTTGCTGAGCCTGCCTTGGGCAGAGGCTGGAAGCAGGTGTGTAGTGTTTGCCTTCCCTGTCCCAAACTACTTCAAGGCCTTGTGCCAGCTGACAGGCAACTAATTAAATACAGTGTTGTCCTTACTTGATTAGAGAAATATTAAAAACCTTGATGAAGGGCAGGAGGCAACTGGGAGATGCAGCATGCTCTAGCCACTACCAGGCAGGTAGGTCTTTGTCTTGTCTTGCTCATCTGGACATGAAGGACCTTCCACGGGGAGTTACTCCAGCATCACTGAGGATAAATTGGACCTCTTTCTCCAGAAACCTATTTGCTTTCAATTTCCTCTACTGCCATCACATCCAGGGCACGTGGCAATGGAGGAGAAAGAGCTGCTTCCATGGACATGTTCCAACCTGAAGGCTTGGAGCTTAATTTGTACAAGTGCTAATATCCAGGAGCTACTCCAAACCGCTGGTACTTTTTTCAGACTTCGTGTTCTGGTTCACAGCCCCTGTCAAAATTAGTTGCAACAGCATAAATAAGGCAGACAGTCCTAGCCGTCTGCTTTACTCCTCTGCTGAAAATGATCACTCCTACAGGTTGTGGTAATCTCTGGCAAACTTCTGCATCAGCTTCTAAGAGAGGTTTAGAAACCTCTGAAACCTTTGCAGACAAAGTCACCGGTGCCAGATTCAGAACTCTTTGCAGGAGGTGACATTTGTCTCAACAAAGATGAGCAGTACAGTGTTTCAAGTGTGCTTTGCTGTAATTTCTCTCCATGTTCATAGAAAGTATTGAAAGATGAAAAGAGGAACGAGATGAAGAAACACAAAGAGGCTGATCCTTCAGTGAAAGGTGTTGGATCTGTGCTGGGACCCTACTGGACTGGGAAGTCACCACCACACTGTGAGCTTTCAGTGGTCTGGGGTTAGAAGTGAGTTGAATATGGTGATACCTTTCCTCTGACATGAGACTCAAGTGAGATGCTGTGTTGATCACCATGGTTGACAGCTTAAGGGTAGGCCTTTCCTAGTCCGCTCCAAGACATCCAACAGAAAAGGTGTGATACATCTTTATCTGCACGTACTAAATAATCTCATTTTATTCTGAGGGGTATTCAGAGCTTTTTGGTGACACAGCTTCATTGCTTTTCTCCTAAATGTTTAGTTGTGCAAGCTCGCGCTGTTCAGGTCTGGAATGTCTCAAGATGGAAGAGGGAAATGAGACTGCCTGGAGCTGGGCCCAGCATTTCTCTGGCAAATCTACATCAAATAAAACAAAACATTTACAGACATAAATAAGAGATGAGAGATCAGAGGGAAGGAGGAGGGGAGAACCCAAATCTCTCTCCTGCTGTGTCCAGCTTTAACTCAAACACAAATATTAGGGGGGGGGGGAAGGGGGCAGAGAAAGAGGAGAAAAAGATACACAGAAAAGATTGTGAAAAAGCTGTACGTTCCAGCATAATCTCAAACCTGCCAGGAAGACAAATGGGAATAAGCAGGTAACAGTGTGAGGCCTTTTATGGGAAATCTTCCATTCATAGGCATTCTCTTCATTTCTGCATGATTGTGTCTCACTGGTCTTTTTTCCCCACCATTGGCTGATTCTGGATTCACAGATCCTCTCTATGGTTAACCACAGCAAATACTTTGAGCAAAAGTCGCTTTGCATCTCACACAATACTGGAGAAGAAATCTAACAGAGACCTACCAAGAGAAGCCCCAGAGCGAATAGTCTTACTTTAATAATAAAATTATCTCTTTTAAACCAGCATGTTTAAGGCAAGTGTAAAAGGATGCAAACTTTCATCTACAGATCAGAAGGCAATTAACTTCTCGCTTTCAAACTGCACTTTTCTTTCTGATGTGGTCGGTGAGACGGCAGCTGTGGTGATGGTTTCTGGGTGGAACAGAACTGTGCCCTAAGAATGTGATTAAGATCTGCCACTAAACAGCACCAGGTGAGAACTTGGTCACTATGGCCGCAAGAAAGAGTCAAGGAGATGACAGAAGCAAAAGGATCTGCTTTCATTCCAGAGGTTTTCTAAGATAACAATGTTTTCATGGACTTTGAGTCAACGTGTTATGTTCTTTCAGGGAATTACAGCTTTAACTTACTTTCCATGAAACCAAAACGTCACTGTAGCTGTATTCCTTCTGGAGAGCAGGCATGTCTGTGAGTTCCTCTCAGAGATGCATAAATAAATGCTGATAATTTTTTCCAGTTTCCCCATAATTAGGTGATGTTGGGATAGGAATGTTCATCCAGATAAATTCAAAATACCCATTTCAGCAAAAATGCAGCAGGTGGAAATCTGGCATAAGCAGTCATTTTCAGCATAGCAGTGTCTGAACTAGAGTTTGCATCATTTACCCCTAACATCAAGAAAAGACAACTGTAAGAGTCTTAGAAGGTCCTAACTTGCAGAGAGAACTGGGCAGTGGGAGGCTAGGCAAGCTGCCTTTACTGGTGCTTTAAAACCAAAATTAAACCACTTACAAATGATTCAGTAAAAATATTGCTCAAGTTTCAGCAGTGGTAGAAAAACATCAGTCTTAAGGCATGCTGAAAAGATCACAACGATAATACTGAAAATATAATGGAATTATAGGAATGATGGTAGTCCATCCTTTGCAATAACTGTGTTCAGTTTTCTTTTTCAAAAGAAACAGCCAAAATATAATAGAAAATGATGTGCAGTGCACAGTTGCCCAGATGGCTCCACAGGAATTTGAAAGGCACGGTCCTCATCCTGAGAACTCGCTTGAGAAAAAGTGCTCACGAGAATGCAAAAAATCCAGCGGAGACTTATGCAAACAGCAGAAATACTTTCCAGTGTTAAACATGGTCATTAGCATGGTGCTACCCAGCGTCCATTTTAGTGGCATTTCACACTGCCCTCTGAAGCAACAAAGGCTGGGCACAGTCATGAGCCCTTGGTCTAAGCCAGTGTGGCAGTTCCTGTGCTTGAGTCCTACTAGACTGACGCTACACCGAGAAGGTGCTGCCAGACATTTCATTTCCTAAACCACCACTTTATGAAATGCATTTTATCTTTCTTGGTCCACACTGGATTTCCTTCATCCTTCCCACTGGAAAATCTCCCCAGAATTCACCAATATTCTGCCAAGGAAAGCGCCTGTGAGCAGTACCTGCTGCAGCACTGGACAACGGGGCAGCCTCCCGCCCGACTTCCCTAAAGCAGCTGAATTTCTGCTGCCACAGCCTCACATTTTTGGGAGAGGCAGCCTCACACGCCAGGTCCATCAGAGGGGCTGCCACTATTCACTGCTGAATTTGAATTAACAAAAGGCTTTTTCTATTCATTGGTATTCAACGACTTTGGAATTTTCAAGAATAGAACAAATTGTAATGACCAAATTTCTGCATTCACGACAGACTAGCACCAGCGAAGGGGATAATTAGTCAGATGAATTAGTCTGGGGAGAGGGAGCCAATCTGGGAAGCGTGTGTTTAACAGAGCAATCACAGAGCTCTAGAGACGGGCCTGCGGGTGGGTTTTCCAGGGACCGGGGGAATTATTGAAGCAGCCAGACCAGCAAACAGCTGCAGCAACAAAAGCCCAAACCAGATGCCAGGCCGTACGCGCTCAGGAGAAAACGCGAATGAGGATCCATCTCTGAACGAGGCGCGGGGCGCTGACGTTAGCGGCGTTGCACCAGGACCACGCTCGGCCCCCGTGCAAACCCAGCTCCACCAGAATTCCCCCTGCAAATTCCCTGCGGCTCCCATCCAAACCCTCTGCCCCGTAGAGACACCGGACTCCTCTTGTGTTTGTCTGTCGAGAGTACGAGGGGGCGAAAGCCTGTTTTTCACTCTGCGTCCCGCTGCACAGGGTATGGCGTCTGTAGCGATTAAACCCGACTGGCTTAGGCTGCTTTGAACCCAGCAGCTGAGCAAAACCCAGCCTGGAACCAGGCGAGGCGTGCCTCTGGTTTGGGGTTTCATTACAAACTGCGGTGAAGGCCAGGTCTGCTCGAGTTCACAAATGCTTCATCAAACTGGGTTATGCTTTGATCAAGTCTGGCTGTTTTGAGAGGAAAAAATGCGCCAAGCGGAGAGAACCGGGGCTGGGTTTTTTTCTCAGAGGACTTTGTGTGGGAGAACTCGGTAAACACCCAGGCAGCTCAGGCAGCCAGAGAGGTGTCAGGAATTTCGCTCCCATTTCCATGGGTGGGCTGGGTCGCGAGGCAGGCTCTGACCTGGAATTTCAGGTCACAGTTTGGACAGGCACCTGGAAGTCTTGACGTCTATAAGAACGAGCAAGGAGGACCTGCCCCAGACCCCCTTCCAGATACAGTTGTGTCAGAGCAATAACGAAGCCAAACGAAGCCCTGGATGAAGGTTTGAGCTTGGCAAGTTCAGCCCCATCTCTGGAACCTGCCTGGCCTGGGGCACTCGCTCCGTGAAGGCAGCCTTTCCTCTAAGACTTTTAGCTTTCTATGGCCTGGTAAGTATTGTAGAAGGTGATGCACCACGTACAGTTTCACAGCTCTGTGTCAGATCCCCAAAGACACCAGACACCGAAACAAACAAACATTTTTCAAACCCGCAACCACAACAAACCCCTGACCAGAGATTTTTGTGTTTTCAGGGGAGGTCTGAGCCAGCGGAGGTTCTGGCAGGAGGTGGCACCTTTATGCCCATCCCGTGTCACAAGGGACATTTGCTCAGCAGAGACTCTCTGTTTCGATGGGCGCATCGCATGTATGGCCCCATGGAGCGTATCGCAGTATAAACAGAGAGCAGATGGAGCCTGAGTTGCCCATGAGACTTTTCCAGCTGCGAATCTACAGAGAGCCAAAGAGGCAGCAGTGCCAGCTGCTGTCCCCAGGGGACCTGCCAAAGCCCCAGGCACCACCCGTAGACCTGGGAAGAGGAGCTTGGTTGGCTGTGCTCACCACCCTCATCATCCCTCATTCGCTTTGTGCTAATCCGGGTGGGAAAAGTTTTCCCTTTACTAGTCTGTTCTTCATGCCCAGCCTGTCCTCTGTTCCAATTCTGCTCTCCCCCCCTTCTCCTCCACTCTGGATTTCACCTATGTGTTGCTACTGCCTCACAGAAAATACCAATCAGTGCTTGTAAGTAGTTGGGACAACGTGCAAGGGCACTTCTTATTCATCACCCATGTGTCTCAGTTTAGCAATCAGGACTCATTCAATCTGGAACTCAGCCTTTAAACTCAACAATTTCTATTGCAAGTAACAATCTGAGTGGTCCTATGGATTACGTAGGCTGCCAGGGAGACTGTTCTCACAGATTATGCAATTAGGTAAAGCTGGTGCTTGCAAAGGGAAAAACTACCCCAGGCCTTCCAAGCGCACTAGTTTCAAGGGATTCATCCTTACTCTATGAGAATTAGCTATTACAAAGATTAAAAACTACAGAGATGAGACATGAGGAAAGTGGAAAATGAAAAAATGGGGCAGGCATATTCTTGACCTATTCTATTATCTAATTGCTTTGAAAATTAGAACATTAAAGCCTTTGGTAATAATTTGTTAGTTTTTTATTATTATATGCTTTCTCAAAATATTTGAATATATGCTATCATTCTCACCCACACTTCCAGGGGCTATAGGAAAAGAAAGGTCTCCATACAGAGCGATATCACAGTCAGCATGGAAAAAAATCTCTGCAGCGTGAGAAGACTGAACTGGACTTTTTTTTAAAAAAAAAAGTTACTGACTCAAGAGAAAAGGGGTGAACTGCTTTTGCCATGAGAAAAGGAACGGAGAAAAGGGGGTAAAGGAAGGAAAGGAAGCAGGACAGAGCTCATTGGGGATCACAGTAGCCAACCTGACTTGTCAGTACTCTGGCGCAAGTGCAGCGGGGGTCCAGGACTCGATTTGCTGTCCCAGGGGTCTCTTGCCCTAGATGTGGCAGGGTCAAAGCCTTCCTCAGCTAATCCTGAAAAAATCAGGTCTGTGGTAGTTGTGGGACAGACGCTATCCTGCAACAGATTTTTTTGACAGAATCTGAGAAAGTATATCATGTCCTGAAGGAGAGAAGGGACAATCCTTCTGGTTAAGATCTGTGGGTGATGTTCTCTGGGATACTCTCACTCAGTTATGGGTAGCACGTTACCAGTAAGACACTGTCAAAGTGGGAATTCAGAGAAGAGAAACAAACGGGCGAGAGAGGACTAAGCTAGACTGTCAGAACTGAGCTGTCTCTGCCATTTGGCTGAGAGACAAAACAGATATGCTAGTAAGTCTGCATGTATGGCAAAAATAAGCAGAAGATTTTTTTATGCATGTGAAAAGGACTTAACTAGAAAGAAAGAAAAAAAAAAGACAGACGACTAAAGAAAAATTGTGTAATACAGTAGGTCTGACAACTTCAGTACAAGAATATTTTTCAAGTTAGACCTGGCCAAGATATTAAGAAATCTTGCAGAGCGACTGGGTTTGCTTTAGCAGAAGAAGGGACAAGAGGGAAAAGGAATGATCTGTGATTAGGGGAAATAGCAGAGATCCGCTCTGTGGCATGTGAGGAAAAGGCGTCAGGTCCTTGGGTCATTTCAAAGACCTAAATACTTTTTCTGGAGTACTCAGCTCTGGTGTTCTGAGGAAGTTATTCCATTTCTTGAGTGAGAATTTACTGGGAAAGAAAACGTGAAGAACAGCGCTGCATCCAACTTCCTGCTCTCCAAAAAACTGCATGTTTCCACAAGAGACATGGCATTTCTTAGTTGCCCACTGAATCCCACTTCTCCACCCCACTCCATGCCAGCCCATCTGCTCCAGCCTGGAGCTTACAGAAGTTACTAAACCGCTCAAGTGCTTAAGTAACATAAAAGTACACATGACAGAGGAAAGGTTGCATGAAGGCAGCTTTCATCACCAGTTCTGTTTACCTGTCCATTTCTTCCTGTACTTCACTCCCTTAATTGAATCCTGACCTAAAACAACCTGTGTTTTTTTAAAAACCTTCCACCCAAGTGACACAAGTAATCATGCTGATTTCAGCATGCAGGAAGAAACTACTTAATGTAAGCAACAATAATGAAATCAGGCCCTAGAAGTTGATTAAGCTGGAAAATTGCACTAGTGACTCATTCTGCCTGGTGACTCCTCGTTTGGGACGCTGAGAAATACAGCTCTGCTTGGAGATGACCTTTGTGACCTAGGAGGAAGGATGAAGGATGTACGACACCACCTCTCAGCTGAGAAGAGAGAAAACCTGCAGTGCACATCGGTGTGATGGGACTGACTTCTTCCCAAGGTCTGTCCCGATTTCAGTCTCTGTGAAATCTTTGAATCACACCAGATCAGTAACATCCCAGAAGCAGCCTGTGCGTGTAGCCAAACAGCTGAGCAGCTCAGTCCATCTGCTCCGAGTTTAGCACTTTGGAGTGCCCCGGCAGCACAGCGTTAGGTGGAAGAGGAGAGGTGGTGGTTGCAGCGCGGGGCCGGCAGAGGAGTACTTCAAATCACAGACACAGAAAGAAAGGATTCATCCAAAAAAAAAAAAAAAAATTTTTTTTTAAATATAAAGAAGTGGGGAAAAGCCTGGGTAGCCCTTCTGAACCCACAAAGCAAACAAACATACATAAGCCTTTTTGCAGCACTCCTCAGAGCGGGGCTGGCGCACGGGTTTCCCAGCAGCGGGGTTCTGTGCCGCACAGTGCCCCCCAGCAGCGGTCGGGAAAGCGAGAGGAGCATCATTCCTCGGCAGGCGGGCAGGGTATCGCCCACCGGCGGGCAGGGTGGCAGGTCACCCAGCCCTGCCAGGGCGGCTGGGGACAGGGGGACACAGCGGCCGCCGCTCCGCAGCGCTGGGAGGGAGCGCCCGAGCACCGCGGCGGTGGGCGGGAGATGGGAAGAGGTGAAACGCTTTGCCGGCTTCCACGAGAAGGGAATAGAAATGACAAAATGAGAGCCTTAATTGCAGAGTAGAGCTGTATCATCCCCCCTCTGCTCTACAGCCCTGTAGGGCTGTGCCGCGCAGATGTCTCTGGCTGGGGTGGCTGCCAGCAGGGCTTTGCAGAGGCTTTGTCTCTGGGTGGGGACTGTGCACTGGCAAAGAAATGACGGCTTTTATGCGCTTGGTAACTGCAATTGCTGCTGTGGCTTTATGTTCCTGCGTTGCTAGAAGACAGCTTGTTCCTTCTTCCCCTTGGCTAGCCTTCGGGAGGCAGATAGGGGCATTATCATGGGCTGAATAACAGATGAGGAAAGAAAAGACTGATGAGTAAAAGCACAGATTTGGCATTGCATGCGGAGGTGAAGGTACCCCTGTAACACACAGGCATCAGGCTGGCAAGCAGAGCTGCTGGGAAACAGGAGAGTCAGAGGCAGCGGCTGCAGGGGGAGGAAGGTAACTGAGGCCACGGCATCACCCCGGCCTTCCTTGGACACTTTCTTTGGTGCCTGGAGGAAGGTCACTGTCATGACAGCAGGAACGGCGATCCTAGATACCGTTCAAGCAAGACAGATAAGGCACACGAAGGTTTGGCTGTCGGCAGGTCCAGGGGAAGGTGCCCGAAGGACAGAGGGTGTTGGGAAACTCACCCCTTTGCCCGAGGACAGCCCTTGTACCTATGGACCGCTCGCCTCTTGCTATGCCGGGTGACTTTTTCACTGGGCAGCAAACAGGCAGGTGTGGCTCACCCTCTCAAACACGGGCTAGCCCTTGGGGGCTGGTGGGTGCCCCATATCGCTCCCCCAGGTCAGTGCTTCCCTCAGCCCGAGTCCATTTTGCACGGCTGTCTGCTCCGAGAAGTGCTGCCATACTTTTACTGCCTTGCCTTTAGCACGAGAGGAAGTGGGCTGAGGCATTAATTAATTAATTTTGTTCTGTCATGGGGAAAAAAAAAAAAAAAAAAAAAGGAGGTGTTGTTGCAGGTCCCCCTGAGATTGACATATTTTGGAATATCTGGTAAATTGAAAACATTTGGCTTCAGATTAAGTGAAATGTTTTATTGGGTGGAAAACAAATAATTTCCCTTGAGGGGCATTTTCTACAAAAACCAAAGGAATCAGACAAAATGGCCGGATTCCCGTAGGAGGGGAGACTGTTCCTGGGACTGCAGAAGAAAGGTGGTACTGCATGGGCTGCTCTAAGCAGCTGGCCATGGAGCCACACTTACTCTGACCTCAGGAGTTACTGGAAATGAAGTAGAGCAGCTTCAGCAGAGCGGGTTAGAGAGCCCCATTACACAGGACAAGAGTAGCCCTGGTACTGCTTGCTCATGAACAAGGGCATCCCAAATTCAAACCTCAGGTATGTGAGCCAGAACATGTACTTTTATCTGCTTACACCCATGTTGCCCTCCCCACTTGAGAGTCCCAATCACCAAACCACTGGGTATGCTATATATATCTTCCAGGCTTCTCATTCAAAGCCATCCCACCATTTCTATCACAACACGTAATGGAGACAGCATGGCACAACAGCCTGATGCACCTGGGCATCAGGCTTTGCAGAAGGAGGCTTGCACGTGGGTCTCAAACACCAGAGGGTCTTCTGCCCTGGTGAGTGGGCTGGAAATCGTGATCCTAACTGGAAACCAGTTCCTCTTAGGATCCTAGCCTGAATGATTAGAAACATCGTGGTACAGAAATATCAAAAAAATAGGTCGGTCTACATTTCAGCCATAGATAGCTGAAGCAATCTGCTTATTTTTACCTAAACTAATGAATCATTTTGAGTAATCAGGTACTGCAATCTCCAGAAAATAAAAATAAATAAATAAATAAATAAATAAATAGATAGATAGATAGATAGATAGATAGATAGATAGATAGATAGATAGATAGATCTGCTAGGATGGAGCAGAAAAGGAATATGCACATATTTCTGGTTTTCTTTCTCTCATAGCTTTGCATTAATTATTCTTTCCTCAGGTCAGTGACCAAGGTGAACACACATTTTGTTGACCACATGCAACTTTGTCAGCAACCTTTGAACATGGCAAATCAGCTGTGTGGCAGAACCTAAGTTGCGTGGTACCAGGCAGATGTGCAATGCTCCCAAAGAGAGGGGAGCAAAGCCTCCTCTGTTCCACTGATAATGTGGGATCAATGAGGGTGCTGTAAATATTAGTGGGAAGGCCAAGCAGATCGTGCATAAACAACGCCAAGGTCCTTTTGTGTCAGCACCTCAGAAAATTACCTCATGACAAGGCTTTTGGGGAGAGAACAGTTCTGCACAGCTTTCTAGCTTCCTTGACGTAAGTGCTTGCAACACACACTTACTGAGCACGCTCTCCTTCGCGGCCAATTTATGCTTGTTTTAATAGTCTTTCCAAAATATCTTACCGGGGTCATGGGAAGTGCTATGCAGCCAAGTCAAGTAACAAGCATCAGCATGTTGTCAGTATATGAAAGCAAAAACAAACCTTTTTTGAAGGAATTAGAGAGTCTAATGACTGAGTTAATCTGAAACACTTCCAGAAAAGACTGCAGCTGGTAAAGGAGAGAAATTAGAGGTTTTTACCTCCAGGTACTCCCCTAGGTGGAACTCCTCAGTACCCCAGATGCAAAGCCAAGCATAGCAGAGACAGCAACATAATCTGGCATAAGGACGTGTTATTCCCAGACTTGACCGACTAGTCCATCATTTCTAGCACAGCCTCAGACAAAGCCGACTCCCCCGTGTTGCCGTTGCCATCTGTATAATCAGGAGAACAGGTGGATTTATTGTACTCCCGAACCAGTAATGATCAAGTGCATCACAAGCTGTACTGTATTACCACCCCTGTGAGACAGAAGGGTACTACCACCCTCGCTTCGAAAACGAGGATCCAAGAATAGGTGAAATAAAACCATTTGCTCAAATCTGCACATAAAACTGATGTCAGAGCAGCTGACTCAGACCCAGTTGGCCTGTCCCTAGGTCAGGACTTTAATCCTTAACACCTTCCTCCCAGCTTGACCTGAGATTTGATCTAGAAGGTAAATACTGACGGATGTGGATGACTTTTGCATTTATCTTGCAGGATTGCAGTTCTTGGAATTCACCTCATTAAGATCTCAGTCTGTGTTTACTTATGGGCAGCAAAATTGCTGCACAGAGAAACTAAGCATCCCACAGCTAGTATAATTTCAATATCCTGTGAAGCCGCTTGAAAAGGAAGGTGGTAGGCATGCCATGGCTTTAGAATCATAATATTTCAACATTGATTTCAGACTGTAATAGGATAAAGCTGCATAGAATTGGGTCATAGGATCTCTTTAGGCAATAGTCAAACTTCCCTAAAGGTTTCAGTTCTCTGGGGTGAGTTTTTTTTAAGCCCTAAACATACCTGTGACCAAATTCTCAAGAAATTAACATCTCCTGAATGTATAAAATACTAACATTTTTTTGTTGTTGCTGTTAAGCTTCAAACTCGTCCTGTAGTGACAGAACACAGCAATATCTTATCAGAGCCTGTAATACAATTTTCTTTCTTGCAAAGAGTTTTAGAAATGGCCAAACACATTCTGCACTTAGTCTCCACTGAATGACCCTCCAGAGCCTGTGTGCAAGTAAACCTCAGTATACATCGTATTTTATACAGCAATAAAAGCTATATAGGAGTATAGTGGTTGTCACAACATCTCCAGCCACATCTGCTCACAATCTCAGCAACAATAAGGTGGAAGTCAGATCTCAGGCTATCTGAAGAATGGGATTCCCCTTCTTCAGAAATTTTCGATAGCTTGAAATGTAATTTCAGGCAGGCATAAAAAAGGTTTGCAAGTTTCCTATGGAGCAGAAATCCTGTAAAATTTAATTTCAGAAACACTGAGACATGGTGTCTCCAAAATATTAAACATAGCCCAGGACTTCAGTAGCTGCTGAGTAAAATTACCATAGTTGTTTTTTTTTTTCCTCAATCTCACTGCTGCTCAACATGGAAGAGGAACAGCAAATTTATTTGAGAGTGATCAACAATGAAACTGAAGAGTCACATCAGCTTCACTCCAGAGCCAGGTTTCCAGGTTTTATGGGACAAGAGAGGTCCCACCTCGGCCAGCCAGAGGCTGCCAGGACTGTGATGGCAGGGTGGTAATTCGGAGGCAAGCCTTGGAAGCCGTGTTCCTGTGCAGCCCCGAGTTCAAACGTACAGTACAACAGGCGAGTTATCCAACAGAAGGCTGACAATTAAAGTTTGTCAAACCACATATGTTTCCATGAAACATTTCTGCTTCAGCACATACACATTCTCTAACTGCATCGTCTTTGTTGAAACATTCCTAACAAGCTCTATTCAGTTCTGTTTGCTCCCAAAATTACAATTTCTCCTCATACATGAGAGCTGTCATTAGGATCTTATCAATGCAGATCTTTTGAGCATGCAGATGGACAGTCTAATTCTGTCACTGGTAGCATCAACTGAGGCAAATTGTGCACATGTGCTCCCTTGAACAATTTCTCGGGGTACTTGGAAACACACTGGGCCACACTAAATAGACATCATTGGCTGGCTCTGCCACCCTTCATCAAGTACTGCAGAGTCATAACCCAGAATAGGTAGATGCTATTCAGAGGGGAGCCACAGAGATCAACTTTGTTTTGGAACCAGCCACCTGGACCGTCCATAAAAGCATGGGACAGCTAAGAAAGAAAAACATGTCTCAATTAACCACCAATGACTGATTTTCCTTTGTGCCAAACAGACTGTGCTGAACAAAGCAAACCTGGAGCCTTGAGTATTTAAACAAAAACACAAAGCAGTGCATTGAGAGACTGTAAAAGGAAGCAGTACACAAGAAATCTCATTTCTGCATCCTTTTACAGTACCACCTAGGAATGGACAGTACTTGTTACAGCCACAGTATTGGGGCTGTTGAGCTCTCACACTGCAGTAGCACCCTGAGAGGCATAAGATGCTCTGCAAACAACTGAATTCTCTATTAACTTATAACAGAAAAAAGGGTCACCTCAGTTCCCACAGTGGAAGAGGTCACAACACTGCGTGAAGACCAGCAGGTCCCCACTGTCACAATAGTCATTGCCAAGTCACTGCTGGCAGTCAGGGACTCTGGTACCCAGAGTAAAGGGAGAAAGAGCAGGAGAGGATGATGAGGCCTCCTAGATACATAACTACATCTTCACATACGGCTTGAGAGCAGCTGCAAGCACAGCCTGCTCAATGCATGGACTGACTGCAAAGTAGCCTAAAAAATATGCTCAAGCACATGGCAGCCCAGGAGTTGGTCTCCAGACCCACTCTGAGGTCTTGAAAGACTCCTCCAGATGTGGTGGCCCTGAGACCTCTGAGTACTCTTTGGAGCAGGAATTGTTTCTTGCTGTTGGCTTGTACCGGGCTTGAAGCCTGATGTTACTGTCATGGAGGTGGCTCTTGGGCCAAAAAGGCTTGGATTAGCTGTGCTAGATGCATTTCAGTAGAGGTGTAAATGCACTGAAGACATTACCACGGCTCATTACTGACCAGGGAACAGCAGGATTTACTGACCTGCACTCACCTTTGCAATCCCTGTATCAGGCACTGCATTTCAACCAGCAGAAGGAAGACAGTCACCATGAGAGATTCTCTCTTATAAAAGTTCAAACTTAGAAGAGTTAAAACAAAAAGGGCCTCTGCCCCAGCTGCATAAATAAGAATATCTCCATGCAGAACAGGACTGAAATGGAGGTTAGATAAGCAAGGCCTTGGCAGCAGGAAAAACAAACAAAGCCAGTCCCTGCTACGCCTACTGAGAAGCAGCTTGTTTGGCCATCAGCAGTTTGTCACACAAGACCTGCAAAGACTCATAGGCAGGCAAGAGCAACTCAACAAGGTTTCTGTGAGCCCAGCCAGGAGGAGAAATGACTCCTGGCTAGGATTATCTCAAACTGGGTGTTCCCAGTGTTGTGAGAGGAGGGCAAGGCTGCAGCCAGTCCAGGCAGCACACCGCAGGGAGATGTTCCCAGCCCTGGGCAGAAGGTTCACCTGAAGGTTCCTGCATACCATGTCAGTTGAGAACAGGAGCTAGTTTAATCAAACCATGCAAGTTCATGGCGATCCTCACTCCCCTCAAAGAGGCTTTCTACTAGGAACAGCCCGTCTGGGGCTCAGGCTGTGGTGGGAAGCTTGGGTTCTTCTCCTGAGACCTCAACACTAAGCTGAAAGCAGAGGTCTATGGGACCCAGACAGATGCCAGAGTGCTCACCACCCCACACCTCTCTAAGGGATCCCAGAGGTCTAGGACAGAGGTCTGGGCTCTCCCCAGTACCCTTGCAGAAACGACACTACTCCCAGCCAGCAGCATGGAGAAGCTGCACCCTGCAGCCACCTCTCCCCTCCAGGACACCTCAGGCCTTTATGCTGCGGGGAGGCTGGCTGGTGAACAGCTTCTTGACTGAAGGGATGATTCAGATACAGCTCTGGTGAGAGGAAACTCTCGTGCTACGACGGCGGCACAGAACACAGCGTCTCTTTTTGATGCTTGAGTCTCCTTTCCCCTCCCGCACCCCTCTCAGCTCTCTCCCTCTAATTTTATTCCCAGAGCCCAAAGATTGCTTTTAACAAAGACGGTTGAGTCATTTCCCAGCCCTGATGTGCCATCTACCAAATGCTTCGGATGACTGATGTCTTAAGAAAGAATCCAGCCTGTTCCCTCGCTGCACTTCTTAAAGCCGCTGAAATGGAGCAATTATACCCAATTTCTGTGACAAAGAACGAGAAGTCCTATCATTATCACAGCTTCCCCTTGGAAAGGCAGTGGGTGAGAAGAGGGAATACATGAGCAGTGTCACAACAGTCACAGGCTGATGCATGCCATGAACAGCAACCAGTCTGCACCAGGAAGGCTTCTGTTCATGTGTGGAGAGAATAACGCCCATGAGAGATTCACCCGGGTGTTATAGGAAGGCGCTGCCACTGGATGGTGGGCCCAAGGAAGCAGATGTGTCCCTTTAAAGGACCCCCTACCAGTTAGCTGCCACTACACCCGGGGTCCAACACTGGGGCCTCTGTACAGGGACATTAGACAAGACACACTGGACTCCCCACAGCATGCAGCCAGGGCTCAGCAGGGCGCTGCGCACCCGGGACCTCCAGGACAGGCAAGGCGCATGGAGAGGTGCTGAATAGATCATTTCTCTGCCTTTGGAGTTTCAACCCAACAACTCGTCTCTTCAGGGGCAAAATGCTCTGAGACAGCTGCCAGGAAACCTTCGTATGAGGCTGCAGAACATTCCTCCCTGACTTCACGTCCAACGTAGGAGAACATGCGTGCCTTTGGCTTTTTTTTCCTCCCATACATAGTCCCATAAGGGATACTGAAGGTCAGCAGAGGGATGGACATGCCTATGACCCAGGCAACCCTGGCATCTGCCGCGGATGTTGGCAAGGCAGTGTAGGTAGCCCCTTGCTGAGCTCTTCCCTGGCCACCTCAAGCAACCACAGCCACACAGCGCACCCCTCCCTCACCCCGTTCCTGATATCCATCCCCACAACTCTCCCACCCGTTCTCAGTCACCAGTTTCTCATGCACATCGCTGACCGTCCACGGGCTAGGTCAGGGGGTGCCCAGCGTTCTCAGCCGCCCCATGGAAGAGGTGGGTCCTGTCACGGGAACAAGGAGGGGAGGCAGCAGTCAAAGAGGCTGCCGGTGGCACAGCTCTCCCCCTGCTCTCTACTCTACACGGGACTCGTGTGCAGCAGTTTGGAAACCTCCAGCCTTGTTCAGCCACAGTGTGAGGCTGGCAGATGAAGGAAGGACAAATAGAACAGGTAAGGGAAGTGGACAAGTCAAAACTCTCAAACCTCAGCTTCTTTGCATGTCCCCTTGTGCCTGAATGCACAACTAATATTTAGAAGAACCTGGATGTTGTCACAAGTTTCAACAAGTGGCACAGGAGATCTTTCACCAACCTGACCTCTCCCTTTGCAGGGGGGCTGTACCGCACCGGCTTTTCCCTTCCTACTTTCCCAACCCTTTTTCACTGCCCTCATATTCTGCTACTCTCTACCCTTCTCCTCTGTTTTCATGGCCTGTATCTCTTCCAACTCACCACACGGACTTTTGAAATGTAGGGACCGGTTATGCCTGAGTCAAGCACCCTCCATCTCATGGCTAAGGCTCTCCCTGCTCCTCTCGCACAAACCCAGCAAAGCCCCTTTCCCTGCTGTCTCCAGCCCCCACTCCAGCCAGCATGGACACATCACACACCACTACAACCACCACCAGTCACTTCTCACTGTTTTAAGCTCAAACTAACACAATATAACCATGCAAGTCCCAGGCCCTGGGACCTGCTGCCCCCCTCTCATTAGCTGCTGTGATTTGCTAAGTCCTGATCCTGAAAGTCAAAGACCAGACAGACCTCAGCTCTCCCAGTCGTCTCCCTGCACCCAGCCTCCAAACTCCTGACTGGGTCCAAATGAAACAAATTGATGAGCAACCTTGGGTTTGAGCCCGCCCTTTTACTGACTCGACGCTTCACAGTGATGAAATAAAAGTGTAAATGAGAGCAGAATGAAGGTACAGACCTACACTTAGGTGTCTGGAAAGCTGTACGCTATTTGTACTGTTGGCAGGAGATTGACTTTATAAACCAGTCAGCACGTTCTCATGTGTAGGGGTTTGAGCGTAGCCTATATCCCTTGGATAAAACCCATGCACACCTTCCCTAGCCACAAAGGGCAGTCCCAGAGAGCAGCTATTTCAGGCTCTTTGTGTCTTTTAGCAATACGAATACCCTTAGATGAAAGTCACCATTGGTGTGTGTGGCAGAGTCAGCCTTCCCAAAACCACTGCAAAGTTTTCTTTAAAGATGAACACTTTTCTCCCGAGAGCAATGCCCTGCCTGAGACACCAGTGCCTGTCAACTCGTTTCTCTGTTGTCATCTGATAGAAGGAATAACAAGTGAAAACTGCAAACCAGGGTGGCCTGGGAAAATTTTGACAGTCTGACAAAGAAAAGTAGAGGAAGTATCTACTTGTTTATACATTTTCTGATCTTTGAATAAAGATTTCCCTAAAAAAACAACATGACTTCCTCTCACCAGATGAAAAAAAGATGTCAGCTTGTATCTCATCAGATTTTCTGGTGTAAAAGGTATTTAGATGGATGATGCCAGGTATTTAGAGGGATGATGCCGTTCAGTGACAGTAATGTCCCTTTTGTGAAGCACAACCTGCATTTAAACACCCAGACTAAACTGAAAGAACAGAGCGTACAGAAACCACAAGCCACCCACTCAACCTCACAGAAGCAAAACAACTGAACCCACAAGGCAGAAAACAAAAGGGGAAGGCAGCTGGAGCATGGCGGAGCTCGGGGGCAGCGGCGAACTGGCAGCCGTATCGCGGAGGTGGGCGAAGGGCTGCACAAGCACAGCCCTGGGCGTGCAGTCCCCCATGCCTCTCCAAGAGATGCCAGGGGTCCCAGCTGTCTCCTGCCTCTACTGTGCTTCTCTTCTCTAGCACCAGAGCACATTTCTCAAGATGTAGCACGCTTGCAGAGCTGCAGTGTCCCCGGATTCCCACAAGTCCAGTTAGTCCAGGCTTGGCCCCTCTTAACTGAGGCACTTCAGAAAGGGCAGCAAGACTGATCTGTGAAATGGAAGGGGAAGCTTAGACAGGCACAGGATAGAAGATCTCAGTAAAAGGTGCAACAAGAGGATTACATGAAGTCAACACAGGACACAGCAAGGGAATTTCCCTTAGGTATCAAGCCAAAAAAAAAAATCCTGATGAGGGTGGCCAAGCAGTGCAGCAGGCACCTGGAGAAGCTGTGAAATCACCATTCATGGAGATATTCAGTAATGGACCAGATACGGCCCCGAGCAACCCAATGTGGCTTTGAAATTGGTTCTGCTTTGCATAGATGGAAGGACCAGGTGATCTTCAGAGATGTCTTCCAACCTAAATTAGATTCTACGATGGTGTTTGATCACAAGTTATCACTAAGCACTGGAATAAAACAGGAGCTTGAGAACAGCTATGTACACTATTTAGGAAAGGAACTGTGATCAGGGTGAATAAATCAAAAGCAGGAAGCTTTGGAAATACTCCATTATGAAAACAAACATGATCAAATAGGTTTTACTGAAATCACAGGCCAGTCACATGGCTGCCATTTCTAATATTGCTGCATGCAGCCAGGATGGGAAAGGCAGGCTGGGGAGAAAAGGAGCAGCACCTTCCTCCACCTTCAGGAGGTGACTTTCCTTCCTAGCATCTGGTGAGGGCAAGGACCTGCTCCAGAAGGAGGCAGGAGTGACCTCTCCTGGAGACTGCCAGCCCAGTGTTCCCGCTCCAGGGACGGCAATTGCCCAGGCCACAGGCTCCGGTTGCCTCTGTTTGGCCAGAGCACGTGAGGGAGAGGATCCCAAAAAATCTCTGCAGGCACCCCAGTGCCAGCCACGTCCCCCCAGAAACACACCTCACAGCAGACACCCTCCGTAACGCTGTCAGCCTGCGGAGAAAGACATCATCTTTTGCAAGCACGCTGGGTTTGCCTGTGGCATGAGCGGGATTACCTGATAATGAGGTGCTCTCTCTCTCATCCATAAATATGGAGTTCTTTAAGCAGATGTTGGTACAAAAAGTATTTACATCTGTGGGGCCTATTCCAGTTAACCTGTCATTGGAGCGGGGTGAAATGCAGAAAGGTGACTGTAGAGAACAGTGATAATTGTTAAAAATAGTAACCTAATTAGTCACATAATTACATAACAGCTGAAAAATTGGGGTTGTCAGGGACCTCTGGAAGTCATCTCATCCAAACTCCTGCCCTAAACTGGTGTGATTAGGTGGCCAGGTTGCTCAGGGATTTGTCTGGTTCAGTTTTTAGTATCTCCAGAGACGGAGAGTTGCCTTTCTCTCTGGAAAATAGTGCATATCTTTTCATGGGAACAGGCCTTATTAAAACATACCTGGTCCCATAATTGGCGAGATCACCAATTTATTTAATGTAATAACTGTATCAGTATGTTTACATCAGGAGGCATTTTACAGACTCATTTGGCATTCTCATATAAAAACAGCAATGTGCAAAATTAGTATTTGCTCATAGGAAGCAGGTAGCATTGAGAATGATACAAAAATGGTGGGCTTGGAAAGACAAGGAGCATGCTCAGATGTACAGACCCACCTAGAAGACCATCCAGCATGACAAATTCATTTGTACAATCTGGTGGCTAATACGTCAAAATTGGGATCGATCGTGCAGGAGCAATGGATGGTGATGGTTACGTGTGGACAGTGGAAGACAGTCTCTTGCAAAGTAGCATCTCCGTGAAGGATGATTACAAATGTGACTCAACCCAATGGTCACGGTACATAGTCAGTTAAACACAATCCCTTAACATGATATCGTTGTTAGGACAAATGTGATTCTTGAACCAAGAAGGAGGAAAGTATCACGTAAGAGCAGAGAGGTGGCATTAACTCAGTATACAGTGCTGTTGAAACAGCAGCAGAAACTACTATACTACATTGAAAGAGAAATGCGTGGTTGTATGTCAGTGTTCACAGCTTAAAAACAACACAGAAATTGTCAAGAGTTCAGGAAAGAGCTTCAAGAAAGATTCAGCATCTGGAAAACATATTTCTAGCAAGAAAACTCAAGAAGGTCAATCCAAGTTTATCCAACAGAAGGTCAAAAGATTACTTGAGCGCTGTCTATAATTACCAGCACAAGAAGAAATTATTAATATTAGGGGTTTTTAATCAGGCAGAGAGAAAAAAAAACAAAACAAAACAAAACAATATAATTTGATGTGGTGGTTGGAAACAGAAGCCAATCAAATTCAGATGAACTATGGGGAGCACTGTTTAACAAAAGCCATTAGAACAATTTGCCTAGGGATGGGGTAGAGCTTCCACAAGTTGAGGTCTTGAACCGAAGACTAAACAGCCTTTTTTCAAAGACACATTGTATCTCAAAAAATGTTGAAGCAAAAATTATTGGGTGACATTCATTGTCAAAACAGATAATCATAAAGTTCCCTCTGGTCCTAAAAATATGAAAAGTGCCCATGAAGAATGGTGAAGACTTCTGAAAGCACTGGAAGACATCAGAGCAAATTGTGCTATGTTACAGAAGAGATTTTAATTACTATTAGAAGTTACAAAAGCGAGTGAAATCTTATTTTTTAAAGCCACAATTTCTTTCATAAAGATGAAAAATCCAGTGAGAAAATCCTTCACGTAGCTGCCAACAAATGAAGGAAAGAGAAAGGTCATTTGTAGAAAACAAAAAGGAGGACACAGAGCAGTATTCTTTTTTTGAACAACTTGAGAGTAAATCCAAAATGAAGCAAATCCAAATTAATTTTGGTGCCACTGAGAGCAGCATCTGGCCTCTCCTTTTAAACAAATAAGGCAGAGTTTTGTACTCCCATAAAATCAAACACAGAAAACAAAGGAAGGTGTGAAAAGTACAGGCTAGAGATCGCTACATGTCTTTGGGTATGCTCTGCCCAGTTTTTGAGACCTGGCCTTGTGCCTTGTGTTTTTGCAACTTTGCAGAGGCTTTGTGGGTGCAGAATACCACCAAACCAGCCGCTTTGTGCTTGTGCCAGTGATAACTCGCAGTTGCAAGCTGCGAGGGAGAGTCAAGTGGGCTGGCAGAGAAATGGCTGGGAAGCGTGCTGTTTTGATGTGAAAACAGATGGTGTTTCGGCTTTGAGATTTCTGGGTTCGCTCAAATCTAGGAAACTCAGGAGGAGGGAAACCATAAGCAGATGAAAACATACCCAACTGACAAACAAAGAGTTTGTACAAGCCCCCCCCGCCCCGCACATGGCCTGGGGAAGAACATACCCTCGCGCCTGCCCGCTGGAGCCCCACTGGGACCCAGAGCAGGGGAGCCATGCCGTGAGCGAGGACACGTGGACAGTGGGAGATTTACAAACCCAGCTCCTCCGACACATGGGAAAGGAAACAGGAACTCAAAACAGAATAACGCTTTACAGAAGATGCTTTTTTTCTAAAATAAATCCCAAACAACCACCAGCTGGTTCCCATTTCAGCCCACAGATGAATAGATTTCGAGCAGAAAAGCAGCAACAGATGCCTCAGTGCTGCTCTGCAGGAAGCAAAGAGGCAACCATCCACACTGGACTCACCCCTGGGACTTCTGACCCAGGAGGTTGTGCCCTGTCGAGCTGGCCTGGGGCGGGGGAGCTGCACCCTGCCGATGCCTGTTGCTGCTTCCTTCCCAGCCCCTGGTGCGTCCCTCCGGGGAGGCACAGGACATGTCTGGGCTGGAGGAGCTGAAGAAAAAGGCTGTCCCTTCCTTTCACACCCTCGGAGCTGCTGGTACGCCCAGCAAGGGCAGAGGGAGGCACGAGAGCTGGCTTGGGATAGCCACAGGAGGCAAGACTTTCGCAGGTCCCCTGCAGAAGGGAAGACATGGCCTGTGCTGGGCTCTCTGTGGTCTTCTGGGGACAGAAAGCAAAGCTGGTTTTACCAGTTACAGGTTTTACCTACTCAATTCCACGCGGTTTTTCACAACTGATTCATAAGGGAAAACGGTTGAGGGCCGTAGACTCTCAGGAAGCGTGTCACCTTCCTCCATGCGCAACCAATCTCCACATGCACCTTTCTCCAGGTGCTAAAACCTCCTTATCTCAGCAAAGAGAGGGAGTGCACCCTGAGACCAACTCTGCACAGGCCCTGCCATACTAGCTCTGAGAACCTCTCCGCTTGGGCTTCAAAACTTTTTGAACTGTGAGGGTTCAAGTTACATCAAGTGACAATGACATACAGAAGCCCAGGACACGGTCCAGCCAGCCAAAGCCGAGCACCCCCTGCCCAGGATTTACCACCTCTCAGGCCACCATCCTCAACCATGGGGTTCTGCCCCGGGGGAGCATCTGGGCAGCTTCAGCCGTGAAGCCAAGCAAGTAGTGACTTGGCTTTGCAAGATGGCTGCCCATTTCCTGAATGTCCAGGGACCACCTCTGTGCCAGGAAGAGGGGCTGGAGCAGCTTCTATGGCTTTGGCAGAGCCTGCAAAAGCCTCTCTCCAAGGGGGCGTATATAAGGAACCTGCACCAACCAATTAATTGCAGCAGGACCTTCGTTTCCTTCAGCCCTTGAGGAGTCAACACATGGGTTGAGGTTGGGATGGGGCACGTGGGTGTGTGTTACAGAGGCAACCTCGTCCTTTCTGAAGTCCAGCCCACCTTTGCTGCTCCACAAGACTCTTCCTGGGACAGCCGGCTCTAGGGGTGCTGAAGGGTGGCTTGATACCTCCTGGAGCTGGGGTCAGACGAGGAGAGGCAATGCAGGCAGGGACTAGCACAGTGGGTTCATGCCAATTACCGTCACACGCAGTCACGCAGGCTCCTGTGTGCCTTCCAGCCCTTCCCACCCGTGCCGCAGTCAGCATCCTTTAGTGCTAAGCTTAGATCGTAAGCTTCCTGGGACAGACGCCATGTGAATTTGTATATAAAACAGAGGGAGAGCACATACATGCTTTATGTAAACAGATACCGGAGTAAGGAACTCTACCACGGTTAACATATCCACAGGTCAACTAGAGTCCTTGTTATGATTGCAAATGATTCCTCAAGTGCAGTTCTGCACATCAAGGAATGTACATTTTAAATATCTGTAATGTATCATTCACAAATACATCACTATGTAAATAGTACACACACATACACCCCTCGATACTCCTGTATTACGTGGTTACATTTACCCTGTGCTCTCTCCTGGTCAAAAATCTTCTAAAAGCCTGCACGCTTTTCAGCCATCCTGTTCCAAGAGCAGCCTGGACTTGCTAGTTAATGGCACATCAGCTTGTTGTGACAAAGCAAGAGGATTGATTAGCTTTTTATGATTCTGGAGAAGCAGGTTTTGGCTTCTTTGAGACTAAATAGTCTCATTTCTCTGACTGTTCTTGCCACTGAACAGCTACCTGGCACAGAAAGCTGACAACCCTGGTGAGGGAGAGGGCCACAGAGGAACGCGGGAGGAGCCGGCAGTAATTCTTGCACTTGTTTAGAGCTGGACTGAAAATAGAGGTTCTTGAACCTGTTTCACTGGAAAAAGCCTTCATAATTCGGACAAGTTTTACCAGTAAATTGCAGCTATAAAGGAAAAGCCTCACAGCCTTAAAAGGTCTCTTGAAGCCCATCCAAAACAGTGTTCTGTCCAAGTGCCCTGTACAAGAGGGCGGAGGAGAGGGTGGGAAAACAGATGCTGAAGGCAGCTCTGGCCTGGCGAGGAAAGAGCAAAGTTTGCCCCCCACCTCTGAGCTGTGCCTACAGCCAGGACGGCATGTTCGAGCACTCTGGGCTCAGAGCAAGAGGCAGTCCTTTGCTTACTTCTGTAACCAGCACCCCCAGTACATGCGCACGCCATGTACTGCCTCTGCCTTGGGAATTGACTTCCACCAAGGGAACTGCAGGAAATGAGGATGAGGAATCTTTGCTTGCCAGACTGCAATGCAAGTCTTTTAAGAGAAGTTTCTGCCCTTGGTTTTATGTGAATGTCCAAAGAACAAAACCAAACCTTAAGTGCCTGTGAAAAAACAAAACAAAACAAAACAAACAAAACAAAACAAAAAAACCAACAAACAAACAAACAAACAACAACAAAAAATCAACAAATACAGCCTCCAGATACACAGAAATCAATCCTCTGGTTGCTCAAGTAAGACCTCCCCTTTGTTTCTGCAACCCTGTGGGTGTAAGGAGTTGGCATTCTCCACCAGTCTCCTGCCTTCAAGCCTTATTTCTGGTTTTCTCTCCCTTTATTCCTTAAGGCCCTGCTTGCTTCCTCCTTCCTTCTCACAGTCTGCTCTCAGCATTTCCTCAACACAACAGAGGCAGTAACCTTCTGCAGAAGATGATGTAGTCAAGGGTGAACTCTAACAAAGTTCATCCCCTTCTTATTTGGCCTGTAAAGAGTTTCCCCACAAGTACTTCATCAACTACCACAATTCATCAACTACCACTTTTAGATGTGCAGAGATGCAAGCCTCCTTTAACTCCAAATGTTAAATACACTACCTAAATTCAGTGTCTTAAAAGCTCCCATCATGAGGTGAGGAGCAGCACCTACCTCTGAAAACACAGATGAGAGAATACAGCTGAGCCAAGATGAAAAAGATGGATTTATTCTCCAGTCAAAAGCACCGCAGCACTTTTAGTAGTCATGAGGGTGCCCAAGATTTCCTCCATAACATACATATCAAAACTAACTTCCATGGCAAACCTGCATCAGAGTAAATCCACCTCTGCAGTGAGGAGGAATAGCTGTGACAAGGCAGTTGGCACTTCAGGCTGTGGGTGCAGGAGTGCATGGCTGGAAAGGCATCTCCGTGACTCAAACCTATCTCTAGGATCATCAAACGGCCTTTCCAGCTTTCCCCGTCACCATTTGGACTGATCTCTGGCACTCTTGGTGCCAGCCCCACCTGAAATGGAGACGCTTTCATCTCCACTCACACCAAGGGTATGTATTGACCTAGTATAAAATCAGCAGCGGCTTCCCTGGGGCTCCAGCTGGCACAACAGGCGAGGCACCAAGGTGGGAAGCAGCCAAGAGAGCGGGGCAGCGAGCCAGGAGTGGCTGTCCCCTCCGTGGGACTGCAGGTACTGGCCCCGCTACCCCTCTTGCTCCCGGCAGCTGGGCTCTGCCGTGCCCGGGGCGCGCTGCCGCGGCACAGTGCCCGGGGGTGTGCAGGGGAAAACGCTGCTGGGGTTCCCCATCCCAGAGCCGCGCGCGTTTACAGGAGGCAGATCCGATTTTTCCATTAAAGATCCACCTAGAAACAAGGCGGGGAAGCCCAGACAGGGGAAACAAGCATGGTGACATTCAGCAGACCAAAACTCTTCCACCTTCATGATAAATGAATTAGTCTGGAGGCAGCGAGCAGAAGCATCCCAGCTCTTTGCAGCAGAGCGAATCACCCTATACTCTTCCTGCACCAAAGTTTAAAGGCTCAACAGCCAAACGCATCTCTGGAAGAAGGTTGAAACAGGACTGACAGGAGTCAGTAAGGGCTACCATTTGGTTTTTGCTGGGACCCCTATGCAAACAAGTTAAAGGACCTGTATTTCATTGGAAAAGCGTAAGAGCCCTGCTGGTGTTGAGAGGATGTCACACAACCAATATGTCATGTTTATTGGCTTTTTTCAGGCAACAAATGCACAGGCCACAAGACCCTGACAGTGCACTGATGGAGGTGAACAAAAGCCACAAGGATGGTCTAGTCAGCCTTCAAGCTTGTGATAATTATAAATGTATGCCACCAGCTCACCTCCAGCCAAGTCTCCTTTCCTCTCACAAAGCCAGTGAAATCAAATAGGGAGAATAAGATTGGCTAATATTCCTTAAAGGCTTGTTTCCATCTATATGTTAATATATCCAAACAGTTCTGTTACTACCAGGTTTTACCCTTTTAAATAATAAAGAAACCAGAACTTAGCAGCACTGGGTCATTTCCTGTATATTTTGCACATCGGAAAATACATAATTGAGTCTCAGGTGGCAGGAGAGAAAGAAAAATGAATGGGTGCCATTGTATTCTCGGTGAAGCACAATAATTTCCCATAGCATGGCAAAGAATTTATCATTATGCTGATGTTTGGCCAGGATCATGGATCCAAAACTGCCTCAGGCACCACACACTCAGCAGGCCTTCTGCACAGGTACTTGCTCATGAACCCCTTCTGATCTGCATTTCAGATGCCTGGTTTTGAATACAAGGGATATCACTAGATCAAGACGGGATCAAGTGGTCTTCAAAGTCACTCTGACAAAAGCTGGAGGACAGCAAGACATCACAAACATAGCAGTATTTTCCTAAATTTCTCCTATGTCAACATCTATCAGGCCCCAAGATCTCTCCTGTGACCCTCCATCCTTCTGTCGGCTCCCTCTCCCTTGCGTGTCACCCCTTGCCTGGGGAAATCAGGCAGTAGGCCACCACACATATTATTGCTAAGATATTTTAAAATTGATTTAGAACTGGTGAAAGATGACAGTCCTGGAGCCTGAGGCAAATTACTGAGATAGAGCAGTAGGGCAAGCTGCCCAGATACTGCCCATTATCAAAATGCCTTCAGGGTAAGGGGAAATTTAATCTTCATGGCCTACTCCATGTTTGCTGCCCTGGGAATGCCAATTAGTGTTCAATGTGGCATTTTCAAAAATATAACTTTGAACAGTTTATGAGCTCAGCGAAGATCATGAACTCACCGGAGACCACAGAGTGACCATGAGATGACTGTCAGTGAGGATTTTTGGACACAATTAGTTGGGGTCACGTTCTAAGCAGTGACTCGGAAATAAGTGGCTCTCTAACCTTTTTGCCAAGATTGCTTCTTGCCTCCTAAGGATTGCTAAACTGAATCTGAAAACATCCACGCTGATGACAGGAACAAGAGCTCTGATTCCTGGGAACAAGTGTTGATGACAGGGGAATCGCCGGTTTTAGCAAAGCACTGGTTCCTGGGCTCTGCTCCATCAGATGACTGTTTCCTTATTATGGCCCCCAAGTCCCCTGGGCAGGGGAACATGCAGTAGAAGCACACTCAGTTATTTTTCAGAGACTTTGCCCTCTGGGCTGTCAAAGATCTGAAGGAGCTGGCAACCAGCCCACTCTTATTCTGATAAATGCTATTTGCAACTAAAAGTGGATTAAAATAGCCTCTGAAAGCTTGTCTGAAGGGGAACAAGCAGTCGTCTTCAGAGATGCCATTAGCAGGAAGATGTGGAGAGGGCTATTCTGAGGGATGCTTATTTTTGAGTTTCACCCCACTTTGTTATTTGCCCTGACCAAAGCAGAATAAAGAGATTTTAATTAGCATTTGGGGCACTATTGATGGGAGAAGCAAACAGGCCCTGGCCAAACTTCAAACTCAAGGTTCCTCTGGTTCTTCATCCCTTCCCATGATACGGACACAGGGAACCTGGGCTTCGGCCACCATGTCCATCACAGAGCATGGATTCTCCGCTGCCCACAAAACGGAGATATGTGGGGAGCTAAGCACTGGCCATCTTTTTTGCCCACGTGATCCTGTTTTTGGTCTTTTAGAAATCCACATCTTCCCTTCACAGCTAACTGGAAGTGAGGGAGATGCAAGAGTTTTAAGGGTTAACACGGAAAGTGACAATTTCCCGCTGCCATTTTTAATCACTAAATAGCCATATGCAATTAAATGGTTGAACTGGGAAGGACAGGTGAGCTGAGGCTCCCCTGAGCCCGGTGCAGAGTGGAAAAAAAAAGGGACCCTGGGGTCTTAGAAGACGAGCTGGGTGGCGGTGGTAGGGCAGGATTTCCGAAAGCTCACCCCAGCACTGTAGGACAGCAGCTGACAGCAGCGGTGGGAGTTCCCCCACGCGTTGCACTGGGAGCAGAGCGAGTCTCTCTCATCTGCTGAGATGGTTGGGCTGTGTCCCCACCTTGTCACCACCACAAGAGACCAGGCGCTCCTTACAATCTCAACAAACTGCTCGTTAACTCTTCCCAACCTCCCGGCGGTTAGGTCAGTGTACCCTGTCAGAGGTCACAGCATCATTGCACAGAGCAATATTTGGGCTTCACAGTGAGGTGGGTTACAGGCTGTTTCTTAGAATCATCTCAGAGTTTTGTATTAAGAAATTCCCTGCTGCAGCAGGGACCCATGACACCGGGGATGCTCTCAATCTCTCGTGTCCTGTTCCTGCGTCACCTCAAAGTTGTTGTGGCTTTTGGCCTTCTGTGCTATATGTCTGAAATAAAAGCACTGTGGGCAGAAGGTGCTCCCTGATCTGTGGTGGGAAGGATGCAGGGCACAGGTGGGAAATTCTCATGTGCCCTTCCAGATGTTAGAGTCCCCTGCTCAGTCACCAGCCCTCTTTAAGGTGCACCATGACTCAAGAGCTTTGCTGTCTTTCCCAGTTTTCTACAGTCACCAGTTTCTTTCTAGGCTACACAGGACTGTAACAAGCCTACATCACCTGTCTGTTCTTCTCCTAGTTGATATTCTGGTAATCAGTAAGCCATGAAGAGAAATTTCAGTTATTGCTGATACTAATACTGCACCTAAGGTGGCAAGTTTACTACCACTTAATAGCAACAGCCTCCTGCCTCTGTGTAAATATATTCTTGCATCGTAAGACTTCTGCTTTACACATTCATTGGTTAAAAAGAGATTCATATTGCAAATAAGGAATTAACAAACTATATCTGTGCATGTGATGGATCATAAATGAATGTACAATATTTTCCCTTGAAAGCATCATGGATTACTATAAGGAACTTGTAATACATTAGAAGTTCATTTCATGTGTCATCATAATCCTTACCTTCCTCCTCCAGATATTTGCTGAAATGATCCTGTGCACAGTCCTCCTCTTGATATAGATTTGCAGCTTGTGCATCTCTGCACTGGAGTTCACACTCCTCTGCTCCATGGACTGATCTGCTAGGATCCTTCCAAACAGGCTTTCTGAATTGAAATCTCCTTCCTTGTTTTTTTTTGTTTTGTTTTGTTTTTTTTTTTCCTTACAGTCAGGTGAGCAGTAGAATGGTATATTGACATGCATGTACTCAAAGTCCAGGGGATCATGGCCCAGATGAAAAGCAGAAGTAACATCCAGTTTCCCTGCTTAGAAATCCACATAAACCCCTGCATAAAGAATAAGAAATACAAAATGCTGTTAGTTTTTCATTGCCTTTCAGTTAATTGGAATAAACTTACAAAGAGGCATGGTTCACAGGAAGGGTTTTTTCAAAACCTGCTTGACATCCATTGTCATAAATACTGATGATATGCCCCAACATGTCTTCCAAAGGGGCCGTAATCAAAAGTTTTTTCATCTGACAAGATATTTCCTGCCTCAGATCTCTCAAACCCCTGGAGTCTGCTTCAGTGTTTACCTAGAGATTTCTCCCTTGGCACTATTATTGCTGTCACGCTCTTGTATCACACTAACACATCCACAATTTTTCTGGCTGTGAACAAGCTGCAGCATTTTTAACATCTGCTATGTGGTACACTGTCCTCATCGACATTTTGGTTGACTCCTAAAATTGGTGTGTGGTTGTGGAGCTGGGCAGCTCTCAGAGCAGTCCACAAACTTACTTTCTTAAGGGATGCTGCCATGGCCATTGGACCTACTGGGGCCGTGTGATTTTCACGTGCATTTTCTGCTCCCAGGGGAGAACACTTGCTGCTGCTTCTCCTTGCTGTTTAGAAGAAAAAAAAGGGACACTGAGGTTTCACATCACCAGTAATAAACTTTGTGTTGCAACTGGCACTAAAAATAGCTGAAGTCACATAAATAAGAACTAAAATAATATTGTGGCACCTGATTTTTATGATGGAGCTTCTAGGAAAAGCTTCTCAAGGACAAAATTATAATGCATTAAAGAAGAACCCTACAACAAAAAACTCTCCCAAGCTTCAGCTGACACAGCTTAGTTACCCTTCCAGCCTGCAAACCATCAGCCGCCACCGTGAGAAAAAAAACTATGGTGTTTCTTTTTCAGCGAGACCTCTCTGTTCCCAAATTGACTGCTTCTGATATGAAGCTGCTTGAAAATCATTATTATTTTTTAATAGTTGATGCATTTCCCCTCTCTTTTCCCAGACTACTGAGAATACTGGAATCCCATTTTCAAGCTTTTTCTTTCCATAGACAGGAAGTGTGGAAAGTGTTATAAAAGCAAAAGCAAAGATTTTTGCCAGACCAGAGGCTTCCAGGAGCCAAGATAGTAAGAAAAAAAATCCTCAAATAGCAGAAGATTTACAGTCAAATTGCAACAGCTGGGACTCAGAGCTGAGTTACGGTGACGTGAGTTACCATGAGTAACCGGCCACGCGCAGGGCTGTTGCAAGGCAAATGAAATGAAGCTCAGCCCGTGATGAAAGTGAGATGATCGGCTCATCCTGGGCCACAGCACGGACACGCAGACAGCTTCCCCAGCTCGGCAGCTTCCCCGTGACTTGCAGCGGCACGGCAAAGCAACAGAGCACGGGCACCCGTCTCCGTTTGCTCTTCAAAGCAAACCCTAAGGATGCCTTTGGCACCGAGGGCCAGAGCAAGCGACAGAAGCGGGAGGGATGGTGGCGTGGCACGGCGGTGCCTTTCTGGCACGTGTGCCCCTCGAACCAGCACCCCGGGAGCCGGGGCAGAGCCAGGGGAAAGAGTTCTTGCTGCAAGCGGAGTTGTCACAGCCCCCGGGGTTCACTCCCGCTGCCCCCTCCATCCCCTTCCCATGCCACCCGCAGCCAAGTCCTCCCTTTCACGCTTATCTCTTTCCCGCTACAAAAATATTCCATCTTTAGGCCAGCCACCTCCTGTCCCCATGCAGTCAGGTTAAACAGCAGCAGCGACACACCAGCTGCACCGCAAACACCTCCAGAGGCAGCCTGGCTTCGGGAAGATGGAAGGCCAATGCAGAAAGCAAATTCCCCGAAATCCCCCTGGTCCACAGCCCAGCAGCAGCACTTCGTTCATTACTGCTGTGATGGCTCTCAGAAAATGTTCGAAGCGTGACAGGAGCCATCGTGCAGCGTCAAACACATCACGTACTGGCACAAGATAAGTGAGCCACTCTTCCCCTGTCGTCCCCAACCCTACTGGCTATAAGAGAAAGCAAAGCTCAGCCCTAGAGAGGACAAAACTCTACCTACCCGGTACCGCAGGAGAGGCTTATGGTGGTGGGAGAAGTGTCCCACGGTGCCCAACTCATCCCCACACTCCCTGCCTGTGCCCGCAGCTGGCTCCGGGACAGGTGAGCTGCTGAGCTTTCATTTTACAGGGTGGGTGACTCCAAATGCTAAAAATTGTCCTGGAGACTTCCTCACCTGAAATGACACAGAGACATTTTAGCAGAATTGCCCACCTCAGCTTGTGGTCGTGGCAGGGCCTGGTGCTGGGGATGTCCCATAGCACTGTTTTCTCCCCAGTGCCCCCAGTCCGATCCCGGGGCTGACAGACCTCACTCACCTCACGGGGCTTTTTTGCAGCAAGGAGACAGGACTAGGAATCAGTGCAAGAAATGCACAGTAAGGGAAATATTTTGAGACAGGCTAAAAATAGAGCTCTGACCCTGCTCATTTATATATAGCCAGGTCTATATGTCCGTTTGCTGGCAGTAAGTCAGCATAGGGGCAAAGACGTCCCCGCGACATGCACAGAGAGGGGAAAGCTGAAAGAGCAAAATTGCTGGGTGCAATTTGCCAGGCGGCTTTGGAACAGTGGCTCCCAAGGGCAGAGGGGCAGCAAGCGTGGCCACCCCACGGGCACAGAGCACACAGTCACGGCACACAGCAGAGTGGGAAAGAAGGCATGGTGCTGTGCAGCAAAAACTGTGGAAGCTGTGGGCCTTGCAACTGGGGTGCAATCTCTGAGCGCAAGACTTCTGGCTCGTGGCAAACTGCTGTGCTGCACAAGAGCAAACCCTTTCCTTTCACCCCACTGCCCCCAAACACTCACACTCCAGGCTGGCACTTTATCCAACCCCTGTTACTTGGGTTTTTATCATGATAGCTCAAGACACGTTGATCACCATCTTTAAATCTCAGCCTTTGGCTTTGCACAAGACTGTTTCTGCTCAGGAAAGAAAACGTATTTCTAGTCTTGCATACAGAAAAGTGCTTGAGACTATTGACCTACTTGACTTGGTTGTACCCAACAGGATACAAGCTGTACCTGGAAACAAGGAAAAGGAACCAAAATGCATTCTTTGTTTAGTCTCAAAACTTTTTCTGCATATAATTCATGTATTTCACAGCCTGGAGTCATGGCTGAGCAGGCAGGGGCGAGTGGGGAAGATTGCCTCCAAGTCCTCTGTGCAGAAGTGAACCAGGTGTCTGATCCTGTCACATCAGGACACCGCTCTGCTGAGCCCGTATATAAAGAATAATCCTCTCTCTTGCCTTAGGCCTCTTGAGCCCTCTGAGTGCCCGTAGTATTAAACGCACCAGAATTGCTTTTAAAAACCAACAGGATTACAAATCTCAGAGCACTCCTCAAAGCCCTGTAGCCTTCCTCCATACCACATTGCCCATGAGGTGTGTACCACAGATCTTTGTTGTCTGAGACCAGACCTGGTCTCATAAGCACCTCCTGAGATGCTTGTGAGCTCCAGGATCTGGGAGCTGTTCTTGAAATTGTCTCCCTCCTCCATGATGCTTTGAGCAGCCATGGAAGGGCTTAAATAGTTGCACCCTGTGCTGTCCCACCACCAGCTCCCCACACGCTGCTGTGCTAAGCGGTGGTGCAGTCAGCAGCAAGCAGAGCTACACTCACAAGTAGCCCCATTGCATGGCAATGCTGAGCTCCTGGATGTCTTTCCACCTTGCAGCCAGGGGTTTCGCAGTCTCCTTGGGCTGCTCAGCTCCCCAGGACACGGGGGAATTGGGTTTGCTCCCAGAGCCAAACCAGGCAGAGGAAGGACTGAACACAAGTCTTCATTTCTGCCCCTGCAAAGGTTA
Source organism: Tyto alba (assembly GCF_018691265.1). Classification (NCBI taxonomy): domain Eukaryota; kingdom Metazoa; phylum Chordata; class Aves; order Strigiformes; family Tytonidae; genus Tyto; species Tyto alba. The sequence goes on along the minus strand of NW_024881280.1, from coordinate 4,082,320 downwards.
ATGCTCTATCCGCTGGGCTGGCAGATAAAATAATACACCAATGCCATTGTTTGTTGACATTTATCTGAGGTCTATTCTAGGAGACCTGGTCTGAGGACAGTTACAGGTTCAGACCAGTCCTCTCTGAGACTTCAGCCAACGCTGCTGGGCAGACAACCAGAAACTTGATCACCATGAATAGCTGAGCATCTATAGGTTTAAGCTTGAGTGACTGTGACAAATAAATGTTAGGTACAGATTCCTACAGATATGGTGGGTCCCGTTTTAGATTTAGGCCTTCAGGACTAGGAAGTACTGACTTTGGGGTGGATGTTCAGCCTTAGCTTTTCCCTCTGAGCTCTGGCAGCACAACAGATTCAATATCTGGTATTGGTATGACTAACTCCATTGTCTGTACTAAGCAGATACCATAATGTGAAATGCATAAATAAAACAGAAAGGGAAATGTATTTAAAAAGAAATACATAAATAGAATGAATATAGATCTATAATAAATAATGAATCATATCACTAAACAACAGCTCCTGAACCAAGCTGATTCTGGGATCCTGCTTTCTGAGTCTATGCCCTAACTAATAAACCTGCCCAGAGCTGAGCAAGCTGGATGGCCCAGCAGCAGCGTGGCTGTGGCACAGCCCTGCCAGTCGGTCCGGGGGAAGCAAGAGACACTCTCCTTTGGCCACAGTAGCCCCAGGAGGTCTGTGGAGGCCCCAGAGCCACGTTGAAAGCTTCTGCCACTCTGCACAGCTGTGCACACGACTGCCATACCCTCGTGTACCCCAGGTTCATGTGTAGGGGAGCTTGCCAGGATAATATAGAATACGTCCCTAATGTGCGGTGCAATTCCCCGTTGTTGGCTACACAGGCAAGGCTCGCTGATCCAGACAGATGACTCTTTTACCTTCAGGTTGTACTGGTCCATGCATAGATCCATCCTGTCTGGGCTTGGACACCCTGTCCCACCAGTCCAAAGCAAAGCTCTTCTGCTGCAAGATGGTCCCCTGTGAAGAGTGCGACGTGCTTCAAACCGCATCGCCTCCTTGCTAAATATCAGCCTCTCCTGGGAGTTGCTTCCCACCATTGGCTTCGTACCCAGGAGAAAAGCCCTGGATCAGACCCGTGGAAGAAGACTGACATCTAGCCCCAGCCTGCTCCCCCCAGGTTCATGCCCTGCAGACAGGACACTGAGGTGCACCAAGGGTGCACATCGCTACGGCCAGGCACGAGGCTCTTGGGAAGGGAAGCGTGGAGGCATGGAGGGGGAGCTGTGCTTCCCACTCATGCAGAGGTTCTGGCAGAATCAAGAAAGAAAACATTAACCACCTCCCTCATCTCATCACCAGATCCTCTCTGCTAATCCCCTTGTTAGAAGCAGAAGTCAGAAGCAAGGCTCCGGTGAGAAACAGCACCCTGGCTGTACTTTGTGCTTCAGAAGCCAGTATTTGGTTTTATTGCTAAAGATACAAAGATATGTGGGTTCCCACTGCATGAAGAGCATCTTGTTCTTTGCACTGATCAATAACCAGTGAGCGGGCAGAAATCCCTCTTCTAAAAGCCTTTTTGGATCCCCGTCTGCTGGAACCCGATACGTGAGGAGCTGAGGGTTTATGCATTTGGTCTCCAGGGAACATTGCACAGAGGGAGAGCTGCCATTGAACAACAAAGCCAGGTCGCTGGGACACAGAGAAAGGATTAACAGGCATCATTTATCTTTTGGATTTTATCTGCTGACTCCTTGTCCCAGCACAGCTAACTGCAAAGGAAGGCTGACCTCAGATCAGATACAGCCCTGCAGAAAGCGTGGGGAGCACAAAGGGGAGCTTGAAGCAGGCTCAGCAGTGTGACCAAGGGTGAAAAGGATAACATCTGCATTACCATGCTGCCCATCCGCATGGCAAGACTCCCAGGGCTCAGCCTGCCCTTCCTAGTTCTTCCACAGCCTGATGCTGTCAGGCATTTTTTTCACAGTGTCACCTGTGGTTTCCCTAGGATCCGAAGTGGGACCAGCTTCCACAGCTTCTCACAGGCTGGCATTGCTGGGTATCAAGCGTCAGCAAAGATTCCCACAGTGTCAAAGCCTTTGTAACATTCACCCCTGTTTTCCTCTGGTTTTACACCATTATTTCTGCCTCACTTAGCCTTCTCAATGGGAGACAGAAAGGAAAAGACAGGTCTAATACCTTCCTGTTACCTCCAGCAAGAATCCTTCTCAAAATGCTCGAGCTTTTGGGGAACAAATAGCACTTACTTCACCTGGCCCTTCCAACCTTAAATATTTGAGCACCAACAGTCAGTACCCCAAAATACCATAAGGTAACTTTGCTCTGAATTTGTTTCACAGGAGAGGAGCAGAGCGGTACACGGGTAATTATGTTATGAACAACACATTTGAGGTTCCTCTTCTTTATTTTCCCACTCAAGAGCCTCAGATGCATTTATTCACACCTCCCAAAGATCAGGAGGGCTGCTAACAGCCCCTTGCATGCTCAGCCTTGCCCTGGACCTGCCTGTCATTCCCCTGCTCCAGCACATATATGAAGTTTGGGAAGCCTGGGGTGAAAGCTTGACTCACAGGTGTGCTGTGACAGTGGCTTTGGGAGCCAAGAGGAGCCCTAACCTCTTGCCGCAGCTTCCTTGAGCATAACCATGATAAACACTCTTCTCCCCCAGCCTGGAGAGATGTTAAACCAAAGTCTTCAGTTAAGTCCTTGTGAGACTGCAGCTGAAACATGGTGAGCATGATCCCAGAACAAGCAGTCGTCATTTGAGGGCTATTTGTGTTCTTTTTATGGCTTCCAGTTTTAAGGACAACAAGCGCTGTGGGTTATTCATAGACCTGTTGTCAGCAAGCCAAGGGCTGGTTTTGACTTGTCAGAAGTGCCTCTCGGTGCCGCTGCCATTAATGGCAACCAACTTTTCCCTCTGCTGTCACTTCACCCCTCCTGGCCAGCTAATATCCTATGCTGTCACCTACTGCTGGATGATATATACTGTATTCAGAGACTGAGAAACCACAGGCTATTTTACACCCACTTGCTACCCGCCAAAGTGCCATAAAGTCCCACCTCTAAAATCCTGGTGCCATTCCAGTCTGAGGTCTGCCTTCGATACTCCAGCCATCCCCAAGAGCCTTGCCCGCCCCTGCTTTCCAGCCAGTGCCAGGGACTGCGGTTTCCCCCGTGTAGAGAGGACTTCAGTGCAAGGTGTAGTGCGGGCACACAGGTGTGCAAGGCACGTCAAGAGCTTGCCCGTGGCTTTAGGTACAGAAACGCCCGGAAACGGGTGTGCAGGGCACAGGTGAAGCGCACGTGTCTCTGGATGGCACGCGGAGCTGTGCGTGTGTGGTTTCAGGTAAACGTTGACACAACCGTTTTCTCCGCGGTTCGGTCTGGCCACAGCAGCCCCAGACAACAAGGAGTCTTTGTGTCGGGCTGGCAGCTCTCGCCGCGGCGGGGACCAGCTGAACCAGCTCCAGCGGCGCAGCCACCCCGCAGCAAAGCCCAGCCGGAGGCAGCCCTCGGCCCCTGCAACGTCTCTCACGGAGCTGCTTGTCCAGCTCATCTTTTACTGCACGCGTAGGACAGCCGTATTCTTTGAAAGGCATCTCCTATGCCGTGAGGACACGGTTTTGCATTACATATACACGTGTAGCCCCGGGGTAAGCAAAGCTGTGGGTTCGTGCTTGGTACGCTCGAGCAGGAGGTGCAGGGCTCGTGTTTAGCTCACGCATCTGTAAACCACGGGTAAAAGGCGAGTGCTTTGTGTAAGCACAGGGAGGTTGCATCCCGTGTTTTACAAGGTGTGTGTTTGTGTGGGTGTTTGGGTGTGTTTGTGGGTGGCTGGAGGCTCTCCAAGGAGCTGCAAGGCACTGAGAGCAGCCGGGGCTCTATTAACCAGGCTAGATGAGCAACACAAAAAAAGGTCAGAGCTCTTCCTGAGTTTTAATCAGGTTAAAGCCTCCCCAAAGGCAGGCGGGGCTTAGATGTCTGCACTGGAAAACTTTAACCAGAGCTGTGACCCCACGGCTCGTGAGCAAGCAACGTGCACCCTCAGGACAGGCGAGCGCCTGCGCCATGGGCTGCTCCCGTGCTCACACAAGCCGCCCGCAACAAGTCGGGCCCTCCTGCTTTGTGCCAACGAGAAGGGAGCCCTAACGCTCTCCTGGTGCAGCAGCATTAAATAAAAAGCCTGCAGGCTCTGTCCCGAGCGGTTTTTCACAGGCGCAATCGCAGAGGTTTACCTCAGCCCGCTGCCTCTGCTGATGGGTGGCAGCGTGGGTTTCCTCCCCGCCGCCGGCCCCGTTCGCTGGGCCTGGAGCCAACGGCAGCCCTTGGAGGTGGGCAGAGAAAGAGGCGAAATCAATCCCCCTCCCGAGAACGCCGCTCGCTCTGGGGAAAGAAACAAAGGCAGAGCGCTTTGAAAAGCTGACGCTGGCTGTCGCGTGGGCATCTATCTCCCCGCTGCCCTTCCACCCCGGGGCCCCCCAAAATGGCCGTCCGTCCTTCCCCTCAGCGCTGCCCCAGGGGGCTTGCACAGCCCCGGGGCCAGGAGGGAGATGCCCTCACCCACCCTGGCTGAGGGAAGGGCGGCCTCAGGCCGCTGAGCTGCGGCACCCGCGAGGCACTGCTGCAGGACAGGCAAAATTACGTTTGTCTGGTTTTAATCGACAGCAAGTGCTTAAGCTGGGCATAGAAAAGTCAACACAGCAGCAAAAATAAACAAGCAATTTCCTGACCAAAAAAAAAAAAAAAAAAAAAAGAAAATCCACAACACTTTGACAGGAAATTCTTACTTATTAATATTTTTAATTAATTATTCTGTGTGCTGTGGCGGTTGGAGATAGATCTCCATAATGCGTCAAGCATGACGCAGGGGTTTTCACAGGCATGCACAAGGTGAAGGCCTTATTCTGGCAGAGGCTGCGCCAGGGGAACCATGAAATGAGGCTGGGGATGGAGAGAGACATCTCGCCCCTCTCCAGGGCACAGGCATCCCTCACCCAGGCTGCCTACGTGATGCTCCCACCTCGTTCGGTATGATGGAAGCTGTTGGCCAAAGCATGTGGTGGCTGGGACACAGCTGCTTTCAGATCAGCACCACCAACGAGCAGAGGGAGATGGTAAAAAAAAAAAAAAAAAAAAACAAAACAACTCTTGTTTTGAGAACCATGATGTACTTACAAGCTGCCGAGGCTGAGTCTGACGTGCTGTCCCACTTGAGCCCTCATCAGGCTGAGAGAGAGAGAGATAGTGAAATGGAAAATGTGAATCTGCCGGGGTTACGGAGACAAGCAGTCGCTGGGCTGCAAATCAGAGTTGTGAGCGCTGGGAAGACTGGGAAGAAGCAGGCAGGCAGTGCAAACGTTAAGCAGAGTTACAGCTCTCCATGAAGTTTGTTCGTTCCGGGATGATGGCAAGAAAGGGCAGAACGTTGTGTGATGGATGGGGCGTGCGGCGGTGGGAAGAGGTGCTCTGCTCAGCACTGCTTCCTCGGGGCAGGTTTTCTTCAGCTGGGAACACTAACAAACCAGAGCTTCAGAAAACAAAAAGGGAAGGCTGAGCTAAACATTATGTCAACCGTATTTATATTTTGAGGAACACGGCGAAAGAGGTAGCTTTTGGTGGCCTGGATGGCATATACTCCTTTAATGACCCAAAACTGGTGTTTCATAGGGACACAATGGCAGGAGGTGTGCGAAAATAGCCCCCCCGAGGTCCTGAGTCCTGCCCTCCTTTCCACAGAGCCCTGCCAACGTGCAGGGAATGGACTGGAGCAGCATGGGACGAGCTTGGCACGTAGCTCCCGATCCGCAGCGAGCCCAGAGGAGCCAGCTCACTGCAGTCTGGCCTGGTGGGTTTTCCTTCTGCCCCTCAGGTCCAGTATGGTCTTAAGATGTTCACAGAGGATGTGGCAGCGTCCTTAAGGATGGGCACCTCCAGAGCGCTTCCCTTCCCGGAGCCAGCGGACGGGCAAGGGGCCCCTGACATTTCTTTGCTTTAAGAGCGTTTGGAGTTTTTTTGAAGGAAAGCCAGAGAGACCTCCCGGCCCCAGTGGTTTCCATCAGGAATCCTGTTCCTGCCCCTGCCCATGGTGCAGCAGGGACTGCTGCGACGGCAGCAGCCTTCCTCTTCAGCCTGCCTTCCGCTCCCCCGAGACTGCGGGTCTCTGCCAACACGAGAGGAAAGTGCAGACACGGGTCTCTGAGCGAGGAGGGGACTCGGAAAGCTCAGAGCAGGAGGGTCCAACAGGCCCAAGCAACACCAGAGCCCTCTCCAGAGTTTCACTGTCCGGGTCAAGGCCAGCAGATAAGCAGCAGGAAACGCGTCAAGCCGAGCTACGAGGATCAGCCAAGACCTTGCACACGTGTATGAGTTTGTTTGTGTAGGAAGCAGGGGCATCACACGGCAACAAGAGCTTTCAGACCATTGTACGTGAGCTAGGAACATACTCGGTAAAAATAGGCACTGCACATTTGGTAACAGCAGGGAAAAGCACAATCCCAGCTTTTCGCATACAATCCCAATCTACCTGTTATTATTGTCTGGGTTCCAGCGACAAACCCTGAGCCAAATTCTGGGGTGATTTATTCCCTGCTCAGTATAATTCCATTTATTGAGTGGAGTTACTTAGTCACTGCAAAATTTGGCGCAATTCTTTTTATTTGGACATTTATTTTCTTTTTCTAATCATGCCCCCTGACACGTTAACCCTGCAGCCTATGAAAATAACCACTGTCTCTAGCAGGACCAACACGGCATTTGGAAAGGAACCATACGCTGGCACTCGAATTCTGCTTTATTTAGACATGTTCTGGAGGTGGTGCTGATGCTCACTTTAAGATCAGTCTCCAAGTGCCTACGCAGGAATGAAGCACAGGGTCGGAGATAAAGCTCACATCCATCGGAACACGGGAGGACAAGGACAGAATTTTTTGCTTTCTGCTTATAAAGCTGAATTTCCAACCTCTTGAAAGCAACCGAACCAGTCAGCGCACACAAATGCACGCGCTGGGCACGGGGCCGAGGGGCCGCATGGGGACACACAGCCTCTTGCCTCGGATGGTGCCCGGCCACCTGGGTGGCTGGGCAAAACAAGCCTTAGCTCCTAACAAAACTTTCCCCCCCCCTCACCATCTTGGGCTTTACACGGCATTTGTGCAGCAAACACCATGGCCCTGAGCACCTCCTGCCGTGGCAGATATCGACGACGCTCTCGGAGGGCCCACACCAGTGCTTGCTGGAGACCAGTGGTCTGGACACCAGTGGTTTGGGGAGCCACTGTCCCCCCTCCCCACGCGATCATTACCAGCTCTGCACACACCTGCCTCCTAGGAACCTGCCTAATTGTATTTTGAGCAGGCTAGTCCTTTTGGCATCCACAACATCCTTTGACAGTGAATTGTGTGATCCTGTTATTCATTGCGCAAGAAAAGTATTTCCTTTCGGTTGTCCCAAACCTGCTGTCCAATAGCTTACACACTGCTCCAGCTCTTGTCAGAATTTTTTCTTGTCAGAAATAATTAAGAAAGTCTCTTCACTGATCTTCACAAACTATGCATGGATTCCTGCATCTCCCTCCTATTTTTTCTTTTTTTTTTTTTTTTTTCTTTTTCCTGAACCAAAAGGTCCTACTCTATTAAATTTCTGTTCAACAGCGGAAAATATAAATATCTTTTTTGATTTTTTTTTTTTTTTTTAAATAACTATACCTAAACAGAATATTCAAGATAATCAGAGCACTGTCATTTTAGACAGTTGCCAGATTAGGATTTTTGGTTTGTTCTTGATTTCTTTCCTAGTAATTGCCAACGTTCTTATCACAATTGTTGCTGAGTAGCAAGTTGACTTAAGACTATTCCCAATGATTCCAGCATCCCTTCCACCATCAATAATTGCTGCTTTAAAGTAATTTGTATTGAATATATAGTCAAGTATACGTAGTTTACAGTGTTGCAGGGAATAGATTTAGCTTTTCTGATACTGCCTTATCCTCGAGTGTTCACTTTAGTCTCTGTTCCGCCAGAGGATCCAAGAATTTCTAGCAAGCTTCCTTCTTCCAATGTGTTTGCAAAAGTATATAGCAGAAGCTTCTAGTCTTTCACAAGCCATTCTTCAAAATCTTTTTTTAAGCATGTCTTATTATGATTTCACATTTAACATTCCAGTATTTATGATCCTTTCTGTTTTCCCCCTTTGGACATGACTTATGCTTTTTGCAGGATATCTTTTTACTTCTAATAATACTCTTTAATCTACTATTTAACTATGCTAGCTATTTTTATTCTTTTTGAAAAGTCTTTCTGGTAGTTAAATTTATCACGGACTCTTAATATCCAGAGCAGAGCCCAGATATCTGCAAGCCTTTTTTACTCTTTTGACTTTTTAATTTTCAGCCTTGAAGCTAAGGCTTTACTGTAAAGGATGGGGGGGAGGAAGTTTCACCCTACAGAGACATGAAATTTGAATGCTTGATTATCTCTATTGCAAAGTGCCTCCTCGTTGCATCTGAATACTGCTTGAGCTAAATCAGATGCTCCCCAAGGCTTGTAGGTGCTCAGACTCATTGCTCTAGGGAGCACGGCTTATTGTACCAAAACGTAGCATCAGCACTATGCCCTTTTGTAATATTTACCTGGTCGGTATGAGGTTAGGTGAAATTTCCCGTTACAGCTTTATTGGCTACCTTTGTGCACTCTCTTTCCATCAGAATAGTTCGTCCATTGCAGCATCCACTCTGGGTGCTCAGTTTTGCCACCCTAGTCATATACTGATCCTATGGAGGCACGACATCTCTGCCTGGAAGGACTCTGCAGTACCTGCTGGCACTGTTTACGTAGCTTTCTTTCACATAAAGCTATGTTTTCTTTCACATCAGGCATTGCTCCTCTCCTGGTTGACCTACTCAGCCATCACATACTCGGATGTCCTACTGGTGAGCTCCTTTCCACCGAGCCCCTGAAGCCACCACATTTTGGCTCAGGCACAGTGCCGCCCTCTTCTCTCAGATGTTCATACGAAACCCTCCTTCCTCCCTCCTCCAGACTCACATTCATGCTGGCAAAATATGCCCTTTTCTAACGTAGAAACCCCGTAGGATGGCCTTGTAGCAGAAGGAGGAGAGCCACCAGGCTCAGGTCCCCGAGGAAGGGGTGGGACACCTGAGAAGGCCACATGCAAGCCCGGTAATGTGTAAATACCATTCATCAGCTTTCTCAGCCTGAAATCTTAGCACAGTTTGCCAGCAAGTGGCAGGACACTTTTTTCTCCCCAGTTCCCAAAAGCCCGGACCCAAGGGGTTCGGGCTCTGCGCGGGGCTCGCTGGCAAAGCCAAGCCTCCTTCTCTGGCACAGGTGCTCTCACCACGCGGCTGTGAGCTTTAAAATCCCACGACACCACATTGCTGGGCATTTGTCCTCTGAATAAATCCAAGTCTTCTCCATTCACCAACCAAATGCATCTCCTGTGGCTGCAAAGCCACAGATCTGCATCTGCAGGGGTTAATGAACCAAACTTCATCAATTCTCCTGCGGGGAAATGGAGGTCCAGAGAGGAGCAGCTTGCTCAGGGCCATGCAATGCACCAACAGGAGGAACAGCACTCTCCCCCTCAACTCCCCACCTCTCCCTGCAAGCACGAGACCATTTTTTTGTCCCCACACAAACAGTAAACCCTGGGAGCCCCAACTGCCAGCACCCCTGCTCTGAGCCCCTGAGCACCTTTGCATCTAAAGCTAAGCAGAAATCTCAGCGATCCTGCCACCTCTCCTGCTTTGCCTGCTTCATCTGTATGGTAAAAAATGCATAGGAGCACTTTATCCGGGAGTAAACACACACATAAAGACAATAATAATATTAATAACTAAGCTCCTAAAGCCAGTGGATTGGTTATTTTGCGTTGAATTTTCTGGAAAAAGGAGGAGTTGGTTGATAAGTCTCACATTTATTTTGGGAAACAAACAAAAATGTCACATAAAGATGTTGATGTGCTTCAGAACTAGAAAAAGCAGGCAAAACTTTATTTCATTGGATCCCAAGGGTGCATAAACTCAGGGGTGCTACTAATGGAAGTTGATTAAAAACAGGCTCTCTTGTTTGCTGCCTTAGGCAGGCAGGCCACATCCAGTTTTGCTCTGAGGTTGGGTATTTTTGTCTTCTTTCTTTCCTTCTGCCTCTCCTCTCTCCCTGCACCATTTGGTTCTGCTCCAGCAGCTCCATTCCCAAACAACTCTACTTTAGCTGCCTCTCCGCGAAGCGACAGAGCTCTGTCCTTCCAGGTTTCAGCTCTTCTGCAGCTTTCCACCCCTTCAAGCCCCGACCGCCCAGCCTGCCTCCAGAGCACCGAGTGCCTTGGAGCTGTGCAGGTCACCGCGACACCACATCCGCGCCCCCGTGAAACCCCCTCCGTGCATCTCTGGCTGACAAATGCTAGCCACACACGGTTGAAACACATCCAATTCAGCTTAACAGCAAATGTTTAACAGTAAGCACGAGCAATAACCTATGTTTCCACCGCTGCTTTCCTTCTGTTTGCTTTCGCATAAGGAACAGTGGAAAAACCTTGTTAGCTTGCTGGATTTCCCCTGAAAGATTCAAGTCAGCAGAGCGCAGGCTCCCTCAGACATTAGAGGTTGTTGTGAAAAGAGCCTGAAATGGATCTTTTAATGATCACGGTCAGGACCTCCAAATACTTCTCAAAGGGAAAACACTGACTTGCCAGAACCCGAGATTAAAAGTAACAAGCACATAAACATCCTTCACATGGTTTTGTATTAGCCAAGAGCCATTTCACAAGCGAGCTGTGTTCTCTCCCTCCCTCTCTCCCTACTTGCCAGTCCCCTTCCCTCCTGCCCAAGAAAGGTCATTTTCTTCACAGGGAAGTTAAAAAAAAAAAAAAAAATCTTCCACAACAGGGTTTTAAATCAGGCCAAGGAAGAAAACTTCCCTTTCACCAGTTCCTAATAAATAACTTCAACCTCTTCAATGCAAATATTTCCAAACAAAGAATCTCTGTTCAAGACAGAGTCGTAAATTATCATGGTAGATCTTGGTTTGTTTGAAATCGGACCCAGGAGAACCTCGGTTTGGTTTCAAAGAGTCTTCTGCAGTCTCATATCAGCACGGGCTCGCGGAGGAGCCGGAGGAAAGCCCCCGTCCCCTCTCGCTCCTGCTCCCCCGGCCTCTCCCCATCACCGCTGGCAGCTCCCAGGGAATGGACGTCCCAGCCGGGAAGGCGCACGTCACCCCCGCCGCTGCCAAAGCACAGGGGTGGGTAACGCTTGTGCGAGGTTGTGCGAAGCCTCAGAGTGCCCTGCCTTTGATGGGGCAGGGGAGCCAACAGCTTGGACTTTCCAGGCCAGTCCAGAAACTTGCTCAGCAACATCAAGAAATAGCATGGATGCTCAAGGAACAAATCCAGATCGACTCTGGAGTGCGGCTGGACCAAAGCTGGTCTGACACCAGTGCAGCCAAAATCAGGATCTGCCCTTACGCTTTTTATAACATACCACATTTGCTAACACAGTAGTCATAAGTGCATAGTTACCAAGTTCACACATTTAAGAGCCTTAAAGCGGATGCTCTGGCACAAGAAATGCTTACATGACACTGACACCTCAGTTACTCGTTATGCAGGAAATATTTCCTTCTCCCCTGGTACCAGTTAAACTAATTGCACTGTCAATTAAATATCTGGAGGTTCTTTGCTCTACAGTCAAGAGCCGGGACACTCTGTGAGCAGCACTCACTCTAGACAGGACATACCAGCCACAGGGACATACGTGCACGTACATGAGATGAGATGCTGTTTGGGAATTAATTCATTCCCACAATTAATTAATTCCCCCAAGTTCAGCCACCTGACTTCAGGTGGCTACTCGAGTGAAAGTGAAAGACCACGTCCTACTTCTTGGTAAAGCCTGCCGAGTCGAGCTGGCAACCTCCCCATACCTTGCAGTGGCCTCCGACTTCAGGAGAAGGTGAGCTCCTCTTGCCGATGTTATCACTGGACACCTGATTATTTTCTGCTTGGGGCGTAATCTTGCATCTTCACAGCTTAAAAAGTACCCCTCAAGTTAGGAGCCAGGCTTGCTGAAGCACTGTGCACAGCTTTCACGCTCTATTTAAGACGGGTGTGAGAAGCTAAACGGCAAATCCAGGGCACTGGTGCATCACTGCACGGGCAGCCTGAGCTCTGCTCAGGGATTTCAGGCTATCTGCACCCTCCCCAGGGTTTCCCCCCCCCCCCAAGAAATGCGAGCCAGCTCAGGCTGAGACATGCCACGGGCGCTGGGGTTTGAAGAAGGCTGTGTGCAGCCTGGAGAACCACGGTGATTTCTCCCGTGGTGGCTTCAAAAGCTCACACCTAAGACTGGGGACCACGGAGGCTGAGGTCCGCGCATGCTGCCGGGCAGTTACAACCCCATGGAGGGCACGGCTAACGTGAAAAACCACAGCAACCAGATTTGCTAGAGCTCGCCTGTTGGCCCCTGTTACACGGTGATTTGTTCACTGTACGCCTGATAATTAAATAGCTGCCTCGGTTTGTGGTGCCCCACGGCCCCGCTGTTGCTTTGGAGGTTAGATGATGATGGCCCTGTGGTGTTTCTTACCCAGGGCAGTGTCCTGCAATCTCTCCACTTGGCAGGATCACACCCAGAGCGCTGGTAAGGGTCAGGAGACATGTCATCATTACCCAGCTCCTAAAGCAAAAGTGGTTTTGGGATCCCGGCACAGAAACCTGCAGGAATTGCCCGCAGGAATCTCGTATTTGGTCCTGATAACAGCTCTGCTCTGAAGTGTTCCCGGCGAGTCACTGGAAACCTGGTGATAAAAGAAGTCACCCAACAGCAGAACTGGAGCACACACAGCTAGGAGAGGAGACCGTCCTCCACCCCTTGGGGTGGACACCCAATTGCAACCAGAAATCCTCTGTGAATTACTGAGTCAAATTTAACTAAAGTGTTTTTTGGAGGAAAAAAAAAAAAAAAAAAGCAGAAAAAGCTTGTCCCTAAGATGCACAGAGAGTATTTTTATTTTTTTCCCCTGAAACTAGGAGAGCAATGATGCTGCACCGTACAGACCCCCTCTACACTTGCCAGGCCAACGCAAGGTGCGGGGGTACGGATCCACCACACCAGCATGAGTAGCTTTACGCTAACGCAGCATTTCAGCACGAGCACAGGGGGGAAATGCTGACAGGCTTGAAGGGGACTGGACACAAACCAAGAAGAGAATAGAAGAATTGCTTTCAAGTTCAAGCTTCTACTCACCCCACCAGGTGCTCCTCGCGCTGCAGAGGACAGGAAGATTTACACGTGAAGCAGTACGAGAATAAAACACAGGACCTGTTAAAGACAAATTCTGCTGTGTGCTTTCCTGAGATTTGGAGAAATAGGGCTGAAGGCAGCCCTGGGGTGCTGCGGGAGCCCCCTCCAACTCTGCCCCGAGGCCCGTCCTCCTGTACCGTGAGCATCTGGCTCCCAGTTCCTTCCTGTGTAAAATGCTCGTGCCTACTCACTGCCATGCTGAGCATCGCCGTAAGTGGCACCTGTTGGATGCTCTTAAGCTGGGAATCGCTGAAGGGAAACGCACAACCCACATCTCAAGCCTGGGTAGTGGGTGACAGACTCAAAACCCTTTGACATAGTCATTACCCCCCGCAAAGTGAATTTAATAGGTCTTCCTGCAATCCTCACAGGACAGATATCCGCTATGTTAAAAACCATTGAAAGAGAAACCTTCAAAATTAGCAGTGCAGGAAGACTGGAAGGGAGGTATATTTTTCCAGCTGCATTTGGGAGGGCCTCTCCAGGACAAAGCTAAAACACCCTGGCTTTTCACCCTTTTGCCTTGATCATAACTGTTTGGAAGATAAATGCTAGCCTATCTTTAGCACTGGCATCTCTGATGTTATCATCTTGGAGATGGAGCAGAAAAATGTTAACAAAGAACAGTCGAAGGCTTACTTATTCTGCCTAACCACTAGAATATGGCTTTTTTTTTTTCTCAAATATTATGCTACAATGGATTCTCGAGCCTTCTTCGTGTTCACATCCACAGTCGTCTCTCAAAAGGGGGGAAAGGAAGGCGGCTATTTCCCCGCTCCGAGGAGGCGAGGGCCCAGTGCTGTGCTGCTGGCACAGCCTCCCGTGCCTCCTGCGCGGTGGCAGCGCAGCTGCACGCCGGCGCGGGGATGGGAAGGGCGACGGTGAATGGCCGGTTATTAATCCCAGCTGCTACCCAGAAACCAGGAGCGGGGAAGAGGACCGCGCACTCGCAGCCTCTGGAAGCTGCCACGCGCTTTGGGTATCGTCACGGGGATTCGTAGCAGGGCTGAACGCAACGACTGAAAAGTCGTCTGAAACCCGCGGCGTGGGGAGGATCCTCTACAAACCCCTGGAAACCTTACGGGGCTCATTAACCCGCTGTGTACCTTGTGAACATTTAGGCACACGGCTATAGAGTTCCCACAGATGTTTCAAACCCTTTCACCGACCCAAAACTCCCAGAACTGTAACAGCATTAGGAATTTGTTGAGGAAAATGATCCCAGCTGCTAGTAACTGATTATTTCTTACCCAGTCTGGTTTGCCTGGCTGAAAGCTGTTCTGGAGGTCAAGTTGCTTTGTACGTAGATGTTGTGTGTGTTTATGTACTGCATCTATGCAGAAAGCAGCCTTCAGGGTCTAACGGCAAAAGGAGACAAGCTCTTTCACAGACTGCACGTGGGGGGACTGGGCGGGGGGTGGTTTAAATGCTTTTTTTACAAGGAGGTCAGGCCAGAGCCTGGACCCGTTTCTTTACCTGCTGAATTACGCACACGACCCACCCCTGGCGCTGGAAGTCAGCTGGCTCTCCTACCACAAGGGAGTTTTTAAAACTTCCTGTACTTACAAAAGTTGGTGAAGGACCCGTCCAAAAACAAGCCCCCCCCCCCCCCCCCCCCCCGACTTCCCGCTCCTGTTTTTCCACAGCTTTAAGTTATAGAGAGAGAACAGGCTCCAGTCGTGCTGGGCACTCCTCAGGCGCGTCACCCGCTGTGCTTCAGTGCCCAAGGGCACGAGCCCCTGGTTGCCAGCCCTGACCGGGCACCCCCTTCCCCATCTGCACCACGTCCAGCCTTCCCCTCTGCCCCGATAAGCACACAGCATGCTGTTTGTCCCTGGTTATCAGTATGATTGCACTCCAAGAAAAGCTGTAACTCCCCAGAAAACCTTGCCCACAGAAATGTCTGTTCGAGGCTGCGGCTCACTACCAGCTAATACATAATAACCGGGAAGTTTTAACTGCCAGGGGCTTGCCTGGAAGGAAGATGCTGCCATGGGATTACACTATTAGCACAGGAATATTTCAAGAGAATGGAGAAAATACGGGAAGAAGATTCCCAGTCCAGGAATTTGCTTTTCATTCTGCAGAGAGCCTTGGATGCTCCTCGGCACACACACTGCAGAGAGGGAAAATCATACAAAATCTTACGTGTGCCCTGTACCCGCACAGAAGCCCCATGTAACTTCACTCCTAGAACACATCAAAACACCCTCGCTTTTCAGCTCCAAGAAAAGCATGTCCACATACTACCCCTTGCTCTGGTAAATAAAACTGTATTGTTTCCAGTTACCGAACGCATCTGTAGCACTAAACAATTTACAGGTCAGAAGGGGAAAGGGAGAAGGGACAAAACCAACTTGGATGAGCACAGAAAGGATATACGCACTTTTGCAAATGCACGAGGCTTGCCCAGTTGCATTAAGGTTCTCTGACACAACCAGTGACAAACACTCCGTAAACATCAATTCAGGTTAACGCAAAGATCTCAAAGAGGTAAATAAAGTCTAAAATCAGCCTGACCTGGCTCTTGTCTCTTCAGCTTGTACCCGACAGTACAGGCTGCAAAACCTCCCCAAGGAAAGCATCAGCTGCTTCTGCACTAGCTACCGACAGCTTTTAAATCCCTTTAGCCCTCAAAGGGGTAAAAGAAGCTGAAAGAGGACAGTCAGATCCCTGAAATAAGGTCAGTCTGATATGTACTGTGCAAATATATCAGATTTTATTACTCTTTTATGGAAATAATAAGACATTCAGGTAGAAACATATTAAATTAATGCAGTCAACGGTTTAAATGCAAAAATAAATATAAAGTCCAGCAGCTCAATGCATCTAAAACAGCTCATTTCTTCTAACGAATAGAAAAGATTTTTTTTTTTTTGTCTTTTAAACGGAGAGTTTCATACAATCGAATAGAAACGAAGGTACAAGCGCTTTCTTAGAAAACATCCCACCCCGGGCGCTCCTCGGCCAGCGGCGGGGCGGCTCCCTGCTGCCCAGTCCGGGCCGGAGCCGGGCGGGAGCCGGGAGCCGGGCCGGGAGCCGGGAGCCGGGCCGGGGGCCGGGAGCCGGGCGGGAGCCGGGCCGGGGGCCGGGAGCCGGGGGCCGGGAGCCGGGGGCCGGGAGCCGGGGGCCGGGAGCCGGGCCGGGCGGGAGCCGGGCCGGGCGGGAGCCGGGCCGGGGGCCGGGAGCCCTCAGAGGGCCGAGTCCGAGTCGCTGGAGTCGAGGCTGTTGCGGAGGCGGCAGCTGCCCAGGCGGTCCCGCTGGAGGCTGAGGTTCTGGGTGCTCCGCCGCAGGCACTCCAGCGACTGCAGGAAGGATTTCCTGGCCTTCTCCTCCTCCATGGGGGACACCCCCTCCTCCTCCACCTCCTGGATCTCGTCGAAAGTCACCGGCTGCGTCTTGAAGCGGGACTGCCGCGGCCGCCGCAGCTTGCCCTTGGGGGGTTTGGCGGGGCGGGCGGGCGGCGGGGGAAACTCCTCGGCCACGCAGACGAAGTGGGGCATCACCGCCTGGTAGCTGGAGCAGACGCCCGGCAGCTCGGCCGCCTTGGCCGCCATCCCGCCGCCCGCGGGGCCGCTCGGCGCCGGCGGAGCGGGGCGCGCAGCTTCGGCCGTGCCGGGCGGGGCGCGGAGAGGCGCGGAGAGGCGCGGAGGGGCGCGGAGGGGCGCGGAGAGGCGCGGAGAGGCGCGGAGAGGCGCGGAGAGGCGCGGAGAGCGGCGCCGGCGGAGCGGGGCGCGCAGCTTCGGCCGTGCCGGGCGGGGAGCGGAGAGGCGCGGAGAGGCGCGGAGAGGCGCGGAGAGGCGCGGAGAGGCGCGGAGCTCTGCCGCTCGCCGCCGGCTCCTCCGCGCCCTTATATCCCCGGCGCGGCCGCCGCGGGAGCATGCTCAGACAGCCGCGGAGCCCACTTGCCGGGCGCTCCCCTTCCGCCCGGCGGCCCCCCCCACCGCGGGGAGCTGTGGGGGGTGTGGGGGGAGAGGGGGGCAGGGCCCGGTGCGTGGGAGGCCCCCCCCCCCCCCCCCCCCGCAACCGAGACACTCTCCGTGGAGTCTTCTCCCTGAGACGCTTCGCCCCTTCCCAGCACCACGAGCCCACCCCCGTGGGGGGGGGGGTGGTGTGTGTGTGTGTGTGTGTGTGTGTGTGATTCGGCCTCGCTCCATCCCCGGGGGGAATCGCAGCAGTCGTCCAGCTTTCTACATTTCCCCTCTTATTTATTTATTTGTTTGTTTATTTATCGGTGCCATCATTTCTGTGGCTGTCGGAGCGCACGATCGGGCTGGTCACGTCAAGCTTTCGGCAGGGATCGCCGCCGTTCAGAGCAACACACGCATGGCTCAAGGAACATCCCCCCCCCCCCCGAGGTAAGCCCCAATCTGAACACACCACGACACTAGTGACCCAGATTTAAACCACAGCCATCACCCCATGGGTGGCCCCTGACAAGAAACCGTCAGCAACAGAGGGTTAAGCTGGACTCAAGGCTCTGGGATCTCATTCCCAATTCCACCACCTCTAACGTAAACACCTGCTTCACTGTGACTCCCTTTGTTCATCCTTTTAGAAGGGATCCTAAAATTTTCCATTCCCCATACTTCTTTGATAGGATGCTCCGATCCTTGGACAAAAAACGGCGTACAAATATTACTGAGCTGAAACAAAAGCTTGTGCGTTACTGATGGCTGGGACCACGCTTTGAAGCTGTGCGGGCCAAGGAGCTGCAGTGATGGAAAAACCCCACAGCGTAAGAAAAACATACGATAGGAATAGGAAAGGAGCTAGAAGGAAGCGGAGTAAAAAAGCAGGAGGGAGGAAGAGCCTGAAATGGTTAGTCTGTCCCCTCTTCAGGGCTAATGTTAGACTATTCCCATAGATGTTCTCCCGTACAGCTTCACCCGCTCGAGGATATTTTTGAAGCTTGGTTAGGGACCGGGAAGGAAGCAGAGGTTTAGCAGCGGCTTCGGGGATCCTGGGCTGTGCTGGGGGGGGGGGGGGGGGGACACAGGGCCTCGAGGTTTGCTAAGCCATCGGTGTGCACAGAGGTGCCCGCAGGGACCTGCGCTTCCCCCGGCATCCTGTGCCCGAGCGAGCACCTCTGCAGCTAGCTTGAGTTTATCGCATTTAGCCGTAAAACTTGCTCTGAAAAAAAAACCCCAGCAGCTTACATGCAGCACGCGCGTCTGGTGCCACAGCCCAGCACACAGAAAGGGACTCGGTTTTGCGGGTGCACCGCCAAAAAGTCTCAGTTTTGTCTCTGGGTCAGACTTGGGACGGCTCCCTCCTCCTTTCAAGCTGCCTCAGCAGTGGCGATGTTTCAGGACCGGCGCTGGAAACAAACCATTGTAATTACAGCCCTGTCTCAAACGGGATAAAGCAAACCAAGAACCCAGCTTTGGGAGAGAGGGGACCAGAGGCACTTGCTCGCCTGTTTCCAGAAGGCTGGCTGCTTTGCTTCTTGCCAGCATAAAAGAAACATTAAGAGCCTTGGTTTTATGAAGCACCTGGCTGCAATCTCGTGGCTCCCTGGATCCCTAGGGCAGCTTTAGGGCCAGGTTCAGTTTGAAGCCTTTTTATTGGGAGATACAATTAGCTTAATAAGGGAACAATTTTCTGTTTGGTCAAATTGAATCATTCCAGCCTGGAGAAGGCTGTGTTCTTTACTGTTGATTTTAATGGCTAAATTTAGCCCATACAGCTCTTCATGCAGTACGACGACTTTCTCTCCGAGAGCTCCATTTACAACAGTTTTTATTGCTGACAACTTGATTCTGCAGCATGGTGAGGGCCGTACTGTTTCCTCAGCACAGCCCGCCAAGAAGATGAGCCTGCAGAGGAGTTTGGAGGGCTGAGCTTGGCTGCAGAAACAAGCTGTGGGGTGACACGGGAGCCTTGTTCTGGCAGGGCAGAAAAGCATCTCACATTCATACGAAGCGAGGTAAATTTAATCCGCTCCAGCCTAACAGCGTCCAAGGTTCTACCAAAAAAAGGCCGGTTGACTTGATATCTGAAATGCAACACATGCATCCCCAGCCCAAACTGGTTTCGTACAGAAAGTTCGGTATGAGGGCAAACTAGTTTCGCTTCAGGTAGAGCAAACTTTTAATCCCCTCACGATTCTGATGATAACATGCTCTGGGAGATTTCAGTGCTGAGTTGGAGCAACATCACCATGGTAATAACCGGGAGGCCTTAAGATTTTATTTGAGACAATTCAGAAAAAATATCCTGTGACATAATCCCCCAAGTTAGGTCTGCAATGCGCTAATGTAAAAACTATATTTACTCCAGTGGTTTAAATCATCGCTTTAATCTCGGTTGCTCCCGGTATTGAAATGTGACCTCATGGTATAGATTACAAAAACTCTCTGCCGTGTGGATCATCAGAGCAGATTTCTTTCCTGCATAGTACCGGGCTGAAGTCACATCGTACGGCCAGGGTGCTGCAGAGAGGCTGGGGGAACCCGTGCCCAGGGCTGGGAACGTTTCAAATGCTGCAGGTTTTACATAAAAATATCCACTCGACAGCTGTGGGGCCTTGGGAAGTTAAGAACACCGGTTTTGTAGGAGAAGGAACGACTAACACTGCTGAGACAGCACCACGGAAATTAGTTATGTCATCAGGTCACTTGTTTAACAGTGCGGTTACAGGAAATACACACATAGCCCCGTAATTATTTTTCCTCTTGCTGGCTACCAGATTGAATGCCACAGAAAGAAGGAAACAGTAAGAGGAGGAGAGGAAATATCTGCCTCTTCCTGAAGAAACTCTGGAAAGGCCAGGGCTTCCACAGAAACCACCTGTAGTTAGGCAATCCCAGCGCAGGTACCCTGAGCACCGTGCCCCGAAACGGAGCAGTGTGGGATAAGCTGCTTCCCAGCAGGATGCCTCAACCCATCCCCAGCAGGTGGGTTTCAAATCTCCCCTCAAAACATGCTCGAGAGTAAACCTGCCTCTTGCCGTCCTGCCAGGTGGCATTTCCAGTCACGCTTCTGTCCTGGGGCAGCCACCACACAGCGCCTCGGTGTGCACATCCCTACGCCTGCTCCGCGAAATACTTGCCGTGAGGAAATGGGAAGGAGTTGTGGTTCCTTCTCCACTGTAGTTCACACCCTGAATTTTTAAAATGAGTAATAAAAACATTCCGCTAACTGCAACCTAACAGACACAGGCTTAGAAATAGGAAAGGACAAAATAAACAAACAGGCAGTCGATACAAACTACTTCTGGAAGCAGAAGGTAAGTCTTCTCATCTTTATATAAAGATGCACACATGCACATTTGATTTAAACTTGAAATTGTACCTTTCTGACGGGGGAACCTAAGTTACTCAACAAGGCCCAACCGAAACCCACTCTGAGTCTGCTGCCTGGAGAAAAGCAAACTGTTGTTTCTTTCTAGCTATCAGAACAAAACAGCAGCACCACCAAGTGCAGCTTAACTCAGCGGCCAAGCCACTCTCAAGCGCATGTCAATGCATTTACACCAGGGAACTGTTTGACTAATTCCCTGCAAGGGCTAGGCACTCAAGGTTGCCATATCCCTTTCCTTCCGTATTTGACTGGATATCCTTTATCTTCCTTTCCAGTGTTTCTAGCCAGGACTTCAGCAGCCTTTTAACATTTTCTTCTGTTTAAAAAGAAAAAATAAAAGCAAAGCCAGCCCCAGCAGCGGACAGCCTGAGGGTAATCGTACAGTAAGGATCACACACCCGCATGCTCACAGTCGGGCAGCCAACAGAGCAACGCGCAGCCAGCATTTTAAATGCCTGACGTGTCCCTGGAAATATTTTCCTAAAGACAGATCCCTCACGTTCCCTGGACCATGCCGAGGGGCATCCCACCTGGCAGCACTTGGGGGGCAGCTGCAGAATAAGCACTTCTCCCCTCTGCAGCAGGCAGGTATTGGGAAAGATTTAGCTGCAGGACTGGAAATCTCTGTAGGCAAGAGAAAATTGGGCTTGTTCTGCAGCACACGCCAACCTATGCAGGCCAGGGCTCTCCATGCCCCAAGCCCTGCAATTTTTGTCCCCAGCAATCATCCTCCCTCATCCCTCACATGAGCCAAAGGGAGAAGCCTCAGGCATTAAGGCATGAGGAAACTCCCCTATGGCACTTACCATACCTTGGAGGGCAGATACATTCATCAAGGCACCAGTAAGCAGCACTGGGAGGCTCAGGTCCATGCTGGGGTGTTTGCAGACAGCTTATGAAAAATTATTTCTATGTGCCCGTCCCACGAGGAAGCTCTTGCTGATGTACCAGGGAGTTGCTAGGATGGGCAAGTTCTCTGAGGGATGCTTCAAACTGGATGTGTTCAGTGCATTAATTGTAAGTGCATGGAAGGATTTTTACATCTACACAGGCAACCTGCTGCAGAAATGGTGCCACCTTGCCACTTACTGAGGTTTTAAGATACTTCCTGAGACAAAATAACTTCTTAAGAGAAGAACTTTGTCTCATTTTCATATGTCTCAATTTTATGGGTAAGTTGGCCGTTTTAGCTGAAAAATTTCTCTCCAGGTCAACCTAAAGTAATGAGTATGGGAAACTCAGCCGAGTTGTTGATTCCTGACCTTTTGTTTTGTTTTTGTTTTTTTTTTTTACAGAGAACATCATCCCACGATCCTCCCTTCCTCAGCCCACCCCTGAAACCTGTCTCCTCCTCTTCCTCACCCCCCAACCTGCGGCTCCTCCTCCCTCTTCCTCAGTCACGGCCGCTGCAGTTCAAGCAAGACGGGTGTGGGCCCAGGCCCAGCAGTGCTCCCCGTCCCCGACGGCACCTCCCGCTACCTGGGCATCGACCTGCAAGAGAAGATCGCTACACAGCATTAGCCAAACAAAGCCTGAGTATCGTTACTTCCATTATCTGGGTAATCTATACGTGTAGTTACACGATGTAAATTGGCGCCATGCTGTGTCAGTCATTTCAGGCCTAGCGAGTCATTTCAGGCCTAGCGAGTCATTTCAGGCCTAGCGGGTCATTTCAGGCCTAGCGGGTCATTTCAGGCCCAGCGGGTCATTTCAGGCCCAGCGTGCGGGAGATGTAAACCTGCCGCGGGTTTTCACTGCGACGTGAGTCACCGAAGCCCACGTTTCAGCTTCCCGGCGTGAGCAGCACAGTTGTAACTTGGCCAAGGGCAGCCAGTGAAAAATGAAGACTGTAAAAACCAGAGTCAGGTTTGGTAGGGAGGATGAGTGGAAACAAGGAACCCTCAGCAGCAGAGGAGCCAGGAGGAAGAGCGGGGCCGCGCAGGCTGGCCAAGAGCAGAGCCAAAGCTGGAGGAACGAGAGCGAGGGGCAGTCTGGGGTCGGTGGCAAGGATGGAAAACCCAGCATGGGGCCACGGGGCACGCTGCCTACAGGGTGCACGGCCTCAGCTCCCTCCCGACCTCGCTTCTCGGCATGGAGCCCTGGGAGCCGGCCCGTCCCCCTTCCCACGCAGCAGCCAGCGCTGCGAGGTGAGGACATCCCTGCGGCAGGACAAACGCCCAGTGACAGACACCCGGCACCACTTGTGAGGGGCTCGTGATACAACATAGTGAATACAAAGTACGTGCAGACAAAGCTCCTACCTCCTCACATATCTCACCTCCACTCTTGCCTGACTTCTTAGGAGCTGCAATAAATCCCGTAAAGCTTCAGCCTGCTGCCATTAGGACAGAGTACTGACTCAAATGTATGAACGCTTTAATGCTCCTCACAGAAATACGTTAGTCTCTATACTGAATGGTTTTAATTGTAAAATGATAGCTGAAGTGAGAAGACAGCGTTTCAGGAGCACGTCACAGGATAACAGCATTTGGCTGTCACCGCACAACTAATAATAAATGTAGTAACAAAACTCGTTGTTTTCAGAGAGTGCTGCAAAATGTTCCCTGACAGAAACCGCTACATTAAATTTCCCTTGTTTGGCCTGACGGGCGTCAGAAGGAATGGCAGCTTTTCCCAGCACTGTTACTGACGTATCAGGACACGGCGATGGGAGGATATGAAATAAAAGTGCTGCTTAGACAACTGCCGACCAGTGATTGCAGAAAACCCAGCTGCCTAAAGAATGAAACTGTGCTTTTAACAAATTAAAGAGACTGACTGCTTTGACAATTCCTGCTGGTACAAGTTGCTGCCACTTGGAGTACAATTAACCTCTAACCTCCCATGGCTATAAGTGTTACTATGTCTAGTTGTTACTGTGATCCTATCAATTAAGCAGCGCAGAAATTAGGATTTCTACTTCAACAATACCTTTTGCAATTAATAAAACACATCCTGCCTCAGGTTCAAAACCTTGAAAAAAATGTTTTGCCCAACCAAATAAATTAAAAAAAAAAATACCAGAACCTGATGTGCCAGCCCCAGGAGCAGAAATGCTGTGGGCAGGGGAGCGAGGCGAGGAGGATTGCCCCGCTCCTCCCCCATGGAACCCGTAGCTCTGAGCACAGGATGCCCGTCTGTACCCAACTGCTGATTTTTGCAAGAGCTGAAGAATTATTGCTGAGACTCTTCCTATCCTCTCTCGGATTTGGACAAAACTGACCACGAACCTCAAAATGAGCAAGGGAGGGCAGATCAGCAGACAGCATGGCCACAAAGGCTCTGGCTGCTTTGGAGTTTGGGCAAAAGGAAAACCTATGTGGGTCGAGACTAAAAATCTTAAATTGGTGCCACAAATAGCATCTTAGCGCTTCTGAAGGATTTAATCTTCCACTTTCTTCTGCATCTAAAACCACTGAAGAACATCCAAGTATTTCAGCAGAATAAATTTCCTTTTTTCCTCTCTTTTTAAGCCTATTTGTAAGTAATCACAAAGAAATTAACTGTAGTCTAGAGGTTAAAACAGAAGTTTCTTGACAATGAACTATCACACTTCAAGTAACCAAATCTTGCAGGCTGTTTTTTACTCAGTCTCTAAACCTTTTTGGGGACTTTAGACAAAAATTACTACAGCCACCTCAGTAAATATGTGACAGTGTTTCCAGCAACTGAAGCCCTGCCTTTTGGAGGGGATCCAGCATGGCACTAATGCTGACAAGCAGAAAGAGAAGCGTAACCCCATCCCTGTCAGATGAAAGCCCCTACCGCCTAAAGCCGAGGAACGATTTTTGTAACTCCGGGTAGAAGTTTTTCTAAGATAAAATAGAGCCACTTTGGTCTCTGCAAGGGAAGTGAAGCCAGGAGTTAATTGATGAGGTGACCAAAAGACTGATCAGTGCAAAATACAGGGATGTTACAGAGAAGCAGCCGATGCTCAGGCCATTTTATCCTACCCGTGGCTGCTGCAGCCCCAACACGCTGTGTCCTGTGTCCAGCCCGCGGTGCCTTGCTCCATCGCTCTCCTTGCCTGGGGGCCTGTGAGGATTTCTTCAGGCTGGTTTGTCAGCCCATCTCAGGGAAGCAACCTCTTCTCTGGCACGAGCTGCGACAGCTTCATGGCCGCTGGGGAAGCGCAGATATTGGCAAATTTTGCCTTTACACAGTGCCAGACACCTTCCTCCCGACGTGCCCGCTGCCTGCCCTTCCCTGTGCAGCGGTGGGCGGGTGGGTACCGGTGCTGCATCCCGGCCATGTAACCCAGGGAGCCCGCAGCCACCCACCCCTTCCCAACAGAAAACGCCACCAGGCAATTTTAAATCCCTCTTCCATCACCCCCACTTGTTTCCCCCCAAAGAATTGAGGAGCCTGAATCTTGTCGCCCCCCTCATTTCCAAGCCCCGCCAGCTATTTCAAGCTAAAGGCATGCCACACCAGCTGGGCAGGCTGCCTCCTCCTCGGCACACACAGAAACCCATCGCGGATCTGCCTCCAGAAAGCAGGACGCGGGGAGGGAGGGATACTGGGAACCATGGAAGTTCTGCAGCCTAGCAAACCGGGCACCAAGCTGGGACTCCGGGTCGTATGCCCAGGCCAGCACGCCCAACAGAAAGTCATGTCTCTGTTCGCTCCCACTTCATCTTTTGCTCTTCAGTGCAAGAAGTCCTCCTGCAGCCCTCCCTAACGATGACAAGGACACGACGGGCAGTGACAAGTCACAGCCACAAGTCCCCTGTCCCACCCAATGCTGGGGCTCTTTCTAGCCTGTGGGTTCTTCCAAGTGGCCTGTTTTCTGCTCTTTTTTGCTCGAAGGGATGATGCTCGGGCAGCTTACCTGCCAAGGTGAGCCACGGCAGGGCTGCACGGCAGCGTGCCCTGGCATGAAGGGCATTGCTGGGAACACGTGCCCAGGGGCAGAGGACTGCCCCAGTAACTCGAAGATCAGCTGTAACGCCAACCCACTCCTCAGCGTGGATCTCTGTGGTGTCTCCACCGTGGGACTAGTGAGACAGAATGAATAACACCCTCCTCTGAACGGCGAAGCAGCCGCACACGCAGCTATAGGCAGAAACAACTTTCAGTCAAGCATCATTCTGGACCCAATGAGCATTGTGTGTCTGGATGATCCCCTGTGAAGACTCTGCTCTAAGAACTTATCAAACGATGGGGACCACACAACAGACCACCTCGCTCCTTGTTCTGCTTAAAATTCTTCAGTAGGGTCCCTGCTTTCTTTACCTAAAACAAGGCCTCCCAGCTCTCCTAGGACGTGCCTTCCCAGCGTGAGCCGCCAAAGACCTGCCACCCAAGCTGTTCTTCGAGGGAGCTTGTAATGACCCTGCAAAGCCATACTCAACGTTACGCAGAAGAAGGATGAGGTAAAGCAAATAGGACAAGAGGGGAGAAAACACACGCCTGTTATCGTACCAAGGGGATGGCCCTCTGGGAAGGGCCAGTGCTCCTACAGGCAACCACCGCTGAGCCCCTATATGACCCTCACAAGTCACTCTCCGGCACGCCAAGAAGAGATGATACCTGCAAGATCTCAGCAGAAGTTAGGCGCGGGGAGGACAGGTCAGTGAGCTCCAATTTAAACAAATAGCCCCAGTTGCTATGGAAACCTCAAGGATGGAAAAGAAGCACTTTGAAAACAAAACGTAGTGAAGCAGATTTCATATCCACTCTGAAACGGTTTATGACCAGAAAAGGCAAAGTGGGTGTTAAATGCTTTTTAGCTAAGTCAATAGGAACAGCACTTGAAAAGGAGGCATTATGGATTCGCAGCCCCCATCACACCTCTTCTCTCCCAAACCCCAGGAGAACAGTCCTCAGTACTTTGCCAGTACCAGGGTATGAAAATTCTGGTTTCTTAACCCCTTCCTGGCACCCCGTCTCCTTCTACATCACTATTGTAACTACAAATTACTATATGTAGCTATATTAAGCCCATCAAGTCACGACAAGTGGAAAATGCATAGCTAGAATTAATCTGATGCAGGAGGAATAAAATTATCTATGGCTTTAAAGCTAGTAAAAACTGAACTGAAAATCCTAGTCTTTTTTCCCCACTAAAAAAAAAAAAAAAAAAAAAATAGAAATACAGCAGAGAAATGATGGAACTTTGCTATTGGTTTTAGATGGCGTGTGCTCAGGTCAACCTGGTGTGGCCCAGCAGCACAGTGTTCAATCAGATATACTCCAACTTCATCAAGAGTTTGTGCTTGAATACTCAAGTACTCTGTGACTGAATGATTATTGCAAGTAGCAAGGAGACAGAGCAATTGCTGACACCACTGTGGTCAGTTAACATTATTGTTTATATAGGTGTTAAATAAATGAATGGTTACATATTGTTGATGGAACCAGTCGCCCTTTTTTTCAGAACAGCTCCATCCTGCACGTTCCCTCAGGGTGGCAGCCCACCACCCATCCTTACCAAAACCAGCTGCCATTCATCTGTTCCTTATCATCAGGCCTGAGGGCCATTATATTTTGGAAAATGTGATGGCTATTTTGGAAAAGGGAATCTTAACTGAGGTAACTAGTAGATTCAATCTGTTTGAAAGCCAGAGACAGTGAACGGTTTTGAGGAATGCAATTTTTCAGCTGTTCTTGGAAGAGACACACCTACTCTGCTGAAAAATAACATTTCGCAATGAAGAAACAGGAAAAAAGTAAACCCACAGTTTATATCTGCTATGTAAAAAAATACCATCACACCTGCAGCAGGGAGCATATGAGAGGTAATGAGAGACAAATATGAACAAATGACAGTGGGAGGTGAGAGGGGAAAGGAAAAGGCTACGAGAGGCAGTTTGGGAGACAGGAAGAACACAGGGAATATGGAAAATAAAATTCAGAGGTGCTCTCTAGGCAAAGCAGCTCTTAGCACCTGCTCCACTACCTCACATGGACAGACTACTCCACACTTAGATTAGTGAGTCTGGTGGTAACAGCAAACCCAAAAACTCTAGGCAACCCACCCCACTCCTGAAGCCCCTGTGTACGTACAAACCTTTGTTTTCAGATAAAGATATTTTACTTTACATTAATGTAGTGTATTCTGAGTTTTAACCTTTTTTCCGAAAGCTTTTTGGCTGCGAATATTGTAATCTCATACTGTCAAAACAATCCTGGGAAGGAAAAAAGCCGTGTAACTGGAAAAGAAATGTTTTGGGTAGCATTTTTAGAAATACTGGTTTTAAATCCATATAGCTAGGGGAAAGGTTCCTCCAGCTAATGTTTAAGTTAAAGAACGGAACCTAACTACATATTTACCATTCTAAGTACATTAGTTACCCTCTGCACTGAACTCTAACAGCAGGAACAGCTGAACAGCAGCACTAAAAATTTTCCAGTTGCCCTGGCCTCCGGTGAAAAATCTTTAGGTGCCATGAGACCACCAGGCTCAAGACTTCTCAAATCTCACTTTTGCACACATCCATTTTGAGAACTGCAAGAGTCCCTGCTGCATTCAGGAACAAATTTCTACCTAGAGGGAAAATGTTCCTGCAGAAAGATCTCCTGAGGAGATGTGGGCTGGAATCTCCTCTGCCCTAAGCCGCTTCCTGCTGTCCCGGCAGGCGGGAGGCTGCAATCCGCTGCCACCTGGCTAGGTGACTTTTTTGGGAGGAGGTGGGGGGAGGAAGGAAGGACCCACAAGTTCCCAGCTGACAAAGAAACTTGACCTCTATGCCAACTGTTCCCCTTGCAGCCAGGACACTCGGGACAGGGGGAGGAATGATGCCACGTGCCTCCTCCCCACTGTCAACCAGATTTGGATATAAGCAGCAGCACGGTCGACACATGAGAGAGAGCAGAACATAGCAGACACCAGCAGCAAAAGGGTGTCACCCCAAGATTGCTCCGTGGGATACAGCATTTCTCCTATAAACCATTTTATTGTTGGGGAGGAAACACTGGTCTTCTCCCAGATCAAAGGAAGTAGAGAAACTAAAACCCAATTTGCTAACATTATAAATTGAAGCCGAGAAAGTAAGTGAAAAACTGTTCTTCCGGAACAGTATCAGCCTCCAGGGCCCTACCACCAGTTATGTGCCACAGCTTCACTGAATTCCAATGAGTTGCAATTTCCACAGGCTGAAGTTTGGGGGTTTAAAAGTTTCTGTCTTAGGCCCCCATCTCCTCCTCTCTCTCGCAGCATGACTGCTCTTAACACAGTGTAAATAAATTTCGCTTGTATGAACTCATAAAAGGCTACAGAATACCTGGAGAAATTAGGACTGCCCCTTGGTTAAGGGAAAGCACTCTCTGTCAGGACTGCCAAACCTGGGCACACACAGGGACATGCACAGAGCTCCAGCTACCCAAAGAAAGTAAACGTGAAGGTAAGCATCTGCCTCCTTCAACACTAATTCCCAGGAGATACATCACAGAGCCCAGATCTTAGATTCAAATGCAAGGAATTAACATCAAATATACTCCAAAAGGGCATTTCTATACAAACTGGGATGAAAGTGAAGACATTAATAGATAACAAAGTAAGTTTTCTAACGATATTCATTCACTTTAGAAGAATATTTCAAAAGCTGTATGCTGCTTTAGGTAGAGAAGCTGTTTCTGGAGTTGTCTGATCTACAAAGAAAATGATTCTGCCCAATTTAAGAGCGCAGGGACTGAAATGGCTCAACAGTCTGTCCTTTAGGTCATCAGTAACATTAAAACAGAGGCATAATTGAGTATTAATAACTTGATGGCTCTCATCAAGTAAGAATTTTAAACTACAGCAAATGCTGGCTAGGTAAAGATAAACATTTTCTAAACACCAACTTATCCTTGCACTGAAGAGGGACGCTAGCTTGCTTAACAATGTTAATGTGTTACAAGGCAGACAGCATTTATCCACACTTAAATCCTACCTCAGGCAGGCAGCGAAGACATGCCAAACGCCTGTTCGGATCTGGTACAGGGGATGCTGTTTAGCCACAGCAAGAAGGTGACCACGCAGGCAGCACACCTGACTGAACACTCAGACAGCAGCCACCAGCTCGCTGGTTCCTCCAACGGGTGAGATGTACCTGGGGCTGGCAAACCTGAAGAATTCCAGCAAGTCGACCTAGAATCAGGTCTGAGCTGCTCCTCTGTAACAGCAGTTTCGAGTGACAGCCCTCCAAATAATATTCTTTAACGCAATATGCACAGACCTAGGAGCAGTAGTGTCACAGTGAGTGCTGCACTGGTGCTACTACACTCTACTTGGTGTAACTTTGCAACCGACTTACATTGTGATTATCATAATTTCGGTCCAAATCTTCGGACCAGTTCTTTGGGGTATCAAATTTGGCAGCACGAGCCTCATTTTTAGAGATGCTGACATCTCCTGCCCCACCTGAAACCCACAACTTAGTTGTGCTAAAACCAAAAAAAAGAAACCAAGAATTTATTAGCTAATTCTGAAAGCAATGCTTTTAATCTCTTTGTGTCTATTTTCCTGCCCATGACACAGAGGTAACAGTGTGAAGCCAGCAGGGATGGAAGACTGTTGATACTCAAGCAATGGGCAGCTTCGATCTGGCTGATAAGGCTCGTGGTGAACGGGTCGCTGTTGCTCGCCTTCATCTGTCTTGTCTACACAGATAAACAGTTAGGATAAAGTCTGACCACAGAGTGCGCAGCAAGAGGGAGGCTTGACCCTCTGTTCTGCTAGGCAACAACGCAATTCAAGCAGTTATATAAATAATGAAACTGATTGCTTCATTGGAAAAGACTTTGCAACCTACTAATAAAAAGCAACACACTACTCCTTGGTGAAATGAGTAATAGTTGGAGATCATGGTGAAGTGCAGCCTTCTCATTTCTGCACACGCAGCATATGTACACAAAAGAACCCTGTCTTGTCATTACTTACAACACAGATCACTACCTGGGCAGAAAGCAGAGACAACAGAAGGGGGAAAAACAACTGCTCACGGAATCTTTCTGCTCCAGTCGGCACCTCTCAGACCTTCCATGTGCTTTGTGTTCTTTTAAGCATGATCACTGTTTTTTTCACAAACTTAAAGACTGTGATTTAGTATCGTCTAATAGTGTATCATTTCAGAAAACAAAACGGCACTGTCCACATAACACAGGCAGCTTCTGATTGTCAAAGGTCGTCAGAATATCGATTCTTTTCCCCATCAGATATTTCACAGAACTCTGCTCCTGTAAGGCATCCTTTAAATCTGTAGCAACCTCTGGCTCTCGATCTGCTGTAGGTTTACATCCAACAATGCCGAAGTGCCTCTTTACTTCCAAACTCCATCAGGTTCTGGATAAATGATCCTAAAGGTCAAGTTTATCCGTGCATCTCTAGAATGATATTCCTTAGGTACTCGATGCTGTAAGTGGCATTAGAAGGAAAAAAAAAAAAGAAAAAAAAAAAAGGCAAAAAAAAGCACATGAGCTTGTATATTTAAAATATAGGTAATCAAACAATGTAAAATTACTTCATTTCCTGTGATGGCTTTTTATTAACATTTCTAAACACTAAGGTAAGGCAAAAAAATAATGTTCTGACTGCTCAGGGCCACTGAAAACAGAAGAGCTTTTGTAGATTACTGCAGACTTGTTAAATTAAGTTGCAAATTTTTTATATTCCAAGTTCCTAAATTGATTTTGCTCTTTCAGCTGCAGGCTGCAGCCTTCACTGATGAACTTTAATGCTGGAACATATGAGCTGATTCCTATCACGTGACTTAGCACTCAAAAGAAAACCCATTGTTTCTGTGGCTGCTTTGAATTTCTGAGGCAGAAAGCAATATTAATATGCTGGGAGACAATCATGTCACTGCAAGCAGAATGTCCCATACCTTCACGGGAGTGACTCGTGCTTATTTAGAAAACTGCATTGCAAGGGAAGCACACAAATGGTGTCAAGGAGTTCCTACCTGCCAATCCTCCTGGGTGGCTCCTTCCATCAGCAGCAGAGTCCCGTGATCAAGCGGGATCCTTAGTCTTTCCACGTAAGTATAGTCACCATTCTCTTCCTAAAAAGAAACATTAGGCACTGAAGAAGTGGGCATGCCATTTGGTAGAAAAACAGTCCTCTACAGCAGAGCTTACAAAGCTGTGAGAGAAGAGGAGGAAAGGAAGCTTACAAGATCAAGAAGCCTAATTAAACCTCTCTGATACCATATTTCATAAAGAGTTCAGGAGGCAAGCATTTTAAGGATGATAGAAGCCACTGCACCTCACTGCCTGTACAACACAGGTAAGATTCAACAACAAGCTCCTGCATCTAGTGCAAAATTCTAGAGCGAGGCTATGAACCTTTTGGAACCATCCAGTCTTGAAATAAACACTTCTGGGTGGAGGCATTCTGCAATAGCCACCCCAATTCCAACAATTAACTACTTCATCAAAAATACACATCTCCCTTCTATTCTGAATTTTGTCTTGTTTTGGACGTTACATGCTGGTATAGTATTATCTGCTAGATGAAGAACTTTTCCTATCCAAAAAAATTCACCTTTTCCTATAGCACCTTGTAAAACAAGTTGTCTTAAACTTTATTATCCCTAAGTAAAACAGACTGCTAAACCAGAGGACAAATAATTTGCAAACTTGTGTTAAGCCTTCAGATTACATACAGCTTTTTTAAAGCACTAATACAACTGGACATAGCAACCCTGCAGTATTAGTCTCACACATGCTGCATCAGTGGGAATAGCAACTCTCCGTTGCTTTGCACTATCCCTTCCGATTTTAAATCAGACTAATACACTGCGAAACCAAATTGCTCAGGGAAGTCTATTACACCAGCGCAGTTCTCTTTGTCAGCCCTGACAGTCACCTCTTCATGAAATCACACTATGCGTGACATGAACTATCTTCTAGAATGCCATGTGGGCAGGCATTCTAATGCTCTATGTATTCCTTTAATATTTTCTGATTTTAGCCTTCAACAGCTGCAGGAAAAATTGCTGCAAACCTTCAACAATTTCCATCTAACATCTTGTCTACTCAATGATGGCACTTGGATTATTTCATTAATTTAGAAATGTGAGTAGGAAAACCAGGATGTCCCCCAAATACAGAACGGCAGTGTATATTTTGCCTGTTAGAGATCTCTGTTGCCAACTTTGCAAGCTGTCTTAGAAGAGTGGGAAGCAGCTGTCTGAAATGAGGAATTCAGGGAAGTTTCAGATAGGAAATCATCTGCAAAATACAGGGATTATTTTAAAGAGAGGGGGAGTTGGAGAAATATTTTAATTGGTGTTGAAAGGAAGGGGATTTAAGAGATTTTTTAGGTTACAGAAAGCCACAGATAGTTTGGAAGTGTAAAGAGAATAAGGAATGTCCTCCACTGAAAAAAGAGTGTGCCAGGTTCTCAGTCTCTACATTGTACAAGTACAGGGTTAACCTTGTTCTGAGGGTACTGCATATAGCAAGCAGATAGGCTGAATGCATATTAGTTACTGTACTACTGCCTCTAGAAGCAGAGATACTGGCTTTTATTCAAAGAGATCACCTTATCAGTTATTTGTTCTTGAAAGAGAAGCCAGAAATATACAATTTCTACAAAGAGATTAGAAAAAAATAATTAGGCCAGGTCTAGAGCAGTCTTCTAAAGCACGGGAGTAACTATGTTACTCCCGCTGCTCTAAAGCATGAGGGTGTTCTTGTAAGGGACCATACATCTTAAAACAGTTGCTGAACAACTGCTTCAGACTTTCTATTTTTTCAATTAGCTAGGCAGCATCTTCTCTGCTAGTTTCTTATAATGGCTGGTGGACTTCTAAAATCACACTTGTGGAGTGTTTAGGAGGAGGCAATGCGCTTGAGGTGCAGGTATAGTTACCTCCCACTGACAAAAGTCCCACATTTCTGAAACAGAAACAAATGTTACAAGATCTCCAGGCTCCAGCTTATGTTGAGTTATTCAGGAAAACTAACAGGACTCTGCAAAGACCCCACAGTTAGAAGAAAACATTAATGAGTCATAAAAAGGCAGACATAGTCTTTTGAGAGCTATTAAAAAGACCCAACAGCTCTCACCCAACACATTTTAATGCTTTTACAAAACCTCACATTTTCAAAATTCTTAGCCAACTTCCTTGAAGCCTAGCTGTGCAGCGACCCAACTTGATGCAGGTTTGTCTTTTTAAAAGTTCACGGATTGTTTAAAAACTCAAAATAACGAGGTAAAGTATCAACTACTGAGAAAATTATGTCCTGTACTTAAAACAAAGTTCAATTTTCCAAAGAACAACTGGGAGTGTGTTTGTGTCTAAAAAAGATGCAGACATAAAGAAGACTGCAAACCCTCTAAAATGCAAAAACGCTTGTTTGGGATCAAATCAATCCCCAATAATAAAAAGTATCCCTTGATGTAACTGACTATTTATTCAGTGATTACCACTTTCTGTTCACATCTGGGACTACAAGTCACAGTGTGACAGAAGAAGGGTCTTCAGTGCTGGCAATTCTGGATTTGTGTGTTTCTTGGGGATACCCTCAGGGCTTGAGGCTGTGCCAGTGATTAATTAAACTCACTGAACCTCTGGAATCAGGGAGTGCTGAAGGCACTCAGAATCACCTGTAATATGTATTCTTTGTAAGGACAATGCAAAGCATATTTTTAAGCTTCTAGAATTATTAGCCATTTATCTTGCTCTATTAAAAGTACAGTGTAATGCCAAAAACGTTCTCTTAAACTTCAGAGGAAATGAGGAAAAGAATTTCAAAAATAGGTATTATAAACATGACTGCTGATGAAAAGCAGAGAAATACCATTGCATGGCTGTTTTCTATTTCACAGGATTACATCATTTCACTTTGCAGATGGACAACAGTGGACTTATTTTTATCTCTGGCTCATCTTGATTAAAGAGGAATTCTTCTAAGATAAATGATTCAGGAGGAAACATCCTTTTGGCTTAGAAAAGTCAGTATGTAAAGGCAGCAGTTACTTTTTAAACAGGACACCTCTGAGTTTAGTTTTCCTTAGAAAAAGAGATTGTTATGTCAACTGGTTTTGCAGAGCCAGCAAAGTTAGACAAAAAGTTTTTACTGTCTTACATGTCATTACTAACACTGTCCACCAAATCTAGTTTCAGAACTTTCATCTCTAGAGCTGATGTTAGGCATACAGAAAACTCAGTTGAGTTTCAGAGGTGAAGAAGTTTATGAAAGAAATTTACTCCTGACATCTAAGGAGGAAAAGACGTTTTTAAAATACTGATAACAAACATGGAAAGAAATGCATCAGGTATCTTCTTTGTGGTCACTTCATAATGCTATATATGTATTACAAAACCAGCTGCTTCCAAGACCAGGTCTAGTGAAGCAAATGTTTTGCTTCTTAGTATATTATAATTTTTATAATCTTGAGTTGCACATTTAATACAATCCAAGCTTTACACTGGCCACGTACACTGGCCCAAACTTTTTTTTTTTTATCTTTCATTCACGTAACTACAGTTAATAAATGAGTTCAGCATGAGTTGATGGGAGGCTGTGAATATAAAATCTGTAAGTATCTCTGGACTCCATCAAGGTTTTTTTTCTTAAAATGGTATCAAAATCAAAAAGGTAAGAAAGAGAAAAAATCCAGTATAAATCTATGTAAATCGCTTAAGTTTGGTTCTGAAGTCTCAGGCAAGTTAGATAGGTTCTGGACAGTGTGGAAGCATCTTGTATCATAAGGAAAAGTAAATGGAAACATCCTGTCGAAGAATGTATAAATAATAGTGCAATTATACATGCAAATGATGCAAAATTGTTTTCAAAGGCTAAAGTCAGCAGCCTTCATGGAGAATGCTGGCTTCTAGTCTTCTGCTTTACCTATCTCCCTATTACCAAGCGAATTATCCTTACAAATCTTCTAGCATCTTATTTTTCAGACTTCCACCTTGCTTGTATCCCTCTTTTCCAGTTTACTCCTCTACCACCAGCTGTAGAATCACCCTCCTCCGCAACAAAGCAGGCTCATCTATCAATACTTCTGCATTTTTACCTGTTTATTCTCACTATCTCTGATGAAATCTCCTCACTGCGGCTCCTTTCTTTACCGGTTCAGTAAGAATGAGTATCAGCTATACTGCCCTTTCCTCACCTGGTCCGCTTGCCTGCCTACATTAAACTCCCTCAGCCCTCCTGCAGCTCACCTAGCAGGCTGCAAGCGAGGCAGCTCTGAAGCACTGGCCTCTTCCCCTCTGCCCGCCTACAGCTGCTCAAGTCCTGCCCGCGCCGGTGGACAACATCTCCTCTGCAGCCACTGCTGGCTGCGAGTCTCCTTCCTGCCAGCCTAAAAGCTCAGTCCCCCTCATCTCGATCCAACTTTTCGTTTCCACCGTGCTCCATATATTCCCACGTTTGTCTTCAGCTAGGACCCTTAGGGCACAAAGGGTTATTTTTCTGCTTGTTTTCAAAAGTACTAGGAGATCTTTTAACTTCTGCTAGAACACCTACTCAAGGACAGAAGGAAAGGACTGCGTTTTACTGTTTTGTTTGAAGGACAGACCCCTCCTGAAGGCTGATTCTGAGAACACCACGAACATCCTGCTATTATCCGAGAGGCGCGGGAAGCTCCCCCCTCGCCCAGCACCCCCCAGTTTCCCTGGTTACAGAGGGAAGAACAGCAACCTGGCAGCCGGCTTCCCAACTCCTTCCACCGCTCCTCCTCAGGCAACGGCGCCCAGCCGGTCCCTAGGGCACCCAGGCCGTGTGCCGTGGTGTGCCGTGGACGTGGGTGCCGAGGGGGGACATTAAATATCACCCCTCAGCTAGGGGTTCACACTCAGCTTCCAGAAACACTTAATCGGGTGACCTGGCATCGTCTCACTGAGTCGAGCAGTGATAAGCAACGGTAAAAACGCTGGCGAGATTGTACCAGAAAGGGCCCGTCTAATTACAGGGAATTAATTCCTCCAGAGCAGGACAATGAAGTGCCACGGGAGTGGGCGCGGGGCCGTGAGGCTGTGTGGAGAACAGGAGGAGGCCGCGGCGGTGCCAGCTCTGCCGTGGGCAAGCACGAGAGGGCTCGCTGACTAAACCAACGGCTTGTGTGCGAACTGGGTGTGAATCACAGCTCTAAACCAAAGCATTCGCCTCGTGGTGTCGGTGTAGGCAGGAGCTGCAACGGTGCGGGGGGGGCAAGGAGGCAAGAAAAAGTAATTTACTTGAACTGGAAGTAGAAAATAAAAGAAACCAGATCATTCCACTGCAGGCTTTGAACTACCAAGCAGGCATCCAGAAAAACCCCAGAAACCGTTTAAAGCAAAGGCAAAATATCAGCTACGGCCACACAACTGGTCCAAATAAACAGAAAAATGCAGTATTTAGAAGAATGCATGCTTAAAAAGAAAAATGCAAGTGGGTAAAGGAAAACAATTTCTGGCGTCATGTTAATTTCCATGAAAAGTCTCCTTAATTCCAGTGGAGAATTTACTCCTGAAATGTATTTGTAGCTTTTTTACATGCACTGGGCTGAAATCTGAGTAAGAATGATTTCTACTTATCCACAAGGGATGCTTGTTGATGCAGATTCAAACAGGCTATGCATGTCTTTACACTCCTTCACCATCTACTACATGATGAACACTTACTCATCCAATACAGTACTCACCAAAAAGAAAAACAGGGGACTGAACCTTTCCTTCCCCTCACCCTAGAACAATTTTCAGGAAAAAAAAAATAAAGTATCACTTGCACCTAAATAATTATTTTTTTCTTCATTTTTTTGCCAGGGAAAATGCAGAGAAAGGATAAAAAGATTTCCTTTTGTGACAGAGTAGCTTATATAAATGTCACCAAATTCCTACCAGACAAATGTCAAAATTCACACAAACATGCACAAAAAAAAACAACCCACCAACATTACTGGTCTTCTTTGCAGTTAGCGCAATAGGATTTTATTCTGTAACAAGTTCATCCACATTTCAAGATATAACATGGAAAATATTTGTACAGAACATGAACTGAAGTCTGTGAAGGTTCTGATCTAGTATTCTGCAACAGCACTACAAGGTGTTACCTGATCTGTAGTACATATTGTACCCAGTACCTGATCACACACAGGCAACCGCTTTAGGTTTTTTTCTCCCCAGTACCGTTTATCCACAGAGAGCTTCTACCATAGTATTCCTCATCTTGCATTTTCATTACATCTTCCCATCTTTCATCTCAAAATACTTAAAAGCACTTAGAAGAGCAGAGGGAAACGAAGGTCTCAAACTCTAGCATCTGAAATACTCGAATGTTGGCCCTCAAAGAGGTTTAATTTGGGGAGGAAAAGGATTTACTTTCTCTTTCCCCTCCTCAGTGAAGACTAACTCTGGAAAACCCTATGTACTGATACTGGCAGATTACAAACCAGGGAGAGCCTGAATGCCTGTGATGACTGTTAATCTGAATCCCTTTTCCCTAGACTACATTCCTCTTCCCGTAACTTGCTTCTGAACAAAGTAATGATGAAACTTGAAATATCTACAATCAACTTTAACTTTCTCTTAATGAAAGAGAGAATGCTACATTGCAATAGAGTATGAAAATTACCTCTTTGGTGGTGCAGCCTGAAAGGTGGTAATTTCCATCAGAGCCTCTTGTAACTCCCACTTGGCAAAGCATCTAGTGTCACAGGATGCTCTCAGAAAAACTGCAGGCTTTGGGAATGTGCAAAGAATACGCAATGTCTGCCATATAATTATTGAGTTCCCTTAGGCCCAGGATGCAGTTAACTGCAACTTACTCAAAGATCACTCTGCACAGGGGGCTCATACCTTAGAAACAGGTATGTCACGCTTGCAAAAGGAATACACTTCATAGGTAGCAAGACTCAGCTAGTCAGAAATATCAGGTCAGAGGCACAGAGGAAAAAAATGAGGAGAGCTTGAGGAATACATATATAGAAAATCATCCATCTCAGGAAGAAAAGAGAAGGAATCATGCAGTAGAGATCAAAGAAGGTGGCCAATTATGAATGGCAGAGACTGCATTTCCCCCTTTGCTCTTACTGACTGTCTTACAGAAAATAGAGAACACAACAAAAAGACATCTTACTCAAGAACTGGGCTTGATTTTTAAGAGGGAAACTGCGAAGTTTATACTGAAATCTAAGTGGCTTTGAGTCTGATCCATGGAAGGGGAACACATGCACTTCTAGAAATGAATCCAAGAACCATTTACAGTTGCCCAGAGGAATGAACTTTCCAGCTGCCATTCTGTAATCACCACAACATCAAAGATATGTATTCATGCTATGCGCACTGATATAATGCGCTGGTTATGTGATCTCATGCTCAGGGACCAGGATTAAATTAACTTCAGACAACAGAGAACTTACAAATTGGAGAGCTGGTGAAAAATATAAATTCTGGGGTTTTTTTCTAATTCAAATTCTGACCTTTGCTGTTCATGACTAGGTGAGCCAAGCTGCCTCCTGATGGGCAGACATCAGTACGTCAGCATACAGATTTTTAATAGATTGATAATCATCACCTTTGCTTTCTGCATTACTAATTTAGAATAAATAGCAACATAAACAGACAGTAAACAACTTCCCAAAGTTCGCAAAGACTGCACATGCAGAAAAGGAATCTGAAGCAGGATACCCAGAAACGAGGTCTGTATTCTCAACACAGGAACATGTGATTCCTTTACTTGGATAAATACAAACTGCAAAATTTAAGTTTTAAGTTGGCTTGTAAACACAAAATGCTGTGCTCAGGAATGCTATCTAGAAAAAGTATTCACTACTGAATCATCAACTAATTCCTGAACGGATGTTCCACACCCAGCTTCTTATTAAAGATCTCTATTTAGTCTGTTTGGTATGATGCCGCAACACGGTATTTTATGGAAAAGAAATTTGCTCTGTCCCTCTGTTCACTGCCCCTCAATCGTAACACACGCAAGTCAAACTGCAAACATTAAGAGGATTTTTACTTACAAGAGCAGTCAGAGCAACTCTTCGTCCCACATACATGATGTGTTCCCAAGGTTTGCCAGAGTTTAAGAAAACGGTATTAACTCTTTGGTTCATTTACACAGTGGAAGTCCCCTTCCACCGTCATGGGTTTCATCTTAAGTAAGAGGAAATGCCCTTATTTGGGCAGAAGAGCGCCCAGGTTGCAATTTCACTGCAGCGCTACACTGCTGCACATTATTAGGGTGGTCCCATTCTCACCCTCAAGATGTCACATTGCATGCAACAGATTTCTTGATCCCTACACTTACTGCACACAACTTTGAGTTGTGCTTTCATTAACAACCATTAAACGTTTTTTATAATTAAGTTCTCTAAACAGAGGGAAAATACTAAACACATTAGTAACCACAGGACTCTGTCAATGTGATAGGAACACTCACAGGGGAGGGCTTCTTCCTCATCTCAAAGGTCCGGGTAGCACCAAGGCTGAGCGAGGCAATGACAGGATTTTTTTCCCAGTGATGGTTCATCGTCACTGTGCCAGTCGACGCTATCCTTCTCATTTCGGTAGAGGTTGCAGAGAAGAGAGTTGAAGGTAAAGCCTGTGAACTCTTCGATGCGCTCCTTCAGCGTGGTCAGCAGAGGATGCCACTGCAATCAGCACAGCAGGAGCAGGGTAAGTACAGCAAAAGCAGGCCAGCAGCAGATAACGTAAGACACCAGGGGAAAGCTACTCAGAAACAAAATATACAGCACTTTAATCACAATAAACCTGACATCAAACAAATGCCTCTGAACAATTCTGATTGTACTTTTAGTAAAGGTGAGGAATGGGCTTTATGGGAAATATGTGTGTGTTACCTATCGCTCAGTACTAAATCATCTCTTAAAACTATGAAGCCAGCGTGCCTTTCATACTAATGCAGTCAGCCACCTCAATTAACTGGAAGTAAACTAACAGAGGAAAACCTGCTTGAACTGACCACGGATAAACACTGGGAGTTCTTAACCAAGACAAAAAGCGTGCAACTCCTCCCACACATACCTGGGGTTTTTAAGCTCCTGGCAGAGCTAGAGGAGTTTAACACGGAGGTGTTAAACTCTGGTAGCATCTGAGTTACTCGGCCATTGCCGTGGGCACAGCGTACCCACGGAGTTGCAGTCGGTGACTAAAGGACAAGCTCTCGGCTGCCGGCAGCTGTTGGCCCAGGACAAGAGCCAACGGTCGGCCTGAATCTGTCCCCGCTCCCCTAGGACAGCTGCTTCCACCTCTCGGGGTTTGGACCTCGACACCACAGGCCCCGAGTCCCGTCCCTCCCCGTGCTCACAGCTTGCTGAGCCCACAGCCCCCGGCAGCTCCGCACACGCCGTTACAACTCAGCCCAGTGAATCATTATTTCATGTTACAAACTTACATCATGACTTTCATCTGTCAGTGCTTTTAAGCACTACGTAAGTATCTAAAAAAAAAAAAAAAAAACCCAAAAAAGTCAAAACAATGTAGGCCAGAATTTTTGCCCGTTACGTAAGCAGAGACACAGATCAAGAGAGGACAAAGAATTGATTCCAAATCTCCCAGGGCATCACTGGCAGAAGGAACAGATAGGAGGAATTATTTCCTACTATCTACCTCTAATAGTTGAGTCTGCACCACCTTCTTTCCATGCTTACCCATATTTAAAGGCTTTTTAACCTACTGGCTAGACTGCAGGAGCCTTAACACACCATCTTTCTCTAGTAAGGGTATTTCTAGCTAGGTCACCCCTTCAATGACTAAGCATCATGTGAATAATTAATTATATATAAACATAGCTTGCAGCTATGGGACATGTAGGGAAATCAGTAATACCACTCCAAAAAAGCTATAGCTTGTAACTGGGCTGCCTGAATGTGCAGTATGTGCAGGACACACAATGCAATGACAGAAGGGTCCAACTGAAAGCACTTTTCAGCAACCAGCTAGGACTGGCTTCCTTCAATTCCTATCACAGAAGTATTTATTACTAAAAATGTCACCACACGGTGAATTTCATGATTCAGTGGAAACCCTGCTACAAACCTGCAGGAGTGGAAGTAACTTTGTTGAACCGTTACTATGTCACCAACTACATCACTACTTACAAAGAACCATTTTTCTAATATCAGCATTCATTTAGGCATGAGCACTGGATTATACCCAGCAGTGCTGCAATCACACCCAGGCTTACCAAACAGAAGAGGAGGGGCACAAAGCTAATTATTCCTAGAGATCAAGCATTCAAGGCATGTAATCAGTTTTGGCCAAGCTGCGCACTAAATTGCACTTTACTCGGGATATTTTTGTGATATATACCCTATTTTACAGGTAAGGACTGTGCTCTTTACACCATCTAGGCTGCAGGAATTCCCACCTACAAAGCTGAGTGAGATGTTGTGAGTGCCTGCGTGCAGGCTGCCCTTATTATCTGCCGACGGGCAGTTTCCAGCCAGTGCCAGGGCTGGCTCCCAGTTACGCAAGTTTGCCAGTGCATCTCGCTTTCTGCTGGACTTTCTTTCTCTCAGGAAAAAGGAGAATTATTCAGGGATAAAAGACAGGATCAGCATGCCTGACTGCTTAAGGCCTTGTACCTTGTGGATGAGAAAAACAAGCCAGTGGCCCTAAGAGAGCTAACTCTGAACTTCATGCAAACTGAGCTGAAACCACGAACTTGGGCTCTACCCAACCTCTGAGCAGCAACGGCTTCCACAACAGGGAATTCTGAACTGTATTTAAATTATTAGTGTACAGCTGAATGATTTGGGCCGGGGCATTTCCAATCCCTAAAGCCATTCGGCTTCCAGAAAAGTCCATTTAAAATAATATTTCACAAGTGAGTACACACCCACATAAACCCACACAAAATGCCTATTTTTCCACCACAAATTCCATAGGTTATGGAAATTTTGAACTATGGCATATTTGAGACTACAAAATCTTCACAACTCATCTTGTTAAATAACACCTTTCCACTTTCCCCAAACTGAGCTTTGCTAGGAGGTATCCCCCTTTGGCAGCAGTTCTGGGACCTGGGACACTTCTCCCTCATGCTATCCAGCCTTCAACAGGCACAATTTATGGTTCAGAACACTGCAGCCTACTGCGATGGAAATCTCTAACAAAACAATGCCAAGAGACAAGCCAATGGGACAACAGGCTGGAAGACAGAGAGAGAGAGAGTGAACAAGCACAAAATGCCAACAGGGCACTCAGAAGGGCTTTTTTAACCCTTCC
This sequence comes from Tyto alba, assembly GCF_018691265.1. Lineage (NCBI taxonomy): Eukaryota > Metazoa > Chordata > Aves > Strigiformes > Tytonidae > Tyto > Tyto alba. The sequence goes on along the minus strand of NW_024881280.1, from coordinate 4,039,574 downwards.
AAAATAGCGTGGGAAATTGCATCATATAATCTTGAGTTGCTGGACAGGCAGGTTGTGTGTGTGAATTTCATCGCATTCACATAGGAATCAACAGTATGCCTAAACTGAATTGAATCAGTATTGAACCCAAGTGTTTCTGAAAGTAACTATTTCAGAAATTGGTATTACTGTACCTTTACAACAAAAAACTCAGTATTCCTGTGCACACTACAGTCCCCCATATAAAGATGCATAGAGTGAGTCACACAGAACAATTCAGAGTTTTGTCCAAAGCTGCAGTGACCCAAAAGCAGAACTTTGAAATCTGGAGTGATTGTTTCCTTTTGCCAATGTTTAGCAACTAAATCATGCTCCTCTCAGTCAATCCACTCATAATGCTTGCTCTCTGGAGTTGTCTATATTCCACTAGAATCCGTTGCTGATCACAAATGAAATGCCGATAGGTACTCTAAATAAAAATAAAGGGCAGAGGGAATTTTTGTCTTTCAATATCTGCAAAGGATTTTGCTGTAGATGATAATAAAACTGTAAACGCGTACATACATTTGGGTTTGGCTGCATTGTTATCCTGGAGTACGTGTACGGAAGTTCCCCAAACCAGGAGGTAAGCCTTGGTTCCTCAAAAGATACTTCTGAAAAAAAGAAAAACAGGAAGACTTTCTCAGTTGCTTTTTCAAAGGGCTTGAAAACGGAAAGATGATGCAAATCTGCCAGGAAACTTGATCGAAAAGGGACTGTACACTCACCTAAAGTTAAAAAGCAGTCCCTCAGCCTTACCTAATGAACTCAAGTGAAGGAACACGATTATTCAAAAGCAGGCCTGTCTCTGCAAAAGGAATTATTTTGCCAAAATCTTGGAACCACATCAGTTTTCTCATCCCTATGCCAGACAGGGCAGGGACTGGACAAGTTAAAGGCAGAAAAATGAAACTGAGATTTTATTTATAATGCTAGCTTCTTTTCTATTCTCCTGGGTCCAGTGCCCATTATGCTGGCATAAGTTGCAAGATGTATCTAACAGAAAGAATGAAGTGGAAGGGATGGCAGCATCAACGGGACATACAGAAGCAGAACACAGCAAGGCTGGACAAACAATATTTGTCAAATATGTGTGTGCTCTGTGTTGAAATACAAAGATCAAGTTAAAAGTACTTTCAACTTCTGAAAAGACTATCTTGGCAGCTATTTCTCATGCTTGACAGAGAACTTTCTCCATTATATGGTACCTTTATTGCGAGCCAATAAACACAGATGTCGAAGACATTTTCCAGCCCTGTTCAGTAACTACTCTGATATATTATCTTACAACCGCTCCTGGCTGAAAGAGAAATTTAGCTACAAAAGGTGCCCCTTAGCGAACAAACCCGGAATAGCAGTCTCTTCACTTACAGCATACTGGAACTAACAAGCAAAGACAAGGGTAAAGAAACATGGTCTGCTGGGATTTGAAGTGAGAGGTAAAAAAATATTCCTGGTGACAGAAACCTCGAAGAACACAGTTTCTGCAGCATCACTGGGAGGCAGTATGAAGGGATGGAGCACAGACTTAATCGAAAAAAAAAAGAGTGGGAAAAGAACTGGACATGACAGGGGAGACAGTTAAATGCAAGTATTTTTAAGACAGGCAATTTTAATTTGGAAAGATCTTGTTTAATTGGCAAAAGGAACATGGTGGTTGAGATTGAAAGAATAAGCAGCAGTACTCTTCAGATATGCATGAAAAGCCCGGAAAGAAACGGAAAGGAGTGGTAATATGTAAAACGAAAAAGAGTGATAAACAATGCATGGATTTGGGTATGGAAATGACCTGGGAACGACCTGAAAAGTTGGTCTTACCCTGTCTGACGTGAGTTCGCTGACCCCAGGGTATGTCTTGGAGGAGTTGTTCAAACATCCAGTCTGCTTGTTCCGAGTCAATAAAACCAGGAATCAAATTAATCCTAAGGAAGAAAAAGATAAAGAAAAGATGGAAGGAATATACACTTCTATACATGCTTTGATAAAATACTCTAATTTCCAGGATTCTCAAAGGAGCTAAGAATGGCTGTAATGCACCAGATGAAAAGTCAAAGCCCAGCATCCTACTTCTGGCCACAGCAAAAAGCAGGTGGGAATGAAAGAACAGGAGGCAGCAGGAGCTCCTGATGAGTCTTCCCCTTGACAAACCTGTCTAATTGCTTTTTAAAACCTTTAAAAACGTATGACACCAACAATACGCTATGAGCCCCACACTCAGCCATATACTGTGTGAAAAATGGCATCCTTCTGCTTGTTATTAACTTCACATCCGATAAATTACATTATTAGATTACTCCCTGATTATGGTACTACAATCACCATAAGTAAATAATTGCCCTTTATTCACCATCTCTATGCCACTCACAATTTGATAGCCCTTTATCACTACTGCCATTCTATCCTCTCTTTTCCAAGCACAAGAACCCTGGAGTATTTAACCTCTCCTGTTTTTCTATTTTCATATGTACATTTTAGATTTCGACTGTATTAACAGTAGCCTTCAAAAATTCCAGCCCCTGTGGTGGGCTGCTGAGTAGGAATGCTGTTCACAAGAGTTTACTCTCACAAGTATTCAGTGCTCCAAAGACATCACAGTAAGAACATATAGTAAAGGTACTAAAAGAGATGCACAAAACAATTACTGACTTTTCAGAAATGTATATATTCCAGCAATATATTATGAAAACAAAGTCCAGAAAGTGACAGAATAACCCAGCTGGCTGTGTATCTTTTCTCTTTCCTGCCGGTCAATACTTTTACTTTTCAAATTGGTATAAAAATTTCCTTGCAGCTTTAGAAGAAACCAAGGTGAAAGCTTTGAAATAAATGCACAAAAAGTTACTATGTCCTTGGTATTTTTTCCACTATTAATAAAATCTATCAAATTCAAAGAAAAGGATTAATACTGATATTGCAGCTCAGTCAGCAAGGTACAGTAAAATGCATTTCAGTTAGCAGGAATGACAGAACAAGTAGGCTTTGTTTTGAAGTGTCCTGAAGCCAAAATAATTAAGGCATAGCAAGTAAGCAAATGGTACAGCCCTAAAGTTACCAAATCTGCCTAAAGCTAAATGCTTTTATTATTTTAAAACAAGTCCAGTTTATAGCTAAAAGTTTTTGGTAGCTCTTAACTCTGTAACTCAGACATCACACACTTGCTAGCACAGGAATACCCCTCCCAACTTCCAGCAGCAACCTACTCTGGATCGTGAAACAAATGGACATGGCCCCTCCTCCTTATTCCCGACAGGAACACTAGATTCAGTATGCACGAGACGTTAAGACGTTCATTTTTCTTCTCTTCAGTGCTGCTCAGACCTGCGTAAGGCTCTGCTACCTGATATTCAAAGTACTTCCAGAATGACTCTGAGCAGAAGGTACACAGGAAGGGCAACGTGCACTTGCTAGAGTCAAAACACCCTACAGGGACTCACCTGCAGAAGGCTGCGTATCACCGTGTCATTCTGAAATAGCAAGTAACAAGTTTCATCCACTTACCTAGAAATGCCCGTCGGTACTCTGCTGAGCTCATACACACCGGGCTTGCTGAGGATGTAGAAAGGAAAGAGCCATCAGATAGACAAACAACAAGAAATTATCTTAAACTGAGCAGCATGGACTAGAATTTCCCTAAACCTGGACTAGGGACAGTTTTCTTTAAAAGAGAAAAGAAAATCAAAAAAAGGAAAGCAGTAATGTTCCAGAGATAGTCAGCGGTCAGAGTAAGGCAGCAAGGGGTGTTGCAGAAGCAGATCAGTTTGTGTGTACTTCACTACTCATTTCACCAAAGGCTCAATATACAATTTTAGGGCTCTAGAGAGAAGTAAACAAGGGATGTCACAGGGAATCTAAAGGAGACAATCATACAAGGCTGCACCTTCACCACTATGTTTGCATTTATAGGCACAGTGAGTAAGAAAATTCTACCAAAATAACCAAACTGAAGCCAATTTCATTTTCAGTGTCTGTAACTTCACCATACACCACCACACCTTGTCACATTTCGTGCCGAAGTTATCTGAGACGATCCCCATTTCAACACAAAGGGTAAGCGACCTACAAATATCTAGCTTCACTATGACACCTACTATCAGCTACTTTTCCAAGGAAGCACTGCTTGAGTTGTCATACCAGCTATATTCCTGGATAAGTAATTTCCAGCACAGTTCACACAGGGACTGTTCTAGGAAAATGTACATGGCTAACCAAAGGAGACATATTTGCAGTTCTGTTGATCCAGAATGTCCAAACTATTAATTCCTCCTGGCTTATACAGCTACACCAAAGCTATAAAAACTAGTTAACACAGACATGGACTCTCCGGATTATACATTCAGTTCAGGATAAAAGGGCTTTCAGGCCACGCTTTCTACTGGGATTTCTTCCAAAGGCATGGCAGTTGCAAGAGGAGAAGGAACTCTTTTTCAGCAGATTCCCACTGACCAGCAAGGCAGAAAAACCGCATGAAGGACAGTTAAGTCAGCAGTGTACTCACTCTATCACACCTGCCTCGGGAACTTTGCGCTCCACCTGAAAGGTAACAGGACAATGCACAGCGAATATTAACACATTTAAGTACCTGGCATGCTCTAGTCAAACAGAACTGATTGTCATCTCCAGCAGCCCTGACTAGCTGCATAAGGACGTGTCACTGGGAAAAACATACCTCTGGACAATTGGCAAGCAGTAACAACCCACCCACTCTCTCCATGTCTCAGCAACTCTCAAATGCAGCTACCGCTGCAGGTGGTTTTTAACAATCAACTGCCCCCTAAAGGACATTAATTTCTAAATTATTTGGATTACTACAATACTTGCTATTTATCAACTGCAACCAAAAAAAGTTCTTGTCCTTACATTTGGAAGCGAAAATCTACAGCAACTATAGGAGGGATGAAGAAATCCCAGGCCCCAGACAATGAGCAAAACATGAGACAGACCAGACGTTGCAGGAGCTGGCACTTTAAAACTGTCTGCACAGCTTGAGGTAGCTGGTTTCTGTTAAAATACAACCCAAACACAGCAGTTTAATCCAGCGTGGATTATCATTCTGGTTGTCTCAGGGATTTATGCTTCTCTTCTCTGAGCTCAGAGAAGTGCTGAGATGCAACGATGTACTGAGTAGAACGAGCAAGAGGATCAAAATATAGTACTATATAGATACCAGGGCTCTTCCACAGAGAAAAGAGAGTATTCTCACACCATCTCAAATCCTTCCATGCCAAGAAGACAGCCTTTCAAACACTTCTGGCTTAGAAAGAAGTGTTCAAGGTTTTTTTTTTTTCCCCAAGCAAGGAACTGCCCTCCCACTGCGCAGAGCACAATATCCTTCATCTGTTACTGGGACATAAAGCAAAATCTATAAAACAAATCCCACACTCTTCCCCTGTAACAAATAAGACAGATATCCCAACCGAGGGAAGAAACAGAGCTCAAATCATGCTTAGGATACTGCATCATTCCAAGTATTTAGGAGGACATACTCTTATGGCTTTCTGAAAAAAAAGTAGTTATGAACAGGTTCATAATGAATACACAAAGTCTGAGGCTAAACAAAGGAACCATAACTTTCTCAATGTCCAATAATTTTTATCATTTTAAGTTTAATAAAAGATGAGATTCTACTAGTTACCATGTAACTTTTACCTCTGGTGGCTTTTCAAAGACAAATTGCTTTTGAGTGTGAGGCTGATCCTTCCTGATCCACACTGGTTTAGTGCCTGCAGGGGCAAGGCTGCTGGCCACAGGTGCCTTAGGTGCTGAAGTAAAGATCAGAAAAAAAAAAAAAAATCACATGAAATTAAATTTCACTGAACAAAAAAATACAGTTTGGAAGAATTTAAAAGAACCATTTTTTGAGGTATTCTCCTCCGCTTGGCGGAAACTTCAGGGAACAGCCAAACCTACATTAAGTAAAAGTTAAAACTGCAGACACTGAAATTTTTTTATATGTTTGCTATTCGTAGACAAACAGAAATAAAAACATCCTTTTATGAGAAAAGATGACATCTAGAACCTTTCAATTCTACTACAAACACCTATCACATGCCAGCAGAAATCTTCCCAAGCAGCTAAACTGTTTCCCTCTACAATTACTTTTAGGAAACAAAAATATATTTCTCTGAGAAAAAAATACTTTTATGAAAACAAGATTTTGAAACAAGGGAAAAAGTATGGAAGAGCAACTCAGGCATACCACTTCCATGTGTTTTATTTACATAGGCAAGCAGGCTTAAAAATGGGCCTGAAACAGAGACAAAGTAAAAGTCTTCACTCTGCATAAAGTTTTCACTCTGGTAAAAGCAATTTTTTAAAAATACCCTTAGGAGTAGGTGGAATGAAACAGACTTAAGACAAAAAACTCACAGGCTACACACACAAGTCGAAATAACTGGCTAATTTTTTTCAGGATTAAAAAAAAATCAGCTTGCCTAGGGTGCTCAGTCTGCAGAGAAATGGGGGCTTTCCTGGGTATTGTAATCAGGCGAGTGGAACGTGGTGTTTTGATCACATTCAGGAAACAGACCAGTCCTTTTTGGAAGACTGGAAACCTGCGCAGCGCTCTCCTGCCTTTGCGCTCTTTGCTTTAAATGTCTGATAGAAAACACCAATGTTAACTCCAGCCCTCAACTAGCGTTCTTCATTCTGCAGTGTTTTCACTGTGAAAGGAAGACACGTAGTAAGTTTTATCAATAAAAAGTGACTAACAGTTATTATAGAAGTTAGCTCCACCGAATTCCATTTGTCTCATTCAACTTGCCCAAAGGTAGGCACAGTACACCTGCATAAGTGTGTGTGTTAGAAACACATCTATATACACACACAGCTAACACATCCATATACACACACAGCTAACACATCTATATACACACACAGCTAACATATCTATATACACACACAGCTAACATATCTATATACACACACAGCTAACACATCTATATACATACATATGCTGCTGACCCGGTGTTCTGCGTTCCAAACGACTACAACGGATCTGTGACGTACGCACAAATTTTACTTAAAATAACTGGAGCAGCAGAACTTTTAGTGACGGATCAGGATAACTACCGACCCACCCTGACGCCTACCAGCTGCGCTGCTCGGCGACGAAAGGGACCCCCAACTCCCAACCGCTTTCCCAAGGGCTCGTCGAAGCTTCCCCCGAGCATTTCGCCCTCCCCGTCTCTATGGCGGGAAGGGCGAGGCCGAGGCAGCCCCGCGGCCCCGGCGGTTCCCTCCCGCGGCCGGGGATGGGGCTCCCCAGCGCCCTTGCTCCCTCCCCGGCGGGCCGGGCCTTGCCTGCGAGCCGCCCCGCCGCCCCGCCGGCCCAGCCGCCCTGCACGCGGGCCCGCCGCCGCCGCTCCGCCATGACGCCGCCTCAGCGCCGGGGCCCGGCCCGCCCGCCCCGCCCCGGCCCCCGGAGGCCGGCCCGCAGGGCGGCTGCGCGTTCCGCGGGGGCGGGTGTCGTGTCGTTCCCCGCGGGGGCGGGTGTCGTGTCGTTCCCACCCGGGGCGGGTGTCGTGTCGTTCCCCCGCGGGGCAGGGCGCTCAGCCGGCGGGCAGGCCCCGCCGCCCGGCCGCGGGCCCGCGCGCGCGGGTGTCGGCGAACGGCCAAAACGGCAAAGTTTTTTTTTCTGTCAAAACGTTGGGCTCGCTGCGGCGGGGGAAGCCGTGCCAGTGGCACACCTACTTCCACGCGCGTGGGAAGCAGCAGTACAGATCCGGAACGTTTACAAATAACGAGGGAAACCACAACGCGCCCGGCCCGGTGGTGCCGCATCCCAGCGGACGTTACGGCCCGGTGCCAGGCGGCTTTTCGGGAAGGGGTGCAGGACGGCTCCCCGCGAGAGCGGGGCAGACACGCTACTCACCTCCCACCCAGGCAAAGGAGTGAAAACCCACTCCGGCTCTTGCACCCGTGAAAAAAAAACCCACCCCCGGGAGCGGGCGCAGAGTCATAGCACCGCAAGAAAACCCCTCCTGTTTTCTGTCGCACGCCCGGGATATTTCCAAGTACATCAGGACGCTGTTGAACGCACGTTACGTCAGTCGCTGAGGGAAGCAGACGTTCAAAACCAAAGTCAAGGCAATCGAGGTTAACAAGGGGCTCCTTGCTGCAGCGTGGAAAATAGAAGAAAGCACAAGTGTGGGAACCCAAACTGCGACTGGAGGCTCCCCCAGCCTCGCCGGGGCACCCCTGCTCCAGCGCCAATCAGATACGCACGCTCTTCCCCTCAGATGCATCCTTCTAAACACCTTCAGTGGTTAGAAAACTGTTATTTGGAAATAACTGTTTCTTATTAATAGCTTAACTAATTGTTCTAATTAACAGTTTATTTTGTGTTCCAGCGATTTTAGAAGATCAGCACTGTGAAACAGGTAACAGCCAGGAAAACAGATTAATAAAAGCTTTGGTTTTGGCATGTAAAAGTATAGCAAATTTCACTGCATTATTACATATGATAAACAACGATCAGGCATTTGAATGTACAGGCAAACATTTTAAGGGAAAAAACCAACACATTAAAAATGCAGAGTAAATTCCATTTTATTTGTTTTACAAAGTCAAAACCATACAGCTTGTTTAGTCCAATGCTTCCACATCAGATCCAGAGCAAACCAGGTCATGTGCTCTTATAGAACTAATACCACTGACTTCACCATCCCTGTTCCAAAAAATTAAGAAAACTATGGGATAGGATCTGCGTCTCAGATTTGATCAGCACCATTGCATCGGTATTCAGGATTTTTCAATGTACAGAAATGTTAGCCCCAAATCACGTCTCAGTACAACACAGTTTACTTCAAAATCAGAGCTTGAAATTATTTTTTCAAGGACAGAAAGCAACCTCCCCTCTTCAACCCTAGGAAGACACCACAGAAAACACTGGTAGCTGCTTGTAATTTGATTTGCCTTGTAAGGTTCAGTACATTTTAGGTTTACAAAAAGGAATGTCTGACACCAAAATCTTTACTTAAAGAGTAGGTAAACACAGACAACAGCAGTGCAGACTTCACATATACTCTGATCCCTGTCTCCTGGAGTTGGGTAACTTCAGCCTCACCAGAGCACTCCATTTTGGAATAGAACCATGAAACAAATCAGTTAATTTAAATTAAAAATGTTCTACATTTAAGGAAGTTTACTGGTTCTCATTTTTAAAGCAGTCTCAAATATTCAGGATTCACATTTCAAAGGGCCTCACCAAAAAGACAGACTGATCCATACGTGGAAGAGAATTTAACCGTCATTGCTACCAAGGGGAGTAACTAATCTCAAGCTCTGCATTTAAAGTGCCCATAATCTTTTACATAGCAACCAGCACGTAACACATAACTTGTGACATTTATCTACATTGTGTTATCACCACCTATTACAAAGAGCAGGCACTGAACTTTTAAAAATGTTATTACAAATCGTAAAGATTACATATTACTGAAAAGTTAGAATCCATATTTAAGAACCAAGAATTTAAATACTTGTCGCAATGTTATTTCATGTATATATTTATAGATGAGCAATTACACTTATTTTGGTTTTTGGCTCATTTCCCTAAAGTTCATAACCAAAAATCCCACTGGACCGTGTAAAGCAGGGGAGCACCCACGAGCTGGCTGACAATGCAGAATCCTTTCAAGTACCCAAAACCTGAGCTGGGAAAAAGCTACGCTCCGTCACCTTTTTAAATAAATATGCTCCCTTCCCACTCCTGCCCACCTGTCCAGGAACACGCGAGAACTACGATTTTTCTGCCCTTCACCCACGTGCACAATACATAGATGTGATGGACACTACATAACCAAGCTGTTCCTCAACAGCACAATGTCTGATCAAGTCCATGTAAGTATTTCTTAAAGCATGGTGCAATTTTAGTCAGAAGCACTTCCCCCCTCATAATATCTATAAACAAATAAAGCCTATTTTAAAATCAGTATTAGAAGTCAACAGTCTTGTTTCATCCGTATCCTCAAAACAAGACTGGGTTGCTCATTAGAAAGTTACACCTACGATTGAAGATTTTTTAAAACATTAGTTCTACTTGGTGCTGCAGCGTGGAACCTGCAGGAATCCCAGGCTTCTGAGATGAAGTTGCGTCCAATTTACTTCTCCTTCATTTTTTTCAAATAACGAGCCCGTATCTGTTTGTTGGTTTTCATGATTAAGTTAATGACAGTGGATGTAGGTAGAAGAGAGGAGATCCATCCCTGAAAAAAAAAAAAGGGGGGAAGGGGAGGAAAAAAAAGCTCAACTTTTTATAGCCTGTACTAAGTGAAATCTAACAATTACCAGCAACACACAAATAATACCAAGTTATGTTTAGACGTTAAAGAACAAAAATATTTAACATTCCAAATTATTCTTTGCTCTTCTTCCATAATAAACCCACACAAAGGACACTCCAGATCCTTACACTTCCCAAGGGGACTTACCATGAGTGCATGGGGCAGGCACCCGTTGGTCTGGGACTGCAGGCCCACCGTGCCTAAGGCAGCTCTGACATAGGTTTCAGGACTGGGCTTATCAAAGGTCGGCTTGCGGATTTTGGACATTTTTGTTGCCACATAATACGGGAGGACGCTCTGCACAGGTAAGAAAGATCATGTTAAGCAGAGAATGCTTTCAGATTAACTTGCAGATCCATCCGGGAACCAAAAATCATTGGAATTAGATAACTCGTATACCGAATTCTGGCTTAAGCCAGCCTTCTTCTCAATTCAAAGATCACAACGTACAATATCAAACCATTTTTAATCAGATATCTTGCGGGTCATGTTTGGAACAGGAAGGGTAGTTCAGTGGTCTGTTGACAGACAGCATCCCCACCTGGGGCCCTAGAAACACCACTGTTACAAGCGTATGGTTGAAAAGCCTTTCTTACAATTTGTCTTCTAAGTACAAAACTTCATTCAAGCTGTTTAACAGAAAATGCTGTAGTGTTGCTTCTCTGTAGTAAACCTGCAAGGTTTACTTGGGAAGGAGGTGCAGAACCCAAACAGGGATTTTATACTTGAGTAACAGCTCCTCAGTCTGGCACCTGTACAGAGAGAAACACAAAGGCGGGAGGAAGGAAGAGGAAGGGAAACACCAGGAAACGTGGAACGTGGAGCTTTTAACTCCACAGGAGAGCTCAGAGGAAGGAGATGTCATTACCAGAGTGGAAGACCTCAAGGACAGAAGAAAGGATGAAAAAATGGAGCACAGTTAATGGGCTTTTATAGAAGTGTTTAGAAGAAACAGAAAAAGTGGTGGTGGAGTCTCAGAACTACCCAGCCCTGACATAATGGAAACACGAGAGGAAGCAGCACGGGTATATTTGTTGACAAAGGGACACTGGTACCACAAAGGTGGGGCAAGATAGACCTGGGGGTCCAAAACCACATTATACCTATCCCCAGCTCATGCTACTGGAGAAAGAAAGGGAAGTGTGTGTATACTTGTATGCTAGGAAGCAACCCTGTTTCCTCATAGTCACGGCTTTCAACTTCTCCTTGATCGAGGCCTCTAAAAAAGTAATCAAAAAAGCCCCGGTCTATCAGCCACTTAATCAGATATTAAACATACCAGATCTCACAAGCTTAGAAAGGCTGGAATCTTACCAACACTTTGACCAGGGCCTCCCAAGACACTGTCTGTGGCTGTACTATTCCATACACTCTCATCGACTATTTAGCCATGCCATACCTGTGCACATTTCAACAGGAATTCAAACACCACAAACAGGAAGCATTGCTATGTCTGCTTATTCCCCAACTTTAGAATATTAAAACCTTGCACTTCTCTCTATAAACAGGATTTTCAATAATATACTGCATGAGTCCACTTTCAAGTAGAGAGGAAAAACATGGAGACCTGAATTTCAGAAATTTAAGCAGTTACCATCGTCTTCAAAGTCATCAAAAGCTACCAATGCCTGGATAAGAAAACTACTCATTCTGTTATCCTACCAGCATAGGTATCTAGTTTCAAGTCCAGAATGTGAACTTCATCCATTTTTCAGATTACATTTCTAAACTGAATCTCTAGTTTGGTGTTTTAAAAAAATAAAACAATTCTATGCTTCTTATTTTCTACCAAATTATATCTGCAACATCCCCAGAGTGGCATGATAGTTACAGTTATGATTTATTTTCTATCTTCCTCTGCTCAAAACAGACTTTCTAAGTGAACTGCACTACCCAGTTAAGCCACTGGATAGCACGAAGGGGCAAACAATTGTGCATGAGGATGCTTGAAAAAGCAAGCATACAGTAGCACTAGTGGTTAGCTACTGATCCACAGACTTCAAGGCACACAGAAGCAGGGATTACACTCCAACATTTTTTTTTCCCTCCCAAATGCTCTCCAGAAAACAGAGTTGGATGTTTAATTTCAGAGACAATAGATCTACCATCTTCCTATTAACTGTGCCATATTTTAACAGCTGTGAAGAAACCCGCTGAATCCATTAAGTTTATTTCCCCCTCTTCTTCCTCCCTACAAGGAGGCTCAGACATTCATGAACCGTATCGAAAATTGACAGGACAGGTTAAAAAAAATTTCACTGCCTAATGCTTTTCAGCATTCTGCATTCAGGCAGGTAGAACCCACACAACCTGGGCAAGTAACTATAGAAAACTCCTTGTCTTTATCCAGGGAAAGCACAACCTGCTCTCCAGTTTCAAAACATGCCTGAAAAGTAGCTTATGTCAATACAATGTCTCTTGCTCACTTAAAACATTTACTACTGCTGACCGCTCTGATGCTTATTAAAATTGGCTGGCACTCAGAATTGGGGTCTTGAACGTTGTATGGATCCAAGAAGTCAGATCTCAAGTCCTGAACAGAAGCCTCTACTAATTATGCTACAGTCACATGAAAATAAGCCCCCAAAAGTCAGAATCGCTTGTTTACACAACTTTATCACCTATTTGACCTTAGTTTTAAAAAAAGGCCTGAACTCTCAGGTGTTTCCAAAGAAGTTTCTTTCCATTTCTCTGTGGAGAAGAGGAGGGTGGAGGACATAAAGGAGAAATGGAGGAATTGCAGAAACCAAAGCTGACTTGTACAGACAGCTAAAAAGCTTTGGAGGAAGGCAGGCAGTGCCATTAGCCGTTAGTCTGGTGACAGCACACTTTTGTGAATAGCTGAAGGGAGAGCTGGGCCTCTTCAGTGTGGTGAAAAGGTGGCTGGTGGCAACCCAATAGCTGCCTAAAGTTATTTCAAGGGCAGTTATGAGATCCAAACACTTCTTTGTGGTGCCAGATAGAATAACAAGAGGCAAAACTGTCAGTTTTGGCTGTAGACTGTCAGACTGGACACTAGGGAGAAAACGTTTTGCTAGGAGAGCAGTACAACACTCAGACAGGTTGTCCAGAGAGATCACAGCATCCCTGCCCTTGAAGGTTTTCAAGGTTTGGCTGGATAAAGCCATGACTAGCCCGTGATCCAGTGTTGGCAGCAATCCCAGTGCTTACTTCTAGTTACTCCTCCTGCTAGGAGAGCAGGAGGTTAGACTACAAAAATACAGAGTTCCCATCAAATGAACACTTGCGTGTTTTTCATAGAATAGCAGGTTGAAAGGGACCTCAAGGATCATCTGGTCCAACCCTTCTGGCAAAAGCACAGTCTAGACAAGCTGGCCCAGCACCCTGTCCAGCCGAATCTTCAAAGTGCCCGATGTTGGGGAATCCACCACTTCCCTGGGGAGATTATTCCTGTGGCTGATTGTTCACATTGTGAAAAATTCTCCTCTTGTGTCCAGTTGGCATCTCCCCAGGAGTAACTTGTACCCATCACCCCTCGTCTTTTCCATGTGGCTCCTTGTAAAAAGGGAGTCTCTGCCTTTTTTGTAGCCCCCCTTTAAATACTGGAACATGGTGATAAGGTCTCCCCTAAGCCTTCTCTTCTCTGGGCTGAACAAACCCAGTTCTCTCAGCCTTTCCTCACGTGGCAGGCTGCCCAGTCCCCTGATCACCTTTGTGACCCTCCTCTGGACCCTCTCCCGCCTGCCCACAGCTTTTTTGCATAGCGGGGACCAAAACCAAACACAATATTCCAGGTGTGGCCTGACGAGCGCTGAGCAGAGCGGGACAACGACTTCTCTAACTCTGCTGGTGATGCCCTGGGTGATGCAGCCCAGCACCCCGTTGGTTTGCTTTGCTGCAGCAGCACACTGGTCACTCCTATGGAGCCCGCTGTCCCCCAGGACCCCGGGTCCCTTTCCCCAGAGCTGCTCCCAGCCAGGCAGATCCCAGCCTGTGCTGCACCCCAGGGTTATGTTTTCCCAGCTGCAAGACCGTACACTTGTCCCTGTTGAACCTCATAAGGTTCCTGTTAGCCCACTCTTCCAGCCTAGCCAGGTCTTCCTGCAGGGTGGCTCTCCCTTTCAAAGTGTCCACTTCCCCACTCGCTTTGGTATCATCAGCAAACTTCATCAGGGTCACTTGATCCCATCATCCAGATCACTTACAAAGATATTAAAGTGTTGGGCCTGGTATCGATCCCTGGGGGACCCCACTTGTGACAGGTTGCCAGTTTGAAAAGGAGCCGTTTCCCCCCACTCTCTGGGTGCGGCCGGTCAGCCAGTTCCCCACCCACCCACAGACCCCTTGTCTAGGCCATAACACACCAGTTTCCCTGGGAGGAGGCTGTGGGGAACCGTAACAAAAGCCTTGGAGGAATCCAGGTAGACAATGTCCACTGCTGACCCACATCAACTGAGCAGGTTACTTTGTCACAGAAGGTGATCAGGTTTATCAAGCACGATTTGTCCCTGGAGAATCCGTGTTGGCTTTTCCCAGTCACAGGCTTCATCTGACTCGTGACAGCCCCCAGCAGGATTCGTTCCATAACTTTCCCAGGGAATGAAGTAAGGCTGATGGGCACATCATTTCCTGGATCATCCTTCAAGCCTTTCTTGTAGATGGGGTGACATTAGCCTTCTTCCAGTCTTCTGGAACATCCCCAGGTCTCCACAGCTTCTTAAAGATTATGGAGAGCAGCCTCACAACAACGTCAGCCAGCTCCCTTAACACCCTCGGGTGGAGAATGTCAGGGCCCATCGATTTGTAGGGGTCAAGCTCCTGTCATAGCTCGCATACCAACTCTTCCTTTGCTGGTGGTGGGTCAGTGTTTGCACCAACCTGGATTTTTGTTCCTGAGGCCCAACAGTGCTGGTAAAGACAGAGGTGAAGGAACTGATGAGAACCTCTGCCTTTTCAGCATTGTTGGTGACTAATTCACCTCTCCTGTTTAACAATGGACCAATATTCTCCTCCTGTTTCTGCTTGTTGTTCACGTACCTGAAGAACCCTTTCTTGTTGTTTTTGACATCTTTGGACAATTTCAACTTGACTTGAGCTTTTGCTTTTCTAACTGCATCTCTGCATGCCCTGGAAATGTCCTTGTAGTTCTCAACAGGTATTCATCCACTTTTCTGTGATCTAATATTTTATATAGTGGATATGAAGAAAACAAGTAATAAAAGTTTTTACTGTTACGCTTTTGCTATGCATAGTAACAAAGCACAGAGGGAAAATGCCAATAACTAACTGAAGTTAAAAAAAGGAGTGAAAGAAAGGGGTAAAGAACTAAGCAATATTTTTAGACATATTCAAAGAGCAAAAGTTTCAGAAGAATCTAGAGAATCCTTCTGGGGAGAGATTTTTCCAAAAAAGTCTTGAGAGAAGTCCTTGTTGTCTTCTTCCTCATTCCTTTTCTTTTTGCCTATCTCCTTCTCTCCAGGTAAACACATACAGAATTTTAACCTTTTCTATTATTGTGCTGCTTCTGTAGCCCGTCAGACAGGAGGAGTGTATTTTTAATTTAAATATGTCTACATTGCAATAAAAGCACTATATACTATCAAAACTAAGCTTCCCCAGAGAAGGCAATCCACGTGAGCAGAACTGATACACTTCAGGTTGAACTCCAGAAATCAGTAAAATCCCACCTGCACTTTGTTTCTGCTTTTCATCCACTGGTACTCTTCAGGTATTTTGGCGTGGTAGAAGTTAACTGTTTTAAATGGTCCTTTCAGCCGAAAGTGCAAGCCTGAAATTAAAAGCCCTTATACTTCTGAAGGTCACAGAGATGAACTTCAAAGTATCTAAGGGGGATGCAGACTTCCTGAGGCCTTGAAGGAGATATGTCAGCTAGTCTTCACAGGAAGGTACTTGTAATATTCATTAGTGGTTTATAGTGACTTAGGCTGGAACAAGACGACAAGGACATGGACTGCAATAAAATTTGCATAACAAATTGAAGCTGTGACACCTATTGGTCATCAGGCCCACATAACTCAGAATGGCAATTCACTCTCTACATTTAGGGGCAAAAAAGCAATTCGGTGCCCTTAGCCAACATGGGAGTTACAAAAAGACAGCTTACCACAAGCTGTGAAGTTTTGTACAGGAAAACTGTTGATACAGATTGAATTCTTCATTTGTTTATAATGTTAAAAATGTAAGACACTGAAAACTTTTATTCTAGCTTTGCCATACCTAAAAGCTAGAAAACCTTTCCCATATTTTGTACATTCTTACTGTGTTTAATGCCTTTAGCCAAACATGAGTTACAGGGTTATTTACCTTTTCAGTTTCAATAGGTACTGCATAGTCATAAATGACCAGTACCTGCTCCTTCTTTGTTCTCCCCTCAAAATGACAGACCACTGTTTGGACAAAATTTGGGGAGAAGACAAATGCACATCTTCAAAGATGTAGCACTTCTTTAGCCTGCAAGCATCTACCTTTAAATACTCTCAAGGTAACTATCAGCAGCTTCACCTGAGAAAATACCAGAAAACAGAGAAAGACCTTAGACATTGTACCGCAACACACACACCAACACACAAACAGAAAAATCACACCCAGCTCTGTTGCCAGTGAAGCTGAGTGTTGAAGGAGCCCATGCCACACAGTTTGCAGGTAGGCTTAAGCAGGAAAGAAATCCTCCCAGAACACTTTGTATTATTGATGTAGAAAAGAAATACTCTACCAGTTCCTTTAGTCTCATTTGGAGACTGTGGCCACAGATTAAGAGAGGGCCACACTGAATGGAGATGAAACAGATTGGAAGAACAGCTGTCTGATGATGAAGCTAAACCTGCAAGTAATACAATTTGAACCACACTGGGGAGATAGAAGTAATATAGAAGGGTAAATGCAAAAAGAAAGCTGTAAGGAACTTGCAGTATGGTAAAAACTGACCAATTGCAGGACAGTTTGGGGCTGAAGCCAGGAAAAGACTTGGAAACCCTGTGAGAAGAGACAGTAACAAGGAGACATAAAACACTAAAAGTCGCTCCAGCTTAATCCACTTCAAGAATGGAGAGTGCACACAAACCAGCCTGTATGCTGAGCCTGTACCTGTTCAGAGCACTCCCTTTTTACACATCCTTCAGTGCTGCACATGGGTTTAGCTGAAGGTACATCCCAGGGCGCAAGGGCACAACAGGAGGCACTCTGAGGAGAAGTTATGCTCTGGGAGCTCTGTAATCTGTTACCAGCATAAAACTACTGTAATCTAGTCTGTCCTCAAGTAGGTCCATAACAACAATAGTCAGAATTCTTTCAGAGACCTCCTTTACTAGCTTCCTCCTCACCACCAATACACTCCAAAATAAACAGAATCCCTTAAGATGTTTAGTATAAGGTTTAAATGAGGTTCCCATTAAAGGGTCAGAGACTGCATGGGAATAGCTCACCCAGCAATTATCTTTTTTCTTAACACAATCCTCTCTGAGGAGCTGGGACAGGACACTATACTAAATATCTGGGACTAAACATTTGGACACTAAACTGAAGGACATTTCCTGTCGGCAAGTTCTTGTTTTGCTAAGTATGCTTAAAGGGGAAAAAAAACCCCAAAATCTAGCATGTCATAACATAGCATTAAGTTGGCAACAACTTCTCTATGGTTTCAGCCAGTAACAAATGTTGTGCTCTCACAAAAATACACAAATAGGGCAGGCAACTTTGCGCCTTACTCCTCATGGGACCTTCAGAGCTCAGATGGTTTTGAGAACCACCGTACAGAATAGGGGAATGACAGGCATGGACACAGGCTAATCCTGTTGGCAAGAAGATCTCTAGTGGAATTTAAAAATTTTATACCACTGTCTTCACAGTACAGGTAAGATCTTATACCAAATGGACTATTGCTCTAGAGAGCAACAGGTGTCATAAGTAATGAAAAACTCAGTTTTTGTGACCAAAGCTGTAAATTCCAGCTACGTTTTGGAAGCAAACACTAAGAGTATGCGAGAAGTCATATTAAAGCAAAATCCCATCAAGCTGTGAGAGACTGGCTTGGTTTGCTTTTATGCCCCGTGAAAAATAATTAAAACCATGGAAGGTAAACAAATGAGGGGAAAAAGCAAGACTCATTAGTAAAGTGGAAACCCAGTACTAAAGAAAATTAAATCAGTCCATTACATACAAAGGGTCTTTGAGGCTTGCTTTTGTTCTTGCTACTATGCCTACACTAGCAGTTGACTCAATGACACTGCAGGGACTGCTACTATTCTAGTCTTTTGAGCAGTTACCCATGGAATCTCTGTACAAATGTGCTCCAAAACTACATTCCAGTAGATGAAGTTGTATAAAGATGTTGAGTTGCACACAGTTTTATGTAATATTTTATACATAAAGGTTCAATTACCACCATCAGCTAAAAAAACCTCAAAACAAACACACTAAAACAAACAATGGTTTTTGTTGCTTCAAGGTGGTTTGTTTCAGAGTAACTGACGAAAGCTGCTAATTGGACCAAAGGAAATCCTTATCCTTAATCTGTGTCACCTATTCCTGAATAAGAGACCACGCTGATTCCCTTTTGTTACCCAAACACTAATGTTGCTGTGGTAACCACACTTACATGAAACAAACTTTACTCACCTGCACAATGATGCCCTTGCTCTTGTATTCTGCATGGAGGCCTCGGGAGAAGTAATCCACAAAAGCCTGGAGAGAAAAGAAGAGAAGCATGCAGCATGCTACACATTAAAATGGAAACTATAGTTTGCAGGTTTTTGTAAGCATATCTGAATCACTATTTAGAGTTCCTGTCTTCAAAGTGAAAAACTTTATGTTTTCAAAGAAACTTTGCATATTAGAGCAACGCCATCTGAATAGAAACCCTATGCTTACAAAGTATTTTTACAGAAGTGAGGCTCAGTCTAAACAAATAAAATTCTCTTTAATTTAGAAGGAAAAGGAACTAGATTTCTTACATAAAGCCTCAAAAAAAAAGGAAAATAAGACTTTGCACGTTCACATTGTTCACTACTTATGTCATCTCCTTAGACTTTTTTTTTTTTAAAGAGTGATTTAAGTAGGTTTCTCTTGTGCATGGTTTTTAAAACATAGCATTTAAATACTTTGTATTCTGCCTCTACACTTTTCAGAAATGCTACTCTACGGTGATACTTCTTCCTAGTCCTGAAGTCCACCTCCACAGACTCTCTTCCAAACTTCTGGAAGTCTTAGAGGTTACAAGACTAAAAGTTTAAAGAAGGCAGTGAAAGGGCTTAAAAGATGGATGCTAGTACCTGCCTTTAAGATGCCCTCACATCTGATACGGCCATCTCCATAATCATGCCAAGAAAGCCTTGTCCTAACAACCCAAGGCTACTCAGCAGTTCAAACCCTTCCAGAGTTCTTCTAAACCACCTTACTGCTTTTGCCTTATGCAGTCTAGTGAGACAAAGTATCAGGTTCTGCTATGGTTTCTTCTTTTAGTGAAAAAATACAACCAAGTAGGATGAATGGAGCACCTTCAACTGAAGGAACTAAACTATCCTATCCATGCTTGAAGCTAAAATAAATACTAAATACATTAACTCAAGTATTTAAGAAGTGGTTGCTTCAGACCAGTTTCAAAACAGACAGCAAAGCTCTAGTATTGCGCCTGCTTTACAGTCTTCCCATGGTCACCATGTCACCAGTGGATTAACACAAGTCCTAACTGAAACCAGCACTTACAAGTTTGCAGTGCCCAGTGTTCTTCTTATCAAGGTCATCCCACCCAACTCAGCCTGTACAAGCAGCAATAGAAACACATCCATGCTACTGGGCTATTTCTATACACGTTTTTCTAAGCATACAGGAGATCTGAAAGAAAACTAGATTTTGCTGTGTAGCAGATAGGTCCTTTTATTCCTCATCTTCAAGTTGCGTGTACAAGTTAGAAGGAGACTCATTAAACCAAAAAAGCTTATCTTCTGTCCAGCTGTTCTTCCTTCTCCCTTTTCTCCCAAGTACAAGTTCTTAATGAAATTCAGTACTCAACAGCAGCGAGACTCTGAAAGTCTGGTCTAGCAGCAATGACTCAAGTGAGCTAGACATTCTACTGCAATAAGGCGCTTGCACAGACACGCGAATGGTTCGGTCCAGTCCCTGAAGACAGCTGCCAGATGTACGTGTGGTAACTGCATAGAGTGTATCAATAATTTATTAAAAATAAATTTTAAAAACTTATTTTGTGTTAATTAAAGTGCTTTGATCATTCAAATTTCTAACTATTTTCTACATGACAAGAGTCCTGAAATCAGTTACTGCTCCAAATATAGAGACTAAAAAGACTGTCATCTCTACTTTATTGCAGAGAGCTTGAAATAAAGGGAATGTTCAGTTCACATGAGGTGAAAAAGCAACTTCCAGTATCCAGATAAGCTTTGGAGTTTTTCTTCTTGAATTTATTTCAAGACAAGCTGGGTTTTCTACCTCCAGATGCTCAAGCCCACCAACAACCTTTAACTTAAAACAGTCTTAAGAGCAGTCTCTAAAGTAAACATGCCCTGAATAAGCAGATAAGCATTTCATGCAAGAAAATTTCTTCTCCTTGAATATCCAGTAACAAACCCGAATACCAAAAAAAATGGTGGTGGCAGGAATAAACATACTTCACTTCTCATTAGTATGGTAGATCAGTAAACCTGTCAAAAAATAGGACTAGGATTCCTTTAAAAGTGTCTCATTTCATTGTGAAATAGAGAATTCTCTACTGGAAGGTTAAAGAGTTGGACTGTGCCTGTTCCTGATAATTAGCCAAAGCCATTGACTTAGACCTGAAGGATACTACGCTTTAAACCCCCTTTATATAGATGAGGAAAAAAACCCTAGAAATTGCAGCTACAGTCTTTCTATAGCTACATTAGGGGAGTCACTTTCATGCTTACTAATCTTGCTGTGGTAGAAGATGAGCAGTGCTGAGAACAGGCAGATTACTTAACCTGTAATTGAGTTTCTTAGGGGGAAGGGAAGAAATATTTGAGGTTCTCATTGAAAAAAGACTAACCAAAGCAGTGTAAGGCATATTATCACTAAAATCAGAAGCTCAATTCATTCCATAAAGCTGAAGGCACTGTCACAATGAAAGTGACCTTTTGTATTAAAACAAAGAACTGTGCTCTCAGGAAACAGCTATTTCAAGAGCAAATTTTATCAGCTAAGACTAATTCAGGCTTTCATGATTTCTAAACTTAAATATTCCCTCCTTTAGTATGAATAAAATAGTGTGCATCAAATCCTTTTTGAAAGTATGAAGATGTTCCTGAGACTCTGAGAGGAAACATAGGTCTGTTCTGACATGAATTACACTACTGAAGGTTTCTTCATAGTGTCAAGGTTCTGCTTAGACTCTGAAATCCTTGAAGTATTTAAGGTAATTATCAGATGTGCCTGGAAAAAGCTGTAGGGCCATACTGCTTTAATACCAGTGTAAGTATCTCTTGCATTTAGTTTTATCTCATACACTTCAGGCTCATACTGTGTACCTATAGTCTGTCTTTACAGTGTTAACTGGACACCTTTTAGGGGGACATTTTAGAAATCCCTATAGGTATTTTTGTAAAAAAAAAAAAAAAAAAAAAAAAAAGACCAAAAGACCAGCTGCAGAAAGACAAACTGTCCCAATGACAAAAAGAGAAACCAGAGCAGATAAACTGAACATGAAATGTAGATCTAGAGTAGTCACTTATAAACCGGTAAAATAAACCAGCCTGTTGTGGAGGAAGACTGGAAATTTCAGTAAAAGGAGTCTTTGGCTAAATGGAGAGCTTCTTGATGAACTAAAAAATGAGTACGTGAGAGACAGAAACAAGGAGAAGTAACAAAGGAGAAACATAAAACATTATCAGATACTTAGGAATAAAATCCAAGCTAGGAAAAGACTAGCAAAGGGCATGAAGGGTAACACTAAGAGATCCTACAGGTACACTAGCTTCAAGAGGAATTTCAGAGAAAAAGGGGTCTGTTGATGGACAAGGGAAACAAACTAGAGATAAAGAACAGAAAATGGTTATGGTATTCTTGACTTCTCTTGCCTTTGCATAGCCAAAGCCTGCTCACATGCTTCTGCATGCACCAGTTTTGTTTAATGAAAGGGACAGGCAGAGGCAGCACCATGGATTCACTCAAGAGTGCTGAAAGAACTAGTCCGTATGTATACAAGTCTGCTGCCTACAATATATGAAAAACTATGGAAACTAGGGGAGGTCTCTGACAACTGGGAGAGGGCTAACATATCCCTCCTCGAAAAGGTAAGAATGGTCCTGTCAGCTTTAACTCAGTTTGTGGAAAGATCATGGAGCCCTCCTCTTGGAATTCATTTCCAAGCACATAAAGGACAAGAAGATACATCAGAAACAGTCAACAGAGATTTACCAACAGCAAACTGTTTCCTACAATGGAGTGAACTAGCTTTGTAGATGAGGGAAACAGATTTTTAATATATATAAGGTATGTGTGTGTGTGTCTGTATATATAGATGTATTTTCACTTCAGTAAAGCTTTTGACACCATCTTCTGCAGCATTCTCATTTGGAAGTGAAGCAGATATGTGCTGAAACAACAAACTGCTGGCCAGACTAAAAATTGGCTGGACCACCAGGCTCAAAGAGCCATGATTAATAGCTTGACATCTGGCTGACAACAAGCAGAGAACCCTACAGATCAATACCTAGGCCCGTATTCTTCAGCATCTATCAGCAACCTAGCTGATGACACAGAGTACACCCTCAGCAAATTCACAGATGACAGCATTAAGATGAAGTGGCTGACACGACATAGCTTCAGTCCAGAGAGACCCTGATAAACTTGATTATTGTTAAACATCATGAGATTTCTCAACTGGCACAGAGTAAAGTGCAAAGATCTGCATACAGAGTGGGATAATGCCATGCCTTAATTTTGGTCGAGTAGCAGCCCTGCTGCAAAGAACTTGGAATTTATGGTGGCTGCCAGGTTGAAGATAAGCCAATAATCCACTCACTGCAAGAACATCAAATGACATACTGGGCTACGTCAGCAGATCAAGGGAAGTTAACTATTTGGTAATGGCAAGGCCCTAGAGCTCTATCCTTTCTCTTACTTGAAATGCTAAACTTTACACAACTAATAAAAAAGGAGGACAAATGTTTGCTTCTAGCAAGCACCAGAAGAGTCCTACTTAAACAAATATATATGCATAGATATTGAAGATACACATCTTCAGTAAGATTAGGGAAAAAAAGTTTCAAAGTCAAAATAAGAAAGTGTGTTAAACTTAGTCAATGTCCTTTCTCAACCTCTCACTAAGCTTGCTTGGTACACTAGCATTTTTTTCCATGTAAAAGTAGCATGCATGATGAAATATGTAAAATAGTAGTTTCCATGCCAGTAAACCCCTGCACTCATTTTTCTAACGACCTTCCAGCTCCCACTATTGGAAAAATACGTTAGAAACTCAGTACTTTTAGTTCATGAAAGCACCACTAGATGGACACCAAAACACTTAGTCCTGTAGTGTTGGCTTATGTTTGACACCTGATTTCAGTGTGTAAAAGAACACTTACCTTGGTCGCGGAGTAAAGAGTCAGCAGTGCAGTTGGATACATCCCAGCAGCTGAGGAGATATTCAGGACTGCCCCTTTTGATCTGAAAGGCAGTGAAGACAGATTGTCATGAAATACAGGAAACATCTTTCATGTTTCAGAAAATTACTGCAAGCCTAAAGAAAGCCTTTAGGATGCAACTGAGATTAAGATATGTTTAAAAACCCAACCAAATCCTAAACTGAAACGTACTAATTTGACTTTAAGCACAATATAAGTATTCAAGCAGCTGGTATATATCAGGAACAACTCCAACGTCAATACAGCAAGAAAATCAAGCTCCATACGTATATACACACACACACACACTGAGCTAAACTATGCAAAACCGACTGAGTGAGGCTGGTACAAGTCCAAAAAGTGACTTCTGGGCTAATGTGGCAGAAATGGCAACACAAGTTTTTTGTATAGTTTACACTTTGATAACCCCTTTCATCTTCTAAATGGATCTTCATGATGGATCTTCAACATAGGAAGTATCTGAATCTACTGCTCAAATACGGAAGTATGTTAATACAGTATGGAAGATATTCACTGGATGACTACAGAAAATATGAGTTGTTTTACAGCTGCATTACAGTAACACTGAAGGTATTCCACAGCAGTATTTCAGAAAGGGTACCAGCCTGGAATTACCTACCACCTGCTCTGCCAACCACTTCTAAAGCACATGTAGGTAGGACAGAAAGTAAGAGTCCTGGATTTCCCAACCCACTGACTGATTTTGAGCATGTCTATTTCTGAGACTACTTTTACCTACAAAAACAGACGTATTATTTAGTGCTAGGTAGAAAGGATTAGTTTTAAATGCTTCAGGCAAATTAGGGCAAGTACGCTGGTAGAAGGTGCTACCAGACAGTCCAACCCAGTGAAAAATGCATTTCTACTGCTTCTTACCCTGTAGTAACTTCAAGCCAGTTTACCTGAAGATACTAGACAAGCCATGGTTAGTGCAGAGTGAGAACATTCACGCAGGTAGGCATCGTGCAGCTCAACTCCTGCAGACCCACACATGAGTTTCTCATTATATTTGTTCATCTAGGTACACCCTATGCAGCTGCTGCCACAATGATTCAAGTAGCCATCTTAAAAACAGCTGAGTTTAAGTGACCGTTAAAAATTAGAACAATACAACTCTTTGAAAATCTTGGCAATAGATTCAAAACAACATGGCTTCTGCCATGATAGAAGTGTGAATTAGATCTGTGATTGATTCACCTCTAGAAATGAGGTAGCTAATGTGACAGAAAAGAATCATTCCAGTCATTCAGGATTTCAAACATCTTTGCCAAAGTTCACTGTATTTTTCAGGAATTATTTGCAAGGCTTGGTTGGTGAAATAAAGTAGTAACATGGATCAAAATATGTAGTAAGGAGAAAATAAGAGCAGAAATTAATCATTCATTTTCACGACGGCAAAAGGTTAATAGTGGATGCCAGAAGTTTTTCGTATCAAGACAGGTGGTGCTTGTGATATTTATTCATGAGCTCAAATGGGGATTAGCAGTGAAATGAGTATGCATACAGTTTTTAAGAGATTACCAGATTGGAGAATACTATAAGGAACTTTTTAAAGAACTCAGAGTGCTATGTGAACAGACTGCAGAATGGCAGATGGAAAAAAAAAAATCAATATTAACAAAACCAACAATGCATACTAAAGACAATAATGTGGATTAATCACAAACCTTGCAGGACTCTAAATCAACTATCTGCTCCCTGGAAAACCTAAACAAAGTCAAAAAGGAGTTCTCTTTTGTGCAGCAGTCACCAAAACCAGACAAATAACAAGATGGTGGGAACCACAGGGACAGATCCACCACCACTGAAATCTTGTATTAGTTTATGGAACACTTGTATCTCTCCAAATACAGGACAGAAATATTAAGAACCTGATGATTTAAAGAAAGGAGAAAAGAAGAAAAAAACCCCGATACATTGATGAGGTGGAAAGATTGGTTCAACTTAGCTATTTAAGAGACTATTAGGAGCAGCCATGACAAAAGTATACAAACTAATGAAAGACAAAGATCAAGACCTTGATTTATCCTCTCAGTATACAAAAGAAAGATGGCATTTATTTAAATGAAAGACTGAAATTTAGATCTGATAAAAGGAAGTGCTCTTCTCATATTCAGACTACAGGAGTACTTGCCACAAAACTTAATTGAGGACAAAAAGCTTAACAGGATTCAAAAAAGCGTAAGCATTTATATAGATAAACACAAGCCTCATGGTTATGAAACAAACTGAAGCTTGAGAGGAGAGGCTGGCATCCAGGCTGTAAAGCACAGGTCTCACAGCATCTGGCTAGATTACAGCTTCCCAGCAGGAGCAGTGACCATCATCCAGGTGCAGTGAGTTAATGGTCTGACCCAGTGAAGACCACCATGTGTTCCCCCTCTTGGAAACATAACAAATTAACAGCAGCCTCTTGCAGAAGCTCCATGTATTGGTCCCTTTGAAGGAGTCAATGCCACTGTGGGTTTTGTGGTTTGTATTTTTTCTTTATAAAGAAAACAGTCCTAGCCTTAAAAGCTCATAACTTTAAATGTCCAGATAAAAGAAAACAGAAGTGTGCCTGTAGGAGGAATACTTCTTATTACTCTAATTACAATTTTGCTTCTTAGAGGAACTGCAGAAGAAATGTTTTTAGGGGGGGATCTGAAGAACTACCCGAGCACCAGTGCAGCAAAAAGAAATTTTGGCTCCATCCAACTCAACTGTGCAGTTAATGAAAAAAAAAAAAAAAAAAAAAAAAAGTTGGCTAAGATGAAGAGCACCAGGTCCACACCCTCACACCTCCCCATCATTCTACCTTAAGTGGTCCAGCGCCGCGGAGGCTATATTTAGCCATCTCCCTGTTGCTGTGGCAACCAGCGCCTGCTCCAGCTGCACACCAAGTGGAAAGAGCAAGCTTCCTCTGTAATGTAATTATGCACTTGCTACTTCCCTGGCAATAAATACCATAGTTTGATATTTGTCTAGAAACAGTCAACTGATTTTTGTTGTTGTTGTTGGGGTTTTTTTTTGTTCCCAAAGACATCAAGCCTCGATTTTCAGTTCTACGAGCCTCCCACCTTACGACAGTAGCCTGAAAATTTACAGAGGAACTGCTCATTTAAGTGTAATAGGAAGCTGCAGATTATAAATTGTCACTTTAAGTGTTCAGAGCACAGGAGAGGAGCCACAGCAGAGAATCTAAACGCCATTACCAGAAGTGGCATTCATCTAATGCTGCTATGTTTATTATCAATAAAAGGTAACAGACACACCAAGATGCAGTTCTGTTTTCTCCTTACAGACCTGGATGCAAAGCATATAAAGTCTGCTTTATTTCGGTATTTGTCTTGTAATATATTGCCATAAAACTAACATTCAAATATGTAAGAGTATGCACTGTAGATAGCTGCAAGATGCTACAGTGTGCTACGTCACATCTATCTACTTAACACGCTCTCCTCCTTGAACAAGTGAGGAATAATGATGGGATTCCTAGTCTGGTTTTATTTTTAGAGCCTGGAGCCCTTTTTCCTAGCCTGCAGTCCCGTGAGAGAAACTTCTGCTTGGCCCAAAGAGTAGCTGAGCACAGCTACCATTCATTCATGCCCTTGGATTCGCTGGACATCCATGTCCTCCTGTGGTTACAGGCCCTTAGCAGTGTTAATGGCCTGTGAGCTATGACTATGCAGGAGTTGGCAGCTGCAGACATTGCTTGTGTGAACTGCAAACCCAACTGACTTCACAAAACCAAACAGAAATGGAAGCCTTTTCAAATATTTTTCCCTGGGACAGAAACCAAGGCCTTCATTCAAATGGAGCAGACATTTAAAGCCGGAAAAAGTTCAAGATGTGTACTTTTTTTTTATTTAAATCACTATTAACCTTTTCTTTCCAAGCTTCTTGAACATCTATCCTTGAGATTCTCAAGGTAATCATGCAGCTAGAAAAAGTAAGAAGAAACATGACATGGTGTGCTCAAGGATAGTCAAACCCAGAACTCAGCAGGATCCTGGTTCGCTGCCTTTCATTCAGATCACCTTGCCCAGGTTAATATGCAACAGAAAAACATACACAGGATATTCTGTAAGTAGAGTATACATCATTCTGTCCTGAGAAGCTTAAGAGATCAACTCTGTCAAATGGATAATTATGACATTTCTTTGGACAAAGAAGACACCAAGTCAAGAAACTGTTAGAGCTTCAAAGTTCCAAAAACTGGTAACACAATATTAAACCCTTCAAAAGCAGAATGGCTTTGGTCATGTTGGCATCTTCAGAGGGCGGTGATTTCATAAAAGACAGATCCCTTTATCTATCCATAATAGAACACGGGCAAGGATTAACTTTGGGCTTATAAACCCTGAGTAGCTACCACCACTGTACTATAATCCTCATCCTCTACTCCAGCTTTATTGAGAAATATTACACTCCCGCCCCAGAGCTGTCTTGGGTCTTCTTTTCTAATTTGAGTTTCTTTACATGAAATAAACTCTTTCTTAGCTCCTGATTGTTTAACCAAAAATCTAAGCTCATCATCACCCTGATGTGCTAGACATTGACTCCCATACTAGCTCTGACAGTTTGTGTCCCCAAAGAAACTTTGTTTTAGTGGGAAATACTTGCTCTGAATCCCTGCAACGCTTGAATAACTGAATCCCCATCTGCAATGAAGACTCCCAGATAATGGGATGATACAAGAAACACCAATTTTTTTTTCTTAATCATCGTCGGGTGTGGAGGTTTGCCCCATATATATGCTCCCACAGGATTTGTTGGGAGGCAATACCACAGTGACTGTCGCACATGGTTCCACACAGCTTTCCTCAGCATTGCAAGCGCAGCTCAGACCTGACCGAGGGCAATCCCCAGCCAGCCAGGGTTAGCACAGCGACGGGAACAGCCTGGGACAGTCAACATCAGCAAGAAAACAGCCTGGAGGGACTACATGGAGACTGTGCACCTTTTCGTTTCACCTGGGAGCGAGCTAGGAAGTCGGTGCACGTCTGCCATGGCGACAGTGGTGTGTGCATTAACTCTTATTTTAAAGAGCGGGTCTGCAGTTCTAGTTTTCCCAGTGATCACAGATTTTCCTCAATATACCTCCTACTGTATAATGAGAACATATTCTTTGCATCCATTTTACTTACAATGACTTAGAGAAATAGCCTTAAGAAGGTTATTCCCAGGAACTGTAACCACCCCCTCAGAATAGCAGGTTGTTGAGTTAGTGCTGATGAGTCAGACGGGCTTTTTAATTCTGTTCTAAAAGGAATCACCACAACAGTGGAGAAGGGAGAGGAAAAATAAAAAGGGAATCGAGTGGAAAAGGCTTCCACCGTCTGATGATTCATGCACCATCAGCGTGACTCACCCAGCATTACTTTGCCATTAAAACATGGAGACCGGGCTGATTAGTCACAGTAATGAATTTTTCAAGAAAGGATTCTCCCCTATAAATAATGATGACTTTGTCTGGATAGTGTTAGTGTGACTCACCTTTCCAGCATGCCGGGCAGCACCAATCGTGTCATCTGCAAAAAGAAAACATTCGTGATGGCTGAGAATGCAGACACCAGACAGCCAGAGACCGAGGGAAGCCTCCCTTCCTCTCAGAAGCAGCTGCCACCCCCTCCACCCCAACCAAAGTTCAGGGAAGCAGAGACCATACTTTGCATAGGCAGTTTATTTTTATTCTACCTGGATAATTTGGCTCTGTCAAGCAGCGTGTGCACTGAATCTGGTGAACCCATCCAGCTAGTAGCATAAATACAATAACAGTAAATAAAAAAAAATGTCTTTACTGCTCTGCAGCATCCATGGCCTCTAAAGAACATGAAAACACCAGAGTACTATGGTACATGTATGATTTTTCTCCCCCTACAAAAAGCATCTGTCTTCCTCAGGACTGACTAAATTTACCACCTATGCCAATACTCAAGATAATATCCAAAGTATTTTAGCTAGACTTACTGAACTGCTGATTTCAAGTTAAAAATAAATTGTGGAGCAGCAAGAGCAATGGACAGAACTACTGAAGACAAGTTTCCTATATTACATTACCTACAGAAAACATTTCATATTTCAAAACATTTTTTGCTGATTACACAGATGTTTTCACAGTGAAGAACCTACACACCCACAAGAAAAGCAGCCTGGCAAACCTCCTCACTGCTCTGAAGTTCCTGCCTACGTTAGGCCTCTAAGCAATCTATTTACAACCTGGCTGAAGGATTCTCCAGAGCAGTAATCCTAAAACAAGCTTCCTGGTTGTGGACAGAGCAGTTCTGACAAGGGAAACAAATCAAGCATTGATCCAAACTTTGACAAATTTTTAACTAATGTGAAATAGTTAGTTTTCCTACTACTAACTACTACCATCTTAAAATACTATTTAAATCCAAAATTTCTACCTTTAAGAAATAACGTCATCAAAGTACAGCTTGTGCCAAATACTCCCCTGCCAAGCAACCCTGTTAATAAATGTCATGTCACTGACAACAAAGACAGATCAGACAAGAAATAGAAATTGTTACCACTTTTCACATCTTTAAAAGGTATTCCAACGAAGTTCTTGAGGACACAGTAAGGAGGGGGTAATAAAATACTGATGGCACCAAAATGTAATGGTACTCACACGGATACCAAATTACCTTGATAGCTTTAAACATGAAACATTTGAGTAGTATGGGAGGAAAAACACACACACACACACACACAAAAAGAAATCAGCATATACAGGAGCACAAAACACCTGCAAGCACTCTTATTACAAATAGACAAATCTTACTGTAGTGAGCTATTCATATTACTATCACCACTGCATTAGCCCTTATATATGAGTGAATCTGGGTTTGGAGTTTTTTGTTTGTTTTTATTTTTAAATTATAAAGCATACCCTTTCAGAAATAAAGGAGAAAAATCACAAAAGAAAACAAAATTTCAGTTGATTGCAGCTGGCACAAAGAAGATGGTAGAGAAGAGCTGTGTTTTGTATTTTACTGGCATTTCTCACTTAGAATAGATTCTGCCATCAGCCATGCTGCATGACAGCTTTGATAAGGGATTGCACAGGCAGGAGTTGAACAGACCCTACTTTCATGAAGTCAGCTGTTGACATATTTAACTCAGCACTGCCCCAGAAGTCAAACTAAGTATTCACAGTTGGTAAACATCACCAAGCTAAGCAGATCTGATGCAACTTCAAAAAAACCTCTGACATTAAGTCTAAGTATAGAGGAGCTTTTTCATACACTAACACTTCAAAAGAGATGTGGCAACAACTAATTATTTTAATGTTAAAGGATAACATTATTTTGAGCTGATTTTTTAAGACTAAGTCAAGACTGGCAGACCTTTTCTCTGGTGCAAGCTTATGATCTCTCCCACAGACCCCTTGGCAAAAAGCAGCATACTGTATCTTGCCTCTCAGGGCAGTGTAATGCTGCACATCATCTCTGCAGATTGACACACGGACATGGACTGAAATTGCCTTCCCTTAAGCAGCTCAGAAATGGTCTGAAAAAACAGTACAAGATCTCCCACTGTAATGCACGGGGGACCCCATGCTTGAAACTTTGTCATAAATCCACACAAATGTGGTCTAAATACAAGTTGCTGCCCACCAAGCAGCTCTAACAGCGTGTCACAAACATGCTAGTTACTACCGATAGCCGAGCAAGAGCACAGAAAAACATGCTACAATAATTGTCTGACTTACATAAATTAAACCATGAAGCCATTGACAGCAGAGATATAACAATAGGTACACAATTCAGGTAGAAATCAAGAAGTCTCTCACCACCAGCTGTGTTAAACAGTCTGTTTCTAACATTCAGCTGGACAGGCAATCATTTTTTTTTTCCCCCTCCACAGAAAAACACTGATGGCAAAACTGGATTTCACACTCAAAATCACTTCCATTTGTTTCCATTAAAATTAATATTTTGAGGGAATTTTAAAAAATCTTTGAAATAGGGCAAAACTGTTTTTCCTATCTGTATTTTTACATCTTGTGATGTGTGAGGAGAGACACATGAATATTCAGTATCTTTTTGTACAGAAAAAATACCGGGTCTTTTAAAGAATAAAATAACAGAAGTCAGCTCTCTGAGTCAGTCTCACCTTACCCAGCCAAGTCCACACTCAGACTGTTCCTGCAGTGCAAGAGCACTATTGGCAAAATGCTGGCAGAGCCTTCTGCAGCCGTATTCAGGTCTGGCAAATTTATACATTGTACACACACGTAAAATATTCCCAGCTTTAATTCAAATAAAACAATCTATAGCAGAAATGTAGTTTTGCCACTAATAAGTGTCCATACATGCTTGCATGTTCTTTACCCAAAATAGCCAAACTGGTTAACACTCTCATCTTCAACAGCTCTAATCTCAGACATGCCATTATGAAATAGGCAGTTCAACAACAAACATCTAGAATTTAATAAACAGCTCCCAGATTAAAAAAAATCCCAATTTTAGCTAGGTCTTATTTAGAGGCAACCAGTTCTGTAATGGGGTGTATTTCATAAATGCCAAAGGATTGCAAGTCTGAGTCTACAGGAATTAGCATGTAAGATGCCAGAGAACTCTAAAGTAGTGTTTGTTCCTCTGAAGGCAACCTGATAAAGGAAGAAGAAAGTGGCAGGAAACCTAAAGTAGAGGCTGTGAACCAACCTACAGAAGCGTGCCGGCAGCTGGTGGTTGCTGAACTCACTTAGGCTTCCCTCACATAACCATTTTGATGAACAAATACTACTTTCCACAGAAATACCAGCACTGCAGTTGAAAATGTGAATGTTCCCAAGAAGACGCTGAAGGCTCAGGTCATTTCAGACAAGTAGCCAGACACGAGGCTACATGAAAACTGCCAACCCATCCAAAGCAAAGTGGTTTTTCTTTCTGAAAGTTTGCATTGGAGCAGAACAAGAGTGTACGTGTGAGCACGTGTGTCGGTGAAATTTGCTCAGGGCAGTCTCCTTGACATCAGAAGCCATTCATTTTTTATATTTTATACAGTCTGGCAAAAAGCTATCTTTAAACACACAACCATGAAGCAGTAGTTGTTAAGGTTTTTTTGCTTGTTTGTTTTTCAATGATTTCATAAATACACATAACGCTACCATAGAATTTGGGGCACAGTTCCTTTGGTTTGGACAGCTGCATCATTTTTAAGTCAACTTCTTTCACACCTAACCCTCAAGCTCCTAAGTTCCAGGATGCTCACAGCAAATGGTTAACTTAAGGTAAAGATTCATTATAGACCATTTCGCTGATCTTTTACACGCAGCTATAATTTCTTGAGGTCCATTTATCTGCAACTGCATTTATTACATGTCTGGCAAGCACTGGTTGTATTGTCCCCTCTTCTGCATCAGACCCATCTTCTACCTTCTAATTTTGGAAAAGGGAACACCACATTTGGTCTAAAGAAGCAGAGATTCTACTTGCAGATACAAAAATACACAGCCATATGGATAGATTTATGTTCTAAAACAGGTGCTACACTTAAAAGCTCCTATTAGAGGACTAACAAATAGTTAGAAGTTATAACTGTGTATTTCCAGTGGTTTTTCTTCAGAAAAAAAAAAAATAATCTCCCATTCTTAGTGATCGCCGAGCTGTAGTCTTTTCTCACCCCAATCCAAGCAATAGCTCAGGAGCAGAACTTAGGGAAAGAACAATAATTTGTAAAGTTTTGAATACCTTTGAAGTGATATTCACTCAGACTGATAAAATACAGTAGGAAAAGCTGAGGTAAATATTCCGTCATCCTTCGCTTCTTACGGGCCACACAATTGTTATACAAAGCCAGAAATCTAATACCACAGTTGCATATTTATAGACAAATCATTTTATGGTATGATGTTATGCAAGTCACTCTTTCCACTTCCAAAAGGTACAATGATCTTTAATTAAGCCTATGCAAGTACAAGAAAAGATGAAGCTAGAGAACTCGGACAAGTTTTCTACTTTGTTATGCAGCTGAGAAGCTTCCTTGCTTCCTTCAGATCTCATTCACGGATCTGGGGTGAAATGATAACAACTCAAAGCAACATAACTTTTTCAAGATCAGCAGTTCCCTGTGGTGCACCCATTCCTGTACAAAAACATCACTGCTACCATAAGATAATGCATGGTGTCTGGGCAGAGGATTCACTCAAGTTCACAAATGCACCAGCTGTTTAACAATTAGTTAACTGACACTGTGCCTGTGCAACACTCACCTGCAGACTGAAAGAACTAAAGAACTGTACTCATGCACTGGTACTTAAATTGATCATGAAACTATTCTCAGCATCTACTATTAAGTTTTTTTAATGTACCTCTTTTGAAGCAATAACTTTTTAATGCAGCTCATACCCCAAGCTGATTTATATTTGTAAAAACTGGCAAGTAAACCTGATGTAAATTCAACGCAAAAACCCCCACAGTAAACCATGTGGCAAGGTCAGTAACCAGAAAGGGGCAGGGGACATGCAAAGGGAACGACAAACATAACATGCTGCAAGCCCTGTTCATTGTCACTGACTTTCCTTTGCACAACAGTTTTAGGAGAGAAAGTTTTCCCTATTTAAAGCCACAAACTTTTGGAGTCCAGTTCACAAGGGGAAGCTCTCAAAACAAGCATCTTTCCCCTCCGTGCCCTCTATGTACGAAAAAGACTACTCAAATAATAAGGCTGAACTTTCTCTTTTCCAGATGTGGAATAGCTATTAGTCCCAACCCCAAATCTACAAAAAGCCACAGAACTCTAGGATTTCCTAAATTTCCCCAAATTACTTGTACTTTCAAGAAAAATTCCCACTGCTTCCCGGACTATTGCCGAAACAGCTACATCTCCCTTGTTCCAGCTTCCTGTATCATGTTCTCAGGTTCAAAGTCAGCAAGGTGGGAAACCACAGCATTTAATTTCTCCCTCTGGACCACCTGACTGATATTCATGACCACCTTCACAGAACACTTGCTCCTCTTGCAAGTGTTGGCAACCATCCCTCTCTTATAAAGTTATATCATAGACTTGGCTAAATCATCATCCCCACTTTATGACTTTGAATATAACTGGAAAGAAGCCTCTTGACTAGACTGGAATACACAGACACACAGAGTGATCTCAAGTCAGAGTTGCAACATCCCTCAGAATTAAGTTCCCTTTACACTGTGATCCTCCCCAATACACAGCAAATACAAAAATTCACATGGGGTTTGAGCAGGGCACAAGCAACTAGCATCTGATTTCTGGTAAGGTACTTTTACAGGCACAGCCCATCTGAACATTCATGGGAGGGAGAGATGTCATCTCCTACTGTCTTTCAGGATTATTGCTCCCCATGCTTTTCTTCTTTCTAAGCACAGGTCTGCAAGAATAATATTCCCCCTTTTTCTCAGATACACTACCTTCTTCTCCCCCTTTCAATTTTATATCAGATCCGGGGTTTGTTGTTATTTTTTTTGTTGTTTTTTTTTTCCTGAACTCACAGTTTCAGACTTTGTAGGCAGAGTTGCTCCCATGCCTGGGATTCACAGCCTGGTATAATTCACCTCTTGCTCCTCCTCCGTTAAGAGAGCAGCTTATATCAGATCTCTCAGTTCAACACAAAGTATTTATGTATTTTGAAGTCTTAAGCAAATTATAAGCTTTTCAAATATGGTGATGAGAAAAATCCTTGATCTTGCAGGCCTGTTATTCCTTTGTATTTGACACTCAACATAAACCATAAGGTGGTCAAGACAAAGGTTAGCACAGACACCAAGCCATGTACATATGCAATTTAGTCTCTCCCTTTTTCTGTTAATGCCTTTCCAACCAAAGCCTGGCCTGCAAACCTAAAATTTACAATCCCCCCCAACATAATAGCTTGCAAACCAATTCAGCTCCTTGCTTAATCAACCGCTAAACCAACACTCCCTCAACTATTTAGTCCTACTCATTTTTCAAGAGAACGTAAGTTTATGTTTCACTCCCAACTCAGTTAGCATACTACCATGCTGCAAACAGAAATAACATACTTGCTGTTCCTTACACACAAAATAGCTCTTGCAGCTTCCAGAGGAAAAAGAAGGGATCCCTGAAGTATGTGAAACTTTTCTCCATGCTCATTACCTACCCATTTTTTCCACTGGACAGCAAGTCTAGCACCCTTGGCTTTCAGGACATCCAACAGTCAAATCAAGTATAATTGTTTTTCCAGGTGAAATCAAAGGCTGTAGCATACAAATGTGAACTGACACACGAAGGTGCAGTTGATACAGAGGAACTATAGATGAAAACTATACAGAGCAACTATAAACTTGGCTCTTCTACACTTGCTGGTTAGTGATGTCCCAGGTTTGAGTGAGTTGTGGAGGTTTTTTTTTTGGTAGCAGGGGAGGGGACTACAGTGGTGGCCCCTGTGAGAAGCTCCCCCAGCTCCACGTCAGCTCCACCTCTGCACCAAAACTGAGCCCATCAGCTGCGCCTCTGCGATAACGTATTTAAGAAGGGACATGGTGAGGAGCAGTGGGACTGGTGAGGAGGAGTTGCTGCAGCTGCCTGAACACCAAGGTCAGTGGAGGAACGGAGGAAGAAAGGAGGGGGGAGGTGTGCCGGAGCAGAGACCCCCCTGTATACTGTGGGGAGACGGCAGGGCGGCCCCCCCCTGCCACCCATGGAGATCTACAGTGGAGCAGACACTGATTTATGGCCTGTGTTTTTTCGCATGGATGATCAAGGTGCTGTGCCTGAAGGAGGCCGGGGTCTTGGGGGAAGAAGCAGCCCCCACTGTTGTAGATCAGTGCTGGGAGGATTGCAGCATGCGGGGGTGTCCCACGACAGAGCAGCTCGGGAAGGGCTGCAGCCCGTGGGATAGACTCCAGTCAGAGAAAGTTTGTGGAGGACTGTCTCCTGTGAGAGGGGGACCACGCTGGAGCAGGGGGGAACAAGTTTTGGACACTCCCCTCACCGAAGATGAAGGAAGTGGCAGCACTGACTGCACCCCCCATCCCCTGCCCCTGCGCCACTGGGGGAGGAGGTAGAGATATCGGGAGCAGAGCTGAGCCCGGGAAGAAGGGAGGGGTGGGGGGAAGGTGTTCTCAAGATGTGGCAATGCTTCTCACTGTCCTGCTCTGTTAAGTGTTGTTATTAGTGTCTGTAATAAATCTATGTTCTTTTTTTTCTTCCCCTAACAAGTCTGCCTTTTGGCCATGACCATAATGGGTGATTTGCCCCTCCCAGCCCTATCTCGAATCTCAAGCCTGGCTTATTTTTCCCTTCTCATCATTGGGAAAGAAGGGAGGAGTGAGCAGCTGTGTGGTGCTCAGTTGTCCTCTGAGCTCAAACCACGACAAGTGAAAAAACAGAGGGCTTCTGACCTGATACTTTATTCAGTGTCAGAAACATGTTTAAGTTTGTGTCTCAAAATGTGATATCAAAAAATCGTAATACAAACCCATGTCACCTGAACTGCCACCAACAATCATCAAAATAAAGTTCCACTTTTTAAATCCCTTCAGAAGCTTGAGATGAGATTATGACAGGAACCATGAAACTTCGCATACTACCCCATCTTTTTCCTCATTTATCTGTCAACTCAAGCCTTGTATATGGCTACATTACGTCTCAAGCTTTTCTGAGAAAATATGACAAAAAAAATTTCTTAATTCTATTTATGGCATCATCAAGACCCAAGGCACTTCTTGTTTTGTATATTATATGAAGAACAGAGTAAGTCCTGCACTACATGTCACCATAAAACTGTGACATTTCTTGGAGGGTTTAAACAGAATCTACTGTGGTTGGGGGGGCCAGGTGGTGTTTGGTCAGGTTTCTTAACCAGTATTTTACAAGATGTGACATTTCCAATGTGTTTTACATAGTTTTACGTAGCTTGTCTTCAGTGGTATACAGGGTGCTCTGAAGGCAGATCACAGTAAACACAACACTTCATGCCAGATTGACTGACCCCCAAAACTGGGTAACAGTGGGGTTCATGGGTGACCTAACCCAAGAGTGCTCTCAGGACATGGTGGGGGTAGGCAGCATGGAATAGGATTTGGGAAATTCACATGTTTAAAAGTTCTGAGGGGAAACAAGTTTTCAAACATTAGGTAAAAATTAATAGTACTAGATCCTTTACAGTTATGAGAAGTATTAAACAGCAGGACCAGCTAGGCTGATAATTTATCCTGTGAGGTGAAGATGGGGTCTTATCTCTCAGTGCACCCCTCCTTACATGCTGCATATCCCCTAGAAAATCCAGTGTGCTGCCCAACAATGAAAAAGATGGGTCAAAAGGTAAGAGATGAACATTACCCTTCAAAAATGCCTACACTTGGGGCAACAAAACTTCGTGTTTCTGCAGAATCAGACTGTGCTGACTATCTCGCCTTTCCCACTTCAAGCCTCA
The DNA here is from genome assembly GCF_018691265.1 of Tyto alba. Classification (NCBI taxonomy): domain Eukaryota; kingdom Metazoa; phylum Chordata; class Aves; order Strigiformes; family Tytonidae; genus Tyto; species Tyto alba. The sequence continues at coordinate 4,001,319 of NW_024881280.1, read as the reverse complement.
AGAGTGTTTCAGCCAGAACTGGAGGTATTTGACATGTGTGCCAGAAGAGTTATGCTGTCCAACAGACATGTGGCTGATGGCACGTGGCACAGGTTACTGAGAGGACAGGAGGTATCGTTACCTTTTAAGCACTGAGGAAGTTTGGTCCAAAAGACAAGGAAGTGGATGGCAATGCTCCAGAATATAACAGTAGACAGGCTATGCGATGCCTCTGATGAGGATCTGGAGATACTGTGAGCAGAGCCTGAACGGGCACTATCAAAACCTGCTCTGCCTCTCCTCTACCTTCACCTTTTCAGCAGGCCTTCATCTCCTTGCTTCTGAACTCGGTGCTCTCCTCCATCCCAAACTTCATGTTTTTTAATCATGCAAGAAGTGAGAATATTATTTATTTTTTTGAAAAACACACTTATGCCCCTGGATAAGAGATGGTATCAGCCTAAAATACTGAACTAAACATTCACAGGATTACATCCCCAAAATCTAAGTGAAAGAACATACAGACTTTTCCTAAAATTGTTTTTTTCCTACCATGATTCTCTAGTTCTATGGGTTCTCCTGAAAAAAAATAACTTACAGATGGTACATATCTCTAATGTGCTCCTCTTCCCCAAAACAGTAAGCATCTGGCATGCCTACTGTTTAATTACACAACAGGCTCATGCAGGAGGAAACATTTTCAAGCCTGGAAGCTTATGCTCAAGCTCTGATTATATACCCAGTAGCACGAGCTGTTCACGGTCAAGAAAAAAAAGTTTTCAAACAGCAGGAAAAATACTATTAACACACAGCAAGCAGAGCTTCAGTAAGTGTTTATATGTGTGAAGACAATCACGTTACAATGTGAAGAGGCTGACAGGATGCAAATTTTACAAGAAACTGTATAGCAATTTCGCTAAATTGTTGACCACCACTGATCATAAACATGATGACTCAAGCCACAAAACAGCGCTAGTTCATTCTGGAGACCAATATAACCTGGCTGCATCTCTGGAATTTTAGGTGTATACAGCGTTAAAGTAGACCTCACCTATTATTCTACCCTACTATCTTCAGAAATACATATTAAAATAGTTAATCTGTAACTTCTCTATTCTAACAAAATGCTCCTAGGAAGACTGACACCCCAAATTCTTTAATCACTGAATAGTGCACTCCCTCTGCTGGCACAGCACAGATGTCACACCTTAGCAGAGGCATTCATCTGATTACACTAATCTCTAAGAGGTCTATGCATGACAACACTTCCTCAGATTTATACCTGGGGTAGCTCTATTAACGTTTTTAAAAGTCTGCTAAATTACTCCCTTAAGAGAAAACTTTCAAAGGTGCCTGTTAATAACTGACTTCTCTGATGAAATCTTGCAGGAGTGCAACAAGACACCACGGGCCACAATCCTCAGTCAACTCAAAATCTGTACTCATCAGGCTAGCAGTCATTTTCAAGGTGAAAGGCTTCTGAAGACTCACTGTTGTAGCAGTTCTAACTTTGCAACAAGTAGTTGTAAGATGCTGAATAAAACACACATGAAAGTGAGTTAGCAGCAGCATGCTGACACGAACAATCCCATTCAGTCATGCAAGGGTTGCATTTTCACTGCTTGCCTATGTTTTAATAAGGTGTTAAAATCTTACCGAAGCCTTGTTTTAAGAGGTCTTGTGCCTCCTCATATGGAAACAAAACACAGTTTAGATTCCCCAAGAGCACGGTACTAGATGAATTTAATACTTGACCTGATCAGAACAGCTGCAAGAAAGTCAAATCTTTTAAGCCAGCCTTGAAACATCTAGTGTTTTGGCTTTGAAGCAAAACGTTAACCTTCAGCTAATGGAGATGCAAGTTTTGTTATGCATAAGAAAAGAAAGTTAAGGTTTATCAGTGAATAATCATGAGGAGTTTCTTCAGCACTGGCTGGTAATACACTGACTCCCTATGTCATGTAAGCAGCTGCTATTCCCTCTGCCCCTTTGAAATACCGAGATGAAAATCTGATTTTTGAATGGGCCTCATGTTAATAAGCAAGGGAACAGTCACATGTTTTGGCCTGAAGTCAGGTTGATTTCTTCTCAATTAAAACTTCAGCTTAAATATCAAAAATTTTACTTCAAAAGCTAGTGTACACTTCTGTGAATTTGGTTTTCCTTCTTGCTCATAAATTTTGCATTAAATATTTAAGTGCCTTCTCACCACAGTGTACAAAAACCTTAGGTGTGCAGAGATAAGGGTTGCCCACCCCAAGAAACACAGATAGAGGGGGAGAAGAATAAACAATTTACAAGAAGAACTAGAACAACAAACACGAAGAAGCCTTAAGTGTTGTTTTGTATACATACCTTGCTCTTCCAAATAGCTAACAGGTATCTTTTCAACAAATTATATTTCACACAACAATCAGTACAGTCTCATACGACAATCGTAACCTGTGGGTTACTCTAAGATGAAAAATGAACCTGTGGTCCAACAGGTGAAAGTAACTGCCTCAGACAACTGAATTTTAACTGTTTACTGGTTTTGAATTAAGACATCAAGAACAAGTGCTGGTAACAGGGTACTTACCTTACAAACAGACATGATGTTAATGTTGACCATTTTGTCGATTGTCTGCAAGAAACAAAGTTTTTGGGTTTTTTTTCAGTTTTAAGTTATCTGATCAGTATTTACACACCCTCTGAGTTTAAGTGGCAGGATAAATGAAACCTTACATTTATACATTCACCTTTCCTCTTTGCCTTCCTGCTTAAGCATCAGGAACAACAGACTTTCAAAGCGAAGTTAGAGAATTGCTTTTGTTCAAGTTTTATCTCTGATTATGGACTCATACTAATAAAGAACAACACAGATTTATCATATTGACGGTGTACTTACTAGCATTATTTGCAATATTTATGAACTTTAATAAATTCTGATATTTTAGACATGTTCATAAACTAATGTCTATATTTTTCTCTTCATCATTTCGTAAGACTGTTTTAGTGACTTAAAGTTTATTCACCAGGTAAAACAAATGAGGTATTTTCACTAAATATTATGAACCTTATTTTAAGGTGAATCAAAACCCAGATACACTTACCAATCCTTAGGCAGAAAACAACAAAACCATAGTGAATACAGTGAGCTACAGTGGTTTTGGAAACAAAGTCATGCACCAGTGAAATTGTTCATAATCAGAGTTTTCAGTGTACCTAATGCAGCCAAGATTGTCCCTACATTACAAACTGTCTAAAGCAGTTAATATCTTAAAATCTAAAACTTAAAATCAAGCAGAACAACATTATGGAACATGCAGCTTCGAATCATGAAGTCTCTTGCTTCCCTTCCCTTCAGTCACTTAAGAAACAACCCTACAAGCTAAAGCAGCTCATGGACAGCAGCCAGATGAGACCACAGACAGGAGTGGAATTCAGGTATTGACCCCAGCACATCTGTCTGAAATAGAAATATAAAATGAAGAAGAAGGGAAGAGTATGTAAAAAAACACAACACAAAACCTAGAGACTCCCATCATCTGAGTTGTGCTGTGTTGCTTACGTGAATCTTTCAGCTTTTTAAACCCTTAATTCTAATCAGAAAACCTTGCTACATGGGTACCTTAACCAAACCAAAACATTTTTGCCATATCCATTGAGCATTTAGTGCTAACAATGAGAACACCACAAGGTACCACAAAAGCACTTACCTCATCCAGGTCTGGAATATCAAGAAAATATTCAGGATAAACATATGAAATTCCCACGTTGTTGACTGAAACAAAACCATGAAGTTTTAATTAGATTGCTTGGATGCCGTCTGATTTCTCAAGCTCCGGTTAATGACAGTTTTCAAGCAATACTCTTAAAATGTTGCATTTAAAATATTCTAACTCCTGCCGCCCAGATTCCTTAGCTGTAAATACACTTGTACACACACAGAAGCGGAATGTGAGGGTGGACACTCGGGCCATTTTAAATGTGCAAATGTTAATTCTCCCAGTTGTTCAAAAGCTGGCACGTTCAGCACGCCGTACCCACCTCCCAACGCCTGCTCCTCTCTCAGCGCGCACCCTGCAAGCGCACGGGCGGTATCGCTGCAACACGGAGCTTGGCAACGCGGCAGGGGTGGACTTTCAAGACAGAGAAAAGGTCTCATTGCCTGGTAGGATGTTAAATGGAATTGTTTAGCTTTTCTTTTTTTTTTTTTTTTGATTACTGAAGTCAGATATTTAAAAAAAAAAAAAAAACCAAAATCTGGCAAGTCACCCTAGTACTTCTCCAGCCAGTCACTCCGCTGGCTGCCCCGAGGGCTGCGGGTTGGTGACTGCTTTGGGACATGTACCAGCACCCTCTCAGCCCCGGACTGTCGCGGAGGAAAGCGACGGGCACACCGCTTGCTGAGGGGAGGGACCGGGCCGGGCCTGGGGGGTGCTGAGGGGGGAAGATGAGGGGATCGAGCGGGCCCGGCCCGGGGGAGCTGAGGGGATCGAGCGGGCCCGACCCGGCGGAGCTGAGGGGATCGAGCGGGCCCGGCCCGGGGGAGCAGAGGGGATCGAGCGGGCCCGACCCGGCGGAGCTGAGGGGATCGAGCGGGCCCGGCCCGGGGGAGCTGAGGGGATCGAGCGGGCCCGGCCCGGCGGAGCTGAGGGGATCGAGCGGGCCCGGCCCGGCGGAGCTGAGGGGATCGAGCGGGCCCGGCCCGGGGGAGCTGAGGGGATCGAGCGGGCCCGGCCCGGGGGAGCTGAGGGGATCGAGCGGGCCCGGCCCGGCGGAGCGGCGCGGCGGGCGGGCGGTAGGTGGCAGCAGGAGCCCGGGCGGCGGCCGCAGCGCTCGACCGGCCCGGGGCGGGAGGGCGGGAAGGAGAGAAGGAGGGAAGGAGGAAAGGAGAGCAGGAGGAAAGGACAAGAGGAGGAAAGGAGAGGAGGAGGAAGGAGAGAAGGAGGAAGGAGAGAGGAGAAGGAGGGAAGGAGGAGGAAAGGAGAGAAGGAGGGAAGGAGAGAAGGAGGGAAGGAGAGAAGGAGGGAAGGAGGGAAGAGGAGAGAAGGAGGAAAGGAGAGAAGGAGGAAAGGAGAGAAGGAGGAAAGGAGAGAAGGAGGAAAGGAGAGAAGGAGGAAAGGAGAGAATGAGGAAAGGAGGAAAGGAGAGAAGGAGGGAAGGAGAGAAGGAGGGAAGGAGAGAAGGAGGAAAGGAGAGAAGGAGGGAAGGAGAGAAGGAGGAAAGGAGAGAAGGAGGAAAGGAGAGAAGGAGGGGAAGGAGAGAAGGAGGAAAGGAGAGAAGGAGGGAAGGAGGAAAGGAGAGAAGGAGGAAAGGAGAGAAAGGAGGGAAGGAGGGAAAGAGGAAAGGAGAGAAGGAGGAAAGGGAGAGAAGGAGGGAAGGAGGAAAGGAGAGAAGGAGGGAAGGAGAGAAGGAGGGAAGGAGAGAAGGAGGGAAGGAGAGAAGGAGGGAAGGAGGGAAAGAGAAAGGAGAGAAGGAGGAAAGGAGAGAAGGAGGAAAGGAGAGAAGGAGGAAAGGAGAGAAGGAGGGAAGGAGGGAAGGAGGGAAGGCCGGAGGCGCCCCGCCGGCAGCCAGCGGCCTGCGGCTCCGGCGGAGCGGAGCTGCCCCGGGCAGGGGTCAGGGCGGCCTTCGCTGCGCTGGCAGGGACAGGGGGTTACAGGGAGCTTCTCCCCATCACCCCCACACCTGCAAAATCTCTCCCCGGTGGCAGCATTTAAAATTAACCCAGAGAGCATATTAACTACTTGAACCTGATATTTTGTTGCGTTTTGGTTTTTGTTGGTTTTGTTCGTTTTTTTTTTTTTTTTTTCCTTCCCCAACACGCAGACATGGAACCAATGTCCCTTCTCAGGTCCCCACACGAGTAGGGGAAACTTCTAATACAGTTAGAAAACTGTGTTGCTCTGCAGCCTTGGGTGCCTCAAACTTAATAAAGAATATTGAGATGGAGAGCCAAAAAAAAAAAAAAAAAAAAAAAAAGCAAGCAAAATGGGATCTCCGTTTTCTAAGTATCTGTTGTTCATCTTACGCAAGTGAATCGTGTGACATTTGGTTGCTGTGGCAACATTTTACATTTATATAGTGCCTCACACCCCAGAGAATCCCAGAGCGCTATGGATGCTCATCTGCACTGCACACCTCCAGGGCAGGTGTCTACACAGGGGTAAGAAACACTGTCAGAAGGTACTGATGTCTTTTTTTTTTTTTTTTTTCTTTTAATTAAAAAAAATTAGCTCCTACACCAGTGCGAAAAGCTATCATTTTAACATCCAACCTGAAAGATATTTAAATATCAATAGAGATGCAGGAAACATGCAGGAGAGATTCTGGCAAAGCACACAAACTTCATTCAGAGATTCCCTCGAATAACAGCTCTTTTAGTCCAGATATTAGTGTATTTATGGAAACTCTTAGTTCATTAGTCATGTTGTATGTTTCAAGATTTTAACTTTTAGATAACCTTTAAAAAAAATACAGGAATTGAGGGGAACACGGAGAGGGCACATTCACAGCAGACATTTGCTATATTTAGGAGAGAAAAGTTTTAGAAAAGAAAAGGTCCAATCTTGCTATCGCCAGAGTGAGCCAGGTTTTTTCCTTCATCCTAAAATAAACCATTTTTCAGTTCATCTCTCTGGAAAGGATTTTGGCTACGAACTGTGTCAGGGTTTTGGGACTAACCTTGGTTATTCTCTCCCAATTTAGAATATTTATATGATTCATGCTACAGAGATAGTCACACAAAATTCACACCCCTTACTGTAGACTGGGTCCCAGATATGTACCCTTCCACTTTCAGCAATCATTTTCTATCAGATCACACTTTGCTGCCATTTGGAACAGAACATTAAAAAAATTAGTCTTTAGTATGTACAGGCATATTTTACCTAGAGAAATCTGGATAACAACAGGGTAAGACAGTGTCCAGCTCAAACTCCTTTTGAGAATCACAGGGATTTAAGAACAGCAAAAGGAAGATTTCCCACCTCTGCTTGTTTAACATATTGCTGTAGCTAGCACATGTTCGAAGTCACTGACAGACGCTGTTTTGAACACACAGCAAAACATTATGCAAACTCTTTTAGCCTTCGTACGTGGGTGAGAAGCAGCTTCCAAATAAGAAGTTTACAAGGATTTCAATCTGTAAGTACTTTAGTTAGACTCTGTGCAACTACATAATCAGAAGCTCGATCTTGAGCAGTATACATGGAGACTCCCGTGTCTCTAAGTAGAAGGTTAAAAAAAAAAATCAGCATCGATCACTGGCAACTATGCTGTGCTACCAACGCTTCTCATACCTACTGCTCCAGATGAGACCTGAGAGAAGAAAATATTCTAGAACCTGAGAACTCACCCCTTGTGGCTGTTCTCATTTAAACCCACGTTTCCCCTCACAGAGACATGAAAGATGCAGCTCAGCAAAAGCTGTATTCTGGATTACGACAAATGCTACAGATTTTTAAATATAAGGCACTACAGCATGAAATTAATTGCCATTAAAGAAAATAAGATACAGCCTTTCTGGAGTAGCCATCATCTGTGTTGAAAAATTACATTGGCAAGTAGTTTCTATTAATACAGCTATATCTGGGGAAAAGAAAAAACCTACGTATCATGTAATCTGATGATCTCAAGCATGAGATCTACTAAAACTGCTAGTGATTAGTTAGAAGAGACATTTCTATAAACCTGCATTGGCAATGGCTGGAAGAAAAAAAGCGGAGGAACTCAGCTAGAGAATATACAACTCTAGAGCATTTAGTTGCTATTTTTACCATGTTTTAGTCAAGGTGCTCACGCAAATAAAAGCAAGAACCAGGCTCTGTCTGAGGAACGTGCTTGTTTTCCTGTAATAAGCTTACACAAAATTTGAGACACATTCACTGCTTTAGTACCCGCTTTGAGCAAGACTAAAGAGTCAGATTTTCATGATTTTGTGCATCACCATAAGCTTATCACAGCCCAAGAAATAATAAAAACCCTTCCAGTGTGGATACGTACCTCACAGATTAAAAGGTTTGCTGGTGTTTTGAGACATTTAAGCAATACACTGTTCCACAGCAATTGCTACGTGACAGGCAGCTCGCAAGCCTTACATTCCCTGAGTTGATTTTGACAGGACAGATGAGAAGAGATGTTAATTTTAATCTTCAAAGTTTCTTTGGAACTTACTTCCTTCACAAACAAGAAACAGGGCATCCACAGCTTTGTCACATCTACTCTTTACGGAAAACAAATTATTGGCAGTTGCAGTTACTCCAGTGGATTTGAATTTTTATAGCAATTAAATACTGGATATCATGAGTTGTATGTACTCAAATCTGTCAGTATTAGGGAACATTCTGGACTTTATCCTTTAATGTTATTTTTTAATTGAGTTTGTCTATACACTATTTTCTTGGGCATTATTTGCAGACATCGCACAACAAGACAGCTATCAGCAACAAAGTTCATACACCATATCATCATGTGTAGAACGAATTTATTTTGAAGTGTGTTTTTTTAAAAACTGTTCCTAGTTCAAATTACTGCACTTCAGGTTAGTAAAATGAGTTCTGTAGCGAGAAGTACTTTATCAGATGACATATAGCAGTAGATGCCTAAGCCATGGGACTATATCAAATTTCCTGCCTCACGTTTAACTGCCTCAGGTTCTCATCCCCATACTGAGTAACCGTGGAAATACAGGATGTGCACGGGAATATGCACTTCTAAGGGAAGAACCAGAAAACTGGTAAGCCACTGCCTTTACCCCACTGTTCAGAGAAGATTCAGGTAAACTGCTATTATGTTTAAACCCTTCTTAGCTTGTGATACACCTTGAAATCACCTCAGTTCTACACCCGACAAAGTAACTGGATGGATCGCCTCGTCTTGTCAGGGACTGCTGCGCCACCTACGCTCCTGCCACACCACAAACCAGACTCAGGCGCGTTGCTGCTGGCTGAAGAACCGCAGCTGACCAACACGGCCAGAACACATGCACAGCTTCTGCAGTGGGAGACAGTTGCTTGATGCTATATTGTAATGATTACATTTCGACAGCTCTGTAACTAAAAGTTAATGGTTCTCCCGCGGGGCTCTACTGCTAAACTGAGTCTAAGTATCTGGAGCTTGCTTAGGTTCTAAGATGGCATTAGGTCAAGTCACTGTGCACGCAGTCACACCCTCTACAGCCTGTAACAATCACAGAATAACACATCGAGAACATTTAATAAGCATCACAGTTCCTACAGCGTAGGCACACATGTGAGCACCATCTTGTGTAATGTATCAACAGGAAGCTAAAAAACCATCTCGAGCATGCAGCAACATAGTTTTAGCCAGGCGAATATTAGGTTTTGTGAATTGGTTTCAATAAACTTCAATATGGGAAAAAGTCAGTAGGCATGTCAGGACGAAACACCACTGTGACAGATTTGGAAAGTTCGAATACAAACCTAGAACACCAATCTCAAGGCCTTCCAATCCCGCTTCGATTCTGCTGTAAATATCTTCTCTCTCTCCAAAGTCTGCCACAATGACTTTTGTTTCCACGTTGTACTTCTCCTCTAGAAGAAAAAAAACAAAAACAAAAACAAAACCAACATTCAGATATTAAGAATATATCAGTTATTATGGTTTCACAAAACATTATTTTAGGTAGCTAATATTACACATCAGCATTTTTACTTCTGCAATAGAAAGACTTGAATTTTCACATAACCTGCACAAGAAGTTTGTGACATCACACTACTACTGGTGAGAACATAAATTCTCAGGTGATTCAGCACATTTTATTTGTAAGGGACAACAAAGATGGCAAGGAAACAAATTATACAGGTTTGCACAGAATCAAAAAAAAAAAATGCAGAAATTGGAAAAGCACGTACACAGGAGTGTTCAAGCACAACTTGACTAAAGCACTTTTTTCCAACTTAAGCCAAATGGTAAACGATGTGTTTAAGACCAAGGAAAACAACGGTTTATTGCCCTCCACTTCCATTCTTACTTCTGAGGCCATAAAACTTTTTGAATATTTAGTATTTTGAACATAAATCAAAAAGGGAATATGTGGGTGAACAAGAAGAGCAGAACTTCAAGTTTAATCATTCCAAAACTGTTTTGATATGTTGTCATCTCCATCCTTAACAGAACGGGGAAAATGCACGTAACCAACTACATTGGAAATAGGAGAAAGCCAGTATTAAAAATACTTCATATAAAAAGCAATTCTGCTTCCATCAAGCTAAATTAATTACACTGAATTAAAACGAGCACAATGTCCTCAGACTTCAAGAGAGCAGAAGAGCAGCTTAACATCGCAGCATCTCCGTGTTTTGCTGCACCTGGCTCCCGCCCTCGCGTTCCTTAAGGCACCTGCGTACAGCTCGAGAGGGATTTTGCAGCACTTTGCCCCCAGAGCCATTCATAAAAGCAGTGCCATGTTAAAGGAAAAGAATCATTCACAAAAAAGATTAGAAGCAGCCAGATTCCCATGATGCTCCTTCCCATTCAAGGGAAAGCCGCGACTCCCATCATCCTGCCGTCCATTCATGCAGAATCATGAATCTACTGAACTCGCTGCTTTGCTGGCTGCCTCCCCTCCCCCCCACAACAGCCCTAATGGCAGATGAAATTATTTCCCCTCCTTTTCCCTCTCCCCCACCCTCAACCTCTTCATCTCTCCTGAACAGCTGCATTGTTTAAAAATCCCCTGAGAGATGTTGCTATGTCAAATGACGACGTAAATAGCATTAAGCCCCTACTGCAGCAGCAGCCTTGTGATCGCATCAGAAGAAAATCAAGTTCAACACCGGGGGGGGGGGGGCTAGAAACGGTCTATTTTTGAACATAGCTCTTCTAATATTTAGCATACACATTTGAGTTCTTACAGGACACTGAATTAAAGGCAGTACCAGAAGCGCATCTAATATGTGCAAGCGGTCTGGGTGAGCAAAGCCCATACTGCACACTTTACACAAATGCCATTTTTTAACTGTTTTCTAGTATCTGCAGGTGTCTTCGTTGCCACTCAGATGCCTCACAAAATGCGAATTGTTTAAAAGACCCAAACACCATCCTCACAAATCTGTTCAGTTGGTATTGGCCCTTTTATACTAAATACCCTTCATTAGGATTGTTACTGACCTAGTATTAGGACTTACTGATCTATCTTTGAAGCCTGTTGAAATCACTACAGGGACACTGAAAGGACAAAGTAGGGGAAAGACTTAATACTATAAACAGCTTCCTATTGCTATAGCTAAACAGCCATAACAGCTATAAATTCCACCTAGCACATTCTAATCAAACCTGTTGTTATCTCGAACCCTTCCCGCCCCACAACGGGTGCCAAAAAGGGCTGTCGGGGGGTTAACCCCGGGAGGCAGCCAAGATTGCTCACTCCCCCCTGGCGGGATGGGGCAGAGAATGGGAAAAGTGAGAAAATTCCTGGGTTGAGATACAGACAGTTTAAGAGGTAAAGCATATGCCGCACACACAAGCAGAGCAAACCAAGGGATTCATTCCCCCCTTCCCACGGGCAGGCGGGGGCTCAGCCACCCCCAGCCCAGCCGGGCTCCATCCCGCCTAACAGTGGCTTGGGCAGACAAACGCCGTCACCCCCAGCGTCCCCCCCTCCCTCCTTCCTCCCCCAGCTCTCTGTGCTGAGCAGGACACCCTACGGTCTGGGATGTCCCTGGGTCAGCTGGGGTCACTGTCCCGGCTGTGCCCCCCCAGCCACTCGCTGGTGGGGTGGGGTGAGGGGCAGAACAGGCCTTGGCTCTGGGTGAGCGCTGCTCAGCAGGAACGAAAACACCAGCGTTCCGGGTATCCTGTAACTCCTGCGTACCCCCGTCCTCTGTCCCAGAACCTGCGATAGGTGGGATGTTCCACTACATCAGATAAAAGACCAGTAGATAGACCCGATAAAATGGTTCCATGTCAAATGATGATGCAAATAGCATTAAGTCACTTCGTAAGCTCGTCCTAGTAGTCAGACCACAAGGTGAAGAAGAGAACAGATGTGCTCTGCTCTGTATGAACAACAGAAAAGGGAATTTCTTTGATCTTAAGGATTAAGACGTTCCCAAACAGATGGGCTAGAGGAGAGAGTAGTGCACATCCTTGTTTTATCTGCCAAAAAGCCTCCAAGACGTAGTGTAAGAGAGAAAGAAGCAAGCAGGCTACGTCCTAATCCAGAACATCTAGCAGTGACTGGGCTCTTGCTGTCCAAGAAAAGAAAACCTGAAACTCCTTAACAGAGCGTTGAGCTCGAAGACCATGAGGTATGTGGAAGCTACATGGAGTGAAAGAAGGGTATCGAGCCAGTATTTGCAAGTCAGCAGCTAGAGGATCTGAAAGAGCTGGTATTATCTGCCAGCATGTCCTGCATTCCTGATGATGTACTGAAAAGTGGATCTGATGTTTCGTCTTTGGAACTGGTACTTCAAATGCTTCTTAGTGGGGAGACTGGATATTACACCACCGCGTTATCAACAGTTGTGGGGACCGAGTATCACAGCACCGCATTATCAGTAGCTGTGCAGCAGTCAGTCATCACCTACACATCTGGTCTTAAAGATGGGAAAGGAAGTTCAGCAGACCCTCTTCACGCTTCTCAACTCTGACACACTCATGTTTTAATCATCTCATTTACTAAAAATCTCAGGTGAGATCAGTATTGACCCTACAAGTAAGTTTTTAACCTAAACTTGCACATGTCCAGTTAATATACAGGGCCTGTTATGTCTTTACTCAAGACTTCTGGTAACTTAACAAGAGACCAACTATGCACAACAGTATCCTGGTAATCTAATAAAAGCAGATGTGATCTCCTGCAGCCACACCATCATTTGAAAAATAAGTTGTTGACCACAAACAAAGCCTCGACAAAACGTCTTCACAGCTGTGGGAAGGCTGAACAAACCAACAGCCTTAATGGTGATAGAGCAGGATGGTACAAATGTTGTACAAGACAAAAAAGGCAAAGTGAACTTTTGTAGAAGATACTGGGACAGGCTCTTTCGAAGATTCAGATAGCAACCCAAGGACACAATTAGGCTGCAGAGGCATAGGCATGTCCCAAATCAATACCTGTAGAAAAAACAGTTGTCATACAAAGGCAGTATTAAAAAACCGACACATTAGCAGGAGAACATAATATAACTAAAAGAAATGCCACTTTTTGCACAGGTGGTAAAGAACTGACCACCTGAGGCATGTTCCCATTCTCCAGGTCCCTGCACAATACGGGATGAGATGGGTCTAGAAACAAATAGGCTATTTAACCATGTTCTTCACATACACACCCTCAGAAATACAAACACTTTTATGGATAATCCCATGAAGAAAACACTGCCTTTGGTATCCTCAGAAGAGGACTCCAAATAGCGTCTCAAATTCGGTTAAGGTGACGCTATTCAGAATAAGCATAAAGACATTTAAGCAGTCATTCCAAGTCTGTCCAGAGATCCATCTATACAAGTATTTGGTATTCTGCAGCAGATAAAGAGGAAAATGGTAAAAAGAATATGGAAAGTACATAGTGGTGTTTCCTCAATTTATTATCCCTAGCTGTAACAGGTTATTGCTCACAAACTTCCTGAGCTGGATACACCCACCCTAACGGCCTTCAGTCAATTCTTCCTACAGCTCTTTGTCCAATCACTACAAATCCTTACATGTTTTCAGCACCCACACCACCTCACCGCTGCCACAGATTTTGCTTTTAGCCTGCCAAGAGCAGAACTGTCCAAATTTCAAACTGGTGGTCCTGGATCCATTCTGATTGCTCCAACTGATATTAGGCTTTTGAAATGCCGCCTTCTCTTCCTCAGTCATACCTCAATGTTGTTTTCTTTCCCATTCCTGTCACTGTGCAATGGTTGATACTGCACTGACATTTAGTTGCTAATATCGAAGAGGTAACTTACTTTCACTACTTCTCAATTTTGAGCCGGAGGTCATTAAGATGTTAACATTTACTTGTGGGAATACAACAGAAGATTGGCAAGGAGGACTGTAAACACGCTCAAGTGACATGCAGCTGGGGTGTCAAAAAAAACATGTATATCATACTAATTGTTGTTTAGCTTTGTGTGCTTGATGGGTAGAACGTCTGTGTTTAGGTAACATAGGCCTGTGATAGACTCAGAGGCACCTTATTGAACAGCCTTGAGATTCCTGCCCTGTTGGGGGAAAGATCAAAGCACAGTGAAAAAATAAACCTGCAAAAAACCCTAATATATCCAGGCAAAAGCAGCAGGTTCGAAACCTTTTCTTTCTTCTTCTCTTTCTGGCTAGCAAGGATTGAGCCTCGTGGTGCCTGCATCCCCTCTTGCGTGCCTCTGCCTGGGTGCTGCTGCAGAGATCCCCCAGGTCAGGAGATAACAAGAATAAATTTACTCTTTAAATTTACTCTTTCTACTTTATCCATGGTTTTGTGGTTGTTCCTGCGTCCTGCTTGTGTCAGCTCACACATTTGTTTTCATGTCCATCTTTTCAGTTTCCTATGAACATCAGACTTCTCCTAGGAATCTTCTGGATTTTTCAGAATTTGAACCTGCCCCTTTCAGCTTTTACAAGTCTTACCTTATTGAATTTCACAAGCAGAAGGATAGACAGAGCAAAACCAAAAGCCACATCTACCCTATGCCTTCCTTCTAAGGGATCTCCATTACGATCAACTTTTAAATACACTCACACTTTGAAAAGAAATGATGCATGGTATTATACAGGGGCCTACAGGAAGGATGGAGAGGGACTCTGGCGGGGGTGTAGGGATAAGGCAAGGGGTGACGGTTTTAAACTTGTCGTGGTTTAGGCCTGGTCGGCAGCCAACCACAATGCAGCAGCTCTCTCTCCCTTCCCCTCCGGCAATGAGAAGGGACAGAGAGCCAGGCTTGGGGTTCAAGATAGGACTGGGATGGGGGAAAATCCCCCTTTTATGATCACGAGCAAAAGTCAGACTCGTTAGGGGAAGAAAAAAAGGAACATACATTTATTACAGACACTAACAACACATAACAGAGTAAGACAGTGAGAAGCATTGTCACATCTTGAGAACACCTTCCCCTCACCCCTCCCTTCTTTCCAGGCTCAGCTCTGCTAGGGGAGTGTCCGAAACTTGTTCCTCCTGCTCCATCGTGGTCCCCCTCTCACAGGAGACAGTCCTCCACAAACTTTCTCTGACATGAATTCCACAGGCCGCAGCGTTCCCCACACTGCTCCGTCATGGGTCACCAACTTCCTCTGACTGGATTCCCTCCCACGGCTGCAGCCCTTCCCGAGCTGCTCCGGCGTGGGACTCCCCCGCATGCTGCAATCCTCCCAGCTCTGAATTACAGCAGCGGGGCTGCCTTTTCCCACGAGACCCCGGCCTTCTTCGGGCACAGAACCTTGATCAGCTGAGCAGGAGCCACAGGCCATAAATCAATTTCTGCTCCACCACAGATCTCCATGGGTGGCGGGGGGGGGGGGGGCGCCCTGCCGTCTCCCCACAGGATACAGGGGGGTCTCTGTTCCTGCACACCTCCCCCCTCCTTTCTTCCTCCGTTCCTCCACTGACCTTGGTGTTCACGCAGCTGCAGCAACTCCTCCTCACCAGTCCCACTGCCTGTCACCACGTCCCTTCTTAAATACGTTATCGCAGAGGCGCAGCCGATTGGCTCAATTTCCCAAACAGAAGTGGAGCTGACGTGGAGCTGGGGGAGCTTCGAGAAGCTTCTCACAGGGGGCTGCCCCGATAGCCCCCTCCCCTGCCACCAAAAAACTCCACCACTCACTCAACCCAGGACAAAACTGAACAAGGGTAGATTCAGACTAGATCTAATGCAGAAATTGTTCCCTGTGGGGGGGGGTGAGGCTCTGGCCCAGGGTGCCCAGAGCAGCTGTGGGTGCCCCCTCCCTGGGAGGGTTCAAGGCCAGGTTGGACGGGGCTGGGAGAACCCTGGGCTGGGGGAAGGGGGCCCTGCCCGGGTCAGAGGAGTGAGAATGGTTGGGCTTTAAGGTCCTGTCCAACCCAAACCACTCTATTATTCTGTATGTCCAGATCTCAATAGTCTTCCTAAACTCTAGACAATGTCTGTATAAAAATTACAAACCTATGTTCATGTAAGTTCTTGCAAACAAATTTTATTAGAAACTCAGTTTGACATTTTAAAAATCAGAAATCAGGATGTTTATTAAAAGGATAAATAATGTATGAATACACAAGTCATCAATAGTTCACAGAGAAATAATATCTACTCTTATACAGCTGTGACATCAGTGTTTACTTACAGATGCAAGAATGAAAGCTGCTGAAGAGTAGATTAAGCCCAAGAGGCCCAGAGGAGACCCCCAATTCTACCTTAGGATGAAATAGTACCTTCAGATGCCAAATGAAGTTAGATTGTAGCCAGTAAGATCGTAAATGAAAGATGCTGCAGCACTGGAGGGTGGAAAGGAGTAATAATACTCAAGGAAGACAGACTGGTGGGGCTGGCAGCCGTGCACTTCGGCAAGCAGGCACAACTGAGGCTGCAGAGAACTGAAGACAAAGGCAGAGGAAGGACAACTCAGTGGTAGAAAGCATACCAGCACTGGCCTGAGCAGCAGCTGAGAAGACACAACACTCACCTTATTTCTCATCTATAAGATGGTTAGTTATAACCTCAGGAGGCGAAGCAAAAGCTTAACTTGCTCCAAAGGCCAGAGATGTGTGACTTGGGAAACATAACCAGCGTCTTGCTACGCAAGGAAAACACTCATCTAAAAGATCAGGCAAGCTAGGACACACTTTTGCTCCTGAAAGGATTCATGTGCAAAATAGCACTGCATTACCTAGAACAGCAAAAAAAAGGATGATACTGGAATTGGAAAAAAAAAAAAAAAAAAAGGAGGGTGGGGTGTGAGGCCAGGTGTTAGAAACTGCAGTGAGCTACATCCTAAATAAAGACTGAAAGAACTGGAAAGCGGCTAGGAGGTAAGTATCATCAAATGTTCTTTTGGAAGCTTGCAAATAATTCAAAGCAGCAGTCCCCCCAAACTGAAATCTTGGCTGACAGGCTGAGAAAGTGATAAGGAAGTGAAATTTTCAGACACAGATAAACTGGGCTTGAAAGAAGGTTCCCCAGAGGAGTAACCTTGTGTACTCTGATGCGAAGAAAGCAAACAGACAGTAGCCTGGTGGTCAGGAGAAGCAGACCAGTTTACCTGACAGAAGCAGTGTCAGTGTTCAAGGGGTCTGTGGCACAAAGTCTTGCTGAGGAACAGGGGAAGTAGAAGATCACGACCTCTAATAAAATAACATTAATACTTGCACCACCTGTTTCAAAACAGTCAGCTACAGCAGCTTGAATTTGCACGGAATATGTCGAAACAAATCCAGTCAACTTTGCAAAAGAGAGCTTCAGGATAGGAGGCTCACATCACAAACAGGTACTGGGAACGGTTACTTCAAGCTCAGGGAAAGTACATTAAAAACATCTTGCTTCAACTGAAGCATCTCACGACTTTACATTCAAAGCCTCATATAAATATTGCCATCTCAGTGATGTGGTATAAGGCAACTGCTTGCAAAACCATGAAAGAAGTCTCACTTGCTCTTCAGCTTCAGGATGGCCAGAGATGCAAGCGAAAAGGTAGAAAAATAGTTCTCCATTCTTCATCATACAGGAGGGGGAAATTTTTTTTTAAGTAAGGAGATTCAACTACATCCACAAATAAAGATGTCATCTTTCCCGTATCACTGCAGCAGCAAAACTCACCCTAATCTGGTACTCAGCCTCCAAAAAGTAAGTTTATAACCTTTCAGTACAGGGTAAGAAGCTGAACGATGAAAGCAAAACATGAAAACCTCCTGCTTTTTAGTACCGTATCTATGCAGGGCAGAAATGAAGGATTTAAGACTTTTTTTTTTTTTTTTTTTTTTAGACATTTAAGAGCGGCTGCAGATAGTTCTACAAGTCTTTCAGTCTCTGTAAGGGAGAACGATCCCTTTGGGGAAGAATATATCCAATTTGGGACTTTCAGAATTCACAGAAGTAGCACACTGAGCGACATGTATGGGTAGAATCTGTTTAGCAGAAAGACCAGTAACTTTCAGACTGGTGATAGATTGTTATTACACACTGGTATTATTCACCATACAGAAGCATGTTAAAATCAGACGGGTATACAATGGACTAGCTTATTCTGATCATTTTGTAGAGACATAAAGAATGCAAGGAATGAACTTTGCCTTTCAGCAGAACAGAAACCAGCTGTTAATTACAGTTCTAAGTTACTCAGTGAAGTCCAAGACAGAGAAAGACATGTTGGATGAGATACAAACATCATCCTATCAGTCACAGTGAAATACAGAATTACCAGAGAAGCATATGGATACTTGTGAGCAAAAAGAGCAGAAACCCTGGAGAACCTGCAATATTCTGCAGGAGTCCGATCCCAGTAGCACAGGTAACAGATGGAGAAAAGCCAACCTAGAGCAAAACCTCTGGACTCTTTTGCCACATGCATTTTATTTGTGTTTCAACTACCAAGGCCACAGACAAACTGAGTACCTAGCAGACCAGCCGTTCTGGAGGGACGAGAGCTCCCACTATGTGCAGCTGCATCAGTCCTTGTCCCAAACGACAGATCACGCTTCTCGTTTCTGCGAGAGAGGAGACAGGAGAGAGCAGGGCCTGGAGAGCAGCACGGAGGATGAGGAGGGTTAGGGCTGCCCCTCATCCAGAGGGATGCTGAGCAGCACAGGCCCCCTCCTGGGAACACGAGCGCTCAGAGACGCAGCAACAGATACAGTAGGGTTTTTATTACAATATGTAAGTTACAGATTTTTCTCTCAAACTCTGAGGAAGAGTACTGGTAATCTAAGGAATAACAAAAGTTGACGCTGTAGCTAAAAAGAAAGCTCTGTTTGCACCCAGTCTGCAGAAGAAGTCTCCAGGTAGCAATGTTATCCTGTAGCAGTTTCTGTATAGCATAGTAAGATGCCTGACTACAATTTAACAGAACTTGCTATGTTTCAACAGATTTTTAAAAAGCACATGTGTATGCTTTTAAAGCACTAATGAATAGGTTCGGGTTCCTCTCATTCAACTACACATGCAACATTGCCAGGGAACTCCTCACATACCACACTAGTTGCCTGGGTAATTTCTTAGATGGCACCTTCCTTAAAAATAGTGAATATTTTTTAAATCTAATCGCATAGAAGTAGAGAGTGGGTAAAAAGCTGCCAGACCTTATTTAAAAAGTTACAGTTCTCTTAAACAGCTTTAAGTTTCAATATACACACACAATTAAGTTTCAATATACACAAGTCAACTCCTCACTTCCCAGATTTCAAAGACAACACAGCAGAAGATGGATCCCTCAGCCAAAGTCCACAAACCCTTGAGCCACGGAGAACGTTTAAGTTTGTAACGTGTAGAAGCAGTATCGTTACTGCAAAACATGGGAAGAAAACACGCTTTACTAATACTCGCCTCCATTCGCTCCTCTCTGCCTCCCATTGCTTCACAATGTGTTACAGCTTCTAAGAAACGCTTACCAAGCCGGAAAAACATTGTTAGCACACACAGGATCAATCAATAAGCCCATTCACCCAAATATTATGCTCAACTTTGTAAGCTTTCCTAAATCAAGCCTGTCCTAATTACAAAGCTAACTAAAAAAAAAAAAAACAAAAACAAAAACACACAAAATCAGGCAGCCTGTAAGAACAGCTGCAGCGGCTGGCAGCCGGGGGGGCTGCACAGACAAGCCATTGCCCCCTTCCCCGACGTCGGTGGTGTTACGTCGGTATCCTCTGGTGCTCGCCACGCACACCCCCTTGCTCCACGCCGCCACACCGGGGCGAGGGACCCCGAGTGCAGGCGGGGAGCCCCGCTCACCCAGGCTGGCAGCCCCGCTCACCCAGGCTGGCAGCCCCGCTCACCCAGGCTGGCAGTGCTTTGCCCGTGGGCCGCCGTTTTCCGCATCGCCACCTCCCAACATCCCCCCCGAAGCGGGCTCGGACGCGGTCCCCAGCTCTTTCGGAGCCAGGCACGACGTGCAGCGTGGGAAGGGTAGCACCCTGTGACAGCCAGCATCCCAAACTCCCCTTCCTTCTCTCCTCTTTCACCAATGATAATTTCAACCCCCTCCAAGGCTTCCCCCCCCCCCCCCCCCCCCATATTCATTGGTGGTACTGGTTTTTACACAGCATGAAGAAAGCCATTTTTAATTTACTCACTCATTTCAGGAAAAGCATATGGACTATTTCCAGTACATCCTATAACATTTAGCTTTCCTTAATATTCTCATCACCCAACTGTGACAATGTATACACTTGATATGTGTGTACACGTAAACATTTTTCATTACTTTTTCCAAATAAAAGTCTAAATTCTCCAGCTCTATAATTGCTAGAACAGTAAAGATTTTTTAAAAACAATTTTCCAGATTTAAGTTCAACATAATGAATTCCAGAATGACTAGGAGAATTACTTCATAAGAAGAATTTAAGAGTCACTTACAGAGGCTGAAATATATGGATTAACAAAAAAATTGTGCCCTTACTCTCAAGTCATTTTCCAGACACTGAAGTTAGTCACTCTACATGAATTTAAAAAAAAAAAAAAAAAAAATTAAAACGTGAAACAAGCTTCTAGGCTAATTCAGCATTATTTTTTTATGTCCCTGATAGTTTCATCTGCATTCAGCACCCACAGGAAAGCGTTTACTGTAGTCAAAAGATGGACACTTAAAAGCACAGTTTTCAGGGTTCTCCAAAGTGTCATTCATAAGGGAAAATACTTTGTTAATTAGGCCACATCTAATGCAGAAAGTAATATAGTACCCAGCTCAGCACTGGAAGTGTTGCACCTGCTTAAGGAGTTACACAGCAAGCGTACTTGTACCCATTAGTTACACCATTTTAATAATTGTATATTTTTCGTATTCATGGATTTTTTTTTTCCCTAAAGAACTTGTTGTGAAAAACAGATCAACTGAGTTTCCTTTCTCTCTGAAGCACTACTAACTAGCATTAATTATTTTCCTCACCACAACATATTCCTGGAAAAAACATAAAAGCGATTATCACCATTTCCTCAGCAAAGAAGTCTATTGGGAATTTTTATAGCTCTGACAGATAAAAAGGGCTCGGTGTAATGGAACTCAACCTGCTAAAGAAGTGACAAGAGACTAAAATACACATTCACAGAACAAAGTTGTAGAAGGAAGACAGCACTGTTTGCAGCATCCAGTCCTTTCCTCGTGCCAGTTCCCTGTACAGCCTCTTAAAAGGCCTAATTTTAAAGTCTCTCGGCGATAGAGCTTCCACTAACTGCCTTAAATCAGATTTGCAAAACAGAATTTCACTCCGTGAAAACAATCCAATACTCATTTTTCATGGAATATTCAGTTTCTTTTACACTGAAAGTGATAAGCAATATATTGCAGCTTTTGTGCTAACAGAAGGTGTTTAACAGCCCAGAGACTAGCACAGGGGGCTCTTGGTTTTGGCATCCACAAAAGCTTACGTTGCAAGTCAGTTGTTTGCACAAACAGGCATGAAGTTTCTGCGTGTTAAAGGAAACGCAACCTGTTCCCCCACCCAACTACTGCCAGGCAGAGGTGGCAGCGACCCCGAACGTCTGCAGGGATGACCAGTTCCTCGGTCTTCTGTCTGGGTTTCAATAGCACCGAGTCATCTGCCCCCCGATCCAATTGCCTAGGGTGTAAAACATTAAGATTCAAGACACCATTCGGTCCCAGAGTTAGCCCTGAACCTACAGACACAATATTCAGAGTACCTGAGGTGCGGAAGAGGCTACTTCTGCTGTAGTATAAACTCAGAAAGGGAAACCCAAAGCACCTCATTCACACTTAAAGAACCTCTACACATTTCTTCTCCTGGACTTTATGTGTTTACAAGCTATCAACCCAAGACAACAAATCCTGCAGAGAAGCAGCATGGCAAGCACACTTCCAATCCTTCTTTCTGGAAGGGGCTAACTCAGCCTTGCCAGGGGTGAAGAAGCACCGTCTGCTAGAACTTGCCAGAGTACTTGCTGCTATGTGTAACCTGTGGTGCTGACCGCTAAACTCGCTTAAACTGGTTTTCATCCTTAAAAGCAACTATGACAACGTGGACCATTACTCCGTATTGCTGATGGCTGATGTGGAAGCAAAGTCCTTTGGCAAAAGATGTCACTAGTCACCTGCAGAGCATTTTACTCGTGGCTCGTCCTACCTTGTTGCTGCCTCAAAATTCTCCTAAAGGGTGAAGTAGGACAGCATCCTGTACCTTGCCAGACATCCATCAAGTGTTTCTCTCTAAGCATTCTTGACCAGTGTCTTTGAATTAATCCGGGCAAATTTTCTTTGAGAAAATGCAAGAGAAGATGATAAAGATGGACTGACAGGGGGAAAAAAAAAAAAAAAAAAAAAAAAAACAAACCACAGGAGCAGGATGGTCCCTAAAGAAAGAAATTTAAAAATAAGCTCCCCTCCCAATTGCTCTGTGTCTTTTACATGTTCTGCTGATTCTATTCGGGGTTTATCTATTTCATTTATTGACAAATTAATAAAAATTAATTCAGCTTGGATCCTTCATCAGCTCTCAAGAGTGTCTGACAACTGTTCCTTTAGTAAGTGGCTGACACCATTCAAGGCAAAACCACGGGAACTTTCTTCACTTCATCCAAGGGAAACTTTCTTCAGACATGAAAACGGAGAGCTCATTTTGAATCACAGATCCTTATGCTGTAACTTTATGTGAAAGGTGACTTCAGTGCATCAAAACAAGTCCAAAGTATTTGGAGCCATTTTGTCAAGTCCAAGAAATATAGGAGGATTTCAAGTATGTCAAGCTGAACCTGGCTCAGATGATGGAAGGCTGCAAATACATTAATTTACCTTGAAATAGATCACAAAAGGTCAAAATAACTGCCGGATTCAGTCAGTCTTCAAGTTAAGCCCAGGAAAGCGAACCTTGTCA
The DNA here is from genome assembly GCF_018691265.1 of Tyto alba. Classification (NCBI taxonomy): domain Eukaryota; kingdom Metazoa; phylum Chordata; class Aves; order Strigiformes; family Tytonidae; genus Tyto; species Tyto alba. Next base: position 3,978,401 of record NW_024881280.1, on the reverse strand, counting down.
TTTCTGTGCAAGAAAAGATGATGATGTCCCCTATCTCACCGAGTTTGTCTGCATTTCAACCTCCTCTATTAAATGCAAGTATTCTTACCTGCCAACTCCACGATGCAAGGAGGATTTACCGGGGCGCGGGGGGGTTGGAAATGCTAATGACAGGGCAGAGATGAAGGGGCAAAGCGCTCCCAGGTGGGCGCAGCCGAGCATCTGCAGGGGGGGTGGATGTGCCGCGGGGGCACCGGCCCTTTGCAGGGCGGTCAGCGTCACGTCTGCTTCAGAATGCTCCCCGCTCTCTTCTCACCAAGAAAGCGGGAGAAAACTTTAAAACCCACCTGCTTAGGAATTGGAGAAGGAACGTTTCTGGTTTTGGCACCACACCCTGTTCCTTTCTCGTACTTGCAAGTCACCCCAGAGTAGTGAAAACACGGTAGATCCCAAGCCTAAACACGACAGCTATCAGTTTACAATGCGCCTGAAATCTTAGGGTTAGAGAGTAGCTCGAGATGAAACTCCCACAACCAAGCAACTTCAGGAACACCACACGCTGAGCTCAGGAAACTTGTTGGAAGTAAATAGTCAGCTACACAGATTTTAATTGCAAAAACCTGTACTTTTTTAAAGACAGACATGTAGCAGAATCAAATTAAAGTTTTGGACACTGGTTCTTAAACAGTATTAAGGGCTTAAGAGAGAATATATTCCAGTTAAATGATCACTTGTGAGACTACATGGGAAAAAAAAATTTTTTTTTCCAGTTCGAACAATTTCTTAGGAGCTAATATTATCACCTGGGTGTCTGCAACACTAACAACCATCAACTTTAAAGCAGCAAATAGGAATTTACTTTTTTAAAAAGTTTTGAATTACATAGTAACTGATGATAAACTCAAGTTATCCCATGTTGCTTTTATATGCACTTGCCTACATGTAAGTAGATATTTACACTTGCAAGTAGGAACACTACCTAGCTACAACTGTTTTTTCTTGTCTCTCGCAGCTCCTGCACAACTCCACCACCTGTCCTGTGAAGCCATCAGCTAATAACATACATCAATACCAAATTCTGCCGTCAACAATTTCCCTACAGGGAAGCTCTCTTTAAAGTGTTTTCCCTGCCTGACTGGTTTTCACTACAGTCTTCCTACTACAGCCCCTAGGTGATGAGTTTCTACAGCAAAAGTTCTTCTCGAGTCTGCTCAGAACATACCTGCTGGCAGCAGCGCAGTAACCGAAGCTTTCCTGCTTGCAAACCCACGGCTCTGGAACCAACCGCTGGCACAAAGCACCTGAGATGTCTTGGGCCATCCTCATGACTAAATACAGCAAATCAGGGAACAGCCTTGTAACATGGCATTCACATAATCATCTCCGGGCACAGAGGAGCTTTCTTCCTGCCCCTCCCCAACCTTTAAAATGTGTTTAACAATGTTGTACAACAGACGCTTCAAAAAGGTGCTGGAACAGTGATGTAGCATGAACTAAACTAGACCAAGCATTTTGTATAGTGACCCTAGTAGTTTGTGTCTGTGTGTGAAAACTTGATTAAAAGATCAAACATGTTTCCATAAAACCTAGGTAATTCCATGCAAAGGTAGTCCATGACCACTGAAGGGGAAATTACAAATTTTTTGTTCTTCAGTCTGTGGCCTATGCTCTATTTCTTAGGGAACACAAAGCAGAATTTCCCTTTTGCAGGAAATCCTACAGCAGCTAAATATTCTGCAAAAAAAAAAAAAGAAAAAAAAAGACACCCTCCCCCACCCCCCCTCAAAAAAAAAAAAAAAAAACACAAACCAAAACAAACAGCTTTACAACATGCTTGAAAACACATTGAAAAGTCTTCCAAAGTCTTTAACTACTTGTAATTAATCCACTAATTTGCATTGCTCAAACTGAACCGCAAGTTCAGAACATCTGGCCTTCCTGTAACATCGGTACAGCCAGTTTAATGTGTGCACACACACACAAAAATATCAGATCCGGGTCAGCTGGCATTTAACATTCAGAAAGACCTATCACTACTTCCTTTATGATGGTGGTTATGCAACCTGCAGTTTATACATAGATATCACTCTTAATATAATTATATCTTAAGAGCGCAAGAAAGGATTCTTCTGAAATAGAATGAACACACCTGAACCTCAAAAGCCCTCTTGCTATTTGTGGCAGAGGGCATCTATCCATTCACGAGGATGAGCAGGACTATGATTAGTGAAAACAAGGAACAGAAAACATGCCCAGCTCACACAATTCCAAGAACTGGAATTAGCTAAACACCTATTCTTCCTTAAAGTGATTAAAGGTCATCACTCGAGAGGAGCAAGCTCACATCAATTTGAAGAACAATTGCAAGACCACCATAAAGAAGTTTAAAGGTACCTTAGGAGCGAGCCCGCAAGGGCAACACCCGAGTAGTTACAGCCTTAGCTCTAAAAAAAGTCACCCACCTAATATATGACAACATCTGAACAGACAGCAGAGACCACATGAGCCTGGATACAAGAAAATTCTGTCTGGCTAAAACCGAGCAGGATCGGAAAGTGCGACTCAGGCTTGCTTAATTATGCAGACTATCCTAATCCTTCAGCATATACCACAATGAACAAGGTATACATTTCAGTAGCTCAGTGTTGTCACAAGAAATGTTCTAAAAACCCAGCATGAGTCATCTCATTTCAGAATGGTTTAGGAAAGAAAGCAGAAAAATGTTTGGGTGAGGCCTAACTGTAATTATGTATTACAGGCTGCTCTACATAGGCACAGGTACCTAGTTCTTTAATCTGAGAAGTTCCCCCAGCAGCTACCATGGAAGTGCCGAGAGCTCAAAGCAGTAGATTTATCTGTCTTGTCAGCATCATGCTTAATTCCCAAGGAGGAAGAGATTTCCAGACTGTTACAGAAAGGGCTGTGACCACTTTCAGGAAGCTTGTCGCTTCGTGCTGAAGCGTTCTGGAATCAAACGAGATATCTGTAGGTACTTCTATCAGTTACACTTTTACTTAGCAAGACAACCCCATCCAGCACGGTAAGCAGCAGGACTGCCTACGCTCACCTAAGCAGCAAACCACCACCCAGCTACTGCGGTGAACCACCGAGACCACCGCCTTTTGCTGCAACTTCTTGCTGTATTTGCAGTTAAACTTCAGCCCTCGCGCAGGTCACCCCAGCAGTGACACCCATACTGTTGCGTTTACACTGCCACAGGATCAACTAGAGCATCGCAGGCATGGCACTGCAGTGACATCCTTAAACACGGGATGCTAATGAACGATGACAATTACTTCCAAACCAGCAGAAGATGGGTCTTGATGCCATCTTCGCTCTAAAGAGGAATGCTCTCTACCACCTAAGCATACGCAGAGAAAGGAACTTTTCTGGCTAGAAAACAGTTTCATCTTACATTGGACACTAAAACCCAGAAACCAGCGTTTATCTCTACAGAACTGTATGTCCTCAATCTTTCAGTAAACTAGTAAAACAGTTATCATTAAGCAAGTTGAAGTCCTTAAAGTCTTTTAGTCATCCTTACGTTCACTAAGCAGCCCCTGACAACTTGGCATACAGTTTAATTTACAGATCATGCTTTACAGTAAAGCAGTGCCACTAACAAATGTATTACAAGTTTTAACAAACTCAAATCAAAATAATACATTTATGACCTCTGAAAGAGCAGCTGTTACAGTTATCTGCATCATGTACATAAACCATTTTAGGAAAGTCAAAGCAAAACAGAGGTAACACAGAAACATAATCTTAGAGGTTTCTTTACCCAACATCATTATGCTGAGAAACCTGCTTTATAGTACACAGTTCCCAGTCCTGCTTATCAAAAACCTCTACACACAAGGCTACATTTCTCACTTTATCTTGACATACTCTGCATAAACTAATAACCTTGCACGAAATTTGCCTTATTAAAAGAGAGATAGATTACAAGAGGAATTCTTGTGTATTACAGTTATACTTTGCTCCGATGGCAAAATCATTTGTCAGCATGAGACTTGAGGAAGCTTTCTCCTAACTGATCCTGTACAAATACCCATTTTACGTTCGTGATTGGAATACTCAAGTTGCTCCCTTATTTTGCATTACAGTCATTTACTGCACACTTACTAAAGAAACAATCCCTAAAACAGGTTCTTAAAGACATTAACTCATTCCCTATATTCCTATGACTATGCACACTTGTCACCCCAAAAGAGATTACAGCCCATCTGATCTTTGAGTAGCTTATCCAAACAAAAAAAAAAAAAAGAGGGGGGCAGTGAGGAGGGGGAAGCTACCCACCATAAATTTGTATACTTAGTAATACAACAAACAACATACAGACCCTGTTTTCATGAGTTACAAAGAAACCACTCTTACGGCTGCAGCCCAGGAAATCAAACTTGCTTTAAACCGAGGGAATATTGAGATGAATAATGGCTACGTGTTTTTTTGTCTTGCTATGATTTTAGACAGGTAGTATGGCTGTAGGTGGTATTTTGGTCTGACCTGGTAAGCTGTTCTTATAGAAGACTAACAGTTTTAGAAGCACTTATTCCAGAATTAAGCGCTATTGTTCTCAGAAGTTAACCACCTGTAAAATTAACCTGTGAGGCCTTTACCACTTAGATCTGTAACATTTGCACTGTGCACAAGAGCAAACCTTTTTCAAAATTAGAGCTCTATGTCAGCATGTATGAAATTCAAGTGCAACTGCATTTATTTATAAGCATGCCCATGAAGTTTAGGAAAGAAGTTTTCAACTCACTTATTTCACTAGCAACCAGGTCCAGTCTTTCTTTCGACCTGCTGATTAGAACCACCTTCATTCCACGTCTTGCTAACTGCAACAAAACAAAACAGGAGACGTAAGAACAGTCATAAATCCCTTCCAAGTTCATATCCTACTTAAAGGAATTGCATAATTGGTCAAACATCACAACAGTAAATTACCAGAAAGTTTGAAAAAATTACACTTTTAAATAGAGACAAGGAAAACCAAGACAAATATTTCCATGCTACTTCTTATACTTGATTCCCTTCACGCCAAATTCATTATCTTCTCAGTCATGCAATACAGGTGTATAGGAACATTTATAAAACAGAAAACCAACAGCAGATATTTTACAGAACTTTCACAACAACTCTGCAAGTCAGAGCAAAGAGTTAATCTTAACTACAGGTAATACCAAGCCAAGTTAAGATATCCATGGCCGCTTGAGCACTCAAAATTACTCCAGCACCCAATGCTTCCTTCCTTTAGCCAGGCTCCACTCCTACTTTGTACTAATCATAGGTATAAAGGTTAATTTACCCATGCAGTTCTTTTAGGGAAGCTATCTGTGTAACTTAAGCTGTGGCCAGAGCATATCCTGGTCATCAAATCAGACCTACTGCTGCAAGTTCGAAATGTGATCTAGCAGCTCAATTTAAAATCATCTCAAGAAAGATAGCTACATATCGGAATTACTCTGCAATGAAAACAAATAATGTTTGTGACTACTGTAGGTCCCTCTTCCAGCAAAAAGTAAAAACAACATATCCGCAGATCACAGTGACACTGTCTTTCAGACACTTAACATCTACATATAAAAAACAGCTAAGTTCTCATTGCTCCAGTAAAACTTCTTCACTGCCTTAGGAAGCAGGTAAGAATAGGTGTTGAAGGAAATCTTAGACAAAAAAACAAAACAAACAAACAAAAAACCCGAACAAATCACACCACCACATGACAGTGAAGTATAGCAACAACCTGAAGTGACTTAATCTCATGTGCCTTTCTACCAGAAGTATGCAAGCCAAGAAGAATCTTTCAGAGAGAAGTATGACAAAGCACCTCAGTGAACTCTGTACTGAACCTGTATCATAAAATCACAGAATGGTTTGGGTTGGAAGGGACCTGAAAGATCATCCAGTTCCACCCCCCTGCCCCGGGCAGGGCCCCTTCCCCCAGCCCAGGGGGCTCCCAGCCCCGTCCAACCTGGCCTTGAACCCTTCCAGGGAGGGGGCAGCCACAGCTGCTCTGGGCACCCTGGGCCAGCGCCTCACCCCCCCCACAGGGAACAATTTCTGCCTTACATCTCATCTAAATCTCCCCTCTTTCTGTTTAAAACCTGCTACCCCACGTCCCACCACCACCCCCTGATCCAGAGTCCCTCCCCCCCCTCTCCTGCCCCCCCTTTAAGCCCTGGGAGGCCGCTCAAAGGGCTCCCCGGAGCCTTCTCTTCTCCAGGCTGAACCCCCCCAACTCTCTCAGCCCGGCCCCCCAGGGGAGCTGCTCCAGCCCCCCCAGCATCTCCGTGGCCTCCTCTGGCCCCGCTCGAGCAGCTCCGTGTCCTTCTGCTGTTGGGGGCCCCCGAGCTGGCCCCAGCACTGCAGGGGGGTCTCCCCAGAGCGGAGCAGAGGGGGAGAATCCCCCCCTGGCCCTGCTGCCCCCCCTGCTCTGGCTGCAGCCCCGGGCACAGGTGGGTTCTGGGCTGCCAGCACACGGTGCTGGCTCACAGGCAGTTCTCCATCCACCAACACCCCCAAGTCCTTCCCCGCAGGGCTGCTCTCCAGCCACGTTTGTGCTTGGGATTGCCCCAACCCACGGGCAGGACCTTGCACTTGGGCTTGCTGAACTCCAGGAGGTTTGCACAGGCCCACCTCTCCAGCATGTCAGTGATGATTTTGCGATTCTAAGTATCTCAGCCTCTGACACCAGGACAGTCCGAAATAGCTCTGGTCCCATGGGACAAAAAAGCCCCAGGGATGCTCCTCATGGGTTTAAGCTCCAGACTGTTGACATGCAGTTTGCTTTCTTTCAGCAGTCATGACCTTTGGGCTCTCAGATTGCTTAAGCAGGTACCTCAGCTTTATGGAAAGTATCCAGATGTCCTTGTCTCAAAAGTTGAGGAAGTAAAGCTCTGTCAGTGCACCCAGTTAGTGGAACCTCAGCTCATTTAGAGAACTTCTACCACAAGAGCAAGATTGAAAAAAAAAAACTGCTGCTATATTCACACTAAAAGGGCCACAGTTTCTGCTGAGCACTGTGACTTCACTGGTAAAGGCCTAGTGGGTTGGAAGGAACCGCAACAGTCTGAAGAGCAATAATGATCCTCTGAGATCCCACTAACTATATTTTATGTAAGAAAAAAGGAACACCCACTTGCTTTGTCAATGACTTAACATTATACTTGGGTCTTTGGCCAAGGTCCCTAGGGTCCTGAAAAGGCTGAATGAGAAGACCTTAAAACTAATCACAAAAACTCACCCAGAGTAACAAACATTGGGAAGATGCTCTTGTAGCCTAAGGATTGATGCAAGCAAGAGTCATCATTCTAAGCGAGTTGGTGGATGTAGGTGTCTGATTTCCCTAAGTGCCACGTTAGTAACTACCACATTTCCCACTTTGGTAGGAAAGCACAGCTGCTGTTAAAGCTTTCTCTCCAGGATGGAAAGGAATGTCATTAACAGCCCACCAAAGCAGAATTAAAGCTCTTGTTGGAGTAGGTATAGCAAGAGGATCTAAAAAAGCAGTACTGAGCAGATGTACGTAGCATAGTACTGCAAGGTACATGATGGGATCATCACCTCTAGTTTACCACTAGCATACAAATACATCTAAGATTAAATTTAAACTCATGATTTGAAAAAGCAAACAGCAAGAGATGGGCAACAAATAGCGACTCCTGATGAAATCCTTTAAAAAAAAAAAAAAAAGGCAAAAAAGGTGTGCTGCTTTGGAATCAAAGACTGAATAAGCAGGACTTGGACAGAGAAGAAAATTTGCATTTACTGTGGCACTACCTTTCACAAAGAGATGGTCTAGTGACAAAAAGGATATCAGTGCTGAGCAAAGAATAATACCGCAAGAGTGAAAAGTGAAACTGCTCTTTGCTTGGAAAATAAGGAAAGTAACCAACATAGCAGAGCATAACCAGAGAATCCACAAATTCATAACATTCTTCCATCATTTACTGGTGACCACATCAGACTTCTGAAGAGGAGATTCTCAACACACCGTTATGTTTCTCAAACTCCTCCAAAGGGAAGGAAGTAATCTACATGATTATAATCACAGCCATCAGTGCCCAAGCAGCTGTGTGCCCGTGGCATTTTATAATAACCCAAAGGGAATTTCTAGCAGCAAGTCAAGACCCTGCTGGCAGCCTTATGAAGACATCTCTAGAGTTAATTGAAAGACTGAGAAGTCTTTCCAGGTATTCCACGTTTCACCCTGCATTCACACTTGACTTCAAAAAGTATTCTTCATCCACCTAAACTGTCAAAGGGTAGATTTGTGTTTTATTGTAAATAAATAAATAACAATAAGAAATACAACTCATGATAAATACGTTTTCTTCTATAGCCCAAGAATGAACACTTGTACCCTTTGGGGTGCTTTTGGGTTGCTCTGTCCCTGCAGCAACTATAGCAGAGAAGCTGAAACAGCCCTTGTTTCCCAGCAGGATCTCATACTTGTAATCAGCTTTCCTCACGGGGGTTCGAATGCAGGGTTCTGCTAGCAGCACACGTTTGTGTCCAAAGGCAGCCTGGCTCTTAGACACACCAGCGGAACACAGAGCAAGCTGTAGTTTCATTCACTCCATAACCTAACGTACAGATCCTGAAACTCATCTCTCCCGTGATGTTCAAGGCGTGTGACCCACACCAGAAGACTTCCTCCTGGTAGTGCTACGCCCTGGGCACAGTGACCTCCTTCCACTTGCTCTAGGCACTTAAATTTAAGTGTTGCATCATTTGCTTCTCTGCCACGTAACTGGGATATTTGGCCAGGATGAGCTGTCAGCTCTATGCCATAATCAGGTGCTGTTGGCACCAGGCTTTTGCAGGCAGCTCCCCTCTCCTGACCCAGTAGGATGAGGTGCTACTTGCCACAAAGTAGAAAGGAATTTGGGGGCTGGGGGTGCAGGTGGCAGGGCACAAAGGGCTGAAGGGAAATCTGAAGGATGAGGACTACCCATGAGGAGGAATGCTACTTTCCCTGTGGGCTCTGCAGAACAAAAAATTCAAGAAAAAGGTAATCTCACACAGCTGATGTCCTCAGACAAAGTCATGCTGGTGTTCCAGAGAACACAAAAATGAGTACAGACAGGCTCACTTTGATACTGATGCTGGAGTTGAAAGTCATTTTTGCTATAAATTGTTGTAGTCAGCACTATTTGTCATGATGTTCTCTGGGCTTATAGGCTAAATTGCCCCATACTAACAGGCACTTTCTGTCTTACGCAATATATTCAGTACCATCTTTGGAGCCCACATATCCATCAAGAACAAAAGCACAGTAAAAGAGATAGAGGTAAAACCCAGCTTCAGAGACTTCATGAACTACAGGGAATAATTGGAACATACTGCAGGCAGGTAGAAATGCCATTTAGTCAGTGCCTGGAAATACCAAAAGGAAAATACCAAGGGTAGAGAAAGTTAAAATAATTGTAACAACCATAAAAAAAGTTAAAAATAAAAACTGAAGGACAAGGAAAGGGCTGAAAATAGAATTCACAAATAAATGAAACTAACAAAAAGAGATACAACTTTTGGCTGGTCACCAGAGGGAAGCACAGCAGGAGCCCTCTCCACAGATGTCTATGTTAAGATAAGGTGAGGAGATATGACCCGCTGCTTGACAGAGTTGAGACAGCATGACATCTTCCCAAGGATCGAGATACACTTCCAAGTGATAAGAATTCTTACCTCTTCTGCGTAGGCTTTTCCAATCCCATCAGTAGCTCCTGTGACCACTGGAAAAAAGACAGATATACATTAGTTGCTTCACAGAAATAACTGCAATGGGTGTTCATTCGTAGGCTGTTAAAGTACTCATTCCAGCCAAGAGACACATCAAAGTCTCCGGAATAGGTGTACAACTATTATTAAATGTCTTGGAAAACTTGCACTAAAACCTTTCCATATGTAAGAAAGGAGAGGAATAGATGGAGTCAGGAGCCTAACAGTTGTTTCAAGCATCAGGTTCAGCACCCTTTCTCAGGCCAGTCCTCTGGTCCACCGCGTTTCTTCAGAAGCTTTGTAGACTATGAGAGATTTCAAAGTCATTTAACTGAAAAAAAAAAAAAAAAAAACCACCAAACAAACCAAAACTCATTTATGTCTTACTAAATCAGGTCTCAACTTAGTTTTAAGTACAGAGCAAAATAAAAAGTGTCTTAAAACCTGTAAGCAGTCAATAAAACAAACATTTCAGGACGCAGGCAACAGGTCTCTGTTAGTGACTCTCCAACAGATTTCAGATCCCTGTGACCATTCTGCTTACTAGCAGCAAGCATGAGCGACTGATGCAGCCATCCCTTGCAAGCTGGGCTTCTAGAGCTTAAATTTTTTCACTCGTGGGTGACTGGGATCTGTGTCAAGCCTCAAGTCTTTCTAGGATTCTTTTCCACATGCTGAGAAGCTCCGAGTGACTCAACACGCCATTAGTTTGACAGATTATTCCAGGGCTCTCACCACACCAGTAGCTGATCATCTCAGTTTGCTCACTAAATAGCAATTCCTCCATCCAGACTTTGCTTTTCCAACTGCTTTTTAAGCAAGCATATTCAGCACCACTTCCTTTTCCTCTCAGCTCTTCCTTCTCATCAAACCCAATGCCTACAACCCAACACCCTTATCCATTTAGTTCTCCACTCATCTGTGTCTGCTCTCATTCTCCAAGAGGCTACAGATATACCAGGTTTTTCTGTTTGTCCTCCTGTCAGACCAGAACAGTTTGGTTTGTGCTTCCACTGTTTAACCCTGAACGTATGGTAGGAACGCCCAAATAACTGGGCTTGTTTAACGCTTCAGAAAACTGAACGGAGAGCACCGGTTCAACTCTCAGGTCAATCTCTACCTGAGTGAAACTCACAGCAGACAGAGGTGTTGTCCGGCACCGGGATTCTGCAAAAACTTCCCTTCAGGGCAGCACAAGGAGATGTGTTCGCAGATGATTTGATTAGTCACTGCTTGCAGATCACCCATAACAGTTGTCATGCAAACAGCAGCCAGAATATTTCTGTTTGAGTAATAACAGCTAGGAAATGCTGTAAGCGTTTCAGTTTCTGTGCCTGCTAGCTATAAATAAGTGGACATAATAACCAGTGATGAAGCCACCAGCAAAGGAAGTTTGAATGGCCAGCCAACAGTACAGTAACAGGCTAAGAAAAAAGATCCAGTCATGTCCCTGACTCCAGCTAGATTTACAGATGACCACAGATGAAGGTACATACACATACATTTATCCCTTTCCTGGTTTCAAGGTTTATTTGCAAGGTGCCATAGCTCCAGTGTGATAAGGAGATGCAGGACTATACTGTTAGCATACTAACACATACTGAACACACAGGATGCTCCAGCTAGTAAATGGAGTTCTAGCTGCTGTGCTGTCAGGCCCAGGGAATTTTATTGAGAAGACCAAGTGTCTGTGTCACACCATTTTACTACTTCCTATCCAGCCACGATTAGGGAAGCGTGAGTAACAGTTTTGTTAGAGAAACAAATCCACATATAGAAAGGTTGAGTAGGGGTCCAAATGATTTAAAAAAAAAAAAAAAAAAGCAGACCTTGGGGAAGAAATCAAGAATACATTCCCAGGAGCCCACTTATCTGCAACCAAACCTGTACCAATATTGTTATTCATTTAGGCAGCCAGCATTAGTCCTGCAGGATGGCACCATCCCTTATCCCTTCAGTTCAAGGACTAACAAGCTTCAGCCTTGCTGGTCTTGGGTTTCACTTCATGCTTTATCACACAATTATTCATATTATTGCTTCAGCAAAATTATAAGGAGCACAGTGAAAACCTCTACCGGTACCACTCTCACAACAGCAGCTGGACACTTTCTAAGCTGACCCAATCTGGAAAACATTCAACTTCAGTGACTTGGTGAAAGGGGTTGTTTCCTTCAGTATAGTTAGTGAGGTACCTAAAGAACAGCCATTCCCTATAACACTTACAGATTGTTTCTCCTCCTTCCAACTCAAAAGTCATGGACTTAATGGTTTTATTCCCAGATAAGAAGCTCAGCATTTTAAAATACTGCTTTCTGACACCGTGAGTTGTTCAGCTTCTAGCAACTACAGATGAGAGTGTATGCTCCATAAGGCAGGGACTCCAAAAAGTATCTGTAGCACTTTAAAGGCTTAGTAAAGTGCAAGTACAATTTCAGTCAAGGATATTTACCTCATTTATTGAATCCATTGCTTAGGTAACTTGTAATAGAATCAGCTAGAGCATGAGACTTAAGAAGCTGAAGATCAGGGATTTCTAATTGAACTACAAGTAACAGAACAGTTCTTCCATTTTTAAGCCCCACTTCAAATTAAAATAACCTGTAGTCCAGAGGTTAAAGTACCCTCCAGAACAGAACTTGAGACATTTAAAAAAATCTGATATACATAAATGATGAAAAACATTACAGAGTCCCTCCAGGAAAAGAAAAGTGCTTGAGCCATCAGCTATATAAACAGGCACCCAGATGATACACACTCTTGTTTTGCTTCTGCTCCTTCCAGTGTATAACCTAAAACACCTTTTCTTCAGGCCACACTTCTCTTCCTGAGGCCCTTCAAGAGAAGCTGCCTGCCTCAGCTCTCACCCATTCTAAGCAAACGGATTTCCCATCAGTGGCTGCACTGGTGCAGAGGCCAGCACCAGAGGACTGGGATGGGAAACGTGCTAATGCAGACCTGTCCTCCTGCTGACCAGCAGCACCCAGTTCAGCCAGGGAGCTGCAGTTACTGCCTACTTATGGGATCCTAGTGAGCAGTTTGGGGGGGCAGAAAGGCTGCCCAGACAGATACCTGCCAGAGCTGAGAGCAATACTTAGACCCTATCTTGTAAAAGCAAGGAAAAGAGGTGAGGTAAAGGCAGCTGATGGGACCAACGCCACACAAGTCAAGATTCAGCCCTTATTTCCCTCCACGTTTTGGATTACCTGAAGTGTATACGGTATGGGGAAGGGGAGAGCCATGAAACAGAGGCTTTGGTAAGCCTTGTGCATTAGCAAGGCACTTAATTTTTGTATTGATGACGTTCATCTCTAGTTTCCACTCTGGAGCCAAGTGTTGCAGTTTTAAATTGGCACAGCTTTGAAGTGGTTAACTAAATTTTTACTATCAACTTGATGTGCCCAAGCTAGTTTAACTCCAAGTGTGGATCAAGCTTTTAAATTCTGTTTCTTCTGCAGACTGCCTTCCAACAAAAGTTACAAATTGACTGCAGTTGGCAGAGCTTAAAGAAGGCAAAGCAAGTAGGGTAGGAATAAGTTATTGTCTGTGCAAGAAAGCTGCACCAGCTTGTAAGTGTGATTATACACATTTACTCAGTAGTCAGACTAACTGTAGTAGCTTCCCACTTCAGCCATCTGCCGTCTCCAGAAGAGAAGCGAGAAGAGTGCCCAGGCAGCTCGTGTGTGAGCCCACCAAATAAAAGTTTGCCTGAATGGAAGTTTGCATTGAAGCACTGGCTGATTTTAGACAAAGAAGTCAACATCCATCTTCCCCTGACTTTTGGGGCTGTAGCAGAAAAGGGGAAGAAAAATAAGGAAAGGTATCCAGTAACACGACATCCTATGAAAACAGCTCACTCTTAATAAATCAATGTGTGCACTCATATTGGGCTGGAGATGTTCTACCCCAGTAAGTTACCACTAGCCAGAGTTCAGCAGCGCTGGACACAAGGTATTTCACAACATAAATTAGGCTGCATCCAGAACAGATTCCCACCTCAAGACATGCTTTTTTGAAACTGGGATATGTATAAGTACAGAGCTGACACGTGCAAGACTACAACATCTTCTCTCAGTTCTGAAAAACCTGCCCAAAGGCTCCTGTCCTGAGTCAGAGGCCACACAGCCTGGCCGTTGTGAGTCCAGCACACTGAAAGGAACATCTCTTGCTCTTCTCTGTAATGACAATTTCTTGCCTGGGTAAGACTGGCGTAATCATTGTTATAATGGGTTACATACAGATGCACGCAAGGGTTTTATCCCCTAGTCCCAGCTTTCATTTCAGTTGTGCATAAACAGTCTTGTATTCCAACTGTCCCTATACAGTTGAAAATGGTAGACAAGAAGTGGGAAAGCTGGTAAAACACCTACAAATCACCATTCACGCTAGCCACTGAGGTGTGACTGAACCCACCAATGCTTTGGATACGGCCTTACTCAAGTGTAAGTGTGCAAAGAGAAACTTCCAATGTAGCATCAAGGTCTCTGAATAAATAAAGCAGTATGGGGCATCATCTGCTCGTACCGCTGGAGGAGGTTATGCCATATGCAGGCTGTAGATCTTTCAACTGCCATTGCATACGTACAAGTCATTCGCACAAGAATTCCGATCAGCAGTTAAATTTTTAATTACAGCATTATCCTTAACACATCATGCAAGCATTTCCATAAACCACATCTCCACTTAGGACAGTATAGCATCTTTGCCCTAAAGACCGTGCCAGAAATTTGTTTCCTAAATGGTGTGGGGAGAGAAGGAAAAAAAAAAAAAAAACAGCCAACCAACCAACTTAAACAAAACTTAAAAAAAACAACCCAAACCTTCTCAACTCCTGCTTTGAGTTTACTTGTATGTTGTTGACCTCTTCAATTTACGATACAGCTGCAATGGAATCTACCATCACCTCTACTACTAGACCAGTTATCGACAGACAGAACTCACTAATTCCCTAACACCACCTAGCCACTTCACCTCCTAACTTTTCACAGTGTGTTTCACAGCTTTTGTCACACGTACAACAGATATGATGCCGTTCATAAGCATTGGCATAATTTCTTGTCCAGTACCAAACTCAAAGCAACCCCTGACAAACACAGGCAAAGCTAAATGAACTCAGCAGTCCGTGAGATGCGTGGTCTTGCACTAAAAGGGAACAGCTTTCCTGTTATTAAAAAAGCCATAGACCAAGCCTATGAAACACACTGTGTAACCAGCCAGTGACTTCAGATGATTAATACACCCAGTGGTACATGACTTTAGGGACTAAAAATGTAGACTCTTCTCCAGAAAGCTTACAGAGGGGTGAACATGCAAATGCTTCCTACAGTACCTTGCTATAGGTGCTGTTACCCTTCAGAAATCCCACAGCCCGTGGCTAAACATGCACAGGGTAAGGTACCACCAATGGTGAAGGGTGCTCACATGGTCTTCCTGCTTGTAAGAAGTAACAGCCACTGACTTTCCAAATAAGAGGTCAGTGAGAAAACATCCACCACCTCCTAAGAGGATCCTATACTGGATCAACATTCCCTGCTGTTAAAAAGGGACTACCACTCTATAGCCAGGCAAAAGCAGCACCCAGCAGACCGTGGCAGGCTGTTTTGTGAAAAAAATGAATATTCGAGGCCCAGAAAGAACATTTTTATCTTCTCCTTATGCATCCAGGACATCTTAAAACAAAAACAAAGAATGGTGCAGTAAAGCATGAGGCAGGCATGTAGAAATCATCTCGTCTCATGACGGGAGCAAGGACCGGTGTTGACACAGGGAGAGGGAGCAACAGCAAGCATAGAAAATTCTACTGCAGTTCTGCAGAGCAATCATGCTGAAACAAGATTATAGATTCGTGACTCTCCAATTCAAGGTTAGACTACACTGAAGACAAAGCTTAAAGAGATCAAGCCTGCCTTCAGATACAAACACATGTTTTCCACAGCAAAATATCTCCTAATAGTGATAAAGCATGGAACACTTTTATCCACGTTGCTGCTAGCAAACAGCACCAGGCATACTCCTTATGCTGCTTTGACTACCTGCACCCTGAAGCTAACAACCATCATGCATGTTCTCTACTAGCCTCTTCAAACTACAGATTCATTTCAGTTCAGCCATTTTCCTGTTTTCATTAAGAAAAGCGTGAGTTTTCAGGCAATCTTTCAAAGTATTGCAGATGCACTCACGTACATCATTACTTAGGAAGGAGAACTCAAGCCACTAACAGTGTTATTCCCCCTAGAAAGATGTGGGCCCAGCAATTTGGGAACATCTACGTTGCTCCTGCCAAAAAATTAAGCTAACAAGCAGATCTCAAGGAGGGCAGCTCAGCTACATTCCCGATGCTCGGAGAGGTATTCAGATTTGTTGTCAAAATGGCCACTGCAGAGCCAGTCTCTCAGCTACATCCTCCATTCGCACAGAAGAGCCATCCCTGTCCTGCAAGACCAAATCCAGATGCCAGCGAGGGTCTGCCACAGCAGGGTACCCAGCTGCAGCAGGCACCAACAGAAAGAATAAACTAGGCGTCTAGTGTGCCTTGTTAAAGCCATGCAATTGAGAGAAACTTCACAGCACAGCTAACCTTAGCACAGGTTTAAAGTACAACACATAAATAACTGAAGACTCGAGATCCTTCTGCTACGAAACACGGAGGCTATATTAAGATGACAGCTCCTGGGGAAAACAAAAGCTGTCAAGGGGAGAAAAGACTATCCCTGCTTGGCATCAAGTAGTGCTTCATTTATTACAGATTTATATAAATCATTGGCATTTGACCAATACCAAGCTTCTAGATTATCTCCAGCCAACAAAAGTACTTTAGTCTGTGCTGGTTAAAAATATTCTACTTTTTGTCCTCAGCTTGCTAGGAATGGCTATTTTTAGTAAGAGCCCAATCAACCTTATCAAAATCAAGCATCAAAAATAGACTGGAGAAACACTGGAAGCAAATACTAATTTTAGCTGCTCTGTCTATCCCTGCCGTTACCCACAAATTCTGACTGCACAAACCATGCACGAGTGCTTAGTTATTCTAGGCAGATCCTTGTCGTGACCCTCTTTTTCCCTGAACACCTGAATGCAGAAAACACTCGATTGATTAAAGATTAATACAGCCGCAAACCATGACAGCTGCCTTTCGTCTGAGTGCTTTTGGGGAGGGGGAGAATATGGGATGACAGAGAGCTTGCATCAGTATTCCTCTTGGGGATCTATTACATGGAAAGAAAATTGCTATTTCAATTCCCTTTTGTTGCTAAAAATAGCAGCCCCAATTGATTCAAGCAAACAGGGCACCGGCTTAGCAATGCCAAATTTAGAAACCACTGAAGTCCCAAAGAGTGAACGCTAACGCAGTCTAACACATGCCAGCTCATATTTAACAAAGAACAAAGAAGATAAGCATGCTGGCTGCAAGTTAATAAGACAGCAGTAACTCCCTGCATTTTTATTAAATAAAACCAGAAAACTCGGTGCAAAAATAAGACAAACTTCACTCCTATCCTCAATTTAACTTGCTGAAATAGGAAGCTTCATCAGAAAGATCATCTGTACCCAAGCTGAAATCCTAGAAAATCTGGGTAGTGGTTTGGGTTTTTTTTTTCCATATAAAGGGTTTTTTCTGCACAAATGAGCTAACACCTAATGGTCAGACTTTGAAAAGACAGGCTACAGAAAAAGGTTCAATTCCCAGAACCAAACACTTACTTGGTAACAGCTTGTGTCTAGGAGCTAGGATTGTGGGTAGAAAAATATTCTATAAATATCACAGCACTGACAAGTTCCCATTTCATCCAGAACTACAGCAAGAAAGGGTTTGGGGCAGTGCACTCTCAAGATGCCTTTAGACTTGAGAGCTAGAAGAAGTCTAGAAATCCCAACAAGAAAATAATACAGAAGAGTTCATGAAAGTCACAGGCAACGTTGACGCAGGATCGGCTCCAATTGCCCCTACGTGAGCTCCCCCAGTTCCAGGGTGGCAAGTCTTTGCCATAAGGTCTTTTTCTCCCCTTCGCCACGGGCTGCTGTGTTATGGACACGGGCGTCTGGGAGGAGAGAGGGAACTCTCATCCCGCCTCCTGCGCTCAGAACCCCCCACCCCATCCTGTAACAAATTTAGGAACTTTGCTGCTTGCAAGGGTTTTGATCCAGAAAATGCCAGGCGAACCCAAGAGTGCCCCGAGTCGAGCTTCTGCAGCAGCGAGGAAGTTGTTCAAATCGTCTGCTCGAGTCTGTTTAAGTTAGGCATATGCAAAAGCTATAGCTGCCTTGTGCTCAGTGAGGCACGATCATAGGTTACTGCACAGTATTAATATATTTGGCAAAAACAAGCTCTCGTTTGTTCGTCATTATGAAATACGTGATGGGTGCTGACTGTCAATGCAAGCATGACCAGGCCAAGAAAGCACACGCACGGACGATGCTCAAATTACCGTTTCTGGTTCTTCCTGCCTCTAGGAGAGGGAGAATACAACAGGAAAACTTTGAAGATCAGATAGCTTGGGACCGGCACCAGCTGAAGGCTTTCGGTGTGTTTGCCACTGGAAAGAGGCATCAGTAAGTTGCTTTTCTGAGAAGGAACTAAGCAGCTGGTAGAAGGGCCTCTGGGTTTGGAGCCTGTACAGCTGAAAGGAGGCTCTACATAAGAAGTCACTAGAAGAAATTTGAGCTTTTTTTTTTTTTTTCCCCTCTTTCACTACATATTTGTAACAGGCAGAAAAATAAATTCGAGTCAGTGACATGGCAACAAAAAACCAACACCTGCAAATAGAAGAGGATAACAAGTGATCTTGGCAAGCTGTGGGCATATTCATTTCAAGTCAAAGCGATGCAAGGTGTCAGAATAATCACAAGTGTAGAAAAAAGGTGGAGATTGGGATAAAATGCAGTGCGCTAAATCCATTTTTAATCAAAAGGCAAACTGTGCCAAACTTTTTAAAAGTATAATCAGTTTAGACAAGAATAGTGCTCCAGACCTACAAGGCAAAAGCAAATCATTTTATACGATGACCATAAGAAACTATGACTGTGAAGGTGTCTGAGACCTAGAAGAAGAATCTTAGAGTATCGTCAGGAGCTATCTGGGGAGGTGCCTACAATGGCTCAGACCCCCCAAAAAAGGAACTTTATCAGGATAAAATCAAATTACGAGTTACTCTCCTCAGGGTCCACGCTCAGCACAAATCCTCTTCTGCACTGTTACTAGTGACCACCGCACAAGGGAACGCTCTGTGAACTTCACGGACAACTTATCTACTGGAAAAGGATCACAGCATCACACCGCAAAGAATTAGATGGTTTTATAAACAACAGCAATAAAAGCATAATATTGCCAGATATTAATTACATGGTGACGTGGTGGTACCAGATGTCAAGACAGGAGCTTGAGACTAACTTTGCTTAGAGTTCGGGTGACTGTTGTAAGCAATGGAAGAGAGGTACCGGGGGTGCAGTGGCTGAATATCAAATGGACTATAAACTGCCATTCTGATGCAGCTATAAAGACAGCTTACATAACCTGATTGCACCCACCGAGGTGTTTCCCATAGCAATAGAAAGCAAAAATACATTAGGTAATTTAAATGGGAACAGCTGCAAAAAAAAGGGCTGCGAAAATAATTAAGGGTTACCTGTTCTAGGAGGTGAATTTAAAAGGGTTTTGTTTGCTCTTCATAAGGTCCTGTAGTGTGGCCACCAGAAAAGGAAAAGCGTAGGTTAACACTGGGAAGAAAATACAAGTTGGTCACAATTAAGACTGGAAATTTGAGTATCTCAAAGGAGGAGAAAACCCAATGTTTCTGACTGAAAAGCACAGTGAAGGTAAGGAACCTGACCTGCTGGAGGAGCTCTGAGATGCAAGACAGCAGTGCAGGACAAGACAGACGTAACTCTGGAAATAGAACTACAAACTTGTTACAAGAATCTGTTCATTACTATCCATTTAAGGGATCAGAAGGAAAATGGGAAACAAAATAAGCCTGACTAATTAGTTGATTGTTTTTGATACATTCTATTAATTGCACGCTTCCAGGCTTCCTCAGGTTGTCAGAGGGCATCAGAGAAATTCTCCTTTTTTCTCCTCCCCATCTCAACACACAAATTGAGTTCCAGAGTGTCACTGCTCATCTCTTCATGAAAGAGAGGCTAGTTGAAGCTAGAGGTATGAGATAAATGATAGCAGAGACAAATGTGCAGGGGTCCTAAGAGAACAGAGACTTTGGTTTCCTGAAGAGGATCTGAACGGGGAAAGATCTCCTTCTGGAAACCTTTACTGTGCGGGCAATAACTCAAATCATCTTACTCAAGAATATTCACTCCATATTCACAGTGAGGACACCAGTCTCCAAAAATGTTTGGGACATGAAAAGAAGCAACAGCACCTTGTAAAGACTTTTTAAGATCAGACTATGTGGGCATGAAATTCTGTAATTTTTTGTTGTAAATGTCAAGACACCCCAGAATGCAGTGCTAAATACAACCTTTTCTCTACACCTTTGAAACACCGGTTGACCTTTCACAGCTTCATGACTAGGACCTGAACTATTTATAATTATACAAAACACAAAGTCTTGAAGAAATCTCTAAATGAAGGTTTGGGTACATTTCAAGCATAATGCACCATTCAGTATGGGCATGGCACATCCTGATGCATCAGGTCATTAGAAGAAACCCCATGTAATTTAATAAAAACACCCCGTCACCATTCACTTGTTCCCTCCATTTGCACATATCCAACTATCCATATTGGAAAAGAGGGGAAAAAAACACAATGTAGACAAGCTCTCTCATAGTATAACAGTTTTATCACAAGAATAGACCTTCCAGCTCAGAACAGAGACCCAGATAACCCAAGATTTGGTCTCTGGCAGTGGTCAGCAATAGGTACCAAGCAGCCAAGCACATCGAGATACTCTCCAGGATACTCCTCCTGTCCCCAGCTTGCAGCTCTGCTACTCGGTGGACAACAGCTGGTGATTTTGGACAAATTCATAAAAGAAAAAACTATCAAGATCTTTTACAGGTTGGTGGTTTTTTGTTTTGTTTTGTTTGTTTTTTTTTTGTAATCCAGGTAAAACTTTAGCATCTAATACAGACTGTAACAGGAAGATGCACAGCTGAGCTACATCCTGCATGGACCAGTATCATCTCCTCCTGTTCTCTTTGAAACTGAATTGCTGGTTTGGGATTTGGTGTTTGGGATTTGGTGTTTTCTCCACCATCTCCTGATCATGTAAGCAACGACGCTGATCACATTGCTTAACTTTACCTCTGTCCTTTAAAATTATGTTGAGGATTATTGAATTATTTTATATATTTATTAAACATGTAAATCTAATGGATATAACAAAATTTATAAGATTAGACATTTAGGCAGCCCTTTGATGGGAGCCTCTATAAGAATCTCTTTGGACTACAGGTTTGCAGATAACAAGTGAATTAAAAAATTAAGTACATTTAAAATACCAAAATGATCTAAATATATTCCATCTATTCAAAAAATCACGATCCTTCCTCTATCTCCTGAATTAAAATCTTCATTTTGAATGTAAGTTAGAGTAGAATTTCAGTGCGTCAACAATACACCAAAAATAGGAAAGCTGGGAAGCACAGAAAGACTAGGAAAACTGACACTGTAGAAATTGATTTTTCTTCAATGAACCAAATGAACCCCAAGCTGCAGAACTGCTCGGACATTTCTTCACCACCCTCATCAGCACCCTGCCTTGTGCCAAAGATAATAAACATTTTCAGCATCTAAGTCTGCAACAAGGATCACTGTGCCCAAGATAAAACATTCTCTGGGAAAAAGACAGGTAGATGGTCTCTGAGAAGAAAGAGCTACAGACAGTCTCGGGTGGATCACAGAATCAATCACAGACTGGTTTGGGTTGGAAGGGACCTGAAAGATCTTAAAGACAATCCAGTGCCACCCCCTGCCCCGGGGCAGAGCCCCCTTCCCCCAGCCCAGGGGGCTCCCAGCCCCGTCCAACCTGGCCTTGAACCCTTCCAGGGAGGGGGCAGCCACAGCTGCTCTGGGCACCCTGGGCCAGTGTCTCACCCCCCGCACAGGGAACAATTTCTGCCTTACATCTCAGCTAAATCCACCCTCTTTCAGTTTAAAACCTGTTACCCCTCGTCCTACCGCCACCCCCCTGATCCAGAGTCCCCCCCCACCTTCCCTGCCCCCCCTTTAAGCCCTGGGAGGCCGCTCGAAGGGCTCCCCGGAGCCTTCTCTTCTCCAGGCTGAACCCCCCCAACTCTCTCAGCCCGGCCCCCCAGGGGAGCTGCTCCAGCCCCCCCAGCATCTCCGTGGCCTCCTCTGGCCCCGCTCGAGCAGCTCCGTGTCCTTCTGCTGTTGGGGGCCCCCGAGCTGGCCCCAGCACTGCAGGGGGGTCTCCCCAGAGCGGAGCAGAGGGGGAGAATCCCCTCCCTGGCCCTGCTGCCCCCCCTGCTCTGGCTGCAGCCCGGGGCACGGGTGGATTTCTGGGCTGTGAGCGCACAGAACACATGTATATTCTCACCTAACACCCTGCCAGCCTTCAGCCGATGAGCCCATCCCGACCCAAGTCGTCTCCTACAGAATCCCTGGGTGCCTTTCAGCACCACAGAGCGCTGAGGACCACCGTGGCCCGGCACCATACCCGAGCGACGAGCCGCCCCGCAGCACTCCCCCGGGAGGGACAGCGAGGGCCAGCCCAGTCCCAGGTGGGAGCCAGGCTGGGGTCACCCAACTGGCTGCCCAGTCGGTACCCGTACCCCATCCAGGCACAGGCTGGCTGTGTTGGAACCACGTACCCACCCTGCGCTCCTCGGCATTTTTTTGGACAGAACAGGGCTTACCAGCTAAGCCAGGTCCGCATGGATGAACCTGGCCACTGTTACACCCTCCTGCCGCACAGGAGCAGCCCAAGCCTCTTCGCTCTGGCTCAGACCAGCCACGCCAGGCCTGAATAGGAGACTAGTTGGGAAACTAGCACGTTTCTGCCTTACCTGCTTTCTCCTGCAGCATTAATCCAACCTGGATACTGCTACCCTTCACGACAGTAAACCATCTTAGGTCCAGCCTCCAACCCATGACCTCTCATTTACAACGTGGTTTCAAACTCATCATAGTCAAAACAGATTAAAAAAAAAAAGAAATGCATAGGTTACTTAATTTCTTATTATATATAATAAGAATACCGCCTACCACTGTACTTTCTTCCACAAGGCCACTTTCCTAGGGTTTACAAACCCTAATATGTAAAAATGAAAAAGTTCCGTTTTCAGAAAGGAATGTTATAAATCAGGACAGCTACCTCTCCATGCAGAAGGAAAAACAAGTTTTAACCCCAAGAAAGGCAGAGTGTTACATTATCTTATGCAGCAGAAATAAGATCGATACAGCATATCTTTGATAAGCTACTTTTTAATTACACACAGTTGAGGAGGTTACTAGTTAAGTCACACCACATGCTCAGTATATTATATTCCCATACACAAAAGGTGCACGACTGTACCTGAGAACCCTCCTGAGGAAGGTCTCAACCTACAGTGCCTCTTCAAATAAGATCAAAATCCAATCCATTTTTCCTCCTTAAAGAAGGCTTAACACATGTGTATATGTGTATATACAATCTAAGCATACTGAATCTCCACTTCTAACCCAAAACGCATCAGTAACCAAACATCCTGATCACTTCATTGCTCTTACAGTTGTGAATACCTGCCATTCCTTACCATAACACACAAGTTTGGCCCTGGCCCAACAGGTTGTCTTGGGTACTCGTGCTCCCAAGACATCAAAAGCTTTTAAAATTATAAATAAAACTAATCAGGGCAGAGTTGACTCAGACCTTCAACTACTGATAGAGCATCCGCACCATTTTCACTTGTTTCTCTCAGTCCCCCGCCTGCCATCGTTCGGGTGAAACCTAAGTAGGCAGAGAGACCACTCCGGGAGCCCTCGCCCTCCGAGGCAGGGCCCCCTCGGGCCCTAAGAGCCACTCCAAAGCAAGCTCCTATCGCTGCCACGGCCAGACCCCCCCCCGTTTGGGTCGAGAGGGAAGAGGAGGGGGCCAGCAGCAGCACCAACAGCAACCCACGCCGCGTTCCCTGCCAACCTCGGCGGCTCCTCGAGGACTCAAGGGGCGACTCAGCTCAGGCTTTCCACACACGTACAGGGCAGCTGTACTAGGCAGGTTCAGAAATCCAACGCCCCTTCGGAAGCAACTGCGACGGGTGGCACCCTGGCCGTGAAATTCGCGCTGTGCAGCTTCACGCTTCGGGAGAGTCGCTGCCTCTCCACCGCCGCGCACCCGCCGCTCCTCGGCACCCCAGAACAGGAGAGATCTCCCCACTTCTAGTTTCAGAGGCCAGCTGACCTACATAAATTTATTGCAAAGAGATCTTCGATAGCTTCTCCAGGAAGTCGTTTGATACCTGACAAGTACCCTGAAGCCCTACGTGAAGCTGGCACGGCCACATCGGGGCATTTTGGGGGGGCCGGGGAGGGGGAGCAGAGCGAGGGGGCAGCCGAGGCAAGGGGTCCAGCAGCAAACCCGTCCCACCCCTGCCCATGCCTCCAGCTCCGTGCACCAGAACAGCTCACCCATTGCAGACAATAAGCAAAGCTGCGTAAGCAGCCGAGCACAGAAGTTGAATGAACCGTGTGACGCTAAAGATCTGTGAATTGAAAAAAAATCTAATGCATGAATTAAAACCCGCACCCTCGTTCCCCCCTCTCCCTTTCCCCCCAAAAAATAAAGGAATAGAGCAGGACATAAAAGGAGAACTAGAGAGAGAGGTGGAAAAAACGTGGTCTGACACATTTATAAAAACTGATGGCCCGTCACCCAGACGCTGATGAATATTTTTTACAGGATAAAAATGGCAACCTAGAGTCTAAAAATAAAATGCTGTGCTGCGGACCTGTCTGGTTCAGCAACACCACTGGAATACAAACACACTCCCTTGCTGCTACATCTTGACTAAGATTTCAGAATAAGAGAAGAGAAAAAAAACCACTGTAGAACGTGCCTTCTGTTTTCAAGGGAAAGGATTTAGGTTTTGTGGGCTTTTTAATAAGAATTTGGATTAGCATTATACTTCACTTGCATTGTATAATTGCAATTTAAAAAAAAAAAAAAAACACCAAAAAAACAACTCTTAAAATTTAAGTGATTGATGAGAAAGCAGACTACCTCATTCTGCACAAAGCATTTTTTTTTCTTCCCTTCCCCAGACAATTACAATATAAGAACATATTTATCAGTGTCTTTAAACTGTAATTTCAGTAAGCTTAAAAATGTATTTTTAGAATCATGCTGCAGCCAGAAATGTGGACACTGCTATTTTCAAACTCACCCCACCCCCAGAGACAGAAAATAAAACCTTTTACTTCATTCTGCCTCAAAATTTAGACTAAAAACCTGCTTAGCTGAGAAGGAAGGATGACTGAACATCATTCACAAGAAGCACTAGTTTCTCAAGCCTATCCACACTGCAGACAGGCTGCCTTATGCAGTAAAGATGCTATTTTTGGCAAGTGATGCAATAGCTGCAAGGGCTCTCCCAGAATCTTTCACTTAAGAGCCCAAGCCATATTAAAACAGTGTTACAAGACACCTAATAACCCTACACTGTCACCTTCCCGTTCTCTGCACCAGCTTATTACTTACGCAAGTCACCCTTTTTAAAAGTTGGACCTTCCAAGAAAGAGACAGATTTTACACGTGAAGAGAAAAAGTGTGTATATACATCCATCAGCAACTGCACCTGCCCTGCACTCTATATGACAAGGAAGTTACACAACACTGTATAGGTATTTTCTGACCTCTTGATATTCTACTGGGATGGGAAGCAGCTTCGTTTCCTTGCTGAATTTTTGTGAAGACTTTGAAAAGCCCACAGAGCTAATACAACATCTAATCCTTCCCAAAGCTATTTCCATTCTTACAGATCTTTTAAAAAAGTTCTTGTGTCTAACTGACAACCGTTAAGACACATTTCTGCTATGTGACTGTTTCAACACCTATAAATTCTAAAAATGAGAAGAGTTCCAGAAATGCTAGGGCTTTTAAAAATTATTTTAAAAATAGACTAGGGATTTTTTTCAGCCCTTTGGATCTGTGAATCGTTTAGATTTTGCAATAGCCGCGTGGACCTCCATGTAACAGATTCAAGCATACTGGTAAGTTTTCCACTGACCCCTTATAAATTCAAATTCCACCTGCCCTCTCCCCCAAAATAACACAGGCATTCCCAAAGTCAGAACTACCCAAGAAACTACTTTTATTTGACCGCTGATCTCCAGGGGCCTATGAGGGAAGGAAGACTTGCAAGGGCCATAAAAAAAAAAAAAAAAAAAAAAAAAAAAAAAACCACAAACCACACAACTATTTTGAGTATGTGACCACGGACACACTATATTAAGTCCATGAGCCCAATATGCCACCACGCAGTTTGATTCCTTTGCTTAACACTTGCAGGGTATATATAGCAGCTCTTGCCTGCTATTTCAGACCATCCATTTATCTGTCATGGCCAGCATTTAGGGCTCAGGAGGAATTCCCCTGCGTGTATCATGTATGTATAACAACTCACATTTGGCTTGGGCTTTGTTGTTTCCGTATTTCCAAACCTTTGCTCTCATGATCTATTTAAACTCTACATTAACATCCTGATTATGTTGCAGGCTGAGATTTACTTTTTTTTTTTTTTTTTTTTTTTTAAGCAGCCATAAACCAAAACCCAACTTGAACACAAGTTAATCTGCATCATACTTCACAGGCCATTTTGCACGGCCTGCAGTTAGCATGAGTAGCATTAACACTTATTTCAAGTTTTACACCTCAGCTCCTACAGCGGGTAACAGATCGGGAGAGAGCAGGTGTAAAGATGGATCTGAGCACATCAAAAGCATTTGCTCTGCTTTAGGAGATTTCCAAGATCTTCCCCTCTTCATGAGTTCTCATTATGTCATGTACCATGCAAGAAAGAGAAGTAGAAAAGCTTGGCAGCTCTTTACTACCTGTTTGGAGCAGTTGAGTTCTGCCTCCCCACCACCCACACAATATATTTACTTCCACCCCCTCCAACACAAGCATGGGGAAGCCAATGTAAGTAGAATTGTAACGTCCGCAGGCTATCTGGGGAAAAAGGAATCTGGCTGCAAAGCAGCGAGACTTGGAGAGATTTCATTCAGAAGCT
Source organism: Tyto alba (assembly GCF_018691265.1). NCBI lineage: Eukaryota > Metazoa > Chordata > Aves > Strigiformes > Tytonidae > Tyto > Tyto alba. Next base: position 3,951,512 of record NW_024881280.1, on the reverse strand, counting down.
ATATACAGAACAGGGAATTAAACTCTCTTGGAGATCCTAGCTGCTCAGAAGTAGAACAGAAATTGAGGCAGGAAGACACCCAGTGATATTTTATTCATTTTGGCTAGAAGCAACATTAAAACAAGCTGTAGAAGTTAGCATTTGCTCTAGGGACAAAGAGGTATGAAAATAAGGATTCCGCAGAACAGCTGAAGTGGCAGCAAGACTCATGCCCAAACCCTGTAACCTGCCCAAAAGCAGGGAAGTTGAAGCACAGAGACTTCCATACCTGAAGCCCCAAAACAGCGGTACGGGAAGCGTCACACAGGGAATTTTACAAGGCCTCGTGAAGGTGGCAGGATGACAGCAACAGCAGAAAGCAAGCTCAGGCCCTTTAAAGTATATACAGCAGGAAGCAAGAGTGCCAGTGTACGCCTGCTTCACTCCCACGCCACGGGAGCCACGACAAGCCAGGGGACCGGGCCATCCCCACAGCTGCTGCCAAGGCGAAGGAAGAGCCCGGCACCGACGTAAGATGCGTCGTGTGAGGAACATTTACCAGTGTCATGAGAGCCCAAAAGAGCTGCTCCCACCCATCCAGCCCAGCGCTCCTCCCACGAGGCTGCAGGACAGTCACAATTTTAGGTGAGCAGGTCAATATGTCACACCCTTATTACATCTGTGTGCAGCTTCTCCAGGGTAAGTGAGGACTGAAACTACCGTGACCACTGCAGGTGAAAGTAGCCAGCACTTAAATTAGGTCATAAAATTGAAGGGTTTAGAACACTAATTATACTAGAAGGCTTCTTAAAGCAGCATACATTAAGTGAGAAACAATATCTTCTTGTTTAGAGATATTATAGTATCCTTCAGTAAAAGGTTACGCTTCTGCTCCCACCGAATGGAAAGATCCAAAATTTCAGGTCACCCAAATCTTCCATTCCCAAGTACAAAAGAAGCTTTAAGCTACCTGTTGCTACCCAAGCCACAAAACAACATCAAATATGACTCTTCCTCATTCCCCCTCGCTAGTTTGAAATGAAGTATCTGTGCAATCTTGCTGGAACCAACTGCTAAAGTAGCACTTCTGGGGAGAGAAGGAAACACCCCTCAGGGTGTCCCCTCTCGCTGGTTCAAGCATGATTGCGCGCACTCCAAGACCCACGAGAAGCTGGTGGGCACGTTTACGCTATGCTCGGAATGGCTCTAAACCTTTTATAACCTCTCACTCTAAATAAGACCGTTATTTCTGTTAAAAGCGGAGCCCTCTCAGTCGTACTGGAAATAGCTTCTCATGTGCCGTCAGAGACAAAGGGGGCTTCAGGAGTATATTTAGTAGATAATGTGCTGTTAAAAAGATGCAAAGACGAGCACAGATAAAAGCTGATGTAGCTGGCAAGTCTTTATTCAGCTGCTGAGATGTTATAAGGGCAACTCAAAACCATAGAGAAGTAGCACAAGAAGAACTTAGATTTCTAGAGTCTTTGGAAGTTACCTAATTATGATAATGAGCAATCTATTCAAATAGACGTTTCATAGAGAAAAAGACAAAGTCTAAAGTTGTTGAAAAGCCATTAAACTTCTCTTCAAAAGATACCCTGCCTACAACAAGTGTGAGGTACCCTGCAATACTCGGTTTAAAGTCTGCATTTTACATTCTAGCCTAAGCACTGGAAACAGATACACAAGCGCAATTTTGTTTAAATTAGAAGTCACCTGATTACCTTGCTTTTGTGCACTGCAGTTCTCGAACAGATGCTTAAACAAGCTCAAACCACACCTTTCACAAAAGTCTTTCTTCTCTGCATTGTCAGGAAGATTACTCAAGTGCTCAGCAGCACCCTCTACCCACAGACTTTAAGAAGGAACAGAGAACAGACTAGTCTTCTCAATTGAGCAAAACCTACCATTCATAAAAAGGGGATTGCTTAGAGCCGAAAGACGACGGATGCAGTGATAGAAACTGATCGAATCTGAAGGGTATTCTGTATTTTTCGGCCCTAAAATACATATGTTTTACCTAAAGTGAGAATATTTGGTAATTATTGTTCCACAGAGGTCCCTTTCATCCCATGCTCTTAATTACATTTGCTTTAATTGAGTATTTCTGTCCGTCGGGGGGGGTGGGATGAATGATGTTAACACACCCAAGTTAATCAATCTGGAAGGTTACAGCTGTCTCAAGAGAAATGCCCTCGATAAATTACCATCGAGCATCAGGGAGACTCTTACGTTGGAGCGATCTGAGAAATCCTTGACTGTTTTATTCGTACCGGCACTGTTTTGCACTAGGTAAGGACTGAAGGAAAAGCTCAGGCAACACCGCCGTTCCCTTCCCATTTCTAAATAAAGAAACAGCCGCTGATGCCTCCCATATTTCACTGCAAACCCTTCAAAACTTGCAGTATTTCCCGCCCCGGGTGGAAAACTCCCCAGATTTCCCCGACGGGAAGCAGGCTCGCATCGAGCCTCCCTCGGTATTGCAGCTACAATCGATTCGATGCACTTTCTTCTCCCTGGCTGAGCAGGGGGGCAGAGCAGGCGCCCCGTGGGCACTGCATGGGCTGGCACGGCCCCCCGTGGAGCAGCCAGTGTCCCTGTCACGCGTGGCGGCTGCGGACACACACAACACACACACACAGAGACACAGACCCCCCCCCCCCCGGGCTCGGGCTGCCGGGTGCCCCCGTCCCATTCATCCCCGTCCATTCACACAACCCGCACGGCTGAGCTGTGACACTCCTAACGACACGCGGGGAGGGGAGCTCCTCCCCACGGCCGGCCCACGGGCTGGGGGGGAAAGGGCGAGCCCGGGGGGGGGGGGGGGGGGGGCGAGGAAGGCAACGGCGGGGCTCGGAAAGGGCCCTGTCAACCTGCCCCGGGCGTTTCGTAAGCGGAGCGGAGGGAGCGCGTTATGTCACCGGTTAGGTAACGGGCGCGGGAGCCGCCGCAGTGACGGCACCACTCCTCCTCCTCCTCCTCCTCCTCCTCACCCCTCCCGGGGCGGCTGAGGTGAGGCCGGCGTTAACCCTTCGCGGGGGCGGGAGCGGCCTTTACCCGCGGGGAGCGGATCCCCCGGGAGAGGGGCGGGTTTCCCCACCCCCCCCCCCCCCCCCCCCCCCCTTTCCCCAAAAACAAACACCGCCCACCGGAGCCGGGGGAGGGGGGGAAGGCGGCACCGGCTGTGACCGGCAGGGGGCGCTGCGGCGCCGCGGCGGGGACGGGGCGGGAACGGGAGGTTGGGGGGGGGGGGGGCGTGGAAGCAGCATCTCGGCGTGGGAGCCCAGAGCCCCGCCTGCACCCCTCGCCACCGGCCTGCCCTACGAGCGTGCGTGTGTGTGTGCGCGTGTGTGTGTCCCCCCAACCCCTAACTCGATGCCAACAGCCCCAACGTGCTCCCCGTCCCCGACCCGCCCTCGCCCCACCTGAATTTCGGGTCCCACCGAGCCCTTGGCACTGATCCAGCACTACTCACACCGTGTCCTCAACACGTACCCACCCCAACCCCACCACCTCCTCCCCGGCACGGTGGAGAAGCTCTGCGGATACTTACACCAAAAATCCAGCCCTGCCCTCCGCCCCCCCCCCCCCCATCCACCCCCCCCAACCCTCCTTCCAAGGTCTTCCTCGCAATCTCCCCAAGGCTCTTTCCATTTGGAAAGTCCTCCGCTCATACAAGTGGTGACAGGACTCCTCAGCTCGTCCCAAGCAAGCTGGCAGGCAATGGCTCAGGGGGGAAAAAAAAAAAAAAAAAAAATGCAGCTCAGAGGAATTTCCAGCAACCCCCTCTGCCCATCAATGTCATGCTGTACCGGGGGGGGGGGGGGGACAGCACTCACCTGCCTGGGCGCTCTGGAAAGCGGCACCCACAACAGGTTGCACCCCTCTGGCTCCCTGTTTGACTTCATGAACCTCCTGCCCCATCTCTCTTCTATTTGCTTCTTTCCTCCCTTTCTGACACCCCACCCTTGCAACTCTATCCCAACCTCCAGAGCTTTTTTCATTTAGAGGGGTTTACAGCTTCCACTACAGAAGAAGAAAAAAAAAAAAAAAAAAAAGGTTTCCAGTAGTGCTCCCCCCACACCTCCCAAGGGGCAGTGGGGACGTGCTATTCTTCGCTCCGGTCCACGAGAACACCCTCTGTTATTAGTCAGACACTAGGAAGAGCAAAGGAGGTTGTTCTTGCCACCTCTGCATTGACTGATCTCAGCACCTCCAGCCCACCCAGCAGAACCAGCGGGCCAAAACGGCTTTATTATCCCCAGGTCCTTCCAGCCTCTCCCCTCAAGAGTCCCCCTCAAAACAGCACAAAGTTCCTCCCCCCTGCCAGCGGGGACCATTCCAGCAACTCCGCTGCTCTCCTTCGGGTCCCGTAAACCTCTCCTTCCACACAGTCAGCCAGCCAGTGTGCCACCTCACCAAAACACCGCTGTCTCACGAGCGCTCGGAATTCAGGGCGGCTGGGGCCACCCCACCAGCAAACTAACACACTACTGAATTTAGGAACAAAATTCACGCTGAAAAAAAAAACACTATGGATTGAGGAAGTAGCTTGCATCAAAGGAACTAAGACACCTTAAGGAAGGAAAATAAATAAATAAAGTTGTTTTAAGAACATGATCACTGCTCCACGATTTAGGAATAAGAGCAAAAGTTCAGACTGCAGAAAATCCACAGCTAATAAGACTATATGCAGGACTGCACTGAGCATTAAAAGTTATGATCAGCATCTCTTGCTTAGATGCAAGTCATACTACTGATTCCCACAAAAATATGGCTTTAAAAATTAAAATATAAACCAACTTCTACAGTAAAGGCTATTTTAAAACAACACACATTTATAAAATAAGATATATTCTTACTCAATTTACTTTCTCTATTTGTAAAGAATTTGTGCTGAAAGTAAGTTTGAGAAGAAAAATTAAAAAAGCAAAGCTGCAAGGAGACAAATTCTAGGTTAGTTCGTAAGAGAGATGGTTTCCATCCAAAGCTTACTAACAGTAACTGAAACAAGCTAGTCTGTACTGGTACGTCACGCTAACATTTCTCTGAACAAATGCATTATTTTCATATGTTGGCAAGGCAATGTTTCATATCAGAACTTCTACACTTTGATTTTAACCACAACCAGCGACAGCACAGAAGTGACAAATCCAGCTGGGATGAGATCCTACCAAAATTCTGCATAGCTGGCAGCCTGAAAATCCACCTCTTTCTTTGTAAGCCAAGAAATTTTAGTCAAAAATTACTACTTTCGGATTAACAGATTTCTGGCCCCTCTTTCCCTCCCCCTTTTTTCAAACATTGTAAAACATCAAGATTTTAGTTACCAGAATTAGAGTTTTAAATATAGCCAAATACAACTGGTCTGTCCCCAAGGATAAGGCCGCAGAAACTTCTGTCCGAGTACTAAAACTCCTGCGTCAGGAATGGAGAAAAGTTGTATTCCTTAAAATTACTTCTCTAACTAGAAAACCAATACAAGACAATTATCCTAGTCTTTGGAAAGGAAAGAAGCTTGTTAAAATTTGTTAGCAAGGACATCCAAAACTGTGCTCTGCAACTCAAACAAGCCTCCCAACATACCCACAAGAAGACTGCATACATGCCACCCACCTTGACCCACACAGACTGAGCAAAACAAGATTTTGGAAAAGCCTGTCAAGGTTGGGCCGAGCAACAGAAGTGAGAACAGGCTTCTCCTATAGTTTTAGGCTCAGTTTAAGCCAGCACAGCTCCAAGATCAATCACAGAATGGTTTGGGTTGGAAGGGACCTTAAAGACAATCCAGTCCCACCCCCCTGCCCCGGGCAGGGCCCCCTTCCCCCAGCCCAGGGGGCTCCCAGCCCAGTCCAACCTGGCCTTGAACCCTTCCAGGGAGGGGGCAGCCACAGCTGCTCTGGGCACCCTGGGCCAGCCCCTCACCCCTCCCACAGGGAACAATTTCTGCCTTACATCTCATCTAAATCTCCCCTCTTTCAGTTTAAAACCGTTACCCCTCATCCTATCCCCCAAACCGCCTGATCCAGAGTCTCCCCCCCACCTTCCCTGTCCCCCCTTTAAGCCCTGGGAGGCCGCTCGAAGGGCTCCCCGGAGCCTTCTCTTCTCCAGGCTGAACCCCCCCAACTCTCTCAGCCCGGCCCCCCAGGGGAGCTGCTCCAGCCCCCCCAGCATCTCCGTGGCCTCCTCTGGCCCCGCTCGAGCAGCTCCGTGTCCTTCTGCTGTTGGGGGCCCCCGAGCTTGATGCAGAACTCCAGGATGTCATCCAACCATCCATTCCTACCTGCTTCCCCAGCATCTGTTCCCCAATTGCTTTTCAGGGAGATCAGCAAGCTGGTCCAGCCAGCCCCGCAGCTAGTCTTTCTCAGAGTTAGCTGTCAGCCACACTAGCGAGCAGACCTCACCCACCACCACACATCAGGGAAGCAGCAAGAGCTCCCAGCCAGCGACTAGAGGAGAAGCAATTCTTCCAGCAGCAATTTGGACTTAGAGCAACTCAAGCTGACCACTGGGCTTAACTGTATCCTCCACATACAGTTTCACAATACTGCCGAGTTTCCCTTCTGTTGCACCAGCACTTTACCTCATTTGACCCACAACTCAGGAGTACGAATACCCAAAAGTGATCAACCTTCCACTTGGCAGACTCCTTCACCAGATCACCGCAGAACAAGACAAACACTAGTGCGAGCACAAGCAAAAGAGCTCTCCATCTATCACCTTCTCTCCTCACACCAAACAACTAGATCAGAAAGCCGCGATGTAAAACCACACACTCAGTCTTCTTGTTGTTGGTGATATCTCATTTATAAACTGATGTCATGGTTTAAGTGATAAAGAGTCCAAAACCAGGACAACTGACACCACTTGGAAAAGGCATTGAACTGATTCCAGTGTGAGGCCCTGAAGGTTGGACTGAACACCCAGACCACAACTAGATTTGGCAAAAAATAGCAAAGGTGAAGAACCAGTCCAGAAAATGGAGGATCTTCGATGAGAACCTAGGAACCAACACAGAGCTGCAGAGCACCAGAAGTTTTGACATAGATCTGAAGACAGAACTGGGACTACTGGGACAAGGAGCCTGAGGTACAGAGTCTGTATTAGGACAGGTAACTTTCCTTTAAGCACAACTGTAAATTGATCAGAACACACAACCCTTTCTGCCACACCCAACAAACACTGGGTTGGACATGCAGGACATCTGAGGGCAGTAACAAACACCAAGAAACCCCAACTCTAATCCCTTGTTCAACTACTGACAGGGTAGCAGCTTCTTCCAGCAGCGCAGCGATCCTTTAGTGCCCTGTATCCTTCTCCTGGCTGGTTGCTGCTTCTCCCTCACGTTAAGAGATCTGACTCGTGAGCTGTGCTGAATCACCTCTACTCAGTCACACTCTGGAGATGGTAAGTTCCTGCGGCAGATGGGACTCAGACACCAGGGCATATACATACACCTCTTCAGGGAAAAAAAAAAAAAAAATTTGTGAAAACTGTTCATGAACAACAAGTTTATAGATCAAATGCCTTTGCTGGCAGGATAGAAATCCTGGGGAAGGAAGTAGAGAGGCTGAAGCCCCTGAGAAACAGGTCAGCCAGAGGCTTCAGAAGAGCTACAAGGGAAGAGGTTTGGAGGAACAGATTGGCTGGACACAGGCAAGGAACATGAAACGGGAACTTTTTGGAACAAGGGTCCAGTGGTGAAGTAGAGTATGGAGAAGATGCATGCCAGCATCAGCAAGTGTTGGTTGGGTAGCAGCAGTCACACTGCAGATAGCTCTCCACCTTCTGCTTTCCATACCTACGCACACCCTTGCACACTTCTGCAAGCCTCTGCATCTAAAAGCAGAGACTAGTGACTTTGGAAGGAGACCAGACTCCTTAGTCTCTACACGAGAGTTTCTTCCCCTGAACAACAAAAGCCTTTGCCTCATTGAGCTTACCCCACACCTCCCACTCCCCTTTTCTCATTACAGTTTTTCTCCCCTTCTGCTTCAGCAGTAGGCTTCTGACATACATGAAAATCCTCTGGAAAATCTTTGTGATTAACATCCTAGAGCGGAGCTCCACACTCCTGCTCCTCCTTGTCCAGGAAGTACAGAGCTCCTCAAGAAATGGAAGTGAAGCTGGACCTCGGCCACGGGCACGACCGATGGAATACACCCTCCTGGGACACCGTGGCTCATCATTACTTACGAAGAGAAAATAGGAAGGAGGTAGAGGAAAAAAAAAAAAAAAAAAAAAAGAGAAGAAGAAAAAAACCCCAAGCAACCAAAACCAAATCCTGTTGCCAGCTAGACAGTAAGTGCTGCACGCACACAGACTATGCCTCAACCCGAGCCACACAGCTGTCTCCCACCCAATTTGGGACAAGCAAACGAGTCATGAGAGAAACACAAGAGAGAACCCATAGGAGAGAAAGAAGCAGGGAGGGCGACATAAAAATGGAAAAAAGAAGAACAACAGGGACGGGCACTGTTCTCCCTGAGGCTCAGCTTCTGGACGTCTCATCTCCAGCTTTAAGATCTGCTACCCAAGAAGTTTACTTTCAAAACATACAATCAAACCCCAGGATTTTAGGTGTCACCATCTGTTGTTGAGGACAGGGGAGTAAATTAAAAGCTCAGTAGGAAATCTTGCATCTCTTTTCCAGTGTTAGCTGGAGAAGCTTATGTCATGGACCAGGATTTCATCTTTGCTAATGACTCACCCAGTGGGTGATGGTGTACTGCTGTAGACTTCAACTCCAACAGTCTGATAAATTGCACAGATTTGGAAAAAAAAATTACTAGATTAAGGTTAAATAATCAGGTGTCAAAAACCAGCAGATTTAGTACAGGGGAAGAAAGTCAAACAGCTGTAATTCTAGCATTTTCAGATATTAACATACTCAATCTGAAAAGCATTTTGCTTTACTAAAGGAACCTAGGTTTCCTAAAGTCTATCAATACGTGAGCTACAGAAGTCATCTAAAGTTACAAGCAGCAACCCTAAATCTAATCAGCAAGAGATTCAACTATGCAAGCCCAACACAACACGAGATGCTTTATCCACTAGCGATGCTGCTTATGCCACATTTGTGTTCATATACAAGCCTAAAGAATCACACTTGGCATTTCTATTGGTAAGAAAATATCTTTCCTCATTCTTCTGTCATCCCTCCTGCGGCAGAGATGGTTGTCCCAACCCTATGGTTTAAGAATGAAAATATTCATAAGACCAAGAACAATAACGTGCTTCACCCACCTATCAAAAAATAATTCCCAGGTGGTAAACTACTGCAGTTTTCCCCAAACCCCACTCTCGGTTCTGCCCTCAGACCCTCGGGACCTCCTGTGAGCTCACTTAGCCAACTGGCTCTAACACCCGGCACAGTTCCAGCTGGAATTTTTTGCTGGAGACACTTCTGCACTCCTCACTCCTATGCAAGGCCTCTCCTTGCTTTCACCTGGGCACTCTACAGGCAGCCTTCCCAAAGGGGAGGGAAGTGCACTGGCCAAAAAAGCAATATAGAGAAACCGGAGCAAGAAACTACTCTAGATTACATCCTTGCATAAATTCCCTAGTTTTAAGTAACCAGTTTCCGTAACAAGTATTCCTATTTTAAAATACACAGAAGGTTGAGAGAATGAGCTAGCTTAAAATAACACAGCTATTCATCCCCCAGGCTAATAAATTTTCAAGCATTTCCCTCTCAGGATGTTTATCAGAGATGGGTATTCCTTTCACCTTAATGTAAACAGCATCTGTTCTCCACTCGCCATTAGCTTTTTTTTTTTTAAGAGGCAGAGACACCATACTACAGCATTTAACTCTCCTTCACATGCATCTCTGTTCCTACAGCTAAACCTGGCAAAGCCTGTTCATATTCTCATTCAAATTCCCCGGTGACATTAGCTCTGCGTTACTGAAGGCTTCCACCCAGAATTTCACTTGAAAAATGAAAAGCATCTCTCAACAAAACCGGAGAATGGAAGCGTTCAAACCAAATCCAACTCTAGAGCTGGAGATTATGAGCCTGGCTGATGCTGGTGGTGCTGGCACAAGCCAGAAGCAAAGCGCTGAAGCCCCTCAGCAGGGACACAGCAGAACCTGAGATGGGACTCTGGACTTCTGGGCTCTAAGCATTTGCTCTCCCTCTCCTCTTCTGACCAGCGAGTCTAAGGAGCACTTCACCACCAAGTGTTGAGCAATCCCGCTGAGCTGATGTTTTAAACAGTCAGTAAGGTCATGTGCAAAGGAAAACTAAAAGAAGCACCCAAGAAGCAGAAAGGCAGCAAAATTGTAGAAACTAGAGCAGAGCATGGTTCATGCCTTTATATAGTCCAGGAAGCAAAACTGATTTTAGGATATGTTAGTAACAGTAGCCTACATGAAAACTACTAGAGAACTTCCCTGCCCCACTAAGAGCTGCAAGGTCCCAAAAGGAGTGGCAGCCCACTGAAGTACCACCACGCAGTGCAAGCTGCTGAGCCTAGAGCAACAGGGACAGAGATCCCACCTCTCCCGGGTTGCTCTGGAAGAGCAGCGCTTGCTGAGTGCAACAACGAGCAACCTGGAGGGAGACACTGACAGAAGTCTTCTAAATTACCACCTATCAGTAGGACTGATGACTGAAGGAAGACAGCTATTTTTTTTTTTTTTTTTTTTTACCAGAGAAAATTTAAGATGGGTACTGGGAAACGGGAAAAGCAAAAGCCACACACACTGGAGCCCAGCACTTCTGGGAAGTTCAGACAGGACTGGGACACTTGCACCAGATTGCTCCCAGAGCCACATTTCAGTGCAGTAACCCTTCAGAAGCACTTTTCAAAGAGCCATGCAAAAAAAACAACACAAGCGCCAACTTCAGGTTGCAAGTTTGATTTGAGCTGTCATGATCAAGAGTTATAAGCAAGCTGGCACGTTTTCACAGGTTCTTAACGCTACTTTTTGGGCTGAGGAGTGCCATGCTTTAGTTCATACAAAGGTAGAAGTGTTTTAGTAGCGCCCAGAATTGAGAACAAGACTAGAAAACCCTCACCACAGATCTGAAGTGTTGAAGATGATAAATCCCTAAATAAGTGATTCTGCTAAAGAACAAGAGGGAACCAAAAGCTCGCCCCAAAGCTCCGCACACCCCAGCCAAGCACTCGGGTGCCGGGAAAACGGAGTTACGCAGAGCTTCTCCTCTCACATCCCACAGAAAGAGCAGCACCAGGAGAGGTTGAAACTCCCTTTGTTTCCCAACTGCACCCTCACCACACACCGTACTAGGCTAGTTGTTTTAATTGGCAACAGTGATTTGTGACATTGTCTATCAACTATCATTGCACATTGCCAAACACCTGCAAAGCAAGATTGCACTCATTTATGCAACACAGATTGAAACCTACCTGCAGAAAGCAAAAAAAGCCTTCAGGTGACACAAGTATTTCACCTGATGCTAAAGAGCTTGAAAAAAAATGACGTTGCTTGGAAAAGCTGCTCAACCTTATCAACAAGTTACCACCTGGTCAGCACTAAAGTGAATGTCCTTTGTATGGAGTTCTTAAATTGTTATTAAAATAATTTCTCATCCAACTTATTATTTCGTTGTCCCAAGAACTTCATAATGATCAGGGTCTGTTTTATAAGATGCTGTTTCCAGGGGCCACAGGAAGCGTAACTCTATCAATAGAATCTAACTCAAAGAAGCACAAAATCCAGCTCGTCACTTCCTCTTCACATAAGCATCACTTCTTATTAATCTAATAAGATTCTTGTTAAGGTCTGATTTAGAGCTTGCTATTACCCCAACTTCCCAGTCAATAAAGGTTTGGGAATCACCCCACATATTCTTAAAAGACCTGACCATAAAGACACAAATAAGTATCTACTCCACTGCTCCTGTACCCAGTTACATACATTTTTCTGTGTCTCCTTTAGTGGCCCTTGCATAGAAAACACTATTTTTAGATGCTGGACCATGCATAGTCAAATGTAGCCCATGTGAAGTAAAAGAAGCCAACAAGAACAGGCAGTGAGCTTCACCCAGTTCTGCTGCGGTTGAAAGAACTTATTGTTAAACATCTACACAGGAAAGAAAGGTTTAAGACTGAATAAGGGGGTTTTGTCTAAAACCAAATTACAGAAAGTTAGAGGCAGTTGAGAGCCCCATCCTGATTAATGACCTCTTACGGATTCTTTTTTAAGCAATCTAGAGCAAATTGCCCACATTTAGTTATTTTTGCATGTTAGTGAATAAACTCCAAGAAGCTTAATTAAGGCAAACTTATCTTCACAAACATTTGTTGGCCCCGATACAACTGTACAGCTGTATTCACCACATGAGAAAGTATCATCACTATCAGACATTTTGCAATCACTAAATGTACAATTACTCAACCATGCCTCTACCAAAGGCACTGGGGGAAGAAGCTGGTGCTTTTCTAAGCCACAGTGAGGTTTAAAAGAAGCCAGGGCTTTCAGTGTCATATGGCCAACTACACAGTTAAAATAAACTTTGGTTTCAGTTAACGCATCACTTCGGTTACAGCAAATTGGGGGGAGGGGGAAATTCTCATTAAAATATTTGCGACTTTCAGCCAGGAAAAAAGGAAGAACAGTTCAAGTATCTGACGTGACCAAGATGCTAGAAGTTTTAGAGCACGAGATCGCTCTGACTTGTAGCGCCAGTGCATTTTGAAAACACAGAGTTGATGACTTGCATATACGGAGCCAGTCTGATCTCACAGCTGACCCTGCTCTGAGCAGGAGGTTGGACCAGAGGCCTCCCGAGATCCCGCCCAGTCTGCATTACCATAGGATTTTGACTTCGCTTCACCAAGTTACTGAAGGGAAGAGGCAGGGAAAAAACCAAAAAAAAAAAAAAAAAAAAGATTTCATGTTTTTCAGAAGAAGAGGCGGCTTCCTAAAATAAGAGCTACGGCAGCCCTCCAAGCGGGAGCTATGACAGCAGCGGACGGTTCCCTGCTCCAGACACTCTGTACTCCAGAATACACCCAACTGTCAATGGCAGAGAAGCGAGGTGGCTGCCTGCCACCACCATCGACGGGAGAAGAATAGGGGACACTCATCCGACCTAAGGAAATACCAGCATGGATCACAACTACCCGTGCTGCCAACAAATCTGCCTGTCTACATCTTTGCTGTATTCTTGGTGATTTCAGAATGACTCCTTGGCACTCTGCTCCTGTTGAGTCGGTGGTTTATTTAGCTAAACTGTTTTCCAAGCAAGGGAGCTGTTATTCTCCTCTTCTGGTACCAGTTTATGAGGCACATTAAAGGTACAGAGCACTGGACCCAGGAGTTTTCACTATATTCTCTCTCAAGATGCACCCAGAAATCCCACAGCGAAACAAGATCCACCCAACCTCCCTCACTGAACAGTAGCCAAAACCAAGCCAGATGTGAGTTATGGGAAGAGAAAAATCAGAAAAGCTGTATACAGACCCTCACACATAAGGGTGACCATAGAAAAATTTAACTTTTTGTCAAAACAGCTGCTATTTAAAGTAGTGCAAACCTAATTTTCTCAGAGTACATCACCGGTTCCGTTAGTTTCACCTCCTCACAGCCAGCAAATTGGAGCACAGACAGCAACAATTGCATATGTGCAACTAAAAACCCACTAAGAAAACAAGAAAAGAATTTGCAACTCAATTTGTGCAGAGGAGTTAAAGGGTGGGTAAGGAGCCCTTACAAAAGGGCTTGTGAGGGCTTTCTAGTTTTTGTAAAGTTGCTTTCTAGTTGCGCAATAGAAAGAATGCATTGTCACAGTAATCACAGCAACTAATTAGCATCAAACCCATTGTTTTTTAAAAGACCAGGAGAAGAGGAAATGCATTTCTTCCTACAGTATGACTTAGGAATTCGCTAATTCTCAAGGTGACCCAACATAGCTGCAGTGGCTGTGCCTTCACCCTCCCTTCCAGGAGGAGAGGACAGAGCCTCCCCAGCCTATTGCCACAGCGCACTTCAGAGCAAACCAGCCCAGTGCTTGTTCAGACTGAGAAAATCTCTCCTTGTTTCAGCTGGAGACGACGGCGACTACCCCAGTAAAGCAGCGCGCAGAGGACGGACACCAGCTGGGTGACGATGGCCACACGTCTTCCCACAGCGACGGCTCAGGCCCAAGTCGGCAGGCCCCATCTTCCCACTGCTCCCACCTCCCTGACGTCGCAGCAGTGCTCCCACCTCGGAGCAGGAGTAATAAACACGGGGAATTTGGCTGTACTGACAACCCTCCGCTTTCTCCATGCCTTGAAGATCAGGATCAGGGCAAAGAGAAAAGAAAAATTATTGTGCCCAGCCACTGGCCACATACAATGGCCTGCCGCTGCCTGCGCTTGTACAAAACAGTGGCAGGGGACATTCACATCACAGCTTGCTGTTCATGGGTCGTTCAAGGATGGGACTGAGGGAAGATTGGTTGTCTACAGATCATGGCTCCAGCAGATAAGCTGGTGTTTGGCTCAAGCACCACAAACGTCCACGTCTGGAAACGCAGAACAAGCTAAAGTGGCCACCAAGATTTCGGTGATGCACCACAGGCCAGCAGGCAACTGATGATGCAGTAATATATTCCAAACCAACCTCAGAGACATTTGGGTCTTCTGTGCCAGCCATATCTTTGACAGGCACGCCACTTCTCTAGCTGGAAGGAAGACACGGGCCTTAATCACTTGTGTGTAAGGCTACAACTTGCCCAAAGCGCTGCAGCTGCGTTTCAAGCCCGTGCACGCGGGACCCGTGACGCGCCCTGGCATCCCGCGCGCCGCCAGCAGCGCTGCCGGCCCGCCGGCGCCTCGCGCCAGCGCGCGCTCCGTGACCCAACCACACGCTGGCGGGGGAGCTGGGTCGGCTGCCGCGGAGGTTACGGGGAACCACATTCGTGAAGAATTAAGTTATTCCCTGTGCGGGGGGTGAGGCGCTGGCCCGGGGTGCCCAGAGCAGCTGTGGCTGCCCCCTCCCTGGAAGGGCTCAAGGCCAGGTTGGACGGGGCTGGGAGCCCCCTGGGCTGGGGGAAGGGGGCCCTGCCCGGGGCAGGGGGGGTGGGACTGGATGATCTTTAAGGTCCCTTCCAACCCGAACCATCCTGTGCTTGTACCAGCCCTGCAGCCCGCCGATGTGTTGCGGGGCTGCCTCCTAGAAGCCGCTGCGGAGCCCCCTCCTGCTCCCCTTCGGGGCGGGGCGCACGTTTTGCAGGCTTTTAAACTACCCCCCCCTCACACCCACACACCCACCCACCCACCGTCACTCACCTGCCCAGGCGCCCAGCGCCGGCCCCACGGCGGCGGCGCCGCTGCCCAGCACCCAGACGCGGAGGCCGGCCAGGAGGCGGTAGGCGGCCAGCGCGGCCGCGTAGAGGAGGCCCAGCGCGCCCAGCCAGGCGAGGAGGCCAGCGGCCGGGAGCGTGGCGGGAGCCGCCATGCTGCGGAGGCGGCCGCGGCCCGACTGAGCCCTCCCGGCCACCGCCGCCGCGGCCCCCGCCTCCGCCCCGCCGCCATTGGCTGAGGGGACGCTCAGTCAACGCGTAACCCGGCAACGCGGGCGGTCCCGCCCGCCCCCTGGTGGTGGTTGGAGGCGGGGGGGGGGGGGTAGGGCAGCCGGCGGCCACACGCCCCCGTACTACTTGCGGCCCGCCGCCCCACGTGGTCGGCAGCGCTCCCTCGCCGCCATTGGCCGCCGAGGGTGGCCGTCAGCCGGCGACCGCGCTCCGATTGGCCCCGCCGCCCGGGGCTCTCGCCGGATTGGTGGGAGACGGGGCCTCTCTTCCCGCCCCCGCCGACGTCAGATGAGCCCATTCATAAAACGCTGAGGCTCCGCCTCGCAGCTTCCAACGTCCCGCGGGTGGCCCGTGTTCCCCCCCACACACACCCAGCACCCCACTCGCGGCTCCCCACCGCCCCACGCGTGACCGACGGCCGTGGGCGGAGCGCGGGGGACACCTCCGAAATCCACCCCCGTGGCGGCGGGGAAGGGCACGAAGCCCCAGTTCACACCCCCCCCCCCCCCCCCCCCCCGCCCCCGGGCTTCCGCTCCTGCGGGCAGCCTACTGCAAACCGAGTGGACCTACCAGCCGCCTCCAGCCCTCCTCTCCCTCCCTGACATTAAATGAAAACACGCTTTGATAGGTTTATCTGGTTTATTCATTCAATGAAAATAAATGTTTGCTACATTTCCTGTTATTATATATATATATATATATATATATATATACATCCACACACAATAGCTTTTCACTCAAAGACACGTGATCAATAGGAATCAAAGGTTTCTGTTCATAATCTACTCGTGGAAAACCAATTCATAGTGGGATTCAAACTTCACCAGATTCAACAACCCACTCTCTGCAGTGATGCAGACCAAACACATGAAACTATCACACACTTTGCAACGAAGAATTTGCCGTGTCACTCTCTCACTGCCTGACCTACAGGTTTACGGTTGGTTTTTAGGAATTAACTTTTCTCATACTGCAGTTTTATCAGATGAAATGGGAGGGAGCACGTCATCGGGTTTCATTCTATTCCGCAGCAGGAGGCATTCATCCTCACGGTGATTTAGCTCAACTTTTTTTTTTTTTTTTGCTTGTCAGTCACTCAATTGTGAAAGGTGACACTGTAGAGGATCAAGCTCCCACCAAGTTTTCTTCCTGCTTTTTTCCCAAAAGAGCCCACCTGGCGCTTACTGGCCACCGTTTCTAGAGGGGTGTGATCTGCTAGGGTTGCCTCCTGCAGTCTTTCCACAAGGAAAACTCTCCTAGGCCTCAACAAGTGCCTATCCTACCCACCACCTGCCACAGACAGAACTTGATGAAAAGGAAGCGCAAAATTGCTTAGGACAATTGAATTTTCCTTTTGTTCCACACCAGCCTTTCCTTAATTTGTAAACCTACTTTAATCTGCATGGAGAGTCTTGGCATTTTCACATGACCACGTGCAAAGAAACAACACTGTTACACTGAGAGAAGAGAACGGGGGTAATCAAAAGGAGGTTCGGGCACCACTCCTCACTGGGATCACGGTGCAAATGTAAATTGTTAGAAAGAGAGCGCACTTGCTGTGGCCACAGCACGTTTTCTTCTATCGGCTCTCAAAGCGGTTCCCAAACTGTTTGCAGGGTAAGGACACACCGCTGCTTCCCGCTCTTTCGCCTTCCAGAGGACCGGGCAACAGAGAGACGGGATACAGCGAAAGTTATCTGGAAAAGAAAAAAGGAACCGGTTTGGCTCGAGTAGGAGACCGGCTACAAGTCAAAGACAGACGAAGATCTGAAGCGAGGAACGGCAGGTACCGGCACGGTCACCAGAGTCACCAAGGGTCGGGAACAGAGGCGGGCTGGGGGGGCTGCCCAGCGCACACAGGGGCCGGGGGCAAGGAGACGGGTGTCGGGCAACCTGCTGAAGGGAGCTGGCAACTTCCAACTGGCCGCCAGGACGAGCCATGCTGCGGTTGCCATGGGGCTGCTGCCAGGTGCACGGGGGGCAGAAATAGGGAAGGAAGCACGTGGGTGACAGGAAAGATTCCTTGGCCGTTGTCAGAGCCTACCTGTTTTTTGTGACAACAGCTACTGCCCACAGTGCTGCAGTTGTGCTGCTCCTGAGAGCTCCTCTCTGAAAAACCTTCTCAGTGCCGGCCAGGACAGAACCTGCCCAGCTTTTCTCTCAGGGAACCGAGAAATCCCTTGACAGAGAAATACAGATACAGCAAGGCAGTCCTGAAGATTTGTGTGTTAAAAAAATAATACTGGTTATTCAACAGCGTTGCTATTTTTCATGCTATTCTGTTCAGAGAGAAAGGCAGTCCTCTGAGAGGCTTACAGTCTACATTTAGAAGATGAGTCACAGGCAGGGAAAGGGACTCACTGGAAGGGAAAGAATTACAGAAAGGTCAAGTGAGGGGTTTTGGATCTCTTGCTTACAGTCATCACACTTTCCTGGGGAGCAGGCATATCCCCCCCCCCCCTTTCAGGGTTAATCCCGGTCTTCCCACGAGCCTGGCAGGTCTGTTCCCATTCTCCATGAGCTGCTGCAAAGCCCGAAGGAGCCCCCGTCAGCCGCGCCGACGGAACAGACGGGCGTTTTCAACGCCCTCGCACGTCAACACGCACCCCCGTGGGTGTGGAGATACCTGGCCCAGGCCCCGGAGACCCGTGTTCCCACAGCACCTTTTATCGGCTTGGGGCACACAGCCAGTTCCAGATGACTGCGGCTGCGAGCTGGTTCCGGGCAGCGATGCAAGCTGAAGTTAACCCGCGGCTCAGCTACGTTGCTCCAGCACGTGGAAAGTGGCCAAACTGTACGGCAGATCGCATGAGAGACAAAAGAGAAAGTATTCAGGGAAGCTAAAGGAGTAAAGAAACGCACGAGTCGAAAAGCAACAGTAAATTAAAACGAACGAAAAATATGTAGAACTACAGAGAGACATCAAAAAGAGATGAAGAAAGCAAAAATATAGCTGAGAAGTAAAACATAACGAATGGGGGATAGAAGAGCGTCCGATGAGAAGAGACGTTCAATTTTTATGAAGTTAAAAAGTGTTTATGAAGCAGCGAGGAGGCCCAGCACCAGCCCCACGAGTGGGCTGGGGGACTGCTGGTTATCGCCCGAGTCTCACTCCTCTCCCTGCCACTGAGAAGAGTTGTAGTCGTTTATTCCATCCGGTGGCATTCTGGTACCCAGCGCTCGTTTTATCCCTTCACAAATACGGTTTTCACTCCAGCCAGTCGAGTGCAGCTCTCCCTCTCGTACAGCCGCTCTGCTCTCACGCTTCTCTGGGCGTTACTCACGTTTGTTGCAGGGAGGCCCAGTTCAATAAAGGGCCTGGCTGGTGCAGCGCTGAGCACTGCCCTGTGCCTCTGCCTCAATTCAGAGCCCCAGATGAAGACACCCTGCCTCAGCACACACTGAAGGCAAAAAGTAGAATACCTAAGAGCGGGACCTACACCATCCGTCCTGTTAAGAGCTCTACAGGAACCAGCTGGACATGCCAATACAACTCTCACACCGCCTCAAACAGCAGTGGATCCTCGCGCTGGGGTGAGGCAGGATACCCCCTGTGTGGAATTCCCAATCCTGAGCCTTTTCGCAGGCACCTACTCCCTCCCCTTGCCGGGGTGACGGGACCCCCGCCAGCCCGCAAGCACTCACCCAGAACTCAGTTTTCCTTCCTCTGCCTGAAAGGGCTGGCACCCAGCGAAGCCTCTCAACAGCGCGGCGCAGGCGTGGGTGCTGGGCGAGGTGCTCCCGCCCGAACCTGTTGCCCAGCACACAGAGTAACTGGTTTTCCACCAGCTGCAGTGACGGGAGGGAAAGCCAGCAGGACCGGAGAGGCTGGAGTGCTGGAGCAGACATCCTCAACCCTAAAAATTTGTTAAAGCAACGTATTTGAGCAACTCCGGAAGCAGGCATTCCTCCTCACTCCTGGTGTGGGCCCTGGTAAGCTGGGGCTGGGGGATCTGTGGTTTAGATCTGGGCGCTGACAGCAGCAGCAGCAGCAGCAACAGGAGCAGGAGCAGCAGCAGGAGCAGCAGCAGCAGCAGCAGCAGCAGCAGCAGCAGCAGCAGCAGCAGCAGCAGCAGCAGGAGCAGCAGCAGGAGCAGCAGCAGCAGCAGCAGCAGCAGCAGCAGCAGCAGCAGCAGCAGCAGCAGCAGCAGCAGCAGCAGCAGCAGCAGGAGCAGCAGCAGCAGCAGCAGCAGCAGCAGCAGCAGCAGCAGCAGCAGCAGCAGCAGCAGCAGCAGCAGCTAGCTGGCTCTCGCCCTCAGGCCCGCCCATGCTTCCGTGGCACTCCGGCATTCGGGAAGAAGGGGCATCCAACGCACCCAGGCACTGAGCGACCACAGACAAGCCGATCATCCCTGCTCCAGCGAGCTCACGGCAGCAAGTGAGGGTCTCCTTTTGGCTGGGGGAGAGTTAATTTTCTTCCCAGCAGCTGGTACAGAGCTGCGTTTTGGATTTAGTGCGGGAATAATGCTGGTAACACACCCGTGGTTTAGCTGTTGCTGAGCGGTGCTTATCCTAAGTTTTTTCAGTTCCCCGCGCGCTGCCGGCGAGGGGCTGCGCAAGGAGCTGGGAGGGAGTGTGGCCAGGAGAGCTGACCCCAACTAGCCAAAGGGCCATTCCATACCACAGGGCATCATGCCCAGTATATAAACTGGGGGGAGTGGGCAGGAGGGGCCGATCGCTGCTCGGGGTCTGGCTGGGCATCGGGCAGCTGGGGGTGAGCAACTGCACTGGGCATCACTTGTCTCAGGTTTCACTCCTCTCTCTCTTTTTGCTATCTTCATTACAATTATTATTATGTTTTATTTTAGTCATTAAACTGTTCTCATCTCAACCTATGAGTTTTACTTTCTTTTTTTACCCCCCAATTCCCCTCCCCATCCCATCGGGGCTGGGGAGGAGCGAGTGAGCAGCTGCGCAGGGCTCAGCTGGGGCTGAGCCACGACAGTGAGCCAGGCAGCAGCTGGCCTAGACAGGGATGGAACCGGTACCATTAAGCACCATAATAAATAAGCAAGCAAGCACAAATTTTGACTTGTGTGTCCCTCAATCCCGCATTCGCACACTTTTGACCATAGCTTCTATGGGAAGGACAGGAACCTGCAAACACAAGCCAGTTTTGAAACACCAGTTTTAGCTTTGAAACTGAGTCACGCAGGCATTTGAGGTTGCCACACTCTGTAACAGCCATACACTCCTTCCCCTTTCTTAAATAAACCTCAAGTATCAAAACCTGTCCTTCTGTTTCAGGGATTAAAGTCCCAAATTGCTCAACAACAAACCACTCCAGGCAAGTGCAGCAATGGAAGCTGAACGGGATCTAAAGCAAGACAGTAGTTGGCATATTAACTACTTGAGTCTACAGATTGTAAATTTAACCTGTCACGCAGATGCACCGTTCTTTGAGGTCCATTCGGTTCCCCTAAGAATAGGAAACAATGCAAATGGCACTACAGTGCCATTCAAGTAGTTTATACAGGGATTTTTCACGTTTACTTACTATGGGTTAACAGGTGAATCTCTTGTAAAAGCTCAAAATTCCTCTTTTTGTTGCCATTCCCCATTTAGACTTCTCAGAAGTGACTGCAGTGAGGAGCTCCAGTTCCTCTCATGGTGCAAACCAAGGAAAGGCTTAAGCAGGACATGCATATAAAGCTGTTGGTTTTTTTTTTTAATCAGTGCTGGAAATCAAGTACTTCTCCAATAAAATTCTAATAGTTGTACATGCTGCAAAGCCATGTGTTTAGTGGAGACACAATATGAGCTGTGGCAAGAGAAGATTAACCTTCTTCAATGCTACAGCCCACTGAAATATATTGATTTTGAGCTGAAAATATCATCTGTAGAAACAAAATACTGTGTTCTCATTGTTTAATCCTCGATGTCTCTGCTACCTAGTTTCATAACTGTAGATAAGTGATGCAGATACTTGTCCACATAAAAAGAACAAAGTTCAGGAATGCATGTCCCTCACGCCACCGCCAACACTCAGTGTCACCTCGCGTGATGCATTCACTCTCAGACCCAGATGATGGACTACATTTGATAATACACTTTTATCTCCTCATCTATAACCTATTGTTCATCCCCTGCACTGTATTATACACACTGAACCCTCTCTCACTGCGTCCTTTTGTGGAGCATATTGAATGTGAGATTGTGTCGACAGCCCTCCCTCCACCCTGCTCCAATGCATTGCTGTCCCGGGCGGAGCCCACCTAGCACAAGCTGGTTCACATCCACAGGACAGGAATCGCGCGGCATTTTCTCTCTTCCACGCAGCTACTTCACCTCTTCCATATCCCAGTGGGCTAGCTTTGCCATCATATCCTTTTAAAAAAAAAATCTCTCTTCCTCAAGTGTCTCCTTAAAGATCCACTTGCCGGTTTTGCTGCCCCTGCCATAACCCGATACTTCTCAAAGGCTTTATCTTGGCCACTCCCAGTATTTCATGAACATGAATTATGCTCTGAAGAATGCCTGTTAGGTATGATGCACCACTCCGAGTTTGCACCTGAGGAAATGCGAGGGTAGAGAGTTCAGCAAGGACCCTACCAGGTCAGAAGGTGAAAGCAAAAAATCTCAGTCTCCTACCTTTGACACCCAATTATGCTTCTGTATTTTGTTCTTCAAATTCTCCAAAATGCCTGGCTTCCAGACTTCCTAAAGAGTTCTACTACTCAAGTTTTAACCATTAAAGCTGTCATTTTAAAAACACCCCAGGAGACTCAGTCACTCCCAGGATTGCATCCTGCTCCCCATTACAGGAAAAATTTGGATCCCAAGTACCTGTTGTTGCTCGCCCCAACCAGCGGCTTCAGCGATGTGGCACCGCACTCTCCCCTGCCCAGAGAGTACCCGTTCTCCCAACACCCACACTCATCCCATACTGATCTCCCCTAAATACCTCAGCGGCCCCAAGGGGAGTGAAGTGCGAGCTCTTGGGGGATGTATTTGGAGACGTGGCAGGCCAGAGCCCACGGGCACAGGTGGGGGGTGCCATGCCGGCGCAAGCGCACTGCTCACCAGCGCCTTGGCAGGCAGAGAAATCTGGGGGCAGGAACTGAGCTTCTCTCACAGTTAGATGGCACCCGAGCAGGTGATTTGGGGAGGGGGGGAGCTAGGCTTTATCTTTAGATGCTGAGAGGGCAACCAGACGTTCCGGACAGTAATAGGAAAAGACGTTATTACAAGTCAATATTATGTTGAGAAATTTACGGGAGTAGAATATCGCCTTGCGCCAGCAGGTGAAAGTCTGGCTCCTCTGACTCCATGCTTGATGGTGGGAGAACAAAACTTATTTTGCCTGAGTAATTTAAACCAAGGTGTCATCCACCTGCACGCCGCATTAAGAACAGCAGCAATCATTTGGACTCCCTTTCCACTGAATCACCTGAAGAACATCTGACACAAGTACAAACAGTAGTCTTACCCTACCTACTTATTAGTTACTTGGCTGTGTTTGCATTTTGAGAGAAGTTACTGTATGTAAAGACACTGCAGAAAACAAAATAAGTAGATCCAAAAGGTGGCATTTCCTTCTGTCCTAGAATTTTCACAAGCTGGAGGAAAATATGGGGAATGCCTAAATTCCTGTTTCTCCTCTTGCTATTTCTATTCCTATAGATGCTGCTGTGACACCACCCAACAGCTTCTGTACCAACTTATATGACCATTTTAGAGGTACTGAGCTTTCCTCTTCCTATGGAGAGAGCTTATCGTTACCTCCCCTTTGACTGTTGGTTTGTTTGGTTTTTTTTTTGACAGGAATAAGGAAGTAAATGATGTACGACCAGAGACATTGTAATAATGTCCCCACCCAAAAGGCCTTATACTCAGGGGGTGTAAAATCACTACCCCACCGGAGACATCAATGAAAATGTGAAGACTTACAGCAGCAATGACCTGGCTCCAAAGCACTCTTACAAATAGTAATTAAAACCAACCAAATAACAACAATAATTAAAAAAAAAAAAAAAAAAGACACAAAAAACACTGCTGCAGGCTGCCCTGAATCATCCCTTTCCCAGCCTACTGCTACCAAACTGAGCTCTGGCACACTTTGCTTTTGTTCAGTGTGTGAGTTCCGGGTACTTTTATATATTGATCCTCTGCTATTTTTATTCATCAGCCAGCATATGCAGCAAAGCAGGTGTATGTGTGTGTATACGTACGTGTGTGCATGAGTATACACATGTACACATTCCTCCCAGGCTTGTTTATATAAAACCTGCAAAAGAATGGATTTGTTTTACTCTTAAAAACCGCAGCAACAGCTTGTTTTTGTTTAATATTAAAGTATTAGCTGGTTTGCTTTTGTTATCGGCTCATGCGAATGTAATTATCAATCTTATCCCATGAGTGCTTCTCACTTCCCTAACTTTGCTCCTCCAATCAGTACTATTTCCAGAGGCGCGGTGCAGCGCAAGAGAAGGAAAAACCACTAACCCTAGTGGAAGTGCCTCTTTTCGCAGCAGAAAGCCTTGTAGGATGACACGGGCAAATCAGGTCAGAAAACTTCCCTTTGCTGTAGTCCTAACACTGTGTTCCCACATTTCAGAGGGAAAGTCCATGACTTCCTTCCAACTCAAAAAGGTCAAGAAACAAACAAGAGAAAGCATCTGCTGTGAAGAGGAATAATTTTCTTTAAAGAATCTGACTTATGGTGGAAGAGAAAAATGTTTTTCAGGAATCCAGGTTAAATAACAACCAGACACGGTCCACTCCATACTCATAGAGCCATGGTCACATTTCTGTCCCATAAGCTCTGAGATTCCGTCTGTAGCTCACATCCCACCATCTATTACAGAAAAAAAAATATGCAAGAAACCACTTAGAGATAATACGTATTTCTTTTTTTGTCTTCCAAGTCCCTCACACTACCTCCCACCAAATGACCCCTCCATTTTCACATGGCTTGTTCACCTCTAGGGGGATGGAGAAAGTTTAATCCTTACAATCCATTCACTCCTCTGCTTCAGCAACTAGTGAAAGTGTCACTGGTAGCACTTCACACAGACATTGATGATTAGACTGATTCCATCACTTAATTTTCTATTGACCACTGAATGGGAAGTTACCTCCTCAAAACAAATTATTTCTTTTTGGATAACCTGCAACAGTTGTGGACTGAAAAATGAAACGGATGGCTGAGCAATGATTGCTTAACTACCTGCTTTGTGGAGATTTCCCAAATAGCAAAAATGCCAAGTAAAAACCTAACATGTCTGCCTAGAGTACGGCAGCCTTGCTGAAAAGCAATGTTCTTTAATTTTAAGGTTCTTCTGTTAATTCTTCAGTGCTGCACTAAGTGCTGTATGTAAAACCTATACAGCCAAGATACAAGGTCTTAGGTAACACCCCAAGGGAGCTGATTATACGCACATTTCAGAACGCAGTATTGCCTTGCCATAGATAACTAAGTTTTTCATTTAAATGCTTTCCTAAAAATTGTTCCATGAAGACTTCTGCAAAGAGCCCATCCAGGGACAAGTCAGGCAGCACTGTGGGAGTAAACCTTCAACCATGGTGTCCAAACCAGACAGTTTGTCTACTCCCAGTGTTAGAGTCAGTGAGGTAAAGGCCATCGCTTCTCTTTGGCCAGCACAGTTCAGTGTGAATGTGATAAGCAGTTGACAGCAAGTATGACCAAACTACTCTTAGTAAGGGGCCCAAAGAAAAGAACTTGATTAATGGAAAAGGTAATTAAGATGACAAAACCAAGCAGCTCTTTCAAAACGGGCCCATTCTGAATGTACATATCCATCTCAGAACCCATTTTACTGGCACACAACACCACAGAATTAAGGGAGGGGATATCCAGGATGTTCTTTTCTGGATTTACCAAATTTCACCTTAAAAGAAATTTAAACTTTTTTCTCATTTGAAACTGCTCCAAAATATCAATGGTCTGATAGTTAGAACTCCTCCTGTAAACTCCAGAAAACTGTGCTTATTATCCCCTTCATACGCATTTGTTTTGTTCATTTACTCTAATCTTGAATTTACATAATTATTTTCCTCCCCTACAGAAAAACTGTATAACTGTCACTCGTGTGTCTTTCTGTTAACAGTCTCTCCACGCCTCTTAACATCCACGTGGTCCTTTTCTGCATCTGTTTGTATCCATTTATCTGAATGTGGGTGAGAGTTGGGCTCCCAGTAAGGTCTCACTAATGCCCCATACTTTGACATTGGTATTTTCTATACATACAGGAAATCCCCCCCTCTAGGAGTTCCTAGGACACCATCTCTTTATTTTCTGAGCCACATCACACAGCAGTATACTATCATTCTGCTTCTGACTAGTATACCGACTACCAACTCACGACTGAAGTGATGAGCTCTTCTAGAATAAACCGTGATTAGCTTCTATTTGCATCACTACATCTTACCTAATTCTGTTCATCTCAGGTTAGATTCATCTTGTTGGTATATGGATATTCCAATCCTCCTCTTTATCGATGCACTCCACTAGTTACATGTCATAAGATCTTATCACCACAATTCTACTTTTTCACTAGGGTCTCTAAGGAAAAAATTAAATAATTTCAAATACAGTCTTTGAAAAATCCAGTTCACAGTCTCCTTTCCATCAGTACATTCTCTTTCCACCTTTGCCTTCCCAAGTCACCTTACAATGTAAGTAATCCAAATTTTCTCAAGTTTACATCATTTTCTCGCATGGTACAATATCAAATACTTTCCTGACAATTAAACATATGAGATCTACTGTATTTCCTCTGTCTAGAAAATCCTAGCATAAGGTAACAAGTTAGTCTGGCTTTGCTAAAACCACGTTGCATTTCTTCCTACCTTTCATTTTTCTCCATGTCTTTTGTTTTGCCCTTCAAAAACTGTTCTACATTTAAGTGTACTACAGCTATCAGGTTAGATCACCTGTATTACAAATTTTGTCTTTCCATTGAGTACCCTCATCTACTTGGCCCCCTTTACATGTAGCTTCCACCGCTTATCTAGTATTTAAAGTTAGATTGTACATTTTTGAAAAGGGAATATATATTGCATTCATTGTGCTGATGCATTTCCGTTGCCGCTGAAATAAGAAAACAGAATCCAGTAAAATTAAAGTCCTACTGAAGAACTGGAAAAGCAATGTTTCTCTTCAGATGGGAACGGTGGGCCATATGCTAAGAAATTTAAAACACATTACGAAGTATTTTCCTTGAACTTTTGTACTTTATTTTGTTCTGAACTTGGCAATTTTGTATCTCAAGTCAACTTCAACAGTTTAACTCTGCAAGTCCAAACCACCACGAGTTATGAAGCAGGCACATAGACACTTACTCTTTTTCTGTGACTACCCAACAATTTCTTTTATAAGCAAAACAACATTTTTTTCCTTCACTACAACAATACCTTCCCTTATTAAAAAAAAAATAAAAACTTCTTTCTTCTGAGAATTACACCCACCTGCGTATACTCTAAGGACTGTATTTCAGGTAACGATCGTCAGCAAAATCTGATGTCCTTTCTGACACAAATACAAAAATGTTTGTAGAGCTCCTCATGTAACTCCTCCCAGAACTGAACTGTAACGTGCAACAGAAAACAAACCTATTATGGCATGTTTCCCTTTTTTCTTTGATCTCAAGAGTCTTATTTTCTTTGCAGACCTTCATTTCTTAGTTAATAAATTATGTTTTATTCTGCATTTCAAGAGGATTACTGTTACCAAGAAAAATAAACTACCCAAAAAGAACCTCTCCTCTTCCACTCCTGTGAGAAGTTTAAGCACACTCAGCCCCAAGTTCAGCTGACTGCTGATGCATGGCACCACTAGCTTTCAAGATCTGCCCATAAAATAAGGAGAGGAAAAAACCAACCAAATAAAATTTGCCAAATTCACTTTAGACTGATTTATTTCACATACTTTCAAACATAACCAACAAGGTACCTCCAGCCAATTAACAAATTCCTATAGAACATCAGAAGGTGTAATGAAAAGCTGATTTTGCACTTTGGGAGCACTATGAGCATAAATTACATTAACAGGCAACGTTTTTCCTTTTTCTTCCCTCCCGGCTTTCTCCTCGGAGAAAACCCCTTGCTACCAGGCAGACCACCGCGTCCTCTTTGCTCCCTGGGTTTATCCCTCCGCAACTTCAGCCCGCTCGAGCACCTTCACGCATCTGAAATTCTTCCCACCGACGTTCAAAAAGGAGGAGGCCGAAGACCAACGGAAGCGGCGGCCGCCCTCCCGCCGGGGCGGCTGTCAAGGGCTGATCTGTACAGCTGGGACCGGCTCCCGGCCCGGCCCGGCCGGGCCCTCCCGCCGCCGTGGGGAGAGCGGCAAGCCCGGGGCTGAGCGGCCCGGGCGCCTCGGGGAGCGGGCGGGCTGCCCCGGGGTTGCGGCCCGGTCATGGCGGGCGGGCGCGGCGGCGGCCGTTTACGACAGCTCCCGGCATGCCGCCGCCGCCGCCGCGCCTACAACTCCCAGCCTGCCCGGGCCCGCCGCCGTTAACCCTCTGCGGCTCCGCACCCCCCGCACCCCCTTCCTCCTCCTCCTCCTCCTCCTCCTCCTCCTCCTCCTCCTCCTCCTCCTCCTCCTCCTCCTCCTCCTCCTCCTCCTCCTCCTCCTCCTCCTCGCACCGGGCCCTCCGGGGCCGCGGCCTGTCCCGGCTGCTCCGCGGGGGAAGGAAGAGCCGCCCCCGGCGCGGCCCGGCCCGGCCCGGCCCGGCCCGGCGGTGCTCGCTCCGAGCGGCCCGGCGCGGCCCGGCCCCCGGCCCGCGGATGCTCTGGCGGGTTTCTGTCCTCCCGCACTCGGGTTTCTGGTCCCCAGCTCCTGCTGCTTGTTACTGGCAGCGCTGGGATTACTTGCCCGCTCCCTGCCAGTTATTAAAAAGCAGGTGGAATAACCTTTCTTCTGACTGGGTTTGGTTTGTTTTTTTTTTCTTTCGAAAGACAAATTGTAATAAGTGAATTAACTCAAAAATAGCCTTGCAACCCCCAGAGAACTTTGGGACAAAGTTACCGGGAAATGCTGGGTTATCCTGCAGCGAAAGTAATGTGAAAACTCAGTCACGCTCTCATGTTTTGCCCTCCTTCCCCTCGACTCTTCATACAGGTGCTCGGCACACGTATGATTAACGCACACAGCACTTCTCCAGCTCCTCTCCTAAAATAAGGAGCAAGTGATGGGCATACCATCAACCCGCTGCAAACTGGAACACAGCCCGGAGAGACAGAACCCATTTCTAAAGTGAGCGAGGGACGGGGGGCAGAGAGCTGCACAAGTTGATGCAAGAGCAGCACCTCGGAGTAAAACCCACTGGGTCTCAGCCGACCCCCCTCCGCAGCTCGGGGTCCGCACCCACGCAGAGCTCACCCCCCCTACACACCTATTTTATTGTCGAATTTTTTTTATTTTTTTTTTTTTTTTTTTTTTTTTTAGGAAAGCCCCGTGCAGCAAATGCAACTCAAATGGCTCTAATTTGTAGTGCTACAAACTGTAACATGCTCAGACGTGTAACTGCCTGACAGACTACACAGAAATCTGGCTTATGCTCCAACCTCTGAAACAAATGCAAATATCCAGAAACATTCTGCTATTTCTCCAAAATTAAAATACTAAGGGAAACAAACCTACTGCCAGATTGTTCAGACAAATACTTCTTTTTAAAAAATAAATCACTACAAATTTATTATTCATTTCAGACCATAAACAACACAGAGGAAGGAAACACATATACGTTTTCCTTTTTTTTTTTAAAAAAAAAAAAAAACAACCAACCAAACAACAAAACCTTATTGATGAGAAAAGCACATATAGAGCTCTCTTTTTTTTAAGTTTATTTTTTAATACCTTGTCCCTTAAATCAGCCTACAAGCCAAGAGCTTTATCCAGAGCAAACACAATTGGAAAGCCTTTTTATGTTGCCCTGTTTTTCAGACACTTACAGGAGGTTTCTGAAGACAATTCACAGCAATGCTATTCCAAACAGCATAAACACAGTTATTTAGAATTTATTCCTTACCGTGGCAATTTTTACTTTGGTATATTTTTCAAAATTTCCCGGGAAAACACAATCAATTGCCATCTAGCTTAGCGCACCTACACTGTTACCTCTTTCTCTACATTTTCTCTTTACAAATCAACCACAAACATTTTCAAGTATTTTACATATATATAAAAAAGTCTTAAAAAGTCCAATACCACAAGAAAAATGCTCAAACCAAACTGGAGGTGTAAATGACCTCCTCCCATGTTCCAGACGTACCTACAAAATCCCTGCTCACTGGTACAGGATTATACATTCCATTACGAGTTCGGCCTTTTTATATTTTGTACTATTTTAACACCCCAAATTTATAGATTTTTAAAATTGGCATGTTAAAAGGGCTTTATTTAAGGATTTCAATGAAAATAGTGTTATGTTTTGTCATATTACCATAATCCTCCTTTTTAAATCACTTAGAATTTCAGTATAACCTAATTAAGTAATTTTAAGTAAGTCTTAACCCAAATACATAGATCTAATAAAAATGTATTTTGCAAACAGGGAAAATGGACTTCTAAAATGGATTCCTCAGGTATGAACAAAGATGCTGAAACATTTTCTCCCCACAAACTTTGAGATCTGAGCTATTTCACAGCGCTTACATTTAAAAGCCAAAATACCTAGAAGAAAAAAAAATTCACCAAATATCAAGCACAATGTTTCACTCCAATTTTATTTGTTTATTCCTTTTATATTTAAAAGAAATCTTTCAATTTTCCATGCCAAAAAGAAGGGAGACTAGGGGAAGAAAAATACTGCAAAATCCTAGCTACCTATCTTCACGTATTGCTTATTTCAAAGCTCTTCTAACAGCTGTTTATATTGGTTTTAGATATTGTATATTATTTTGCAAGTGGAAATATTATTATTTGGATTTTTGCCTTTTAAAAGGCTACAGAACAACATGACAGATTTTAGAGACTTCTAACCATTTTTAATCTCTCTCTTTTTAAAATACTACAAACATCCCATTTGGTAAATGGAATTTACATTTCTCTCTTGTCTAAATTATCAGAGTTGAATCATCAATTCCAAACAGAAAGAACAAGTGATGTACCGTAATACAGCAGCAAGTCCAACACTTTAACCCAGCTCCTCTCTCTATTGGTGTATAATAAGCTTACACAAAGTATAAAATATCTCAGAAATATAGCCTCTTTCCCAATCAGAAAATTTCACTTATTGACTGATTTGACCTCAAGGAATTGCATTTTCTCAAAAAGCATCCTAGCTATAGCTTTATGCCATTTACTGACTCTTGCTTAATTAACCAGCATGCTTTAAAATCAGGTATCATTCCTTCAGCTTAATCAAAACAGACTATTTTTAATTGCTACCACATCAAATATATTTGTCAATACAATAAAGCCACGTACAATTAGAAAGAACTAATTTTTTTAGCCCTGCCTTTGACCAACCATAAATTACAGCATCCACTTCCAATTTATTTGCTATTTCACTATGAGATGAACTGAAACACACACCACAGCTCGCAAACACATCCATCTTTCTATAACATCCTATCATTTGCATCTTTTAATGGGAAAATCCAGTATACCACTGTCAGCACTGCTGTTCTCCTGCAACCGACCGGACTTCAGAAGGACCTGGCATTAACTTCCCTCCCTCACAACACTTTGCCTCCTCACCTCTCTCAAAACAAACCAAAAATATTTGTGTTTGTCTAAAACGTCAATAAACTCCAAAACCGAAAAGGCCAAAAGGTCAGGTATTATTTAATTCCAACAGAAAAGTTATTTTCTCTCTATGTTGAAAGCTGTCAGTGACAGCACGTTACCTGGGGAGTGATGCTCGCCTCCCTCAGACGGCCGTCCTTCCGTCCAGAACGGGGGCTGTGCCGCGCTCCCTATAACCTAAGAGAGAACATTCAAATTATTACACACCTAGACCCATTTCTGCCCATTCAGACCACCTGGCCCTCACAAGGCTTTGCATCTCTTGGTCTGAAAAGCATCTTAAAAACTTCTATTACATTCTAATTAGACCCCTCAAAATTGTTTTTGATAAATCAGGTACATGTGTCAAAAATTAGCTCCATAAATGGTCAATCGAAGTACCAGATTCTTCAGACCTGGTTTTCAGTTCTGAAGCCTGTATACTGAGACATGCTCCATCTCATTAGCAACATTTAATCTGTAAATGGAACGATCTTATATTAAAAAAAAAAAAAAAATTACATATATTGAAATCTGTTTGTTTTTTTTTTTTTTTTTTAAGCCATTTACACAAGGGACAGAGTCCTGAGATATTCTTTCCCATGACAACTTTTCCCTCCCCTGTTTTAAAAGCTGAATACCTTCTCACATAAATATGGTGTTTGCTTTACCCGTTTTTCTGTGATTTGTGTTACTGTGTACTTATTTGCGACGCTGCAGAATTTTACACAGGCCTGTAGTTCTGAGACCTCTGTCTCCTCCCTTCACCTGCAAGGCAGATACCAGCTAAAATCAGTCTATACGCCGTTTTTATGACCTTTTTCCCTCTGTACTTTTTCAAACAAATGTGAGAGGAAAAAAAGTTAAGATAATGAGTACAAACTCACAGTGTACTACATTTCCAGAAAACCCCTTGTTTCAGTTTGTCATTTAATAAGCATTATTAATGTAAGTCATGATCAGAAAGCCTCAGGACTGTAGGGTGTAGTATTTATGACTAAACTGCCTTTTTTTTTTTTTTTTTTTTTTCCCTTAAAAAAAAAAAAAAAGATCTGCCTGTGTTGAAATCTTTTCTTCCATCTTTTACCCTTCTCCTTCCACATATTTCACCCTCCTCATACTGCTTAGATCCTAGCGGACTCTTGCCACACATGTATTTTTCCACCCAATTTCCCAGACATTGACAAATGTGAACCAAGGAAGAATTTTGCACAATGTTAACTTATCTAAACCATTTCCCTCCTCCGTTCTCTCTTTTTCTCCATGGCACCCTATGCTTGTTTTTACCCTCTGCTGTTGCTTTGTTCGGACTTTGCCCACTTTTCTGTACATTTGTCTCCTGCTGATCCTATTAGACCGGGCAGGAAGAACTGAATGTCTGTCTCTTCCATTTGCTACACTGTCTCTCATTTTTTTAGTGTTTTACAGATTAAACACATTCTATTGTCATTTTCATATATTTTTAAAGACACTTTTTTTTTTTTCCTTCTCTAGGAACTCGCTGATTACAGTCACCCATACTTCTGCAAAGCTAGGTGAGCCCTGTCCTGCTCTAGTACATGCTCCTGTCAGCATACTAAGTGTAAATGACTTTCAAGCCTGTGATGCAAAAGATGAAAAAGGAAAAGGGGGGTAACATGTAGAGAAGCCCCTTAATATCATAAAGAAAAAAATTAGACATTTTTAACTGATTCTGACTTTTTAAAGAGATACCATCAAGAGAAAACACCTATCTTAGGGGAAATCTTTAGCTAGATCACTAGCAACACTTTTCCACACTAATAAAAGTAAAGAAATTTTTAAAATTAAAATTTACTGTTCAGTATCACCTGTTCAGGGTTTACTTTTCTGCATTTCACTCAGCCTGGGGAGTGAAAGTTGCCTGTTGGTTTCACTTTTGTTCTCAGCCAGTTTCACTTTCATGCACTGGCAGAATCTTTTATATTTTCGGTTCAGCAATGCTAAAGAAGACATTTACATTTTTAAACAATCCTCCTTACACTTATAACATGAACAACTCATGTCCATCTCTTTCCCAGGACACCAAGAAAAAATTATTTCTGGGCGTAAACGTAATGGGCAGCATCCTTCTGAAGGAGCAGCTTTCACCTGTCTCCTGTTAGGTTGTGGTCTGCTCCTTCTCTGCCTGAAATCAATAGGAAATGTGCCATTAGCTTCACTGACAGCAGGATCAGGCCTCCGGGTCTGTAATCTGCAACAAAGGAATGCCGTATGCAAACCAATATATTCCTTACAACATGCAATGTTTGCCTTCAACTATTCTCCTATGCAAACTCAAGGGGAAAAAAAAAAAAACAACAAAACAAACAAAAACAAACAAAAACCAAACAGCCCCTGCATTTACCTTTCTGTATGCTTTTAAATTAGTGGTAAGACCCTTCTCGACACAGGCGGTAGAAATTAGAGGGCATCTATCTACTTGGGTCTGTATGGGGAGGGAAACACTGTATCTCCTTGCTACCAATTGCCAATAATTCCTTCTCCTCCTTGTGCAGAGCACAAGCTATAGGAAACGCTCTGACCCACACAGAACTGTTACTGTCTTGCACCAGGACCTTGTTTAATCAAAGTTTCCAAAGCACATACTTGTGTAACCCTCATTCTTTTCAGGATAAACCACAATGCTTTCAGAAACCAGAACTATTAACAGCAGGAAAAAAAAAAAGAAAAAAAAAAAAAAAAAAAAAAAAAGGCTTCCATTTATATTTTCAAAACCTGCATCTTTCTTTCTGTGTTACCTTCCCCTCTTTATGACACAGAGTCCAAAACGCAGCTGTGAAGCACACGTATGTGTAGGCAGATGCATATACATACAAAGAAATCTTCCTCTAGCTACCAAAGCGCTGCAGTCTCTGTCTTTGTAGACGTAAGGGTTTCGGAGACATTGAGACTTAATGGAAAAACTTAAGGGTTTATAGCAGCCACGCAACATTCACTTTTTCAACTTCTTCCCTAGAAATTCTGTGTCCCACAAGCACACACAGAAACTGTCACTAGCTGCTGATAGAAATGATTGTCCTGTTTACATGCCAAAAGTTTAATCTTAAAAGCTTATGTATGCAACTCCTGTGAGAATACTTATATCTCCGTTTTATTTACCCTACTGTTTTATTTTGCCATATGAAACATGAATAAAAACGGGGAATCGCATTGCAATCATGCACCCAGCCGCTTCACAGACACACACTTTTCTATCTGAGCAGACTGTGGTACTATATATTTGACTTACATTATCACATCACACGTCTAGACACAAGCAGCTTCCACAGCACACGCTCCCCTTTTCTCTTCTGGATGCCACTACACAGAAGAGGAGTAACCGTGCTCTCAGAGAACTTCTTTCAGCCTTCCTTCTCTACCGTCCCCCCTCCTCTCTCTTCCCCAGAAGACATCTTTTCTGTTTCCAAGGCCAATTCAACCTGAGACTTACACACACGCTTAATTTCAAGCGTACAGACACACCCCCTGTGCTCTGTGGGGTTATTTACTCGCCCGGGGTCAACCGCCCCTTAAAGTGCTTCAGTGCCATACAGCGACAGACCCCTATAATCACCTGGGTCACAGAAAACTCTGTTTACCGTAACACATGATCACAACACTGACTTTCACAGACTCACAACGCGCTACCTCTGTGTCCCAGTGTGGCCACGTTCCTCCTAAGTGCCAGAGTTCACTCAGTTCCCAATTCGCAATGGAGCTGTTGACGCAGTGTTCTGGTGGGAGTTAGCGATCCCTCGGATTTTGCGTCAGGCTTTCACCAAGGGCTGCCTCTCCACCAGCAGTAAGTGTCCTGGGAGAAAGACTCGGCTACCGCTAGCTTTCACTGCACTAGCTTTTAGGGCAAGGACCTTGAACTGCATCAATTTCTTTAAGATATGATGAAGCTTAATTTAAGTGGCCACTCGTGAAATCGGTAAATTTCCATCAATTAATGTTGGTGGATCATTACCAATGAGAGAAATAATTACAGGGAAATACCATGGCCTGTTTCAAAATGGTTCCTTTAAAGGATGTGTTTTATAACTTAGCCTTACTCTTACATGCTGCTTGTGGACCACATGTAGAAATTATTTCCTTCCAGAGCATTCCGCCCTGTATTTTACCTGGCTTTTATATAAATATTTACTATACAATTTTGTGTTACTTAAGCTAACCAGGTAATTCTAGCTGTGTGATTGCTATTTATCTTTTGTCTTCCAGTATTAAGGATATTAAGGTCTCACAGCAAGTATTATCAATGAAGCCTTTGAAATATTATGAGTGTGGCAGAGGGGCAGTTACACGGGAAAGATGAGGAAAAGAGGGCCGGTGTTCTGTTAAAGACACTTAATGTCATACTTATTTCTGAAGTGCAAAGAAGGGGGCTCCCCACGAGGTGCCTGGCCGAGCCACACAAGTCTTGAAGGGCTCTGCAGCCTCTTCTTGGGGTTCAGCCCTCTCCTGAGAGGTCCTGCCGCAGTATAAGAGGCTGTCACAGGGGCAGCCAGCTCCTCTCTCCTTTTCCCATCTGGAAACGAGGGGAGGAGCAACTCTTAACGAATATTCGTTAACATATTTGTTTTGGAAGGCATCAGGCATAACCCCTGGCACTATGTAATAGTCACATTATTAATAATAATTGTAGCGGAGAGTAACTGTCATGACAGGTAGGTTAAACTGAGGAACAGAGATGTGAACAGGTCAAACAGGGTCTGTGACAGGTATAGAGAGCACAGCCCAGGGCTGCTGACTTTTCACCTCTTTTTCGCTCCAGCTCAGCCGCAAATACACCAGACTTCAGCCTTTACTCTTAAGCAGCACCCTGATCCGAGCTCACTGGGGCACTCACACGGGAGAGCCCCAGGTGAGCCCAGCACCCGCCAGGTTTTCTGCTGGGGGTGGGAGCTGCGGGGGGCACCCCAGCCGCACTGCCCCCAGCGCGTGCCTGCGAAACCCGACTGTTTGCAGAGGGGGGCTGACAGAGATACGGTGAATATTACAACACAGGTTTCACAAATGTCATCTGGCCCTTCCTCAAACAACCAATGTAACGCAGTCCCATAGATTTCCAGCACAATCTTCTCCAACTTCGAACTACAGACCAGCTGATCAAGAGATCTAAAACAATATACACACAACATAGGGAAAAAAATAATTTCATTTTTTTCCTTAAAGCAAATATACCAACATCAAAAACTCTCTCTATCACCCATATCGCTTACCAAGAATAGTTTTATTTGAAGAGGAACATGAGAGAAAGATGGCTGTTAACTCAGATGATCGTATGGACTTTGCACTGCCACGGAATTACACAGCTCCTCTGCCGCTATCAACAGACCTTTGCCGCATCCAGGTTCAACAAACCTGGTTTCCATCACCTTCTAAAACTGTGCTGCTAGGGAACTCCTCGCTAGATTGGAACTTCACCTCTGCTAAAGAAGCGTTTCTCAAACTATGGGTTGCAAAAGGGCGTAATGATATTCACAGTGTTGGGAAAAAAAAAAAAAAACAAACCAAAGTTTGTCAGCAGCAGCTCAGTTTTTGACAGCAGGGGACTGAGCAGTTCCTGCAAGTATCTAGGGTAGCCAGGAGGCCGCTATCTACCTTGGCTTGCTGGCAGCGAGTCCTGTCTCCCTGGAAAAGTGAGGGAGTTTTCAGACAGCTATTACAGAGTCTTAGTCTCTATCATCGAAAAAGGGAAGAAGAATTTGAGACACTAGCAGGGGGAGGTGAATCAAAAGGAGGTCACAGATTCAGAAAGTTTGATAAATACTACATGAATGGGTATAATGACATCGGATATAGTAGACTGCAAAAAAGGAAGTACGTACACTGCCCGCTATCGGGAAAAGGGACTGCATCACAGGTATTGAGCACTTGATCCCTACGAGATTAAAAAAAAAGAACCACCAAACTTTTCCTAGCGATGGGCTGACTGACAGAAGATTTATCAGACTTGTTCAACTAACAGCGCCTCATTTAGTGACTATCTTTTTGCCACATATTCAGTATCCTTCCACAATGAAAAAGCAGTGCATGATCTTTACAGTCCAAAAGCATTAGTCCTTCCGAATGAGTTATTAGTGGAAGAACGGGAGGAAACTACACACCACTTGTCTCAGTTGGAAGAAGTGCTCAGCATGACTAAAAATCTGATTGTCTCAAAATGTATCGTTACCTTGATACCTGTCATTTATTTTGGCTTGTAAGGAGACAGCTGATGAGCTTGCTCTAAATCCCTCTGCCGTTTCGAAGGGCTTCAGCTATGAAAACAACTTATTGCCAAACAGCCCTTCTACCTTTGGGTGCCTAGACCACTTTTGTACGCTCCCAAGGTCCTCCCCCAACTGTAGCTTGGGGAAGGTGGTATGCCATTTCTGCTACAAGAAATCTAACAAAAATATATTTTACTTATTTCTACATTTTATTTGACATTCCGGGGCACCTAGGCAAACGGCATACATTCAACTCACCATATTAAATTAAACTGCTTGCAACAGATAAAATACCCCTTAATTTTTCCTGCTCTCTTAACAGGTTAGCATAATAAATAACACCCTCTGGTCAAAAAAGCTAGGCTAGAAATTTTTGCTTTGTGTCGTAAAGAAGGTCAGAAACCATCTAACAGAGGATGACCAGAACGTCCGTTTTTATCCTCAGGAGGACCACCCAAAACCAAACTATATCCAGTCCTCAAGAGTACATATTCATGGGTTGTAAACCAAACTGTGTCCAACTAAGCTTGAACATGTGGTAGAGCCATCCCTTTCCCGGACACCAAGCCCAGCCATTCCCAAATAGCAAAGCACACCTGTCAGCACTGAGCAAGCGAGGGGCTTTCCAATAGCGCAGTGCTGAGCATGGCACAACAGTGCAAATGGAATGAAACTAAATCAGTAGACTTCCATAAAAAGAAAATGAAGTGTTCTGGTTTCGGAACTATTCTGGGTGTGACTTTGATTTTTTTCCCACCAAAAAAAAAAAAAAAAAAAAAAAAAAACCAACAACAACAAACCCCAAACCATTAAAGTGTTTTATAAAAATTAGACCAACAATCCTACAGGTTTTTATGAAATATGAGGCCCTGTCAGTCTTTCCCATGGACATTTCTGATTGTCCTACATGATTTTGCAGTCCCTCAATATTAATGGTTGAGCATTTTATAAAAAGGTTTACATTATTTGTCTAAATACTATAGGACTTTCAGTCATGGCTAATAGCAACCTAGTCTTCTCCAGCTGCCCAAACACAGTTAAAATAAGCGGGAATCAGGCAAGGGCACAGAAGAAGAAAATTTGGGCCTGATATTTATCTGCCACACTGTCAATTAATTACAGACTTATCTGGAAACAGTGATTGTGGGCCCAAGTACTTATTCCTGATCAAAGCAGTATGAAGTGGCCACTTTGTATAGGTTAAGGTAAGATATTTCTGCTCAGGTTTTGTGTCTCACACAAAAACGATACGGAGGCTGGTCTTACTGTGCTCTGCGCAGGGACCCAGCTAGCTGCCGAAGTCAAACAAAAGAGAAGGTTCAAGCAGATTAATTCAAACTTTGCTCTGTCACTCTTCTCAAATAAACTAAACACAGGGAGAACACTGTTAATTGACACAACCTAGCTAAGATTTTTTTCCCCTTTTGAACCTTCAGAGCTTATGTACCACTTACATACCATGCAGTTGAAGAATATGGCCCATACTGCACTATTGTTGCACATCTGTGTGCAACCAGCAAACTCTGAAATTCCAGAGAATGACCTCCCTCTACAGGAAAAATTCTTAGTTTTAATTAAATTTAGAAAATGAGACTCATGTGGAGCCCCCACAGATGGCAAGTGAACCTATCAACATCCGCCTGCTTTTTACCAGTTGTTAGTTTAAGGCAGCCATTAACACCTTCCAGCTTCATCTTACTTTCCATCCCATATGGGCAAGGAATAAATGTACCAACAGCTAGGTGGCATATGATGTGGCATGTGATCTATTTTATATGGAGTCCGTTCTACATAACAATATTTTTTCTTTGAAGAAAAAAAAAAAAAAAAAGTAGCTTTCTGTTCCTAAAGCTTCAGTTTCATTTAAGCAAGTGAACGGAACAATCACAAAGTCCATCCCATAAACACAGAGTACCATACACAGAGATATCCTGATAAATACAACCTGATTAAGACCAACTGCGCTACGCACTAGAATGTAGCCAAATCATTTTTACAAAACCAGGCCTGACCCAAAATTTCTGGAGGACTGAGCCAGGGCAGTGGGGTCGCGGGGACCTGGACGGGTCCCCATGCCGGAGGCGGGCAGCGCTGGGGGCAGGCAGCTCCGAAGCTCAGCCCATTCCGCCGACCCGCTCCCACCGCCGGCCCCAACTCCCGTCCAAGGTTGCTGTCACACGAGCCCAGGGACCACTGACAAGCTTTTGGCTGGATTTACAGAGATCAGACAGCCTGTGTCATTTCACATCTTCACACCTATGATTTTATATGAATCGGAATTTTCTACCTGCGGTCCAGCAATTTACAAAGAAGTTTGGAATTAACCCGCTTAAATCCAGATATCCTCGCCTTCTGACTGCTGTCCCTTCGGTTCCCGTTAGGTGCCCTTGTGCCATCTCATCCCATATCCCAATGCCATGAAATACAGATTTGCTGCCTTATTATAACAGAACAGTGGTGAAGATTACCTGGATGGTTGCTTTAAATCTTGAAAGCATGAGGCCTGGTTGTTTAAATAGCATTCTATACCATTAATACAATGACCATTCAAACTAAGAGTTAACTATTAAAACCACAATTTGCAACCTCTGATAAACATTGAGGCCAATTAACTGGATTTTTTTTTTTTTACAGTGAAATAAATTTAATTAATGGTATATTTTAGGTTAAAAAATGCATACTAGTAGCAGCATGCCATTATTACCCCATGAATTTCTCTTACAGAAACACAGGGTTTGATGTGAGTTGGGAAATTATACTAATCTGAGTCCTATTTCTCCCCTCTCCCAAATTAACCAGGGAGAAAAAGGGAAAGGGAAAACTTAATGAAAGCTTTAGTAATTAACTCTTATCCTGACAGGATGGATTTTTAGAGACCAGAGACCAAGCAATTGGGTCTTCTTCCTTGAAATACATCAACAGTGAAAACTGTGGAAAAAGCACTAGTATTAGTAAATAGAATAGAAATCTAGGTAGCTGTAATAGAAAAAAGTATTAAAATTGGAACCTCTAATACAGATATTCCTCCGGTTATAAGATTACAGCCATAAATGAAGAGACTGCATTCCAAATCCTGCAGTACCTGCCTTGCCTATCTCATAGTATCATCAGGAGTTTTGACTGCAGGACTCTGTCTTATATTTACAGTGTCCCACAGAAGAAATTAGTATCAAATTACATAATAATGGTTTACTATAATAATTATTTATAGCTGATTCTTCATCATCTCCCACATCTGCCTTATTTTAATGGGAAATATAAAAATCTGGGAAAACTTGTTTGGGGACTTAAGACAAACTGGTACCCTCTTCAGCAACACTGGCGTTATTTCTAGGGAGCAAAAAGAATACATAATTTGTGTGACAGGAGAACAAAACATTTTCAAAAAAAGTAAGAGCCATGCATTTGTGAATTTATTCTGGAGAATTTACTATTCACCTCTAAAACTGTTCATTAATAAATAAAGAATGAAGCATATTACTAATACATCAATTCTGTTTTCCATATTGGGCTTAAACTATGGTTTACAGAGCTCACTTGCTCATTAATTAAATATTTAATAACATAATCATATTTAAGCTTATTAATACGTCTTTTAAAAGCACATGATTTCACTGAAGCACATACAATTAACAAACTCAAATTTAAGGTAGTATTTTGGTGGAAATTGTAATCAAAGAAGTTAGACTTTGTTCCTGACATTTATATATCTGTGCTGCCACCACATTGAGCCAGCTTCAAGCTCGCTCCCACTTCAGATCACACTGTACCTACCTTCCATTTAGTTTGTAAAGTCTAGCTTATTGTCCTGATTATAGCACTAATATGGCCATAAACCCATTGTTTTAAAAGTAATGTGGAAATAATTATTTTCCTTGAAAAAAATCAGTTTTGTGGTGTTCATGTCTCCATCGATCTGACATATACTGTTACTACTTTCCAAGAGTAAACATTTAGGTTTACTTAGTACATGAAAACAATGCAGTTTCAATTAAATTTAAGGAGATGACCAGTCTTTTGAAAAAGCTAAGTTCTGTGGTAGAACCCTCACCATGAGTTTTAATGGCATTCTTTGAATCTGAATACATTACCAAAGTGAGAAAGCTGTTCTCCCCTCTTAAAAAATTGCAGCAGACATTTAAAAACATTTTTATGCAAATATAGGGGGGGTTTTGTTTGCTTTTGTTCTCTTAAACTCCTTCCCTTACTTCAAGGACTTTAAAACTTCAATTGCATAGTTACTTGTGCAAAACTGCTGTATATCTCCTTCTGTCAGTGATTTCTTTCAATGTCAAAACAAAATAAATATTTGTTCTTTATTATAAATTTCAAAAACAACAGGGATATTGTGTTTTTTATTCTAGAAACCATAAAAGGAAAAAACTCTAAGAATTTTAAGTAGAAACTGAAAAGATAGCTTCCAGACACATGATCGATATGGGACTGCTGACATATATTAATTATTACAAATGCTTTTATTTGGATAAAACTTCATGTAGAATATTTATGTAGCTCATTGTTCTATTAAATAAGTCTCGGTTAAACTTACAAACAAGTATGATGTAACCCTGTCTGCTCAGTCGGTTTAATGAGATATGAACTACCTATAAATAGAAATCTTTTATCGTAAGAAGATTTATAAATAACCTATACATAATAGGCAAAAATATATCAAACCACATTTAAAAGTTTAGAAACATTTTTAAGGTTTTTAAGGAAGATTTGAAACAGATTTTTAAAATCTCAGTTTATTTTCATTGCTAACTGCTTAAAAGTCTTAAGAAAGAATAAACCCCCCACTAAGATTCAACAATGCAAATTAATGTTCCTAATAATTCTAACTGTATCTACATCCACATGTTTTGTTAATTATTATGTACAGTATTCATTTTGAAAAAAGGTCTGTATTCCAGCTGCAGTCAGTTATAAGTAAGATAATATTGTAACTTTCAAAAAGCTTCTTACATAAATTAACTTTAAAAAACTGTTCAAATAATTTCCTATTAGTAATTTCAAAGTACAAAAAACTGCTTCAAGAGAAGAAGCATTTGTGAATTATGATCGAATTTGCTCACTTTTTTTTTTCTGCTTCTCTGTAGAAAAGTCAATAGCAATTTTTGCAAAAGAGGAAAAAACATAACTTTTTAACAGAAATATATTCAGAAAGGTTGAATAATGATTCTAGTATTTTAGTCTTTAAGTCCTATGAATTAGTATGAACTACAGGAATCCACAGGACAGTAATGAACCCCAAACTGACTTCTGTTTATTGTTTGCTTTTATCAAAGTATTTTCTCTTTGTACAAATTGCAAGCTTTAATCCTATCAATTGCCCCTCCTCAAAGGTTGTCTCTGCCTGCTATTTAAACAACATATTTACTAAACTATAAATTTAAACTCAGAAATACAAATAAAGGTTTTTTTTTTAAATGTTTGAAAGACCAAATTTATATATTTTATTAAAAGAAGTTCTTTCTTGATGCATAGATCTCTCTGCTTTATTTTCTACTGCTAACATTAAAATGTCAATACTCAAGTAACTAAGTTTTAGATTCAGTAGCTAGAACTAATTGTTCCAATTGCCAAAACATATTTCTGTCTTTATCCTGCAAGGGCAGGACTTTGTTTCAGATCCTATATATGTTAATGGAAAATGTAAAACATCTAAGTCCTACAAACCACTGAAAAACTGTAGATAAATAAGACTGAATTATTTTTATCAAATTATCAGCTGATAGGCTAATAATAGCAACCACCTAAAAGCTTTCCTTACAGTATTTGCTACTCCCGTTTGCTTAGGTTTTAATCTAAAATTTTTGTTACTTTGATTTTAAAGAAACAGTGAAGTTTTATTCTTTAGCAGAATACTGAAGAGTTAACAGATTCTATTTAAAAAGCTGACATGAAATTCAGCTCCCTTTGAAGCCAAAGGGAATTTTACCACTGATTTCAGGAGAGCAGGATCAGTCCACAGAAATTTAAAATTCAGTTGTCTCCCAACTTCTACCATATGAATTTGGTAAAAATTAGGTATGCTTACTCTTTGGACATATTTGAGAGTTTGAATCTTTTTTATTACTGTTAGGAAATAAATCCAGCAAAAGGAAAAAAATATTTAGCTGGTATTTTGGCCAGAATATTGCCACTTTAGATTTTTCCTCTGTATATTAAGGTACAAAACACCCCACCCTTGCCCTAAATAGATTTCACAAATACTTGTATTTATATATATATTAGATAACTGAGCTTACTTTGTTTTATATTTAGCTGCATACTGCATAGTACTTTGGCTATTATGAGTCTAACTTCCCAGAATATAATACGAAAAAATATCTTCTCTGAAAATGATTTTTCAACTAGATGCCATTTAGTATAAATATTCACTTTAAAAAAAAGCTGCCCACTGAAATTATCTGTCTGATGGCTACAGTCCTGTAGTGTTTTCCCTAAATTCTAATCTGTTCAAATTTTTAATTTCCTTCAAGTATGAATTTTAGATAATTCTAGAGAACCTGTCTCTCTATATCAATCTTTCACAATATGTAATATATACAAACACAGGATATATAAAGCTCAGGCCTTTTTTTTTTTTTTTTTTTCCCCAGATGAAAGTAATTTCAGGCAGAACATTTAAATGCAGTAGGTATTTTGCCTAAGTTAACTACAGAGGTCAAAAGACCTGTATGAAATTTCTCTTAATATCAAAAAATATGTTTTTTATGATTATGTGAAAATAATGTTTGTGGTAGTATGTTATCAAAGCAGATTTGAAAGCTTATATAGTTACCTTTTCTGAATGTTCTGGCTACTCCTGGTTCTCCCTCATCTGGAAGGAAAAGCTGGTTTCCACGTTAAATTTGAAAATTATTGTTACAAATCAAATCAATTTCTTTCCTTTTAAAACTCTAGTACTTTGCAACATTTTGTTTATTTAGTTAAAGATTCAAGATGCTTGTCCTGGAAGATTCTAATTTTTGTAGAACTGATTATAGCAGGTCCCAAAAGTCCAAGAAAAGAAACCCTAACAAAGCTACAGCTAAAGGCCTTTTTTGATTACTCGTTTTTTAATTCATCTGAAATCCTTAATGTTGTTTGATGTGTACTGCATTTGGAAACATGCAGTTAAAAGTTTTAACTTTTACTTTTGATTTACTGCTTTCAAAACTTAGCTCTAAAAGCCAGGTACCAGGAGGAAGCCCTGCAGCATTACCAACTGGAGGTGCTACCAGGGCCGT
This sequence comes from Tyto alba, assembly GCF_018691265.1. NCBI lineage: Eukaryota > Metazoa > Chordata > Aves > Strigiformes > Tytonidae > Tyto > Tyto alba. The sequence goes on along the minus strand of NW_024881280.1, from coordinate 3,906,899 downwards.
ATTATGCTAACCTGCACTCCTAGGAATAATCCTGATCCGCAGAAATGTTTCTATCGAGTTCCTTGAGATTATTTTCATTAATATGCATGAATATTCACCAGAGGTTGTAGGATTTAGCCTCCGAATAGCCAGCAGAGATTCCTTACTTTTTCAGTAAAGAGCACAAAGCACCTTTAGTTCTGATGTTCCTAGGAGCTATTTTAACAGGACAAAATAATTTTGGAGATCGTTGTTTAGATTTACCCCCCACCGCCACCACCCCAGGATTTATAAACGCCTTCGGTAAGCAGGGCAGTTTAGCCTCATGTGAAAATGGCTCTGAGCTCGAGAAGGAGAGCGGGGCGCAGCGACAGAGCGGGGACCCGCTGGCGGCCGCCCAGCCCCGCGGGGTCCCGGGTGCCCTGCAGGCTCAGCACCCCAGGCAACTCCAGCAGCGGGGCTGCGAGCCGCCTTCCAAGCCACAACCCTGCAGGTGTCAAAACAGAGGGAGGGCAAGGGAAAGGCACGGGAAGTTAGTCAGGATCCGGCCTTCGCGGTGCGCGCTCTTGCTCGTGTAGGGCTGGGCAGGACGAGGAGTTCCAGCTATTTTACCTGTGACCTTGACGCCGCTGGTCTGTACGCTGGGTAAGCCATAGGCTTAGCCCCCCACCGCACCCCCCCCCCCCAAAAAAAAAAAAAAAAAGATGCAAGAAACTGGCAAGAAATCTTCCCAGTAAACGCAGAAAGTGTTGAACCGGGAGGGGAGAGGTAGAATTGGTGAAAACTCCTTTACTTTCTCCAAAAAAAGGAGTTAAATCAGGATGGTCTGGTAAAGACTAACCAAACCAAGCAGCAAAGCTTTCCACTGCTGGTTCTTCCAATTGATGGAATCGAAGGAAGCCTTTGCAAAGGTGCCGGGCAGGGAAGGGTTAACAATGTTTTTGTTAGGGAGAGACACTGATGGCTCCATTTGAGGTGACCAAGATAGTTATGGGCCTGATCCAGGGAAATCGGGAGCACTTTTGGCAGAGCATGAGCTGGAAACTACACAAGGTGTAAGAGACTACACCTTGTGTCATTTTCTAAAGCTGTTGCCAAAAATAAAGCTTTGATGACGTTTCTGTTCAAACTTACCCTTCTCTGAGCCAAAAACTGTCTCACTAAATTAAAACAGGACATGTAAAATTTCAGTCTAGATGTGTAACAAACTTTTTCTTTAAACGAGATGTGAAACTTTTTTAAAATGTAACTCATAATTTGTCCTATTTTTAACTTCTAAAAAGTAAAAAAATGCATTCCTAATAAATAGAAATTAGTGCCATTCAGGTGATTTTGAGTATTTCTGTAATTGCAAAGAAAGAAAGTTCAAGTTCTGAGCCCATTAGTCATTAATAAAGACAATTATTTCACCTAGAAAAGGTACTTTTGTGTGTAGAAGGTAACTATTACAAGGTATGAAAGGAACTAGTCTGCTTTTAAAAGAGTACCTGATCCACAGGTACTATGGCCCATGAAGTTGCTGATTTTACCCTTTATCAGCCCTTGCATGGTAGATCACGATATACTAATGCTTCCCTAGACAAACTACCCTTCCTTTTAAAAGTCCCCACTTCCAAAGGGTTAACCAAACACCTTAACCCCAGATTTTATTTTTTAAAAGGTCTATAACTTAACTGGAACCTAATGGTCTCGGTTTGGTCTGTTGCCAGTTGCAGGGCTCTTCTGTGCAGCTTTCGCACTGACTGCAGAGTCTTGGGTACACTGTCTTTGCTCTGCTCTTACATCCTCAGCTGCAAAAAAGCCTATCATGGAAGAGGCCAGCCCAGAGGACCTGACAGCTAGGAGGGGAGGAAGAGCTACCTTCTGAAAACTTACAACATTCTGCACTAAGCAGCAAATATCCTTTTCATTACACTTTTTCCGCTAAAGCCGTGAACTAGTTTTAAAAAAACACAAGTGAACCCCCCAATGCGTGACTTCTGCAAGGTCCTCTTGGGATCTGAACGTAAAAGCCTCTCGGGGTCCGATCTGCTGAAACCCACCGAGGTCAGCAACTGTTCTGTGATTAGCCCCCAGTACTGTTCACTCTTTGCCGCAGGTTTATGGCACGTGTCTTCTAGAAAAGTGACTGCAAAAAACTACCCATTCCTAGCACATGCATTCGGTTCCCCACACAGAAATGCAATCTGTTAAACTAGAGTTACGTGGTACGCAGCACTGACCCGTGGCAGAAAACTTCCAAACATTCTAAGAGCGAAGATCTCCGCATTTTACTGACAAACTAAAGCCAAAGTTACTGATGTGAACAGCTGCAGCTGCAATGATTTTAGCAATTTCTCTCATGAGTGCCAGTAAGGATTCAGGTCCATTGCATGTACTTGTATCGCTCTAACGCTGCCAAACTACCTGTATGAGATAGAGAGAGCGGGACTTCAGGCTGCCGGGTAAAAGCATCGCGCCCTGTTACGACTGGAGCAGAGAGATCTGCAATAAACATCACGAGAGGCAGTAAGATGTACCTTGATTTTCAGATCTTGGGGGGATGAAATGCGGGTAATAACCTGCTTAAAAAGTTACCACCTAACTCCGTGAAATCGCTCGCTGTGCCGGGGGCCAACGTGTCACCTACAGAGCCCCAGCCCAAACCTGCAGAGTGCCGTCTGTCTGTCCTCGCTCTGCGGAAGAATCAGTTTTTCCCTGGTTACAATGAACTGCAGATGTGTGTAAAATCTCATAATTTTTTTTTGACCATTACTACATTCAGACATCTTTTTCTCAAACTGCACTCAAATAGTTTTCTTCATACACATTCTTTCCTTCAAAAAAGAAAAAAACATTTTGCGTGTATAATATCTTTTCTCCATTTTTTCTATATTAGGAAAAAGATTTTACTAACACAATTTTTTCATATTATTTACTGTTTAGCCAGCATCTTGATACTAGTGTTTAAGGAAATGCTTAGCTGCGGAATTACACATAATTTAGGTATTTATTTACAGAAGCTGTGTCACAGAACCTGCACTTTTCCCCTTTCTAGCAGAATTCTGCCAGAGCCAGCCCCTCTGAACGCACCCAACACTCCAGCAACTTCACTGGTTGGAGGTGTATGGCCCTTTGCATCTGCTGGTAGTGGAGGGGGGAAGAGGGGGACAGCACGATGACACCTTGTCATTAAAGTTATACAGAGAAGACCTGCTTACCTTTATGTCAGTCCCTACTGATGAAACTGTCTCCCCATCCAGTACCTGGTTTCCTTTCTCATGGCAAAACAGAACCTATCTTTTAAAACAGATTTGACAGATATTTTTATATTGCTTTTTTCAAAAGCGATGTTAAGGTTAATGTTTTAGTTAAGCTCTACGTTTTAAATAGCCTCCTTACCTTTGTTACCAATAGCACGCTGAACTGCTAAAGAGAACAATTTTTACAAGTTCACTCGCATTTCACAGCTTGCAGTATCTGCTTCTCGGTGCACTTCAGTCACGTTGAACAGTGAAGCTGAACTGGCCAGCTTACTCCTCCGCCTCCTCGAGTTCCCAGGCTCTACGCAGCCCGGGGCAGCAAGCATCGAGTGGCTAAAATGGCCTTGTGACACTATTTTTTACAAATCGTATAAAGATTTCTAACTAACTTTCATTACGAAGGTAAGAAACACATCAGTTTTAAGCTAGCCAGTCAGATCTATTTTTAAACATTTTGTTGCTGTTTATCATGAACTGTTTCACCCTGTCTGTTCTTAAGTAAATGTCCCTCTCAACACTGGCACGCTAGGACTACAATGTGATGTGGCTCTATGGATTTTAATGCACATACTAGAAACATTGCAAGCCAGGCTTCTAAACTCAAAAAGAAAAAATGTTACTCTTTGACAGAGATTATGTCAAGTGAGCTAAACACCAAAATATTGCTCAGTCTGAAAGAAAACTGTATTTCCTACTGCAGTTGGGAGATACATGTTGAGGCCATGTTATTCTAACCGGGATAAATGGGATGCAAGGAGGAAGACATTCCTCCTCTCTTTTCTTTCAGTTTAAGTCTTGAATGACTCCAGAGAAGTGACTGAGGTTACTCAGACTTTTTATCTCTGCGACTGAAGGTCTCCTACCAGTACTTCTCCTGGATAGTTTAATTCACAGACATGTCTTCTACTATTCCAGTCAAAGTTTCTGTACCTCTGCTGTAGCCAAAAATAAATTAATTGGGAACAAACCACCTTCAAACTGGTCAAAGTCCTTTTGACCCTGAAAGCAATGAATAGATGTATCGATGCTTCACCACGTCCTTCCACAGTGTATTAGATAATTATCTCCTTCGCAGCTCCCCAGCTAGATACAGTGGAATTTAAGGTGGATGGGACCTCTGATATTGAGGAGTAAAGCCCTCTTATTTTGGACAACCTTGTTATATAATCCCTTTCGTTAATTGATCAAAATCCAGAGCTAATTTGTTTGGCTGTTTCCACTGCTCCTGTAAGAAAGCCCTTCCAGAATTCCACACCTGTGTTGGGTAAAGCCCTTCCCTAATTTTGAGCTTATATTTTAGGGTCACAAATTGGAAGTACAAATTAGGACGAATCAATAAAAAATTTCCAAAACAAAGCAGTGCCCATCTGTCTCAGAACATTATTAATGGGCGACTAAGTAGAATTATGTCATGAAGAATGACTGCAGAAATGCCCCTTGCTCCAGCATGTATTTCCTACTTTGATGTTTTCCAAGCCACATTGACGTCATCTACCTGGAGTCCTGCCTGGATCGACGCATGCAGCTCCTGCTGTCGTCAGTGAGAATTCCCATCGTGTACCAGGGCCTCTATACAGTCCTTCAGTTTTAATACCGCCGGTACGGCACAGTCAGTGTACCGCTGGAAGGATGAGTACACCTCTCCTTGCCTGGTTTGTGTTGTAACTCTCCTCTTACTCTACAACTGCGATATTTGGGGATGGGGCTCAAGATGGGAAAACCCCTCGAACATCTGTACTGCAGAGGACACGTTGGTACCACTGCAGAGTTAACCTCAGAAGAGCAGGAGGAAACCCGGTATAAAACAAACTGGAAAAATGTATCGGGGTGCTCCAAAATGACAGGTATCAGGGAAACTTTCCCCAAATAATAGCTATCTCTCACATCGTCAGTAATGCTCTGTTCTTATCAAATTCCACAGATAAATCCAGTCTTTACAGTGGAAATTCAAAGGCATTGGTATGAATACCGGGATGAAGAAACGGGAGAAAAAAATTCTGGTGCTGCCTGGCACTATACAGTTTTCTGCACACAGAAAAGTAGCAAGGGTCTTTGAAGTGCTGGTAGGAAACGTGTAAACCTCAATCCATTTCAATCATCAGATGAACTCATCTATCTCTTGCCATATCCACCAGAATATGCAAACCTTTCTGACATACATCAGTGGCATCAGTGACTAGGAACAAGGCATACCATTCAGAAATCAGATTTTTAATGGCCACTAATCCCATCATAATAATTACAAAATAATGCAATGATGAGCCAGAGTAAACAAAATATATGAACAAAAATGGCAAGGAAAAATGCAATTAGAGTCCTGGGCTTGATCCAACTCCCTTTTGCTTCAGTGGGAGTTCTGATAGACTATTACCCCTTTGTAATTAGAGGTTTAGGCTTAATCCAGCTCCCATTTGCTCCAGGGGAATTGGGATAGGCCCCCGTGCCCTAATTTTCTGCTGTCTTGCCCCTTGCATACTCAGCTGTGCATAAGCAAAGTGGACCTGTTTCACCATGCCGGTACTCTGTGCCGTATTAGGCAATCGTGTTTCAAGACTCAGATAAGAAAAGTCAGTGCAAAACAGAGCACTTGGACCTGTGTTGCACTCACTCTGCACAGGCCTGAATTATTAGATGAAGCAATGAACTATCAGGTCTTTATTTTTATTCACGGTGATGGAGACTGAAATACTTTTTTTTCCTCTTACCATAAAAAAAAAATAATTCCTGGTTCTTTAGAAAACTGCACAAAATGCTCTCAAGGAGATCTTCAGGAAGGTTGCTTCACTTAACGAGTTAACTAGACAGAACAACTGATGGATACAGTCCTTTGCTTTGGCTCACCAGACAGCTACAAATAGCCTGTAAAACATTTAGTGGGGACGCGATTTCCAAACCTGGTATCAGAAATCTAAAGATCTGTATTTCTAAGCATGAGGCAAAAATTCAAAAACCCTATCAAAACCAGTCTTGGTCATATTCTGCATTCCCTTAAAAATAAAGATCACCTCTCTCATAGTGTTGCAATTCTAATTTTTTTTTTTTTTTTAGGTGAATGAGAGAAAACAGAGTCAGTTTTGTGCGAGAATAAGGACATTATTGACTTGATAAATTAAAGTATCATTAATGTTAGCAATTATTACTGACCTTGATGTTGTCATAAGCACTCAGTGGTCAGCATTGCGTACACTGAGAATACGTTAAATGTCTGCAAAGTAGCACACACTTCTCTTACACACATGCTACTGCACACAGATATACTGGCCCTCCAGATCAGGCAAAACCAGGTTAACCATGTCTACAAGAGTGCATGCATACATATATTATGGACGAGCACAGGTCCTGACTACTACATGTAGTATAAACTCGAGTAGAAGCATCCTTTCATTATAGCATGGACAGCCAGAGCTAAATGGATATACTTACGCCTTATACTGACTCAGAAAAAACTTCAAAATGGATTGTATGTATGTCCAGACAGACACACATAAAAATAAATACAGAAATATGTAATCAACAATGTGACATAAACACAAATATTAAAAAAGCTAATTGCACATGCGCAGACACACACAGAGAGAACACGTGCACAGTTACCCTCAGACAGCATACACATTATGTAGGCATTTGCATCCTGTGTACACATCCTCATATAACTGTCTGTCTGCCCAAATCAATCTGGAATTTTATTTGAGCTTGAACCGTCTTTTCTTTTTTTTTTCCATTTTTTTTTTTTCTTGCAGAGAGAGACTGTGTACACATAATGTTTCAAAGACACCAATTACAATAAATGCAGGCACACTTCAGTGTGCGCACACCACCACTTACATACATTCCAGAGAGAAGTCCCTATTTTTCAGAAAAAAAAAAAAATCAGCTATTTTTCCCCATCAAGTTCTTTTTCTTTATGAGCTGCTTGTGTCCTTCAGCAGCAAGTGGGATGAGAGAAGAAAAAAATATCAGCTATTAAATAACAACTGCTTGGATTACATTTACAAAGATCTTTTACCCCCACTCTACTCCTTCAAGTTTTATTCCAAAGTATGGCTTCCCACCTGCAGCCTTGTCATGAATGATCTGACTTGATAATCAAAGAATGGAGGAGCAGAAATAATGAATCCCTTGGTTAGTACGCACAAATCTGAGCTAAAGGAACTGCACTGATGCCTTTCCTGTTGTTACTGATATGGTGCCATAGATACATATAACCCAGTACAGGCAAAAACATATAAAAAAAAAATCTGTTGCTGAGAAGCTAATGTTCTAAATTAGCCTATTCCAAAACATACCTTAAGAGGCATGAGGAAAAGGGAGAAAGAGAGTGGGGATGCTTGAGCAGTGCAAGGGTTTTTCTGCAGAAGACTGCCAGTGGTTGCTGTTTGGTTCGACATATTCCTTGCCATTTTATTTTATCATCCTTTTCAACCTGTTATCATTGACATTTCACTGGTAGATCTCCTCTGAAAGGACTTGCAGAAGAAATCTGTCCTGAGGAATCTGCAGAAAAAGACAGTACCTGGATAGCAAAATTAACTGAGAGTTGGTGCAACCACTTTGAGAACAGAGGCATCCTGGGAGTCAGTGTGGAGATGGGGAGAAAGGGTAAGAGCAAGCAAGGGGAACACCTCAGAAAGGCTAAGTGAAATTATCTAGAAAGCAAGAATTATGGCGAAGATGAAGGTTGACAACAGCCCTTCTCCTGACGCTGGTACAAAGGTCAAGGTAGTAGTCAACATGTTTTTTTCCCTGTGACACTGGAGCATTTATTGAAGGTCTTCCATGAAAAGACTTTGTAATAGAAGACTCTGGTACCACTGGAGTGGTCATGAGCATCTCTGTCCTTCTTATAATTAACTAGCCAAGACTAAAACTGCCATGGGTGCTATGGGACAACTACATTTAGTCTCACTGTTGCAGAGCTCTACAGTCCCACAACAACTGGCTGCCTCTATCCCAAAAGCAACCTGAAGGATAAGCCTGGCCAGAGAAAGAGCTTGGCAGCTGTAGTTACGGCACCTTGGTTCTGACAGTAAGGATTAACTCCTGGCTCACCAAGCATTATTGGTAAAGCCATATCGTAGAACTGTTTGATGGTTTCTCATTTGTTAAACGGCGAAAAAAGCTTTAGGTTTTTGTCGGGAGGGTTTTTTTCCTTCTTTTTTTCATTTCAGTGGGATTATTCCTCAATTAGTCTTGGTAAAATGTTTGGGGATCTCCAAGCTGGCAGCACTATGTAAGTAACAAGAACGAGGCAGTAGGTGCTGTAGTATTTAAAAAATAAATGCACACACACCTTTGACTGTCTAGCTCACGGTTTATAGTAGACAGTCTGTGTACGGGCTGGTAGTCTGAGCTGTAAATCAGTATCATTAGTCAATACAGATGTATACTATCCTCTCAGATGTGTAAGTCAACTTTCTTCTGGCTCCCTTTATCATCAGTTATTAAAACCTAGTGTTTAAAGGAAATTACTAATGAAAACTGACAAGTTTTAGGGATGCCAATGATAAATCAACATTTGTATTGTATGAATGTATATTACAAATATATGTATATAGGTAAATAAAAACTTAATGGATCATATTGACTGTCAATTTGTCATGTTGGTGGTGGGCTTTATTTTTGATACAGCTTTTAAATATTAGTCTTTTCCAGCAGGATGCACTGGTGAGATGTACTGTCTGATATGCCCTTGGCCTTACACACATTGTGCAGTTCACACACATTATGCAGTGTGCTATAAGCTGATTATTTTCTTGGCTCCAGCCCACCCTCTAAGCCTGGGCATTTCAGAGTGGAAGGAATTCCTGTACATATGTCATTTGTAAAGCACTGTGAGATCCTTTGGGTTGAATATGCACTGTTGGCTGTACACAAAGGGAGAAATAAATAATAGATGTGCTATATTTCTGTAGCATTCAATTGGTTCAAAAGTGCTAGTTCAGAGATGGACTTTAGGTTTCCTGAGCTGTAAAATAATTGCACGTATGTATGTGTGTGGCAGTACATGTTACAACTCTTCCACAGTGTGAGTTTCGCTGTTTGAACTCCCCCCCAAAATTTCCAGGTAAAATTGCAAAGGAGATATATGGTGGAGTGGTCTGTAAAGCACAGTTCTCACAGTGCTTGGTTTGGGGAGTCTTTGAGATCATCTGGAGAAAATGGGGAGAAGTCTGTTCTTGGGGAAGGGTTCAACACGATCCTGCTGAATCACTGAGGAAGCAAAGAGCTTCTCAGTCTTGGTTATGGCATTTAAAAAACAGACTTGAACTGAGCAAGTCAAGGGATCACATTTCTGTTAAAACTGAAATCTTTCTAAGGTCCCTAAATTGTAGTTATGTATTTTTGATGCTTCTTGAAGATATGTACATGCTCCTAATTTCAATCTTATTATCTTAGCAGTTAGGAAATTTGCATCAACATCTTCCTGTCTGGGTAATTTAATTCCCCTTTTTAAAATAAATTCAAATTAGCAACAATAAAAGAAAATACAAAAACACCGTTGAACTCAAGCAGTTACCATAAACAACCCCCCCAAACCAATCAGGCATTGTGCAAAGTTATTGTTTTGTTGAGGAAAGAAATCCTGAGAAGGAGGGACAGCCCCTGTTCTCACAAAAGCCTATGCTGTAATTCCCATGGACTGAAAGAAGAATGGGGCCAGAATGAGAGGGACGCTTGGTAACAGGGCTAGGTGTGCTAACACAGGCCACGCGGGGAGAAGGGCTGGGACAAAAGGTTGGGTGTTTCAGGCCAGCAACATCAACGTTACCAGAGCTGCTGGGAATGCTTAATTCAGTCTCATCACTGAACACTCAAAAAAAAAAAATAAAAAAAAAAAAAAATGTTGAATTGAATTGTGACAGGCTTAAAGGCACATAGCTGCCTCAAAACACAGATTCCTCAACAATTTCAGTAATCAATTTGTAATAAATCTTGCCGCTCTTTTCAGTCTTTCTAACTTTCGGGTCATCATCTACGTTCTGCATTGCAGTACAGGTCACCAATCTACAATGAACAAGATTCATTTTCTAGTACTTGTTAGTTTTCATTTTGTAATTACTGTGTACTAGAAAAGCCCTGTTTTGGTTTTGGATAGCAACTCATTCAGAGGAAAGCTGAAACCCAAAAATATAAACAAAAGCATTGTATATTTCAGGAAAAAGTTCAGTGAAGTATCTCTACCCATGTTCAGCTGTTTTATTTCTAAACAAAATCTAAAACTAGAAACAACTTCACCCATTTGCCCCCTTTAACTATTACTTCCATGGCAAGACAGATGCAACCGACAAACAAATTATTTGTGAGGTACCTATTGCAGAACATGGATTTTACTGTATTTTCATTTAACTGGCCTTGAATGCGAAGGGTTTCAAAATTCTCCATACTTTTTAACTGTATAAAATATAAACCAAAAATCTGTTAACACCATAAAATGCTTTTGGAATATTTTGATAGATGGGTAGACAACACAAAGTCATTTTAATGCTGATGTACCAGCAAATTATAGATCAAATTATAATGGAAGGATATTGGTTTGACTATGCTAGGGTAGTCATTGCATACTTGAAAACCAGAAGAAATTTTAGTAAAGTATGAAATTATTTTAGTAATACGAGTGCTTTAGAAACTGGACTTTAATTAGAAAATTATAAAAAATAAACAATTGTGTCAGCAAACTATATTAAAAAAACAGAAGAGGAATATATGAAAGGCTCCATGTCTATACATGATGGGATCTGTTGTCCAGTCACGACTGAGCTGAGGCTGAAATGGTACATATAACCTTGAAAAAAAAAGAAATTGGAAGCAGCTATGCCAGCTAAGATACCAAGTTGAAATCATTGCAGGCGCATACAGACCACAAGTTGCGAGCACTATTCACGTATCCTGCATGAAATGAATCTGTCAGTCCCAATTCACATCTCATGTCCCATGTCCACGTCATAAAAATACACCCTTAAAAATGACCTTTCTTGCTGGCAGTTCCAGCAAAGACATAAAAGGAAGAAGAAGCCACAGAGAATCAACCTCCTCTGAACCTCTAAAGCATGTCACATAGGAGCAGCGTGGGAGAACTGATATTCCTGATGGCCCACGAGAAGGGAATGATGCAGGAATGGGCCTTCATAAATGTTACAGCTGCAGCAGATCGCTGATCCTGAGCTACAAACTGTTCCAGATCTACCTCCACGCCTCACGTGGCCAGCAGAGGCGTTTACACTAATGACTGCCACTAACTACACACTAGGATCCCTAATCCGCATGCGTAATGGCCTTTATAAGTGAATTTTGTTTCAAAGGTCAAATCACAGTCCATTTTTTTTTAATATATACAAGCATAAGAACTTGAAATTTTGTTTGAAAAACCCAGCCAGCTGCAAATTTCAGATTGGGACCAAGCCATCCGTATAGGTTTGGGTTTTTTTCCAAATTGTGTCGCAACTCTGGGGTTACATTTCTGCTGTTCAGGGAACTGGTGGGGTCTGTACATCTAGACAGACCTCTTCTGATAAGGACCATCAGAAGTTCAGAAGGTTAAATATTTGTTAAGTGGAATCATGTGTTTTGCGTTGTTAGCTGACAAGATATTTCCCGCAATGCATTTAGAAGATTTATAATTTTTTTTTTTAAATGTCAATGAGCAGACATATTTTTCACAAATTATTGAATGAGTAATTGCCAACATATTTCTGCCTATGAGATTGCTCACAAGCTATTCACTAAAATGACTGCTTTGTGTATTTTAGGAATTCACCACTCATAGATTAGTATTTGGAAGGGGTTGTTGGTCACCCAACTCACCTGACATCATTTTTTTACCCTGGGTTGGTAAATTTACAACCCATCAAAGGCTTCCCTAAGAGCTGCATGCAGACTTCCAGTTCAGGCATTCATATGGATAGAGAAATGCATCACTGCATGTGACAGTTTTTCTACAGAATATCACTCTAATGAATGTTTGTGGAAAGTGAAGGAATTGCCTCAATTACCATCAAAACAAATAGTTACATTCAAACAAAAGTTCACTTTTTTTTTTTTCAACAGTCATCAGTCTTTATGTACTAACCTCCATCAACAGAATATATTTCCAGATTTTGCAGATGAATAGAACATTTCTTAAAACTGCTCTGAAATTCTTAGTTTACAACATAGTAATTCCAGTGCTGTACATGCACGACTCCTCCTATCCACAGAAGCCCCATATATATACAACGCCGGGTAAGAAATAGCCATGGATATTACTCAATGTCATTTGGAGCACACTGGACTTTGGTTCCACGTGCCTCGTGCACACATCCCCCCCGCCCAAGAATTTGTTTCTAAATCCTAAAACATTGCAAACTCGGTGCCACACCTTCCGACTTTCCCACAAGTTTCCTGCTGATTTAAGCACAGAGTGGCATCCACGTTAGTGGAGGATCCTCAGTAAAAATATAGTCCAGCTTTCTGTAGAGCTTCCGAACAATAAAATCCAGTTTGCTTTGCTAACTCGTTGAAATAAGCAAACTAGCTTCCACAAGTTCAGCAAGCAACATTTGGCCCACAGAATATTTCACCCAACCATCAGTCTATCAGAATGCCCCAGAACAACAAAAATACCGAAGACATTTTATTTACTTATCCAACACAGCTCTAGGAACAGATACACCTGTATGAGAATGTAGGCACAACTTTAATAGCCCACCATGAATCTGCATGTCAATGTATCATCACTAATTTGCCCCGAGACCATCTGATTAAAATCTTTAAAGGTATATTTTTATCTGTAGATATCTGAAATATTATTAACAAGAAATGTGAAGTCCTATCAGTTAACCAAATGATCAGCAAGAGGAAACCACTTCTCCCTGGCTAACAGTACGCCTCCTAGACCACTGCCAACAAACGGTCTGACTCAGTGTGCAGAAGCCCCATCAACACACCTGGCCAAATTCAACCAAGGCTTATGTCAGGCTACAGAGCACATTTCACAAAGATGTGCCTTGGAAGATTATACTGACACAAAAGCTTCTTCTCTTGCCGAAGAGCCTATAAGGGATCAAAAGAATCTGAATGTCCAAATCAAGTAAAACGTGTTGACCAAGTGCGTCTTTTCAGTAGGATCAGTTCTATGGGGTTTCCATGGATCGTGGCAGCAAACTCTGAGTTACCTGAGATGGTATTAAGTGATTTAGTACCTGCCTTTGATACCCTGGGCCTTTAGCAAAGATTTCCATAATAGACAAATGTCCTTTGTGGTGGCATTAGGGTTTCTGGCAACAGTGGCACAGGGACTGTTGAAAAGGAATAAAACCAGCAATTTCTTTCTGTCCTTACTGGTCATTCTCACAGCGCACATCCTCACTCCCCTACTACATTGCAAAAGAAGCTGACGTTTTTTAATTAAATCAAATAATATTTATAGAATCCCTTTCCCTATCCATGGGGAGATAAAAATTCAAACACAGTTAGATACAATCACAACAGCAGACTATTAAACAGCTGAAAATAGTAAGCCATTCCAGCATTAACCAGAATAAAATCTCAGGTTTGAGAGAGAAGTCAAAAGGATTGACAAAGAGAGGGAATCACAGCCCTTGTAAACAGAATCAACTCTTCCATCTTGTTGCTGTGGCAAAGGCTCAGTCACCTGCAAGACTGCTGACTACACCTCCTCTGAAATATTAAGCGGTGCCAGGGACACTAACGCTAGCACCTCTTCTCCCGTTTCTAGAAGATCCCTGGCATGGCCGAGGCCAGGGCCAAACAGCACCCTCCCAAACAGCTCCTGGGCATGGGCTGGGACTTGCCACGAGCCAGGGACTGCTCTCAATAGGCAGTTTGCCTATGCCTGCCCTGTCTTGGGAGTTCAAGACAGCTTAAGAGTATGGATGCTGGCTATTTTGTGCCAGTTGACCTCAGTGCCAGAGAATGGTCCAAGATGCGTTTAATTTACTAGCACGGACACAGCCGGTGATGTGAGCCTTCAAAACACATGGTGCCAGCTCTGAGATAGCTCTCAGTGAGCTGCCAGATCCCTTTTCTTTAAGGATTTTAAAGCTATGTGCCCAGGATTTGAGAGACACGCAGGGAGATAGGCGCACACTCTGTGGCAACTTTAATCTCCTAGATGGCTCTTGAAAATAACTGCATTCTAGTAGTTCCTTTCTCTGCTGATACGATAACATCAACCAGAACATCAGCACTGCTCCCAGACTACAAATGTTTCATGGCTTGGCACCAGGAACAGCCCAAAACATGGGTATGCAACCAGCAAAGACAGCAATATGGTTCTAGGGAAGCTGGGGATGGGGTGATGAAGGAGAGTTTCAGCAAACAGGTTTTCCATGCCCTTGGTGGCCAGAAGTACTCCAAGTTTTACAGTTTCCCACCGTTACTCTACCAGGCCTCCCACTTGCCAATAAACCCTTGCTGCTGAGAAGACTTCTTGTCCCTAGAAGGCCCGACACAACTGAAGGAATTGGGTGACTTCAGGTACCCTGTCTCTGCAGCACTGACAAACCCAGGGAGAGAATATGGAGAAATGCAGACAGGATCTGGGTGACCTACGTGCTACTGGGATTTACTAATAGTCACTAGGTCAAAAGGCCAGCCAATCCAAGTAGGGAGCTGGAAGGCGAAGGAATCACTAATAAACAATATGTACAGTTAAGATAAAATTTCCATCCACCGAAGACAAAGACCATCCAGACGGGACAAGAGAAAATGTTTTCCAATGCTGAAATTCCTGTGGTTTTATCCAAGAACAGAACTCCTGCAAGTATGGGTGAAAGCGTGGAAAATCACAAGCAAGAAACAAGCCTACCCAGGTCATGGGGACAGGCAGTCATAACCAAAGAGGTCTACAGTTTCTGAATTTCTAAAACTGTAACAAGGAAAACAAAAAGTTGGATTTATTCTTACATGATAAATATATGTCCAAATACCTATGCCCATTTGTAGGCACCTTAATTTAATGTTTACATGAGATAGATAGATAGATAGAGGGATAGATACTACACTTCATCATTAATTAAGCTGTTTCACACATTCCTACCCCAACTAATTCCTGCTTCTTATGGCTTGTACTTTTTATTTGCTAGAAGAAGGTGGAAGAGAACGGAACAATTCATGCTGAAAAGGCAAATACGTCTCTGCCAGTAACCACATTGGTCAAAGGAGCAAACATTTGTGCTGCTGTAGTAAGGGGGGCAAAGAAAGAAGGGCTTTCACGTCCCCCACGGAAATAAGCTCTTCAAATTTTGCAGCTCCATGCCTCTGCTTTTGCTAACCTCACATTCCTCTGGTCACAGTCACCCCACCCTTGCAAGTTAAAACTACCCACCTGTATATAAAAGACCAGAAAGGTAATCAACGTCTGCAGATAAGGGGCTCTGGTACCCATCTGATCTCCTGCCCAGGGTTAGTTCTGCAGCCTCCAACACCCTCGAAGGTAGAGAACATGGTCCGTGGTGAGGAAAGGGGAGGTTTGCCAGCCGGTGGCATCTACAGCAGCTGCTCAAACTGACAGCAGAGACTGCTTCTCCATCTGTCACCAAGACATCAGGTTGGAGGGGTGGCTGGCCATCACC
This sequence comes from Tyto alba, assembly GCF_018691265.1. Lineage (NCBI taxonomy): Eukaryota > Metazoa > Chordata > Aves > Strigiformes > Tytonidae > Tyto > Tyto alba. The sequence goes on along the minus strand of NW_024881280.1, from coordinate 3,891,106 downwards.
TTGGTCACAGGATGACTGTGGCTCACATCCACAAACGCTAGGCAGCATAAGCACCTTTGTATTACAGAGGTTTAGCCATAATGCACTATACATGTTCATGCTAAAGCAAAGATGACAGTGGTTGAGTTAGTCCTAACCAGACTAGGGATTTCCTTAACATTTAACCACTGATGACCCCACTTTGGGCTTTTATGCAAACAGTGCAGCCCACTGAAATCCATCTGAGAATCTCTCTTGCTCCTGTGATGCTGCTACTTCTTCTTCCAAGGCAGGCAAGGCTCCGCAGTGAGCTCAAAGTGATTATGGGAGATATTCTCAACAATAAGCAGGGGACCAGGAAGTAAACCTGCAAGTCAAAGCAGCAAGCATGACTGCTGGATCAAGTAGAGAACGACTAGGGAATGAGCTAAGGCCTGACAAAGATGGCAACTGGACAGACTCCACGACGGACTCCGCCGTGTCATGCAGAACAGAGCCTAGTGCACAGCAAGTATGATTGCCATTACCTAGCATCCAAGAACACATCTGATCTAATGAATAAAAAAAGCCTGTGCTAGCAGTTTTAAAAAGGAGCTGGAAAGGAAAAAACAATGAGCTCATGCCTTCTGACCTTGCTTGTTTTTAGCCTCGTTTCCTATGGCAACAAGGCTTGTGATCATGCTCTGTGTGTGCATGTGTGTGTGTACGTGTGCATGTAAAAGACAGACAGACAGGACGTGACCATCAGGGTGCTCAAGAACCGTCGAACGCACGGCTAGTTTGCGGTCAGACCCGGCACTCACATGCAGGTCTCAACTATAATTAAGTTCCTACAAGTTTTGCGGAAGCAGGTGGCCACCAAGACTACAGAGACCTGCACGTTTCCCAGGCTGGACGGAATGGGTGCATGCCTTATTAGGCACCGGAGAATCCCCACGGGAGAGGGCAGTTATGAATGTCCCAACTGCAGAAGCAGCATCCATCAGAACTTGTGGCTAAGCGTGAAACAACCCTAGGAAATCAGCTTTCTCATTTCTGGTGCTATGAAATGTAAGACATTCAGGCGACGTTCCTTTCCTATTTTTTTCCCGGTGAAAGTTAACAGGGGCATCCCCATTGCTGGTCTTCAGGAAGCTGATCCTGACTGACAGCAAGGAGAAAAGAATTCCTAATTCAGAATTTTTTTTTTAAGACTGTTGTATACGTCAATAGCCACATAAATAAAATGTTTTGCAAGACAAATGAGAAGCAAAGATTTGATGACCGCCTTCTTCAACAAAGGGCCGAGAAACATCCTAGGCAGCTTAGCCGGGTCCTCTAAGACAGCTGAGAAAAACTAAGGGTTGACACTGCTGAGGTCTGCCAGATAAAAAAGGGCAGTTAATTTCTGGTCGGTGTGGTTTGGGAAGACCCACCAAAACCTTTCTATCTATCTTTGTATGTAGCCTTCCGACACAGCAGGCTGCCTTCTTTCTTCTTTGCAGTGATTTTTAACAAGAGAGGGAGCAAGTGACTATTCCAGACAGGAGCCTTCAGAAACTATCAACAACCAGGCCATTCAGGCGGGATCACCGAGCTACGCTCATAAGAGAGGTGAACAAAGTATAATAAATGAGTGTACACCAATCCCCACAATTCAGTAACCAGCTGCCTAGGATCAGTCTACCCAAAACTATGTCTGCTCGTTGAAGCCTCCATTTTGCTGAAACATGCTTCAAGTAAATACTACATACCACTTGAAAAAACGATGTCTGTCCAGGGTTGTACTGAAAAGCTGGTGGAACTTGGAGGAGAACCTGGAAGTCCTGCTTATTAATTCTCTATTTGAATCACAGAACTCATCAATCCATTTGGGCTAGTCATATGTACAGGACGGAGGAGCAAAGCCATTACGACGTAGTTTGGAGAGGGAACAGCGGCCTGTATTGCTGTCACTCCTTTTAGCAGGCAGTCGTCTGTAGTATGAAGTTCTACATACGAGCAAATTCTCTCTTTTCTGTAAAGGCCAAAATCACCATTTGTCAGTTCTATGTACAGTTAAATATCTATCATGTTTGACTCCAAAAAGACTGCTCTCACTGCCTGATGAAATCATATTTCTATACACTGGCAGATCAATTTGGGATCCTCTGATCCAGAAGTCACTCCAGACTCATCTGAAAACAGTCTTTTTGTTTTGGTTCCAAGTCAGATGTGAAATGTTAAAATCTTCCCTCTCAGTGTCAACAGGCAATATATGAGTATATCTAAGGGCAGAATTTGACCCTCATAGTTTCACTTAATTTTCAGAACTGTAAAAATAATACTGTTTAAGAACTTAATTGCAATTTCCCAGGTAGATATATTCGTCACGCTTGCAAACATGGCTTCCAAAACATTGATTTCTCTGGCCTCCTTATTTACCATTGACTATGTCCTCAGATCCCTTTTCTCTCATTGCACAAGCTTCTGACTACATTATAAATATTCTCTGAGTTGTGAAATACTCTTTTTATGCACCTCTGTCCTTCTGCTTTTACACCATACCCCTCATCACTAAAACTGATACTGATCCCATTAAATTCGGTAGGAGCAGGATTAAGAATTAGGCATGTAGCTTTTTCTTAGCCAGTTTTTAATTTGTGGCTGCAGTTTGGAAGGGATGGGGCGAAGGGGAAAACAAAAAAACCTAACTAACCAAAACAAAATTCTCAGTGAAGAAACACAGCAACTATAGCAATTTACATATATAAAATATGTTAATCTAATAAGCATCTATAATAAGCCTTTGGAGCCCCCCACAAATTTCACAGACTGATTCCTGGTTTTGCAAATTTTTCAACCAGGTATCATCGGATGGGAAGACTTCTAGATATCAGAATGTAACCTGTAAACTTAACTAAATCAGGACCAAAGGTTTCAACAACCACAATTATTAGATTTTATTAAGATAGCAGGTATTTGAAGTAACTTTATCTTATGGTACCAAATTAAGCAAACCATTCCATTATGTGTTACGTGTCCCAAACAATCAAGCCAATTTCATGAAATATACTGTCGTATTTCTTGACAATCCTGGCAGGCATATGTAATTAAAAATAAAACTTAGTATCTGTAGTCCTTCCCTGCCTTCTCCTCCATCCAAATATCTGCAGGTCCCAAGCCTGCAAACACGTACTTGTTTGAGGAGCCCTGCTGGCTTAGACTACTCACAAAATCAGACTTACTCATACGTACAGAAGTGTTTATAGCCTCAAACCTGAATCCCCAAGCTTGCAAGAAAGACTATCCCAAACAGTGACTGCTCAAAATAAGAAAACTTCAGTATATTCGGTGTTTAGAAATATAAATGTAAAGTTACAGAGGGGAAATTCTCATTTGAAAGACAAGATATTTCTAAGGAAAATATTAGTAATATATGTAGAAATAGAAGATTAGAATCATGCAGAAATTAAAACCTGATTCATATATCGCCCAGAGAGAAACATCAAGTAAAATATCACACAAAAAGCAGTAACTGGGATGGTCAACAATAAGTGACAGGTAAGTAAATTGTTAATCAGTAATTTAAATGGAGAAACAAAAAAAAATAATCTACAGCCTTTGTTCTCAACAGCAACAATTTTTTATATTTTTACTGTCAAAATTTTAAAAAAGAAGGAAAGTATGACTTACTATGCAGTAAATATAAAAATAGGATTAACATTTATTTTTAATATTCATCTTTATTTAATAACATTTATATTAACAAATGACAGAGTAATAAAATGGCAGTATGCTGCTCTGACATTTTTTTTTTTTTCCGATCCAAGCTTGTTTAACATTTAGCTTCCACTACTACCACAATGGAATTATTTTTCCTTCCTACTTTGGGTTACATTCATATAAAAAATTCATCCTAAACCTGCTTTGTTGGTTGTAAACGTGCAGGAGACTTTTGTTTGCCTCTGACTGAGCCAAAACACACTTTCTTTATGGATATGAATTGCCTTTATGAAGCCAATGGGCTAGATCCTGCCTATGTGGAATAGGACTAGATTTACGGGACGGAGCAATATGGATTTGACTGTTATCTAAACATGCAATTAGCTTTTGTTTTATTAGCTGTAGCAGTCATTATGTACTTTATATCAGTAACCCCCTGACCAGCAATAGCAAGAACAACAGAGTAAAGTTTTAATTTTTTGTTTGTTCTCTGCTTCATTATAAATTTGGATTATTTTTTGTTTTTTTTCCCCCCAAAGGATGCAAAGGAATAGTACTCATGGCTAATTTTTAATGCCAGTTTCTGCTCTGGCCACTCAGATGAACACTGGAAACAAGACTATGGTAAATAATGTACAGAAAGTGAGCTGCATTTGGCCTTTACACACACGGGCTAGGAATTTGTATCATGCCTAACAGACACAATTTTATTTTTTTTTTGCCTACAAAATGGATACCGGACCCTTGACTAAGCATATACAAAGTAAAACTTTCATTAAGGCTTGCTTCTACCAGGCAAATGTTCTTCTCAAGGAACAATTTTACAAAGTCCTCAAGGTCTCCATTACAAACTAAGTACCTAGCTTTAGAATAAATGCAACAAAGCTATTACAAATATTCCCTAAAATAAAAAGCCAAGCCTGCATTCACTGTGCCTCCAAAATGAACCCCCCCAAGTATTTTTGGTATCTTTTTTGATGTTTAAGCTTCCTCCAGACATTTTAGCTCCATTTTTGCTCCTCTTCAACAGAGAGATTAGCTCGAGCCTTGCCACTGCAGGCACTGAGGCAGGCTGCTGGCTCCGCGGACGGGTATCGGCCACCCCAACGCCGAGGGACTTCACACAGGCTACACATCTACCCGCTCACAAGACTGAATGAAGCCCACTAAAGTTAGAAATGAGTTGGGACTAAAGGTCAGGCCCAACTGCATTCCACTTTTATTTCGAGCCAGATGTTCCAGCAGGCTGAGCAGGGCAGCGGGTAGGCCAGCGGAGCTCGACCCGGAGCCGCAGCTACGGCAGGGCTGACACCCTGAGCGCCTGGCGTGGTGGCCCCTGGCCCCGGCACGGTGGCCCACGGCCCCTCTCCTGCCCGCCCACCCGGTCAGACACACTGCCACAGCCTCACGTGTCCGTGGGCCCGAGAGGGTGGGGGACTGACTGCACCGATCCGTTTCTCCAGAGGGTGATGCCTCAATGGCCAAACGCTTCCCCGTGCTCTATTAGCACAACTTGCGCCTTTCAGAATTCCCTTAGGTCCAAGAGCTTCTATGTGCTCCACTGAAATTCTGTTATTCAAATTCTACACCGTTCAGAGCTGCTACAAGTGACAGAGCAAGCTGACTGGTTTCCTCCCTGACATCTTCTGCCAAAACTCCATTAGATCTAACTGTGGTTACCCTCTGGATACCAGAAAGTAGTGTCTCATCACTGTTGGACTCTACATACATTTATTCTTAAAGCTGATATAGAAATAAGTGCTGTATGGTTTGGGGGCTATCCGTAAGATTAAAAAACAATGGCCTAAAATTCCAAACTTGCTTCTCTGACGTTAAGCTTCTAAACTAGGCCGCAGTGAAAGGCAAGCCAATAAATAAAAGCATTTTAAACTCAGGAACAACTATTTGATGTTCTATCTATGATATATACAGATACAAAAGTCCATCTATGAAAGCAACCAGTATTTTTAGCTCTGTAATTAAGTTGACTTTGTTAGGAAAATTTCGATAATAAAGTAAGCAGGATTTGACCCACAGCTGCTTTATCACTGTGGAATTAAAAAAAAAAAAGAAATTAAGTCTCCTTTGGTGTGTTGGACACTTCAGATACGTGTTCATGACTTCTCAGTCTCTGTGCCAGAGACATTACAGTCTGTTTCCAAATAAAAATCGTGACATGAAGTGATCACCAAAATAATTTTGACCTTCAAGGACAAATTAAAATGGAAAAAAGCAGCAAAAATTATTCTGCTGTTTTCCCCATTGAAGTCTAGACGATGCCCATTCCCTTAGATATAAAAAAAAATAGGTACTCGTCCATAAAGAGGAGACCGTCACACAATTCTTCTCATGTACAACCTCATGCACATGTGTCTACCTAATGCATGCACAAAGCTACAGTAAGGACTACACAAAATGTATGGGTTTTGTATATGGACCGATAGGTAAAATATACATGGCTACACGTGCACATACACACAGAAATCCTGACAGCTGTTTCCCTCAAATAAACGAGGCTACTGAATGGACTGGTACAATTCCTGTTCAGTAAAAAAACAGCCCTTCATTTCAGCGGGGTTTGGCTCAGATTCAGTTAAACCAGGTGAGCAGTATGCATCTCAGCAACATGTATGTTCAAATACATTTTCAGAGCAACTACTGAAACAGCAGCACAGTTGTGAAATCCCTCTCCAGCATAACTGTTTTACTATATAGGAGAACTATACTGCAGTTCCATGAACAACTTAAAATTCTATTAACCTACCCAAATGCCTTATAAACAAATGAACAGAGGACAGATTCATTTGATTCTACTTATTATTTTCAGTTACTATAATCTTCCTGGGTTTTTTTAATGCACGTATGCCTACATAGATGCACAAATACCCAGTCCCCACATACGGAGTCCTACTATACTAGTCCAAATTTATACAAGAAATTCCTGTAACAGGAATGAATCAAGAGACTGATTTAATTTAGTAAGAGTTAAAAGCAGTGATCATTATTTAATTGGGACACTGTTAGCTTAAACTTCACATATGGAGCGTGAGGCGTACGAGGAGGGCATGCTTATGTGGTACCAGTGAGTTCAGTAATGTTTAATGGGTGTTACATGATTGGAGGGGGGTGGGCAGACTCTTTTGTAGATCAGAACACCCAAATTAATCTGAAAAGAAAAAATAAAGGTGAAATGCAATAAATGTTATTTTATGCAGAACAATGTTTTCTCCCATTTCAATCTCATCAGATTTTCCTGATTTTTTTTCTAAGATTGCTTTCTTGCATGTAATATCTGCTTAAATTTGTGCAACAAATAAAATAGCTAAATCGTGATGGTTCTACTGTATATAAATACATATCAACTGAACAAAGTAAATGAAAGGGATGGATATGCCTCAAAAGAAGAGGTCAAATAAAAACTTCAGAATAAAAAATTATCACTCTTGAACCAGTACTTTTTGTATACAAGTCTAAAGGAGTTTTGCTAATGGCCTCACTGTAGGGACAGAACTGACTCCATAATCTCATGAACCATATAGGAGAGTAAATGAAGGTCTTATGCAAAAAGATACAGTACAGCAGGTTACAAGGGTTTCAGCACTCATGTTCATCTGGGAATCTTTAAACCTACTGGCATGGAAGTACTTGGTCACATTTTGTTTACTGACTGCTAAACTGCGGGATCTTCATTCTCAGTTTGGCAGCTGCATTATGCATCTATTTTTTTTGTATATATATATATTTTTTTTTTACTCATTACATTAAGAAAGGCCTAGTTTGACCATGAATAATCAGAGAAGGAAACAAGCGAGCAAGCTAACAAGCAAGGTACCAATGGTTTGTGTGATACAAGTTTGGAAGGTCTCTGTTCAGTTGCCAGGCAGTAACTGTTAGTGTTAAAAAAAAAAAAAAATAAAAAGAAAAATTAAAAAACCACCCCTACTCTCATCTTTTGACAACCCAGGCAGAGGGGACCTGGAAAAACAAATATTCCTCTTAGGTTTTGAATAGTCTCTCTGCCCTGGACTAGATGTAGCATGGGGCAGTGAATTAATAAAGCCAGAATACCTATTGCTACAACTACGTCCTATGGCAACTGTGCAAAATAACAACAAATAGAAATTCACAGAAAGCAGGAGCCTTCAGGGAGGGCTGTAAGGTCTTTATCCCACTTCCATGACCGGACAATTAAAAGTAAAGCAAAATTCAGCAAGAGCTTGATTTTCAACACAATCAAGGTATTTTTACCCATCGGGAAAAGGAAGGGAAACAAACCTCAGATGCAGTAGTGCAAGACAAAAGGCCTTTCCCTGCAAGCATCTGCTTCTCTGGGCAGCACTTACTGCTGTGAGGAGCCCTACTGCGGTCAGGCTAAGTCCTCCTGGAAGTCTGCTTGGACGAGGAAAGCCCTTGCTGGATCAGGGTGTAGTTACTTTACTCAAGAAATAGCTGCTGGGTTTGCATGTAACACACAAAGCTTTGTACCACAACAGACTGCTGGTGAAGACAGCCAGCCATCAAAACATTTTCCTAGCCATATGGTTAAATTTGGGGTTAAAAAACTGAATGGAAGGTGCAGAAATGCAGGCAATCACAGGTCAGTAAACTTTTTTTTTTTTTTAAATGTCCTTGACTCCATAAACTGTGATATAACAAAGCAGTCTGCCCTGTACTTCAGCATAATTAATACTGAATAGGCCTTAAAAAAGTTAGTAAATATTTATGAAATGAACTATCATTTTCTTAGTGTACAGTAAAACCTGTGAATTGGTAAACCATCTTTAAATTTTTGTTAAACTTTTATGTATCAAGGATCACATTTTACCTTTATTATTTCTACTATGGATTTGCATGCACATGTATTTGTGGCTATGTTCACATGTGCACATACAAATCCGTCCATGCATCTGTAAAATAGTCTGCACGCACGTACAAAGACTTGTATTTTCACAAATACCGGGTAAGAAAAACTAAAGAAGAATGAAAAAAATGCATCTTATATAATTGTTTTAAGTTAAAACTATTGCGTAAATTTAAAATTATTATGTAAAAATGTCATGGTTTCTGATACTAATTTTATTTTAAATGTAAAACCTGAAAGCACTTGGAGAAAGTAAAAAAAAAAAAAAGGGGGGGGGCAATGCTGATTTTCCATTTTATAGGCTCTTTATTGCTTTATTTCATTCAGCTTGGCCAGTAAGAAAAAAAAAAAAAAAAAACAAAACACAAAACCTAAAAAAAATCAATTTTATCTTCCCATCCTAGCCATTTTACCTCCTTGCTGTCAAATACTAACACAAATCAGTTGCATGTGGCTTTTTGACATTAAATATAAAATAAAGTCTTAATTTAATTTAAAAACAAAAGGTAATTGTTTTTTCTGTTCCTTCTCACAAACATACTTTTTTTATTTTTTTTTTTTTTCTTTACAGAAAAACATGGGGCTTTAAGAAGCCATTGCCGTAGGTCCTTCAAGATGACGTTTAGGGTCACACTTCAGCATACCATCCCTTACACTGCACGTCTGCTGAGCAGACCTCCCAAATGTTGCAGCTTAGTGACGTGGCACCCTGTTCTTTTATGTCACACTATACCCAAGTACTTCAACCTCTTAAGAAAGCCTAGAGACGAAGGTGCGCGTGACCTACCAGTACAAGGACTAGAACAGCTCAGCGTACAAATCGGTATGGTGAAGTTGGGATTTTTTTTCTTGCTCCTGTTTTTCTTATTCGGTTCGGTTAGGCTGGCCTTTTGCTACAACTGCATGGTAAAAACGCACAGGTATGAACATACACACGCAAGAGTGATTTACAAAACTCTATATGAAAACACGGAATCCATGTTAACAAATCCTATTTTTATGTCGTAGATTCTTCCTTCCCACCCTTGCTTGCCTCAGTTTAGGGTAAAGCGGGGAGCACACGCTCCCCTCTCCGCCGTGTAACTCCCCTCGCCGCCTGCAACACCCTGCAGGTGGGTGTCCCCTTCCTCACTCGGCCACGCTGCCCACAGAGTCCCCGCTGGCCCCGTGCAACGGGCGCAGCAGCACCCCCCCCCAACCCCTCTAACTGACCCACGGAGCGATTAAGGAGAGGAACCTTAACACCAAACGGAGCGGCCGAGGGGGAGATTTCTCACGCTTACATTGACGGGCCCTGGCAACCGCTTCCTCCGCTCCGGGATGGACTTTGGGAACGTCCGAGCGCCAGAAGGCAGCGGCCAACCTGGCTAGTGATCACGTCTGCTGAATGGCCTGCTCAGGCTGAGGCTCCCTCCTCTGCCCTCTGCCCTGCCTCCCCCTTCTCCCCTCCTGTACTGGCCAGGAGCACCCATCGCCTGCAGCACGGGAACCGAGGCGGGAGGAGCAGGGCCATCAGCTGAGGGCCCTCTCCACGGACAGGCATCCACGGGGGTGGGTGGAAATCTGGGAGACACAACGGAAGGAAACCAGAGAGACGGTGCACGTGTGCCTGAGTCAGGAGAAGGGAGAAGGAGGAACAATGAAACAAATAAGGCAACCAAGGGGGAAACAAAAAATTAAAAAAAAAAAAAAATATATAGAATAAAAAAAAAAAAAGAGGGGGGAAGGAGAAATAGGCACTGTCTTGCCACGTTCACATCATGAGTTGCATTTAGTCATCTCTCTACCTGTGCTGTATCATACTTCCCCAGCAGATGTTCCCGTGAGGGTAAGGAGGGTGACTGAGAAGCGTTGCTTTGATGAGGATGAGTCTGGGAACCAACAGTGGACACATTTTTTTTAAAAGCCTATGTGTCACACTGCTAATTCATTTCTTTTTTTGGCTTCTTAAGTCCTGATTTGGAAGGAAAAGAAAGTTACCAAACATACTGCCAAAAACCAACACTGCCCAGAGCTATGTCATCTCTCCCCGTACGTTAGGATGTCCCTCTTTCTACCGCCTCGAGAGGAAATCCAATTCCTCTTCCAACCAGGAATTCAGCCTGGCCCTATGTTTGGGAAGCATGGGCTGGAGATTCCGCAAGGAGCAAGAGGCCACGTGAGTAGCTCTACTACGGCAAGGAGTGAGAACCGTGCCCGGGCAGGGAACCCCTCACTGCACCATCCCTGCACTGGAGAGCTACCAACCAACAGCAAATTAGCAACGAGTAGCCGTTTGCTTCGAAACTGGCAAACATATTGGCACAGCCAGGAACTTCTAACAGGTACGTCAGGAATTTTCACGTTAACAGATAAATAGCTTACGTGCATTCCCTCTCTTCCCCACTACTGCTCCCACTGGCTTTCTCTTCTCTTAAACCATTTCTGATGTGACAAAATAAGAGCATAGGAACACATGCTGAAAATTACCCAAAATATAACAACATAATTAAAGAGATTTAAAAAGGAAACCAGAAAGCGATAGAGACCTGGCAGCAGCTTGCCACTAAGGACATGGGCAGCTCCGCCAGACACACAGAATTTTAGCAAGTCACCCAGCCAGGCTTTCCAGACGGAGAAAGGCAAGGGCACTGAGACATTTCTGTGTTGGCTTTTGTGTCTTTCTTTGGATGCTTGCAGCTCACGGTACTTACGTTAAATTAATACTGCTGACTACACGTTCTGTATATTGAGGTTAAATAACTGATAGTCTCATGGCTGCCGGCCACTTCTCCCTAACCCTTCTCCTAATTAACCAGCCTTTTTTTTGTCTTTACTCTTTTTCCGAGAAGTGCTGACATTCTTCCTGGAGTGGACACGACGTGCCGTTCACTCAGCGCAAGATCAAACAAGCCTCTCCTCTAGGCCGCTTCCTCCCTTCCCTCCTTTTGCTCGTACTGAGGGTGGACCCCAGCGTGGGCACTGACTTACAGCCGTGCTGTCGGGACTGTAACGCCACCAGCTGCACAACGGCACAGGTTTTTTCACTGCTTGCCCCGATTCCTCCGTTGGAAAATAACCTTACGTGCTTCCGTAAAGCTGTACGCCCAAGGGTGCGGTGGGCCCCGCTTCGGCAGGGCTTTCTGCCTCCCACACCCATCTGGCAGAACTGGTCACCTGAGGGCAGATAATTCAAGGAGGAAAAATGGAAGAATCGCGTCCTTTAAAAACTAGATGTAATTTCTCCACGGTGGTTTCCTTCAACCATGCGCTCATTTTGAAAATGCATCATTTAGAACAATCAAATTCGCAGACCAAATTTTCTTCTTTTTTTCAGAAAGGTTTGCACGTGAACTGAAAATGTTCAGGTTTCCCAGGCAGTTGAACCTCATCTGCTTGGGCAGAAGCCCGTGATAGCTTACGTTATTTAGCATGGCATTATCCCATACTGTTTACTTACAGCTTGCTGAAAATAAGGGATGATGGAACACATTTTCCTGGGCACACCCTGACTTTATTCTTAGTAAATTGTTTACTATATTCTCGGCCTAGAAACTCACGTTACTCCGAGCCCTTTTTAAAAACTATGTGACCAACTGGAACGGCCGCTTTCAGCTGTGGGGAGAAGCTGACAATAACCCTTTCAGTACCTCCACTGACTAGCAAAGGGGGCGACCTCAGAAGATAGCCTGGCCACCTCCTGGGAGACAAGAGCTGCTGCAAGGGGAGAGCCAGGAGAACAGGAGGAAAACGGGGGTTTGCCAAATTCAAAGAACGAGCTTTGGGGATGCGGGAGTCCTCTGATAAAATAAATGGAAAATTAAATTCACCTCCCTCTTCCTCCCCCACGTCTCCCATCTACACCTCTTCTACGGAGACTAAAGCTGTATTAGAAATTAGACTCATGTCATGCTGCCACCATGATGCGTTTCCCCATGTGCAAATATAGTCATTAATAAAGCATCTTCTATCATCCTTCCGAACCCATCCAAACAGCAGCATCAACTATGCCGTAAAACACAGGCGTCACTTCGTATTTTTAAGTGGAAACTTTTGAGTTTCACAAGGACAAGCATTGTAACTCTCTCCTACAAATTAGGAAGCGTGACTATCCACAATTAAAATGTTAGAAAAAAAAAATCCATTAGATATTCACACACATATGTATTCAGATATATACGTATGTGAGCAGGCATGTGTGCGGCCAACCCTGTGCCTCCATGTACTGTTCTGAACACCACCAGGTCACTCCTACAGAAAGCTGCCTGTATTTCAATAAGGTGCAACCTCCTCTCCCTGCTCCAAACAACATCCATGGACACTGCTGCAGGTCCAGAGGCATCTCTTTCTTGGTTGTATTTACAAATGGAAATGAATTATATTTACAAACAAAGTGAAACAGCGTAGCCTCATTTCAGACTGAGTTTGGCTGCTGTAGTGCTCCTTTCTGAAGTTTATTAAGTCTACACCCTATATTTTTCCCCAGACTGCTTATCACATCTGCAGTACCATAAATCTGTTAACCTTTCCTACCACTTCTACTGCTAATTAGGCTACATCAGGGTTTTCACTCTTACACGCCCCACGTTAGATAAATGTGGTGGCAGCTAGGCATGCTGTAAGAACTGCTAACTGCGTTGCTGGTTATCAGAGCAGCTCCAGTGGTCATGCTGAACAGGTGATAGTAACAGTGGGAATATTTTGGCAAAACAGACTTGTGTGGACACTGCCAGCAAGTCAACAATCCCTATTCAGCATTCCCTAAGTAGTCCCCATAAAATATTTCAGAGAAAGAAAGACAATAACTTCTTGTCTTTTTTTTTTTTTTTTGGGGGGGGGGGGGAACGGGACACAGACGGACACACACAGACACAATGACATGACACCAATCACATCAATGTGCCCTCACTGAACCTGGGGTGTAGCTAATATTATAAAAGCCAATAGGTATTTATTTTAATTTCTAGAAAAAGCCCCTCAAAAAAAAGTATATTTAAAAACTACTAGTGTTTCAGGAAGAGTTGACAGTCATTGAAAGCTACACAAACAACAACCACCACCAAACTCGCCTGAAAATATTATAATAAAAATAAAAGTTAGTTTACGTGTGTCCTTTATTAGAGTGATCTCTATAGCCAGAAATTAGATGGCAACATACCACGGTTAATGCAAATATTATAGCCAAATGTATTTGTGGTAACAGATTTGAAAGAGAAAGAATGAGAACTGATGTGCAGATGATCTGTAAAAGATTCGAATACTAATAAAAATGGGGGGGGGGGGGGGGGGGGGGGGAGGGAGGGAGAGTAGAAGGAGGGGAGGTTAAGAGTGTTAATCATTATTTCATGAGGCCCGTATTCACAAAGCAATTTTTTACAGATGGTTGGAGGTATTTCTCAGCCCTTAACTGACAGGAATACAGGAGGCTCAGAGGCCTTAAGCAGCAATTCTATTCATAGGCCCTTAGCCTTTATATAATTGTATTAAGTGCAGTAACAGACGTAAATTAACATGCACTGACCCCATGCTCCTAGCAATGTATGCCTTGACCTTTTAAAAAACCTCAAGAGTAGTACTAGTTTAATATTTGCTATGTCTTCTTTGGGGGGAGATTAAATGCTGGTCTAGGATGTGTATGTACTCGAGGCTCTAACAGGCCCTTTCCATCTTTGGCTACGAGGATCTGCTTTTCTTTCCTATCCTTAAATAAGCAGAGTTTGTCTATTTTGGTGGTAAACTATCTGATAGCAGTAAAGCACTGCTAAGCTTTATGGGTCCTAATCAAGTGTCCGACCTAAGCCAGGCGGCAACAGAGCCCCTAACCTTTGAAGACATCTGCCCATAATGGCAGCTTTCTGAAGGAAGACATTTTTGTTGTTTTGCAGCAAATCATACATCGCAATTCGTGGGCAGATAACAGCCATCGAGAAATTGGATGCCAAAATGAAAGGACAAAAATGGACTTCTTGCAAAATGCCTTCCTATGTATTTTATTTACTCATAAATTGAATTTAAAATTAAAAATACAGTAAATGTAAAGAGACTCTGCTGTAGTTACTTATCTATAAACTTTTGATTTTGTAAATGGAATGTATTTCCTCTTTCTCCAAAATTTCCAGGTCTGGAGACAGAGCAGGGGATGACAACTCATCGTGACTGAAAACAACAGTGTGTTTCGCTGTGTTACTGGGAGGGGCTCCTTTTGCTTTTAAAACGCATGCTATTAATTAATTTGCCACTTGATCTTCTACCTCACGATTGCAGCGGTAGGCAGAAAATTCTATGAGCTATCTCAAAGATCACGGATCCAAAAAAAAAAAACAACCCACAAGAAAACCAAACCAAACCAATCAAACAAACAAAAACCCCACCAAAAAACAACCACCAAAAAAAAAAGAAAACCAGAGTAGACCTACAAGATGAAAACTACGAGAACTGCCAATGTCAGACCATGCATTTAAGTAGGAGGTCGAAGAGAACTAGTGAACAGAGGAGGAAAGATGAGGTAAAGGAGTTTTTAGGCAAAGCCCCCTAACTTTTTTTCTTCCCCACCTTTATCACGACGACAGGCTTCACTCGAAACCAACGCGACCGCCTTTTTCGAGCGAGTTTATAGGGACTCGAAGCGCTTTCTTTTTTTTTCTTTTTTTTCTTTTTTTTTTTTTTCCCCCCCTCTTTTCCACCCCCTCGCCTCCCCTCTGCCCACCCGGGCCCTGCCCCGGGCGGTGGCCGGGGGGCAGCGGGCCCGGGCCCGGGCGCTGCCCGGGCTGTGGGGCCGCGGCCTGACCCTGCGCTAGGCCCGGCCTGGCCCCGAGCACCGGCCGGGGAGGGGCCCTGCCGCCCCCCCGCCCCGGGGGGGGGAACCCGCCGCGCCGCAGCCTCTCACCTGCCCGCCGCCCGCCGCCGCTCCCCCGCCGCCTCCGGCCTCGACGGCGCAGCCCGCACCTGAGGGGAAAAGGAAGAGGAGGAGGAGGGTTAACTGGGGCGGGGGGGGGGGGTCTCCGCTCCTCTCCGGCTCACCTGGCAGCGGCTTGCCCGGACGCCTCGAGGGGAGCGGAGCTTGCCTCACCCCCCCCCCCACACTCACACACACACACACGCACCCCACGCGCGTCCCTTTTCACCCGTGGGGCCACCCCACCCCAACACGGAGACCCTACGGCTAACCCCGGGCGGAGGGACGGGCCGCCCGACGTGCCCTAACCTCCCCCGCCGTGGGGACGGCCCCTCGGGGCCCGTGGGCAGGGCGGCGTGGGTGGAGGGGGGGCAGAGCTGCCCCCGAGCATTGGGGAGCGGTCCCGGCCCCCCCTTGTCGTCCGTGTCCCCCCCCCCCCCCCCGCCGCAGCCGCCCTCGGCGGGGCAGCAACAGTTGGCTGCCGAGGTGAAGAGACGTGGAGAGGCACCGCCGAGGCGCGGATTTCCACTCGCGCCCGAGCTGCTCCCCACCCTCCCCCCCCCCCCCCCCCAATCACTCCTGGTTTCAATCCCCTTGAGGGACGGCGGTAGGCAAGAGGATGCTTTTTTAGCCTTAGCTTGGCTGATCCCTCTTAGCACTTTTCTTTTTTTCCCAAGTTCCCTCTAGTACCCTGTCTCTCCCTTTAAAATATGCTCACATGAATAAAACCCCCGTAAAGAGGTTTGATGGCAACCTGAAAGGACAAATACTTTTTTTTTTTCCCCCTCTAAATAGAAGAGGATAAATAATTATGAAAATACGAGTCTACTTGAAAGATGTTGTGACCCTTCCACCTATGTTTTCATCAAGCCAGCCAGTGCTCAAGCTACGTGTCCTGAGCAAAGAAGGAAAGGAGGGAGGGGAGCAGCGAGGTGCTTTTCCTTTGCTTTCCTTCCGCGCTTATCCCTTAGCCGGCCTTTTACTCTTTTCTAAAGTGCAGTCAGGTCTTCAAAATCTCTTTTATCTCTCGAGAAATATTAACTATTAGCCTCGACTGTGGTCCTCGCCCGATCTCTCCAGTGCAGGCTGCCCTGAAATGCAAGATCAGCCCTTTCGCAGCCGGACCTCCCACCGTGCCGCTGTCGGGGGAGCAGAGGGGACAGCCCTTCTAGTTCCTAACACTTGAGACATTAGATCGCTCCCCCACCTCCTTTTTATTTTACAGCCGGGCGAACCATAGGCCCCTGTGTTGCGTCAAGCGGCCACTCTGCTACCAACTTGCTGCTCAGATCTTGTCTCTTCCACGAGGCTGATCTGCACGGACAGATCTGCTCTTACTCGCTCCTTCTTTTGGGGGGCGGCAAGCAGGGAGGATTTCTCTTTGCTATTTATTTCTTGCCCACGGAATCCGGGCTGGTAATTACTGCAAAGAGAGGGAAAATGCAGCTTCCCCAACTCCTGCCTGAGATGCTCTCAGTGCTGTGTGCATGCACAAGGCAGTTTCAGAACCAGAGAGCTGGTGCTGATGCTGCTTTGCTCGCTTGCAATCACCTCGTCCAAAAGCATCGCCTCGGCTGGGTTTTCCCCCGGATTCCGCCTTTTTTACCCTTTTCGAGGGCACTAGCTTTTGGGGAAAGAGTGATCGGAGAGATCGCCGGACTGCAAGTTGCTTAAAATCAGGTTGGAAGTGGGCAGGGGGGAGGGAGGCGCCTTTGGCAAGCGCTTCCATGGTGCATCTCCTGCTAACTGGGGTCTCCCCCAAACCGCGGCGGCTCCGTGCGCCTCCCCCTCCTCCTCCCTCCCTATTATTTATGGGGTGATCCCAGTAAATCCCACCCTCCCCACCTCGAAATAAACCGAGGCTCCCGATTACAGAGCATTTAATGAATCGGTCCGAAGATTTTTTTTTTTTTATGAATTAATCTCGATCAACTAGGACACCCATATTTTTTTTTTTTTTTTAAAAACAGGGCTATGCCCTGGAAGGAGGGGAGGGGGAGAAAGGTGAGGGTAGGAGAACTTTTAGGAAGTTTTATTCTATTTTTATTTTTCCATTAATGAAATAAAAACCACCATACAGTTATCCGAATAAACGTGTGATCTGCTCCGTTAGGCAAAAGTCGATTAAAAAGTTAGGCTGGTAGGCGACGGTGAATATTGGAACGTCTGGGGGACCAAGCGGAGTAGGAAAGGGGGAAAAGGGTGTTTATTTCTCTCACTACATATATATCTAGAGAGACACATATATACACTCACAGCATGGGGGGGGGGGGGGGAGTGGAGGGGGGGGCGGACGGGTGAAAAGGGAAAGGTGCCAGGAATTAATAATAGAAGCCCACAGAGTCTAGATAAGTCCAAGGCTCGGCGATCGCAGCTGCTGCTCCTTCGGCGAAAGCGCCCTCCGCGAATGCTTTTTGGGGTAAGGGCTTCCCGGGTAGGTAGTTATGTACAGCAAGCCCAGACCGCAAAAAGATTCGCGAAGGACAAAGTCTCCCGCGGCTTCCTACATCCATCCATCCGGCTGCCACCACAACATCCACAGGACCCACGGGCGATCGGCTCCGCCATCCCCCCGCCACGCCGTGTCCCCACCCCCCATCCCCACCAAGTCCCGCTCCGAAAACCCGGGACCCCGCCAAGGCGAGGCGGCGGTGGGGAGGGGAAATGGGGGGGGGGGGGAAAGGGGGGGGGTCCCGCCACCTCCCTCCCTCCCACCCCCCCCTCGGCGGGGCCGCGGGAGCGTGGCGGAGCGCGGCGTGTCCGCGGCCCCGCTCCGCGCGGAGGCTCCGGCGCTGGGCACGGGCGCTGCGTAAAGAGAAAACTCTCCCCCCTGAGCGCTAAATAAATAGAGAGCAGGCGGGCAGCTCATTGGTGCGGGCTAAAATCGTCACCCACCAATCAGCCGGCGCCTCACATTGCCTAGTTCGGCTTTTTTTTTTTTTTTTTTTTCCTTTTTTTTTTTTTTTTTTTTTTTTCCCGAAAGGGGGAGAGGAGAGGAAAGGAGAGGAGAGGAGAGGAAAGGAGAGGAGAGGAAAGGAGAGGAGAGAAGAGGAGAGGAGAACGGGATGAAAGGCAGGCAGGAAGGAAGGGAAATTAAAAAAAAAAAAAAAAAAAGGGGAAAAAATAAAAAAATTTAAAAAAAAAAAGGAAAAAAAAAAGCGCACCCTCTTCATATTTAATTAGCCACCAAATCCGCGACAAGAGCACGTCCGGGCCAGCCCAGTCCCCTCCTCATCCCTGTCCCCCCCCCCCCCCCCACGCAGCCCCTCGATGCCGTGAAGCCGCGGCCCGGCCCCGCCGCCGGGTCCCCCCCCCGAGCTCGGAGCCGCTGCTCCCCCCGGCGGGGGCTCCCCGGCACCTCCCGGCGGGCAGCCGGGGACAGGGGGGACCCGCCGCTGCCTCCCCCCGCAACCCCCCAAGCACACACACACACACACACACACAGAGCCCGTGGGGAGCCGGCCAGCCCCGAGGGGCGACCCACGCGGGGCGGCGGGACGCCCCCCTCCGCTCGTTAACACCGTCGTGGGCGCTGAGCCGCCCCGGCCACCGCCGCCGGCGGGGACACCCGCTCGATAAAAGTTTCCAGGACATGTCACCGAACTCCAGAGGTCTTCTACTGAAAGCCTGCGGGGAACCAGCGGCCCCCCCGCCAGCGCCCGGCGGCGGCGGGAGCAAGGCAAACACTACATCCACGGCCACGGCGCGTCCTGCCTGCCCGCCGGGCTCCCGCGCGCGTTGGGGCAGAGACCCACGGGGGACCGTGGAGGGGAAGAGGGGTGAGGACGCACACCCCCCCCACCCCACCCCCCCACGGGACTCGCACCTCGGCCCAAACTCCAGAACTTACAAGTCCACCACCTCTGCCCCGCCGCGGCACCGGGGGTCCCGCGGCCGGGGCAAACCCACGCGAGACATCTCCGCGCCAGTCCCCAGCCCGCGCGGCCGCGGCTCCCTCCCCTCCCCTCCCCTCCCCTCGCCCCGCACCGGCGCTCCTGCCCGCCGCCCGGCACGGCGCCCCGCGCCTCCCGCAAGCCCCCGGCGAGCCCGGCGCAGCGGCGCGGAGGGGCGCGCAGAGCAGCGCGCCCGGGGCAGCGCAGGCAGCAGAAGTTTGAAAACCCCCAGCACTTACCTGGCGGGGCGCGTCCCTGGCCGCTCCGCGGAGTCCCGCGCGGGGTGCAACCGTCAGCAACAATGTTTTGGGGTTTTTTGTTGGGTTTGGTTATTTTGCGGGGGATTTGGGGTATTCTGGGGGGGGGGGGGTTGGGGTTTTTGGGTTTGTTATTTTGGGGTTTTTTTTTTGGAGGGGGAGGGGGAAAGCCCAAAAGCAAAGCGTCCCTTCCTCCAGGTATGTATATAAGTTACTGTACTGTGTGGGAGGGTCACGATCTCACTAGGTGCAGAAGATTCCCCAGGATTAACCCCTCCTTCTCCCTTCCCCTTCTGCAACTTGTTGAGGATTTTATACACACACACACACACACACACGGGCACACACACGGGCACACGCACACACACGCACACGCGCGGACGGGAGAGCAAGGAGAAAGCGAGCTCCGCGGAGTCCGGCTGCCCCCCGACGCCGTTGTGATTGGATGGTCTTTTCATGGAGAGGGGACGTCTCAAGTCGAAGTCACGATTTCTCCTCAGTTTGGAACCATCTGTGACTGGAGCCATGACGCAGCCAGAGCACATTACTCACTTTTACAGTCACGACTTGGAAATCCGTGCAGTTTCCAACCAAAATTACACCGCCACCATTGAATTATTTAATAGGATCCAGTTAAGGGTAATCTTATGCATTGTGCCAAGAGAGGCAACGATCTAGGAGGGGAGGGCTGGGAAGGCGAGGGAGGGGGCGAGGAAGGAGGGCATTTCTTGTTTCTAATGACTGTTTTATAGAGATATATTAAGAGTTGCGATGATTGGCTACACGTGTTGTAAGGGGATTTTTTTTTCTTATAAAAAAAAAAAAAAAAGGCAACAACCAAACAAACAAACTAGATATCGGGTCCGCTTGTAAATACGACCACGCAAGCTCGGGGAAGGGACGGTTTAGACATTAAGGGCAGCCGTGGGTGGAGTACCGTGCTGTGAATTCAGGCGCTGGTGTTCGATTAATTGCAAGAAATGATCTCTTTTGTATGCCTAGATTAGAGCCATTGCATGCGGTCTTGGCCAGGAGGTGCTCTCACCCCCCAACCCCGTGTGCTGTGCTACACTGATGGTCATGGCTGCATCATGCCATTGTCTGCAGGATCCGCAATTGTTTGCTGGGCTTTGTGTGGTAGGTGCACCATTTTCTAAGCTTGCTTTTACCGTGAGGCTATGGCTAAACGTGCTCAGGGGAAAGCCGCTTCCTCGGCTATTGTCTGCCTTGCGCCTTTATTTCCACCCCGGGCAGGGCTGAGCCCCCCCTCCACGGCACTTTCGGAGGGACACGGTGGTGTGGGATAACGGGGAGGGGGGGGGATCTGGGGGGGGTTGCATGGGAGCTCCGGGCGGTGTTTCCGTGTCTCTTTGAATGCAATCTGCTGACATGTCTCTGCTAGCCGGGATGCCCCCGAGCCTGCATGCTCATAGCCTAGCGGGAACTTCCCCGGCTCCCAGAAGCGGTGAGGGGGTGCCGGGCGTGTGCAGCACCGAGGTGACCCTCCAGCTCTCTACTCCGTACACACCACAACAACTCCCCCCCCACCCCCCCCCCACCCCCCCTCCCCACCCCAGTACTTCGCCTCTAATTCAGTCATTCCACCAACTCATCTGGTGAGGATATGACTAAGGACGGGCAATAATAAAAACAGACACTCGCACACACACGATCTGCAGAAGGTGTGAGCCACTTAGAGGGGAAAAACGAGGTGGGAGGAGAAGGGGTGAGTCCAAATAAAGCAACCTATAGCCTCTTATTTTGCGGAGCACCATCATCAGGTGCGGGCTCTTTCAAACGCGCGGGCGGGAAGGGCAGGCGGAGGCGCGGCGGCGGGGAAACCTCCGCGGGAGGAGGCGCTGCCGGGCGGCGCTCGGCGGGCACCGGGCACCGGGAACTGGGGAAAGGGAAAAAACCACCGGGAACAACCGGGAACAACCGGGAACCGCCCGCGGAGCGGCGGCGGGTTCAGCACCGGGGCGCGGACAGCTCCCGGCCCGGCCCCCGCCCCCCCCCCCCCCGGCCCCCCCCTCGGGAGGCGAAAATCGAGTTTAAGGGGGGAGGTTGAAGGGGGGGGGGTGGTGGGAAGGGAGAGGGGCTCAATAGCGCCGACAGAGAGAGAGAGCGAGAGCTGCAGCTCCCTATTGATTCCGAGATTTACCGACAGGGTGATTCCCCCTTTCTGCAAGAATTCCCTGTCTCCGGGCTCCGTGCATGCACCAAATTCAGCATGGAGACGAGTCTACTCCTCTCGCTTTAGAAGTAAAGTAGAAAGGAAGGAAGGAAGGGAAAAGAAACAACCCCCCAAAAAAAAAAAAAAATAATCCAGGCATGCAGAAAAGAAAGACAAGACTCACAGCCACTCTCTGCACCATGCACAGGAAAGATCACTACTTACCCAAACGGGAACTCCTCGGTTAGGGGAGGGAGGGAGGGGGAGGGAGGGGGGCGAGGGAAGGCGGGGGGGGGGGGGGGGAATCCAACAATTAATTTCCAGACAGGAGTTGGAAAAAAATACTGCGGTGATGTCCAGGTTTTCTTCCACCCGCGCTCGCTTTTTATACAAGTGCAACCCTCTGTCTATTTCTGGAACGCGATCAAAACCCTGATGCTATTTTTAGCAGGTACTGGGGAAAAAAATCCACACACAAAGGCATTTCGCTGGAACGCTACGTCCAAAACATTAAATGTGCATTAAGTCTGCCCCCCTACAACACAACCACCCCCCAACCACGCAGCCCCCTACCCCAGCTTCATTCTGCACCACCATCCACAATTGCTTTAGGTGCATCATTGCAGAGAATTAAAAAAAAAAAAAACAAAACAAAAAAAAACACAAACCACCAAACCAGACCAAAACCAAAACCAACAACCAAAAAAACCCCCACACCAAACAACCCAAACTGACCGCCTTCCATGCTGTCCTATTGCACAAACCCCTAATCCACAGTTGTATTGAGTCTGTCTCTGTGCCTCTCTGCCTGTTGCCTTGCAAGCATTATTGTGTCTGTCTTCTTGCAGTGTCTTTAGAAAGTGGGCTTTGGAAAAAAAAACACAACCACCACCATGCACCAGTTTGCCATCATGCACAAATGTGGATTTCAGGCAGGGATGTTTGCTTTGCCGAGAGACAGAGATGGTTTCATGTAGTGAATTGCACCCAGCACAAAGAAGGGTTGTTTTTTTTAAAAAAAAAAAAAAAAAAAATCTCTCCTCCCCGCCCAGTGCCTTTTCCCCCTTAAAAAATCCTTTGTTTGGAGAATAAAGGATCTATAAATATATATATGGAAAAAAAAAAAAAAAGGGTGTGTGTGTGTTTGCGTTCTAGTAATTCACTACGAGGGGGGACTGGGGAAAAAATAGCATCATTAGGGCTTGCAGGCTGCAAGGAGCCAGCCTGAGACTCCTTTGCAAGGCTGCGTCAGTTATCAGCTATTGACGTCACGTTCAGATTCTCCTCTTCAGAGGCTCTAGTTCATCATAAAAGATGTCTGTGCTTGGAGCTTTGTGCTTGCAGTAAGGCACTTCAATTCGAGGAAAAGAGTTAATTAGCAAGCCCCATATTTTGTGTTGTGCAGCTCTCTGTACAGTGGCACAAAAATCCTAAGGGGTGTGCATATGTGTGTTTGTAAGAGAAGGGGGGGGGGGGCGGGGGAAAAAAAAAAATGCGCTGGGGACAGGGAGATGTTTCTTAAAAAACACACAGTTATCCCATGCAGAAACACAGGCAAGGGAGAGCAATCTGCATAGCCAGACCTTGCAAGAACATCCCCCCCCCCCCGCCCCCCCCTTCTTGTGATTAGCAATTTTAACAAAAAAAAGCAATTTGGATAAAAATGTCAGGTTTTTTAATATTTGTAAAGCAAACAGCATGGGGGTAGCTGAATATATTTTAGCATCCCTTCTTTCTCTCTCCCCCTCTCACCCCTCCTTGCCTCCCCCCCCCTCAAATACGATGACCACCACCACCACCACCAGCAGCTAGTCCCCCTGCCACCTTACACTTGTATTTGGCTACTGTAGCAAAAGACAGATATTGATAAAACCAGGATTAATTCTGTACATTTGTCAGGCAAACAGCCCCGTCTCCTAGAATGACGCAAATAACAGATTCTATGGCTCTGGCTTTCTATATTCTGCACCCACGCACTCTGCTTGGTCTCCCACGGAATCAGCTACAGAGAGCAATGATCCAGATTATACAGAGAGAGAGGGGTGGGGGGAACCAGAGAGAATAACAAATGAAATTGCAATTAAAAATTATAATGCTGCTGGAGTCTGTATGCAACTGGCTCAACCTGAGCTTGCACAGTGGCACACGCAGACACCCCCCCCCTCCCTCCTCAGCCCCCTGCCCCAAAACCCAGGCATCAATAGCAACCAGACAAAAGAGAATTGTCTTGCTGACAAATGCAGGGTTTATCTGGCCAAGAGAGGTATTTCCTTTATGCACCACACCTTTCCCATCTCCCAGTAAGCAAAACACAGCTCTGGAACAACCTGGCTTGCCACAAAGTGTGTGAAGGGGGGGCAATTAACACCTGCAGCCGGGGAGGGTAGCGGGGGGGACACCAGGACCCCCTCCCCAGTCCCACAGGAGCTAATGAGGACCTTGAAGAACAGGTCGTCTTCCCCGTCTCCCAGACATAAAGGGACGCGGCTCTTTCTTAAAATGCCTAAAAAAAGGCAAGCGCAAAGGGCTGTTGCTATTTTTAAACGCATCTCTCATTTGTTGGAAAATGGCACTAAAAGCATTAAACAACCTCCCCGCCCCCGGGGACAGGCGCAGCCACGCACGCCAGCACCAGAGGGAAAGCCAAGGCTTAGGGGGACCGTCCCTTCCCCAGGTGAGTATGGAGAATCCCCTCCTACGCTCTGCCCACCGTCAGCCCCCTCCCAACCTGTGTGACGAGAGAAGCAAAATGCCGGGGCAATCAAGAAGCCAGTAAGTTATTTACTGTCTAATCTGTACACACACATTCCTTATTTATTAACTCACTTAATTATTACCAACTTCTTTCGCAGACAATGAATTTCCTAATGTTAATAAACTGCAATCAATGAGGGAAGGCTCTTTCCCTCTCTCTCTCTGAGCCAGCCTGTGCCATTGCCAACTACTGCTACCACCACGGCAGCACCCGGGGAGGTGTGTGTGCATCACACACCTATACGAGCTCACGCTGTGGGCACTGCCAGGCTGGGGGGAGATAGATTGCCCATTTAAAATGACTAGGCGCGCTCCCTGGTAGGAGCGAGCGAGCAGACGCCTTGTCATTCACACATCCCTGCACGCACCAGCCGTGAACCCATCCTCCCGGGACTGGGAGAGATGTTGCTCTTCGGGTCTGGGAGAAAAACCCGGCTTAAACTGCACTTTCACCATATACACCTGGAAAGATGGCCTTTGCAGCAGTGGGAGCCCTGAAGCCAGAAGGACGCGAAGAAATACCACGGTAGGGAAAGACCAAGGACAGATCTGGTCACCCCAAGACTCCAGACAAAGAGCCAGCCACAAAACACACCTTCTGTGAGGAGCTGCATCGAAGCTCATCCTGGGCGAACAGAAAGGATGGGTCACACAGGAGTTTAAGGACGGAGGCGTGCGCCCCTAAACTGTCTTCTGCCCCTCAGACCCGAGAGCGTTCAGACGACCCACGGCCTACTGCGGAGGGAAGGGATGGCCACCTTCCCTCTTCCCTCCCGCACAGGCCCTAAGAGCTCTGCATTTTCACCCCCGTGCATGTGAACACAGGAAAGCTCTTTAGCTTTAGCTTTTCTCCGTTGCGAAGAAAAGCTGTCGGCGTGGTCGTGTACAAAGGACGATCTCGGTGGCAGGTTGCCAGCTAGCCCTGCAGCTCCTGGACCTCAGGCCCTCCCCGGCCGGGCAGATGCCTGGAATTCCCTTCACTGCTTCCCATCCTGAGCAGCTCCTTGCAGTCACATGCATGTGGTTTATTTTCCTAAAGTCTCCAATCTTAGTGAAGGAACTAAATCTTTCTACCAAAGGCTTTGACATGTTCTTCTGGAAGCTGTAGTACCACCTCTCAGCCTCAATTTTACAAAAGCAGCCTGCCTCCTCCCTTTCTCTCTCTGCTTCTCTACCCAAATGTGTCATCTCCTTCTCAGCAGAACCATCGCCCGTCTTGCCTGCCTGCTGCTAAAGGCTTGGTCGAAGCAAAGTCCAGTGCCCAGGGAATCTCTGGCTTAAAAAAAAAGAGAAATGGAAACCATCCAAACTGGAAAGAACGTTTGGCAGGCGATCGTGTACCAAACAGCAGTTCCCACTTCTCCTGATCATTAGAAGCACTAAAAGGAAAATTTATCTTCTATCTGGATATTTTAGTTATCAGCAATCTTGTTTCCAAACAATTAAGCCCCCGTACCAATGAAGTCCTAATGAAAGCAATGGATCCCGTATTTTTTCCTCCACTGAAAAGTAACACCGCTGACCCTGGCCGGGGCAGCAGAGCGCCCATCGGCTGCAGGTACGTGGCCTTTCCCTTTGAGCTACCAGGGGTGCCAAAGGGGTAGCCCAGTCTCTAATGCCTACAGTCTGTATAGCCGACTGCCCTCACCCGTGGAAATTTCCCTTCCAAACTCTGCCCTGATGGACAACGGGCACCCATTGGGATGCTACTATTATTGGTAGTAGTAAAATACTAGCCTACACAAATTTGCTGCTCAAAACAACTGTGATCTGTCACTTACGAAGCAGTTCCATTTGCAAGTAAAGCTATTTTAGCAGTATTCATTACTTGTTTGGGTTTTTCATCCAGCAACTTCAAGGCTCTGCCTCTTTCTCATTTTGGCCTGGCAGACGGTTTTCACCTTCTCTCTTCAAGGCAAGTTTCAGCCAGAGGGAGCGCCACAAAATGAGGGGGAAGTAGCCTCACAGCATTTTGCTGTAGTTTGAGTGTTAACTCCTCAGAGCCTTGGAGCTCTGCTGACCTGTGAGCCAGGGGCTGATTCCTTAACAGAAAGGCTAGAACATACTCTCCTAACTCAGTCTTACTCCCACAACCAGCTAGAGTCTGCTCTTGGCCTAGTTCACCTGGGCAGCTGAATGACCCCTGATATGTTCCAAACATAAGGAGAGCAGAAGACAAGCAGAAACAGAGCAAAGTACCATCAAGATATACCAGGAGCTCACAAAAACTCTCCCCTTTTTCAATATAATTCACCTTGTATCAGAGTAATCAATAACTTATACTTGTTAACACTTGTTACAGGAAAACATAGTACCCAGAGGGAAGTGCAATCACATTGAAATGGAAATAAATTAGAGCAACATCTATGCAACAATCTACTGGCTGTTATAAGTGACAAAGTATGAGCTTGTGAAAGGACCTGAAGAAGAGTAATTGCTAGTTAAAGCAGGGGATTAGGATCTAGATATCCCTCTTCTAATCCCAAATCTGCTGTAACAAGTGTTGATCTGAAATTTCTCATGGAAAGGCTTTTTCCTTGCATATTTTTAAGGTTCTCTTAAAATTTTAGGTGAAGTGTCCATCGCTTTTTGCTTGGTTTAGCCACCCATGAAATGAAGATAAGAAGGTACCTACTTACCTAACCAGGATGTTCTTGAAGATAATATCTATAGCATTGAGATAATCAATAAAAGTCATCAGTAAGAAGACAGCAATATAAATAATCAGAGATCAGAGCATACAAGGAAGCACAAGGAAGAAAAGAGTGCTTTTCCTCCAACATGAGAACGGGAGGCTGTGAAGTATGTTAGTAGAGAAAGTCTCACCTGTGTCAGAAGCTCAAGGACTTAATAAGACTTGTGACTTCGACTCATGGAAGTTTTGGAGAGTCTGGATGCATAGACCAGGAAGCCAACAAAACAGACAACTCACATGCTACGGTTGTCTTGCACAGATTGCCTTAATAAACACTTTGAACATTTTGGGGTTGAAATGCCAGTATACCCGGGTCGCTTTGTTATCTTTAGCTTTTCTGTTTACATTATAGAGATGTGTCATGGGTATAACATGTAAAAGGATAGAAATTGGATCTTCCTCCAATGGCTGCAAAATCAGACCCTAGAGACATACTTCTGCATAAAGGGGATGAAAAGAAGAAAACCATTAGCATAACGAAGCTGGTGGAAAAGAGTACTAAGGTCTCAATATGGAGGATGATGATATCAAAAGAAAATCATACCACTTTTTGATACAAGTTGAACCTATGGAAGAAATACAGTGAATAGGCATCATACTCAGATACGTGGAGCATAACCTTTGAGGAATTCTGCTATGAATTTGATGAGCCTTTACACTACGATTTGATTTTCATTAGCCTTTAAAATGGAACTTTTCACGAATAAGACCCATGACCTCTAACATAATGTGCACACATATCTGGCAACCACCTTAAAGAAAGAGTTATAAGCAAGAACAAAAGGATAAGACAACACTTTGAGGTGCGTTATACAGGATCTTGTGCTGGTAGAAAAAAGAGAAGGCAGTGATGAAGAAATGCCAAAAATCTGTGTCAGCCTTTACCTCAAGCTAGCCAGTATCACAGCCAGTGGGAGAGAATGGGGTATGGAGTGGGGTGATATTAAAGTAATTTAGGAAGAATTTATTTACTGAGATAATAGAAGATGAAGCCAAAGGATCCAGTCAAAGAAAGAAAAAAAAAAACACCAAACAAGTTTGCTCAAGGAAGAAGACAGTGGGGTGAAAAAAGAAAATACATTCATTTAGCTGCATTTCATAGATGGTGAGGTGAAATACAAGGTGAGATGCCTAGGGTTATGGAGAAGACGGCCTTGTGAGCTCTTATTCTGACATAGGATGCTCCTAAGATGCTGCTCCTTCCTAATTTGTTGCCTCTGATATATTCTTCCTTATAATGTAATTTTTTGATAGCCAGATTGAACTACAACATAAAATTGTTACTCAGCCAGAAAGTCCAATGGATATTCCAAACCAGGACAGGATGACAATTTTATCTGTCACTTCTCCACTTACCTTTTGGGGTAAGAAAAATCTCAGATTCACACCGTTCGGTAGTTCTGGCATTCCTATCTAGCTAGAGCCCAAACTTCCAGAAATCTGCATTCAGTAGGGGAGAAACAGCTGGCAAAGTGGTTTCCAATAACACCAGGGAAAATGAAAACATGAATGGAGCACAAGATCTAGATCACATACGACTTCTTGTGTGAACATCTATTTTTATCTCCAGTTCACATTTATGCACTGCATGCTAACAGCAGGTTCAACCCTATAAAAGGCACCAAGACCCAAGCTGTTTCTGCTTGGATCCAAGCTGTCTTTGCTATGCACAGTTTACAAATTAAGTCACCAGTTCCCTGACTGGTAGTGGCAAACCATCAGCATGTAGAGAACTGGTGGATGTCCCGGGAGGACCAGCTGGCCAAGCAGCAATGGCTTTTATTTTGCCAGCTGATGAATCTTCTCTATAGAAACTCACAATACTTCTCCTCCTTTTACTTTGCCAAATAAATGACTATGGCTATTGGTACATGGTGTTACTTGGTCACGGAGCGGAAGGAGGTAATTTGTGTGACCGGGCATGGGAGTGGAAACACCTACAGGCTTCTCCTGTTGAGATATGCTTCAGTTCCCCCAGGGAAACCTGTGACAGCTACTGGACTAACAGCTATCACTGAGAAGACAAGACGTGGCGTGAAACTAAGGGGGAAGAAGGACACGCTTCAATACTTGGAAAAGTATAGGCCCTCAAGACGGTCTTCAGAAACACCAAAGCATTGCATACACCCCGTCACACCAGTACCACCAGGCAACGGGTGGCCAAATGCATGTAGCGGAACCCCAGCGGTTTTCTCCATCTTGTCCCCTGGCCAGCGGGCCCACCAAAGCAAAGGATGGGCAGCGGCTCTCTTCTGGGCCGTGGCTACCTTTACATTCTCTTAACGTCAGGAGATGTGTATCAATACTTACCCAGCTCATGATGTGAACTGGATGGGGAAGTGAGTAGCGTACATAACTTACTGAGTATTAGTAGGATATCTGGAGATCCATGGCTGAGCTACAGAGAAGTGCAGGCTATTATCACATCGCTGTAAATGCCTGCTGCAGAGCCAGCTGAGGAAACACATATACTTCTGCAAATCCCTCACAGATCATCATTTCAGTGCTGCTTTCACAGTAATTGCAATTATTGTAGGACTATATGAACAGAGATGCAATGTCTGAATTATATTCCATGTAATGATTTTCTGAGTAGTTCAAGGTTTGCATATAAAAGCTATCCTGAGTTGTTGTTCAAGACTGACAATGAGTACTTAGCTAAATTTAGAAATGTGTTAATTCTTTTTTGCTTTAATATTGTATCAGTTGATTGCTCCTTACATTAGCAACACATGTCACAAGTTACACTTTCAAACCCAAGCCTTATTACTATATATTGGCAATCGCAGTTGAAGCTCCTGTTCTATTGGATGCTGTGCAAACACAGAATCAAAAAGTAACCACGTAGAATGTTCTAGCCAGGAGCCAGCACCCACGAACAGAGGTTGGGGCATTAAAAAAAAGCTGATCCTTCTTCAGGGGGGAGGAAAAGAAAAATAGTGTCAGATTATGTCATTGTTACCTAACCACCCACGATGTGATGGGTACTGTACACAGTAACGAACAAGACACAGTGCCTCTGCCCCATGAGGTTATAATCCAAATGGAAGGGCACAGAACAGAGACAGAGTCCCATGAAGAACACAGGAAAATGACTTCTGTCCCAGCGTGGTTTTGTATTTTGGAAGACACAGGGGAAAAATTAAATTTTGTCACAGGGTATTCCAGCTACGCAGATCATTTTGGTAAGATCACAGACAGGCACAAGTTGATAGGAAGGAGATCTTGGGTAGACCAAAGAGAAGTGGCAAGTCACAAGTGGCAAGAGCAAGATGTGCAGCCTCCCGCTCACAGTGGGAGTCAACGGGAATTTGCAAGAATGCATTGCAATGAGGCAAATATCAGAGGTGAGACAATCTTACAATCTTATTTGTGATCCCGGTGTTTTGAGGGGAAAAATGTCATGAAGTATTGAAAATACTCCATGGAGTACGTGGATGAGTGGAGCCACTCATCTTGGCTCAATACTAGTTTTTCAAATGAGAAAGTAGAGGTGAACTAACCCAGCAGTGAGGCTGCACATGAGTGTCAATGAAGTTTGGAGTGTCTTTCAGAGAGGTCTGCAGTGAAGTTGAGAGAGGGCAATGCTTCTGCCAGACAGTTTGTGGACTTGTGCCCTCTTCTTCATTTTTCTATAAACTAAAGGTGGACCCAAGCAATAAACTGTTTTGTTCTTCCATTCACCCACTCATAAAGCACAATATTTAGCACTACTGAAGCCTGATTGATCAATGGTCATAAAATAGCGTAAGATGTCTGATGAAAGAACAAAACATCGTTCTACCTCAGCGGCACTGACTTTTTGTCTAGTCCTTCTACTACATACGCAGTTGAGTAGAAGAGAGAGTTTTGCTTCTTATTGCTAGAGTATATAAGGTAGCGTGGGGTTGCCTCTCCAAAGGATTATCATAAGAAACTGCCAGCTTAGCTGCCCATTTACCATGAAGAAGACTCTATCTAAATCTCTAGTAGCATTATGCAATTATTGTTAAGACAACCCGGAGCGGTACTTTGAGAAGAAATGCAGGATTTTCATCTACCTGGCTGTCCACCTCCACCTGACACCCTTAGTATGTTGCATGGTGGCATATGCTACCACCATCTTGAATAAAAACTTCATTTTAGAATTAGCTGATGCAGCCTCCTTGAGATAAGTGGCATCACAGGACATAGTTTGTCATGAGAAAATCAAGAGTAGCAGAACATACAAAGCAGGAGGAGCCTTAATAAGGAATATACTTCAGCACAAGCATCACAACCTTGATAACCAACCGCTTTCAGGGTAAGGTCCTGTGCTGATGCAGTCCTGTTCATTGTTGGACTAGGAGGAGATAGAAGTGGAGGGAAAGGACAGGGCAGAAAACGAGGTAGCGGTTAGCTCTCTCAACACAGAGAATCCTTCTAAACCTGATACGAAAAGACACAGCATCTGGAATGCTGCAGGAAGGTAAACGAGCTGTGTGCAAGCTGGAGAATTCCCTCAGTTGCACCAGTTATGCAAATGTAATTGTAGGCTAGAAAGTGCAGTGACTCATAGGTGAAGTGGTTGTGAGAATATCTGGGTTAAAGAGAGTTTGTACTGAGAAGACCATGTGTAGGACCTCAGAAGTTCCCAGAGAAGGGGAAGCGAAAGAAGTTAATGAAAACTCATTAGAAAGAGTCATTCTGTCACAGGCTGCTTCCTTGAAGTGGCAAGCGAGGAGCTCCTAAAGCTGTTGAAACCTGGTAGCATTTCAAAACGCTTAGCTATCCCGATCAGTCAAAGATTTGGGGGTGGGGGCCAGGATCAGAGAAAAGAAGACAGGTGAAGACCAAACCTCAGAAAATGAGGGTTGGGAACAACTTGCTTTATTGGTAGGAGATGATACAGCTCATTGAACCAGAACTCAGAGGCACTTGATGCATATCGTGAGGGCACAGGTTGGACCTCAACCAGCACCCCCAGGTGATGGACACCAGCTGCTGTGACGCTATGCAGAGGAAAGAAGAGAGTGGCACTGCCCCGTGGTGTTTCACCTCCTGCAGTTCTCACTAATCAGATGACCCCGATGACATACGCATCAAGATCCACAGCAATAAACCACAGGATTTCCATCTTTTCTCAGCTGGATAGGCAAATGACAGATGAGGGGTGAACAGATGGCAGTAGGGGTGATTCAAGGCCAAACTAACTTAAGATCTCCGTATTTCTGCGGAGGAGGTAGATCAATGGTGCAACAGGTAGGAGAATTAAGAGAGGAGGCCGTTGTAGCCCCTGGCTTAATTCCCAACAGACCTGCGCTTCATGACAACAGGCGAAAACAGCGCAGGAGCAAGCGAGAGGGCAAAATCCTGCCTCCAAACCACCTCGCCTTTGACTTTCTGCACCACCTGCCATGGCTTTGGCCTCCAGGGCCACCTCACGCTGCTGTGGGGTCCCCTCTGAGGTCGGGTGGCTTCGTCCCTCCACCAAGCACCGGGGGGGGGGGGGTTCCTCGGGGGGGGACCAGGCACTGCCCGAGGTGTGGTGCATCCCTCCCGGCGTGCCCCGTGCCAGCTATCTCACCGTGTTAGATCTTACTCTTTTGGTTACACAGCGGCTCAGCAAGGTTCTCTGAGAGGAAAGGGCTTTCCACAGGTTAGAGCAGTCGGTCCTCACAGCTACTTTGGCAACCTTCCCCTCAGACAGTGAAGACCATCCAACTTTTCCCGATTATGAAACCCGCTGGAAATTAGCAATAAATCAAACCCACTCTTCCCAGGCAAGACTTCTGTTGATAACCACGTCGGGTGCAGCAGCATTAAAGAAAACCAGAACATGCACCACAGATGGCTGTGGCCAAGGTGGAGACGAAGACTCGGGAGCTGCAAAACCTTTCTCCCGAGCTAACAGGCTCTGCAGTTTGCAAGCCCCCGAGAATTAACGGAGCAGCTTGGCACCTCGGCTTGCACATTGCAGAGCAGCAAAGTTTGGAGCACGGAATTCTCTTTAGTTTCTTTATAGATCAGCTATCAGAAATTACTATGTATAAAGATTTCCCTCTACAGGTGGTTAGAGCTTGTAACAGCCTCTCACTTTCCTGCAGCACTTTAATTAGTATTTTGTCTCATCATTTACTTTCTTATTATTTTGCCTATACCCCCCCCCTTCCCCCCTGGGCTTTCAGTCTATTCCCAGTGGTAGCAAATTCTCTATGCAAGAAATGTCAACTCCCTTCCACCCTCCTTAAGCTTTAACGCTGCTGACTTTGACTCTTTTTGCAATTAAAATGGAATTTGCCAGCTTGTTACCCGAGTGAGTCGATGCCTTCCTTCCCCCACCTCCAACCCCCCCCCCCCAAAAAAAAAAGTGACAAAGTGAAAGTTGCAGCCTCTGCAAAAAGTGTGTGGGGGTCTTAAATACATAGCTCCCTGGCTGCAGTTTGAGCTTGCAAACTAGCATGCCTTCCTGCAGGAACATCAAATACACAGGACACACGACACGACAGCCTAGAGAACTCTTTGCAAGGAGAGGGGAATGCAATGTTGTCCAGTCTTTTCAAAGGCAGGCAGCAGAACAAATCAGAAAAGTCTACTTCTTGTAAAAGCATCTAACAGCTGAAATCGGAAAACTTTGCAAAAAAGCAAAAGCAAAACACCTGCACGCACATACACACACACGCACACACACACACACAGAGAAACCTACCTTGCAAAATCTTCTTCACTTATTTTTGTATGCAAAGAAAAAACAAAACAAAACAAAAAACAAACAAAAAACCCCAAACCAAAACAATCCCCAAACAAATAAAAAATAAATAATTCCCTCCCCTCCAAAACCGCTTTCCCCTCTTCCCCACGCCTTAGCTGGATTTCTAGGGAATTTGGGGACGGGTGGGAAGAGCCGAGGGTGGAGGGGCTATATAAATAAACTAGAGCATTTCGAGCTGTGTATCGCGAAAGGCTGTGGGTTTCGCGTAATGTGTGCCTGCACTCTTCCAGGAGAAAGGAAAAAAAAAAAAAAAAAAAGAAAAAAAAAAAAAAAAAAGAGGCAAAAAAAAAAAAGAGGCAGAAAAAAAAAAAAGAGGCAGAAAAAAAAAAAGAGGCAGAAAAAAAAAAAAAGAGGCAGAAAAAAATGAGGCAAAAAAAAAGGCAAAAAAAAAAAAAAAGTGGCAAAAATAAAAGAGAAAAAAAAAAAAAAGCAAAAAAAAAAAAGCGCCAGGTCGTGTTCAGAGCCTGACTTGGAGACAGGGAGAAGCAGCCCCCCCCTCTTCCCTCCCTCCCTCCCTCCCTCCCCCCCCCCCCTCCCCTCCCCCTCCCCCTCCTTCTTCTTCTTCTTCTCCTCCTCCTCCTCCTCCTCCTCCTCCCTCCTCCCTCCCTCTCCTCCTCCTCCTCCTCCTCCTCCTCCTCCTCCTCCTCCTCTCCCCCCCGCCCCCGCCCGCCCCCGCCCGCCCCCTCCGGAGTGGCTGCGTGGGGCGGAATCACTCGGCCCCCGCGCCCCCGCCGCTATTTATAGCCCAGCGGCTCCCGGCCGGGCGGGCACACGCGTGTCCCTGCCTGCCTCCGTGTGCCCACACCGCCCCAAGAACGCTGCCTCCGGCAGGTAGCGGGGAGGGAGTGCTTCTGTAGTTTGTTTTTTGTTTGTGTTTTTTTTTTTTTTTTCCTCCCCCCCTTCACTGCACTGCGTCTCATCACTTTTTTTTTTTTTTTTTTTGGGGGGGGGGGCGTGGATTGCAAACAGCCCACGGGGTGCGTGGGGAGGGGGGTGCGTGTGCTGGAGCCGGGGTGGTGGAGCGGGCTCCCAGCCCTTGGCTCCCGGTAGCACAGTCAGTTCCTCCAGTGTGTGCTATTGACCTGCATTGACGTCATTGCGTCATTAGGTCTCCCTTAGAAACACTGACTTTCAAAAATAGTATCAAATTAATTCAACTGACAGAGAGAAGCCACTAGCTGGAATGAGCCATAAAACTCCAGAATCTTCAGCCCGGCTTTGCTGAGGCCCCCCCCCCCCTTCTTCCCCCCCCCCCCCCAGCCAAGCGGCCAGAAATCAGATTGTATGGAAAATACCACCGATGGAATAAAAAAAAGAGAGAAAGAAAGAAAGGGGGGGGGGGGGGGGGGGGGGAAGAGAGAGACCAAATTAGATTGCAAACCCTAGACCAGCCTCTCTTCCCTTTCTCCCTCTCTCTCCCCTCCTTTCCCTTTTCTGATCTAAAAATATCCCCCTTGCTTGAGCTGACTGCGGTATCTTTTGTGTTGCATCTTTCTGTTTTTAGCCTTTGCATGAGCCATTGAAGGGTGGCCCGCCAGAGATCAGAAGCACAAGATATTGATCTATCGATACCCTCCAGGGCCAAGAATTAATTTTAAATGAAAGAGCTGCACCTTGATTTTTGGCAGAGGGTGGGTGGGTGGGCAGATGAGGGGTTATTTTAGGATACCATTCACATTCTATGAAGCCGCAGCTTCCACTTTCTCCCTCTAGATTCATTTTAAAAATATCCTTCCTTCCTCACCCCACCTCTCTCACGTGGACCTGTGGGCAAGCACATGTCACCCCCATTCATACAAACACAATGCAAGGGAGCAGCGGTAATTTGCAGCGCCGGTACATTCACAACCAGCAGCCCAGGCCCTTTAATGCAGGCTGATTTCACAGAAAGGACACTGCAGCCCAGAGGAATTTGATTAGGCTGGTGATTTAAATTTGCAAGCTGCTTACTGGGTTCCTTATTGTCTTCACCCTAACTTGGCAAAACAGAGTTCATCTCGCTTGCTTTCTTTAAAAAGAAAAAGGAGAGCAATTCCATTTACACTGTCGGTCGAAGGCTTAAATCTTCGAAGCAGTGCTAAAGGACAGTAAAAGCCATCGACAGCGAGCGGCTTCCGAGCGCTTTGCATCAGAGCCTTTAGCAGGCACACACCCATGGCAAGGCTCAGCTCTATCTAGCCATGACCTACGCTGTGCAGAGCTGTGCATACGTACCATACCGCAGATCTAATCCTGCAACCTTCACAGTTTGAGGGAGTGTTTAAAGCTTTTTTCTTTCTTCCCCCCCCCCCCCCCCCCCCCCTCGGTGAAACTATTCAGGAACAGAGGCACTGTGCTAGACAGTAATAATTTGCAAGATCAGGCCATAAATAGGGCTCTCACCCTGCAAACACTTATTCACGTGCCAAGTGTTAAGGCTGTGACTAATCTAATTTGAAATCAAGGGGATTACTCATAGTAGTAACATTAAACTCATGCATGTTTGCAGGATCAGGGCCTAAATGATTAATCACCACTGCAGCTAGGCACTCTTGGGTGCACCATTTATTACTTGCAATACTTCGGCACTGTACACATTCAGATCCATCCCGGAGAGTGTGCATTGCTCTGCTGCAGTGAAGGATGAGCAGCATATTCTGCTTAACGAGAAAGCATGCAACACACCTCGCTATCCCTATGCCCGATCTGATTTTTGCCATGCTGATGAGCCTCCCGGAGGCCCTGGCTAACACCCCCGGGGGCCAATTTGGGCTCATTTGAGCAAGAAGTTGTGGATGCACAGCCTGCCTCGGATGGGCATCTCACGTGTCAGGTTTTTTTTCCTGTAATGGCTACACATGTACTATGGCTGCAACTGGATCTGCAGGCTGCTGATTACTCCAAGTTCAGCATCGGTGTGCGCAGAGGCTCCACCCTTAGTTCCGAGGGGAAAATCAGGGGGAAGAATGAAAGCGCGGCCATTATATGAATCATTCATTCATGCATTCATTCATTCATTCATTCATCTTTGTGTTACTGTTGATATTATTATTTTGCAAAAGATGGTTTGGTCCTGTTCAGACTGGTCCGTCCTTTGGTGTTCGTTTCTGCTGCTGCTCAGCACCCAGTGATGACACTCTACCGCAAACCTGACTGACCCTCGAGCTCAAGCTCCCCCATCAGCTTGTGGCAAGCTATCGAGTCAAAGAAAATGAACTGCACATGGTCACTGAGACATGTGCTGAAGAGAGAAGGTTTCCAAGCAGCTTGCTGGTAAAACAACTGGGTGATTCCAGGTGGCACGGGGTGTTGGCTGGACCTGAGCTACACCCATGCACTGCACAGGTGACTTCTTCTCTTGACAGCTTTTGGGAACGGAGTGATGTACGCGCTCCCTGAATTTACAGGGCTGCCCTTTGTCCAAACCCCACTATCTCTGGTTTAAATACAGCATTTGTGAGTCCTCTAAAATAAACAGTCCAGTGTTGTTCTAGAAGCGTAAGTAGTCAGGAGAAATCAGTAATGACTAACTGAGGGAAGGTAGAAGACAGTTAAAAAACCAGGATTAAGTTACCTGGGGCAAGAAAAGTGAACGCAGCCAAAGAAAAACAAACAACTTGGTCATCTGCCCCAATAAGTCACTGCTACAAAATCCCTTTAGCACAAACGGTTCTGGAGTTGCCAACTTTTTTTACATTTTGGGGGTGGTGGTGAGCAGAGGGAAGGCTCTGGAGCGTGTGCGCTGATTGAGCAGGGACTGGGTGTGCTGGCTGGATGCAGAGAGGAGAAAGGTCAGGGGGAGAGGCGAAGGGGGTTAAAAGGTGGCAGGGAATAAAGGCCAGGGTGTCGAGCTGGGGACCTGGCCCAGAAATTGGGTGGGAGCCTTGGTGGAGCATGAAGGAGAAGTAGGCAGCAAGGAGAGCCAGTTAGAAACTCTCTCCCTTCCTGCTGTGTAAGCAGAATATGTTGGTCGGGGTGTTGGGGAAATCTGCAACCATCTCACTGTCCTCTTGCTGGGCACCCAGCCCGTCTCCAGCCGGAGCCACTCGGAGCCGTGCAGACAGTATTTGCCTTCACGTGGTGTTTTCATTCAACCAAGAACAAACCTCTGAATTTCCAGGGCTGCCAACCCCCTTCCCAACACACCAGGAGCAGCCTGGGGCCAAACCTTGGCTCTCCTTCCCTGCCACCCTACGCCTGGCACAATCGTGTCTCGCAGAGCTGCCACGCTCCTACTCGGTCCCTCGAGTCACCTCCGGGTGTGGGGTGGGAAGGAGAAGGGTAAAGCTGTGGAGGTGGACGTGTGGGAGGACAGCTGCGAGCGGTGCATGCGCGGAGAGGAAGAGGAGGGTGTCAGAAGAGATGGAGGTACCAGTATGGGTGTGATGGAAGGGTTTTCAGAGGAGCTGGAACGCCGTAGGGGAGTAAAAAAGAGCCAGAAGGAATATGGTGCATGCAGGCAGTGAAGAGGAATGGGAGAAGCTGAACAGTTGGGCTTCACAAACTTCACAACAACACATGTACCTCGCAGGGCTTTGGAGTGCTTTGTTCCAGGTCTCCTGCTCATCGTACACATTCTCTTCACGTTTGTCCTCTCCACCTTTCGGAGTGTGCTCAGGGGCTCTGGGAGGCTCCCTAGTCCTGCCCCAGCTCCTCTCCGGCGCTCCAGGCGGGTACCTGCAAACACAGGAGGGTAAAGGAGAGGGAAACAGCATGCAACACAGTGAACCAAGCGCAGCGTGGGCAGCTCGGGGCATGGAAAAGGTTCCTTTTGGGGGAGGGGAGGGTGTGAACTGAAGAAAACGGGATGTTCCAAAACTTTACTTAGAGGGACTTAAATTTCCTTCATTTCCTTCCAGGAAGTAGAGAGGCAGAGAGGGGCTGAAAGCAAGCACGGAAACCCGGGAGACCCAGAATCGTGTTGCACACGCTGTTTGCAACGCGACTTCGGCTCGGCACCGTGCCGCGGCAGGGCCCTCGCCCGCCCACCGCAGGCGCGCTGGAAAGGAGCACGGAGGGCTCCTGGGCAAAGCCTAACGTCTGCCTCGCTGCGCCAAAAGGCAGGGGAAGGTCACGCAGAGCAAACAGGCGCAAGCTAGGCTTGGCCTACGTTCAAGTGCTGAGCCTACACACGTCAGACTAAAAGTTATCCTGGCTTTTCCCTTTCCGTACAAATTCCTTCTGCGAGGCGGCCTTGCTCACCTCTCCCAACGACCAGGAGGTCACACTGACGTACACCAGTGGGCTGTGGGTGATTCCTGCACCGAGAGATTACTACGGGTGCATCGGCCAAAGCTCTGCCGGCAAACCAAATAACGTACGCTCCAGCTTTCAACATAGACCTTGCACTGTATCATGATATCAGCTTTTCCAAGCTGCTCCAACGGATAATCAATACAGCTACAGTCAACACAGTTAATACACTCAGAATAGATGCAGATAAATGCTGGATTTCCAATCTGTTGTCTGTGATTCTAATAATAGCACACCCAAAGAGAATGTCTCAGGTCTATTTATTAGGCTCCTCGCTTTTTTTGCCGTGCCATTCCCAGGAGCTAGCGCCAGCAGGACGCAGTTAAGCTTGTGTCGGGGAGGGATATTTCTTTTAGCATTTTGTTGCTGACTTCTCAGACATCGCACTCCTGTGAATATCAGAGTTTTCTAGAAGAGAGGGAGACACCACACTACCTGTGCAGCAACAAATGTTCTGGGCACTAAATAATGGTGAAAGAAGGCAGTTCAGTGCACATAGTGCTGTATGGTCAAGTATAGGAGAGCATCCTGTACACAAGGAGATTGCAGTCTAAATGAGGCACCATAGAAAGAAGAACAATTAGAAAAGGAGAGGGAGGATGGACAAGGCAGTTACCAGTTTTAACTGTAGGCGGGTCAGACACATCTTGCTTTTTAATCAAATTGGCATCCTGTATTTAAAGACTACTAGGAATTACTGCAGCAGGTTCAGTCCTAGGAGAAGAACCAGGAGATTTGCAGTTTGAATAGGCTGCACGGCACATGGGTTTAGGGGCATTAGAGGATGTAGGCTGCACAGGCAGCAGAGCACACGAGCAAGTGGCTAGCCCCAGGTCAAGGGGAGATGTCTTTTTTCCCCACGTGAAGGAGAGCTACCCTCACAACCTGAAATCCAGAGGGAAATTTCCAGACCTTGCACAGAGAGCAAGGAGTCCAAGGGATGGGGGATTTATCTGGAGTTTAACAAAAGCAGAATCACAATCAGCTAGGGCACTGCCAAAGCCCTGCCAAACTGGTAGCACAGTGAAAGGCATCTGTCCTTCATCCTACCTAAGCAAACATGTCCCAAGGGTGACCCGGGCTTCCCAAAGCTTTGCCCATGCCACACACGAAATGTTGAACGGCGTAGTGTCGCTGTCGGCATCATGCAACAGCCCCAGTTTCTGACAGGAGACCCCTATGCATCAGCCTTGGGTAGGATGTCCCAGGCTTTTGCATACTTCAGGCTGGGTTTGTTTCTGCTGATCTCCCCAGCAATTTTATCATACGTGCGCATCACGGTTGCGTCAGAGCATCGTTCAGCGTGGAAAGCTCTTTGCAGGATTATTTCTACCTCCACTGCATTGTAGCTCAAAGTCTCAGAGAGGCCATTTTGGGCGAACGCATTCAAGAGCTAAATGTGTTTCATACCACAGGTAGATCCAGCCCGCTTCCCCTTTTTCTTTTTGTATAAAACCTTTCAGCACCTATGTCCTGCTCATGCCTGTGCAGGGGCAGAGAGGGAGACAGAGGGCAAGGTTACCTTCTGACCCGCACGACAGGGGCTTTCTGCATTTTACAAGTGACACGAAGGGGCTCGAAGGCTGAATCACTGACGCTGAATAACGGTGGCTGTAGGCCTGGTCCTGCCCTGCGGGGTGACTGGAGGAGGTGCTCCCCGTGACATGCCAGCTTGTCACGATGGAGCAATCCAGCATCTCCCCTCTGCGTGCTGTGGGCACCTGGTATCGCTTAGGACCAGCCTGACCACTCCTCTTTGCCAGACTGGTCCTCGGCTGAACTCCACTGCAGTCACCGGAGTTACAGGCGGTGAGCTGCACGTTTTGGCTCGTGTCCTGTGAAGTTAGAAACTGACCGCCAGCACATCTAGCTCCACTTTGGGTGGAGAAGATAGGACTTTAAAAAGCCAATAAAACAACTGTTTACTGCGAGGTGCCCAGCCAGCAAAGCTTCTGCTCATCTCATATTTTCTTTTATCCATCGCATTGGGAAATCCGTTTGAAAGCAAGACTTTGCAGCTGTCATTAGCAGTTCCTAGTCCATTAATTCATCAGAGCACTTGCAGGCACCCGATGAGACCGTAGTAGAGCTGGGCTAAAGCATCCTCAGGGGTCCAGGCTCCCTGCCCAGTGCTTAGCTCCCCCATCTTCCCTCTACTCTGGTTGCCCTTTGGCGCAGCCCCCCCAAACCCCGACAGCGCTGTGGGGCAGGCAGAGACAGCAGAAGCTGGGGAACTTACCGCCAGGAGGATGGGTTCAGTCACACCAGGCTGGGAGATGGAGGTGGACGTCGGGTTTGCTTAGAAATAAATATTCAGTGCGTAGATATTCTTCTTAGCCATTAGTCTCCTCTCCTGTCTCGCCTAGCGGAGGAATTAAAAATGTTTGGCAGCTGAGCGCATTTGCTACAAAATCTTAAAAAAACCCAACAAAGCATCCCCGGAGCCAGCTGAGGCTCCAGCCTGACTATCACTAACATCCTCCTGGCTTTGGTGTTGCCCCTGTCATTACTTTCCGTGGAGTTTGGGAGCAGAATTAGGCTCTCTGGCCCTCCCCCCCATCCACTGCTTCAGCAGTAGAGCCATAAAGAGGCCTTGGGGGCATTTTAGGCCCCCACGGCTCCTCCACGACTCCCCATTTCCCTGTACACCAGTCCCACGGCCACGCTCCCGCGGCACCACCCGGGTATCCTCCAGCAGCATTAACTTATGCACACACCATTCACCAATTGTTCAGCATTTTTGTCAATGAAGGCACATTTTATGAATTAGAAGAGCACATGCCCCCTTGTGGCTTGACTTCGCTCCCTGCTCCACGCCGTCAGCATCCCCCCCCCACCTTAAGCCCCCCTCAGACCCCCCAGAACTCCCCCCAAACCCCTGTGGGGGCGCCCCAGCAAAGAGAGAGGCATCTGCTGAAACCTGCGCAGGGGTTACACAGAGCCCACGGCACCCCCGATGAGGCGGCCGGAGTATTTGAGTGATGAGCTGAAAGGACAGCATGCAAGGAAAAAAAAAAGGGGGGGGGGGGGGGAAGAGAATGAAAAAAAGAAAAAAAAAAAAGCGCAGTTGCTCGAGGAGTGAAGGGATATCTATTTCCACAGCGTTTTAAGAAGGGTTTGGTTAATGGACTCGAACTGAAAAGCAAGGGGCTGACACGTACAGAGAATGCAGTCCCCTGTTCACCCGTGGAGCAGGTACAGCCCAGCAAATGGCTTCTGCCTGACCTATATGGCTCAGACGCTCGCTAGAGAGCACAAGTGGAGCTGATTCTTCACAGCCTTTTCTCTCCTCATCCCTTCCAGTCCTTAACATGGGATTTTCCGGGGTCGGCTACGGTAGCAGTTTAATTAAGAGAACCATTTTTTACCGAGAACTGAAATGAACCCCATGACCTAATCCGCAAAGGGCCTCCTGAGCGGACCTGGGTACAACACTTTGATTTGGGGGATCCAAGACAAAAGCGCACCTGCCAGAGGAGAAGAGGCAGGGCCCGCAGCACAGAACCTGCATGTGGGCCTCATTGGCAATCAGGGTCGCACCCCGCAGTTGTTCTTGGCAAAACCCAAGGAGGCAGAAGACAGAACAAACCTCCCCAAGCCGGCGACAGCCCCGGCGTGGCGGGTTGTGGGATGGCTGTCTCGGGGATGGCGGCTGGGGTTAGGAAGCAGGAACGCCGGGGCTCCGATCCCAGCTATCACATCACTCCTTTCCTAGGCAAGTCGCTGCAAAAGGAGAAGTTAGTTCTCCACCTCCTGGGGGCTATGTGGCTGAATTATTGATGGTAGAAGGTGAAAAGCAATAAACAAGAAATCAGCCAAATTGCTAGCATGAGGGAAGAACAGGTATTAATATAATTACAAAAAATAAAATCTTTATTCCTGCAGATGGGGGAAGGAGTGCAGTCTCATGGTTACCGGAGGCAGGGAGAGACAGGACTCCCAGCTGCAACGCCAGCGTGTGCGTGGCAGCTTGTTAGGCTCGGACTAAATGCTCAGATCAGTTTGGTCTTTACTTGCGGTTGCACGTTCTTTGGTCAGGGATTTTCTGGTTATTTCTGGGGGAGCGCCTAGCACTGTGGGGCCCATGGGCAATATCGTGAAAAGATAGGATGGCAGACATAAAATACACACACACACACACACACACTTGTGCATGTGTCTATTTGCGACCTCTTCCCGGCATAACTATCTGTCTACATCAATAAAAACATTCTGGGGTTGGCACCTTACCCTTATGTCTGTACACACAAGGACCCCGATCATCATTAGGGCCTTTGAGAATGGACATAATAAGAGTTTAAAAATACATATGGTAGTGGGTGTTATGAG
Source organism: Tyto alba (assembly GCF_018691265.1). Classification (NCBI taxonomy): domain Eukaryota; kingdom Metazoa; phylum Chordata; class Aves; order Strigiformes; family Tytonidae; genus Tyto; species Tyto alba. The sequence continues at coordinate 3,847,645 of NW_024881280.1, read as the reverse complement.
TGACCTTTGTTTCTTCTGCCTTCGACAAGAAAGCCTTGTTTTTCACTAAGCCTTACACTGTCTTATACAGCTTGTGGGGTTTTTTACTTCATGTGGCTGTCAGTTTAAAACACTCGGGTGGAATATTTAACTTGAATGCTTTCCACCTTCTCCTCCCGCTCTTTGCATGAACCGGCACAGGTTTCTTCTCCTGAGCGAGCTGAGTGTCTCTAACATAAACTATGGCAGCTAAATCTGCGTATTCTCCTTCACAGGTCTTGGTTCAAAATATGCAGTCTTGCAGAGAAAGCCCCTTCACACACGGGGAGATCTAGAGCAGCCAGTAAACTACATCATCTCCCTTTGCTCCTCAGGAATGCAGAGGAAGGAAGCAGCTTGCTAAAATGGCTTTCCTGGGGCCAGGGGCCAGATCCCCTGGCTCCCAAAAAGAGAAGGGGAGTCAGCACTTGGAGAAAAAATTGTAACCACCACCTGTTCACGGGAGAAAATTACCAAGAGTACAATCCAAATTTCTCCTCAATGCTTTTCAAAGGTACACACACACAAGATTCTGCTCAGGAGCAGGGAAAGATGCTTTTGCCCGGCTGGATTTGGAGCTCCTGTTAGAGACAGCTGGAGGGTTACTCCAGTTAGCAAAAGCTTGCTAAGGGTCTGATATAGCCCAAAATATCTTTGCTGCTCTGTGCTATGGGGAGATCAACTCCGCTAAGCCCCTTGTGTCGTGCCCACTGAATTAATGAGGAAGTGAATACAATGATGACTCCGCTGAGATACAATTTTTCCCCGGTGTTGCTGGTACTTCTCCTTGCCTCCTTTGCCAACAGAAATGGGGGTGTAGGACAGAGGTCTAGGGATTTTCCCCCCTGTTGCCCGGAGTGCGATAACCTGCCCGTTTGAAGGAGAGAGCATCTTTTCACCTACCCTCCAGGCCTGAGCCCCCACCAGATTGACTTGCTGCAGTGGGAGCTGGGGGGGTCAAGGCCCACCCCGAAGGGCACTGGAAGCCCCCATCCATGCTGGTTGTTCGGTGGGGAGAGCTCTAGCCCTGCCACCACCACTCCCAAACTTGATCCTGCTCCCCAACATTTGCTCCGGTGGGCACCAGGGACCCGGACCCCTCTTTGGTTCACCTGGGATGTCCGAGACGAGAGTCCTTCCCCACCCATGCTGGGGCAAAGCTGTTCTGAAGAGGAAATTTGCTTTCCCCTGCCCATGTCCCTGGCACATCTGGTAGCACTGGAAAGGGGTGAAGCTTTCCAGGTCTTTGCATCCATGCAGCCTTAAACAGGGGGAGGGAGGAAGCTGGCTGGCGAGGGGCTGCAGAGATCCTTATAGCAACTTTATTTCTGCACTATAGAAACGTTGAATCCAGGTGGTTGATTCATTTTGGACCAAACGTGGATGGTAAGAGAGCACCGCATAAACTGGGCAGAGGTACAAGTACGGAGGATAAAACTGTGCTATCCCTTACCCCGGGGTAAAGCCCCATGGGGCCGGAGCGGTCATATTGCCACAGCTACGCCAGCCCACTGACATCTGGAGCTGGATTTTGGATTTTTCCTCCTCTCCTTCTCAGCTCCTTGCCACAGTGGGGCTGTGACTGTCGGAGCAGGCAGGGCCTGTCGTGGCCCCAGAATGGAGGCAGGCGGGGGCACCAAGCGAGAAGAGGGGGGGGGGAGGATGGAAGTGGGGTGCAGCGAGGTGGGGCTGCGGCGGGGATACCCTGGGGATACCCCGCTGTCGGATACCTACATTTACCTCAGGGATCTCTGGGGTTTGTAATGGGCTTGTTTGGAGCTCGTTCGCCCCCCCACCCCCAGCACGCAGGGTTTATGTGCCTGGGTTTAAACATAGCCTTGAGCTCGCTGAGGTCCCCAGTTTTGGGGAGCGCCGCAGGGGCGCGTGCCGCTGAGTGAACCCCAGGCCGGGGGAAGGGGGGGACGTGTGCTGGCACCGCGCTGGTTCTGTGGCGTGGGTGGGTGGGTGGGTGTGTGTGTGTGGGGGTGTCACGTGGAGCTGCTCCCGCAAGGTGGTGGGTGTGTGGGTGTGCGGGGGCGTGAGGAGGCGGAGGGGGGGGGGGGGGGGGGGGGCTGCCGGCGAGGCCTCCCCCCCCCCCGGCTACCCGGGGGGACGGCGGGGCGGGGGGACGGCTAAGCTGCGCCAAATCCCCTTTCAAAATCTGCAGTTTGCTGTCTGACTGGGTTTTATTTCTCTCTCCTGTTCCTCTCTCGCCCTGGAGTTCTGTAGTAGCCCTGAATTAGCATGTCACGTGTATGGCATGTGGAAATGAATCAGGGGCATGTGAGGAGGAGGAGGATGCCTGTGTCTGTGTTTGCATCCAAGGATCTCCTCTCACTCTGTGTTTGCGTAGGTGTCTAGCTCCCTTCTCCCCCCCTCCCATCCCTGCCTGCCTCCCTCTCATCCCTCCATCTGGCCAGCGCAGCTCTCCCTGCCAGCTCAAGCAATACCTCAAGCAGAAACTGCAGCTTTTTCCCTGCACCCCGTTAGGAAAATAGGGCGGCCCTAGACTCGTACTCGGGGGGGGGGGGAGCACGAACACCCGCTCCCAGATGCGGGCTCCCATTCCCACTCCCCCACTTCCCCGGATTTTTGCTCCTTAGTCAGCACCTCAAGCCCTGCAGACTGCACCAAGGGCGAGCTTGGTAATGCCAACAGCAACAAAACACAGCCGCCAGCCGAGCCCCACAGCCTGCCCCTGGTGTCGGGGAGCTTGCCCTCACCCCCTTTTAGGGAACTGCCACCACTCTGCACATAAAGCCAGGCATCAGTCAAACCCACCCACGAGCGGGGAGGGGAAACGTCCCCCGTGGGGCGCAGGCAGCTTGCAGGACCCCCGGGGAGAGGGGCCGGGCGTGGCGGGGCAGGGGGCAAGTCTCAGCTAAGCGAGAGCTAAGGGGGGCCGGGGAGGGAGGCACCGAGACCCTCTCGGGGGTTCCACACACAAGCCACGGCTCTGCCCCTCCGCTCCAGCCAAGGTCACAGCCCGGCACCCCAAAACAGGGATGATGGCGGGGAGGGGGGGGGGGTGGAGCACAGCCTGCACCCAGTCCCCGGCGGCACAAGCCCAGAGCCTCCCAGTCCCGGTGATGACTCTCACCGGACCACCCGCCTCCTCCCCAATGGGACAAGCTCCAGCACTGCCCTTTTTTAAACCCTCCCCTCGGCACTGGGTGAGATGGGGTGTTGCTGCATCCCCCCCCCCCCCCGCCAAACCCACTGCCCGAGAGGCAGGTCTCGCTCTGACTGGCTCCCAAGCGCTCCCAGACCACCCCACGCAAGGGTTGCCCCACGACGGTTTCACTCAAAGCCCCCATCCTAACCAGGGGACAGCTGCCTCCCATCTCCCACCTCGGATCTCTCCCCAAAACCAATTTCTGGATGCCTGAAGCTTCCACCCCCTGGGCTCCCCCTGCCCGCCTGCTCTCTGCTCCTCTCCCCTTTGCCCACCACGCTCTCCACATACCTCCTGGGCTCCACTCCCTGCCCTTCCTCGCCTTCCAGGCTTTTCCCTGCCCTCCTCTCCCGGCCCGGGGGGCCCTGTGCCCTGGCCTGCCCCATGGCCTGTCCTGTGTGTGTGTGTCCCCCCCCCGGGGGCTGCTGCTGCTGCTGCTGCTGCTGCTGGCAAGGTGCAGCCTGGTGTGGCGAGAAGCTATAAATAGCTCCGTAAGCTCCGCTCTCATTGACACTGTTTGGACAGAGGATGGAAAAATAAACAAAGGAAACTCCATTCGAGCCGGGCTTCAAGCGGCAGCCGCATTCCTCATGCTAAATAATAATAACAGATTTTCCACCAAGGTGTGTGGGTAATATACAGACTGGCATGGAGTGTGTGTGTGTTGGGGGGGGGGGGAGAGAGAGAGGGAGAGCAGGAATCAAAACAAATTATACACACCCAGTGCATGTCAATATTTTGGTCCCTCTCATTCTGCCCTGTAGTAGTTAAGCACACGCAGATTGCCTATATTTAGAAAAGGGTATATTTTTAAATACTGCGAGATGGAGATTGTTTCCATTAATAATGGTGGAGCACATTGGAGGAGGCAGACCTGGCGAGGAGCTGTCAAATGTTGCTTTAGTGACATATAGAGGCCTGAGAGATAAAGGACAGGGCAGGAGCAGAACAAATATTTTGAAATCAAGCCGTGATTACCCTGAAGTTTGCAGTTGTGTTGCTATTTTTACACAGGGGGCTGTTTGCACTGGGAGATTATTCACAGTTCCCTGGTGTGGGGACTCAGGCAGTGGGAGAAGAATTATATTATCAGGGGTTTATTTTATTTTGTGTTTTTTCCTTTTTTTTTAATTGAGGACAGAACATACACTGCAGCAGAAAGGTTCAGCTCAGAATGGTTGAAAGCAGGGATGGACACACAAAAAAGTAGCATTTATTACCCAGTTCTGGGATGCTAACTCAGCCTGGCTTAGGAAGGGCAGTGTCTGCATTTTAACAAAAACCTTTCCCCCCCCCCCCCCCCCCCCCCACTCTATCCTGCCCTTCCCAAAATAACCTCTCCCAATCTCAGTATTCCTACAGGGATTTTAATAGTGAATTTTTATTTATGTTATGGGAGAAGGTAAACAACCAAATAAGATCTGCACCATAACATGCTAGGAGCTCTATGCCTGGTATTAAGAGGCTGCCCAAGCAGCTTAATATGTAAAAAGAAGAGAAAGAGAAGAAAAAGAAAATAATAAAGGCAAAAGAGAAAAACCCTTTACGCTTACATTATAGCTGGGTAAATGAAAGTTGGGTGACTGACCCAAGGCTGCAGAGGGAGCCTGTGGCATTGCCAGGGTGCAAAGCCAGCTTTTCCATTTTAGCGCAGCACCCTTCGTGTGATCAAGAAAATGCTTCAATTTTTTTTCTCCTAGGTGTTTCTGCTTAGCTGTTTCACAGGCAGGATGGTTCACAGAAGCAGAAATCCCAGTAATTTTCCTATTCCTCTCTTGTGGAGGGACACATCCCAGTGGGAGCCGCCCTCCCCAGCGATGGCCCAGCATGGTTGGGAAGGAGACACCCCGAGCAGACTTCAAGGCCCCCCCCCCCCCCCCCCCAATTTTAGTCCCTCCTGAGCTTGTTCTGGCCACGTGCCTCCACGCAGGGCTCAGGGTGGCAGAGTCACGCTAGCCCAAAGGTCTCGCCCCTGGGGAATGGGGGCTGAAGAGGGAGCTGGTCTTCACCAGAGATGGCAGCTACTTAATTATCGGATCGGCACACATGAGTACACTCCTACCTCCTGGCAAAACCCCTGCAGGCACTGAGTTTTCCCCACACTCGTGTGCAGAGTGGGTTGACGGGCAGGAAAGCGCTGGGAGCAGATGTTCCTTGGGTTTTCTGTTGCTTCTGCCAAGGTCTGACCTGGGTAAATCCTGCTACCTAACCCCGCCGGATAGAGCAGGAGTAGCTGGGGAAGCCATGGGGTGAGGTTAATCCATGACTTGTAAACACTTCTGAACTCTGAGTAAATGGAAGTTAGATAATGGAACGTGCTGAAAAGTTTGGGAACATGAGGGAGCTCCCAACCAGAGGCTTTCTTAGCCTGCCCTGCACACGTACACACCACACCGTTGGGAAAGGGCAAAGACCTTCCCCTTCCTCAACTGGTCTTCGCCAACATCAAGGTGAACCTCAAACTGTCGGATCACTTGTGAGGATCTTGGTGGCTTTTTGGTTTTCTTATTTTTTATCTTGGCATGCTCAGCCCACATATTTGAGCTTTTCCCTCACAACTTCCTTACAAACAGATATGGTGAGAGGCAACAGAACCGAGCTGCCTCCTTTCCCCGGAGGGAAAGGAGTGGATAGAGGTGGGCATTTCAGGCTAAGCCTACTACATTTGCTGAAAAAACTTCCCTTTAAATATACGTGTGGAGTTCAAATCTATCTTCAGCTAAACCTTTGAATGAAAAATAAGTTGACAGCCTCATTCCGCTCGTCTGATGCACAGGCAGCACACCCCACACGCACGAGCTAGGGATTTGGGGGAGAAAGCAACGGAGGGATTCCCATTAAGGAAACCCCACTCACTGTCTGCTCGGGAAAGACGCGGGGGAGGGCTCCTCTCCTTCCCAGCGCTACGAACATGAGATCAATTGCCTCATGGTTGCATAATTCCCTCACTTGTTTGGGAATTCACGCCTTACTCCCATTTAGAACCACTACGAAGAGACCCCCGTCTTTCGGGGATTAGGGGCTGAGAGGCGTGGCTCGGGCGGCAGAACTGGGCTTGCGATCCCACCGTTCACCTGGCAGCTCGAGCAAACCCTTCCCAGGTTTTCTTCCCCAAGGGAAACGGCTGCTTCACCCGGGGCCGGAGGTGGGGGTGAGTTAGTGCGTGTGCTGTGTGAGCCCCCCCCGGGGACTGGAGCCACAACACGGCGACTCGATGGGGTTGACCTCAAATCTGAGCACAACATGGCTGCGATGTCAGCGTGCTGGTGAAGAAAGGCATGGAGTAGAACACCACTTATTTCT